>NC_059133.1:6813140-7435413 GCF_020740605.2 Lemur catta
GCCGGGGCTGCCAGGCGGCCAAGAGCAGTGAATGAGGGCAGCTGGGCCGCGGCTCGAGTAGCGCCGTGATTACTGGGCACAGCTGTTCATTGAGGAAAAGAGCAGCCTGCGGCGCCACCCGCCCACCCACCAGCAGCTGAGTAACAAAGGAATCGTCTGCTTGAAACCAGGGGCTCCGCTGTGGAGACTATTTTTGTGAAAAGCTAAGAATTCAAAAGCACATCTCCTCGAAAGCCTCCTAGGCTTGGAGATGCTGAAGAGGTGGGCTGGAGCCCAGCGGCCCTGAGTCCTACTATCGACCAGCAGCCCACCAACAGGGGCCAGGCCCGGACCACCGCCCAGACCACCGCATCTGCATCCCTTTAAGGTACGTAGAACTCCAGGTGCTGGTGCTATTCCACAGAGCATGAGGCAGCTCAGGCACAGGGACGTTAAGAAACTTGCCCAACTTGCCCTTGATGGAGCTGGTATTAAAACACAAGGGTTCTAGCTTCATTACATTCATATTCTTTTTTTCTTGTTTTTTAAGACAGGGTCTTTCTCTGTCCCCCAGACTAGAGTGCAGTGGCTCAATCATAGCTCACTGCAGCCTCCAACTTGTGGGCTCAAGCGATCCTCTGCGTCAGCCTCCCTCGTAGGTAGGACTACAGGTGCACAGCACCACGCCTGGATAATTTTTTAATTTTTTGTAGAGATGAGGTCTCGCTATGTTGCCCAGGCTGGTCTTGAACCCCAGGCCTCCCAAAGTGCTGGGATTATAGGCGAGAACCACTGTGCCCGGCCTGCACTCTTATTCTTTCTGCTACGCCACGCCACGCTGCCTTTGAAACACGGCAGGAAACACAGCAGACATGCTCCTTGAGTTCATGCAGCTCATGTGTCATCTAGAGAGACAGACGATACCAAATACACAACATAAACATATAATCACAAATTATGAAAAACAAGCAAGGTGAGATGACAGAGACTAGCAGGGAGGAGTCCACCTGCTGAGCCTGTGGGCTGAGGAAGGGCCTCTCTGAGAGGGAGCCCTGTAAGCTGAGCCCAAATGGTGAGAATGAACCAGCCTTGTAAAGAGCAGGGAAGAGTATTTCCTGAAAGAGGAACAGCATAGGTGAGCCCCCAGAGGCAGGAAAGAACTCTGCATGTTCAATCAACTTAAGGTTGCAGATGTGGCTGGGGCAGGGAGTAGCAGGAGAGGGGCAGGGGCCACATTGGGTGGGGTTTGGGGGGCCTAGCAAGAAGCCTGCTCCTCATCTGAAATGAGAGGGGAAGGCATGACATGTTCCTGCCTCCAAACAGCATAGCTGGCAGCCTGGCAGAGCCTCTGTGCTGTTTGGTAGGGGGAGACTTCTGAACTTTGCACCCTTGTCTGGGTAGAGATCAGTGCAGGCAGGAGGATGAGGGGCCAGGTGTCCCCCAACTAAGGCCCTGGCCCATGGGTGGGTGAGCCTCCTTCTGCAGCTGCTGCTCTGATTCCTTCCAGGTCATTGTGAGGAACTCTCTGTGAGGGGGTTGAGGGCCCTGGCCCACAGCCCACCTCCCCTGCACCCTGCCCTGAGTCTGACCCCAGCTGTCCCAGGCCCGGGCTGTGAGCCAAGCCTCCACTGGCCATCTGTCCATTCGTACACACTCCTGGACACCCTGGGCTGTGAGCCTCCAGCCTTTTAAACACTTGAAGTTCACCTTCATCCTCACCTTCTGAGCACGGCCATCCCTGATGCCCTGGCTAGAGCAGTAGTCCTTGTCACTCGCCATCACATTATCCATGTGACCTTTCTCACAGCAAGGCCTGAAATGATCTCCCCTACGTATTGCTGTTTCCTGTCGGTGCCGCCAGAGCGTGAGCCCCTGGAGGAGGCCTCATCACAGCAGCCCCCACCAAATACCTAGTGACTGTGTATTTTACTTTCTGCCCAAGCCAGAACAGAGAGCAACATCCTGGGGATATTTTGTTTAGGCCCCTTCTAGAATCTCCTTTGCCAGAGGCTCTTCAGCCTGTGCCTTTGCCTCCATGGAAGGGCATTTTTAAAGTGTCCAAAAGAGAATGGTTGCTGGGCCTATTCAGGCAGACTGTCAAGGCCATCACTCAGCTCCTCAGAGCTCTGTCCCTTGAGAACCTGTAAAGTGCTCTGAAGTCTCAGAGTCAAGAAAATCTGGACCTACCTTGAACGCCTGGTGAGCTTCCACATTGTAATTGAAAATGTTTTTCTCTTTGCTTTGGCTGCTAGGAAGCTCAGAGCCAAATAATTCTATCACCAGCAAGTCTACAGGACCATGTATATCTCAGGGCTAATCTTTTCTTTTTGTCCCTCATTCATTCAATCATCCAACAAATATTTGTCCTGGCCTTGTATGCCTGGCACTTTTCTGGGTACTGAAGAATCAACAATGAACAAAACAAAGTCCCCCACTTCATGGATCTTACAGTCAAGTAGGGGGAGGGAGGCAATAAAACAACTTAATACACAAACTATGTCATGTTGGAAGGCAATCAATGGCAGGGAAAACTATTAAACAGGGGAGTGGGATATAGTGGTGGGTGGTTTGCTATATAAAACTGGGGTCAGTGCAAGCATCAACATGGCGACATTAGAGTAAGGAGCTGGAGGAGGGAGGGTGGTGAGAGGAATGGTGTTCAGGAAGAAGGAACAGCACAGGCAGAGGCCCTGAGTGGGGAGTGGCCTGGGGTGTCTGAGAAACAGTTACCAGGCAGAGGAGTGAGGCATGAGGTCAGAGGGGACAAGGGGCAGGAGCACCCAAAGGGGTGTGAAGGCCATTGTAAAGCCCTGGCCCTTCCCCCAGGGAGATAGGGCATTGCAGGGTCTGGAGACGAAGAGCTCGAACAATGTCTCTCTGGCATCTGTGTTGGGTACAGACTACAGGGGCGGGGGGGGGGGGGACGTGGAACCCTGCCTGAAGGCTGCCGTGATGGCCCAAGTGAAGGGTAAGGGTGAGTGGGACCCGAAAATGGCCATGGAGGTGGTGGGGAGAAGCTGGATTCTGGATGCATTTTGGAGGTAGCAACAACAGGATTTGCTGGGGGGTTCAAGTGGGGTGTGAGAGAGAAAGAAGACTCAGGATGATTCCTAGGTTTGGGCCAAGCAAGCAGAAGGATGGAGAAGTCATTTTCTAACAGGGAAGTCTGACAGGAGCAGGTTTGTGGGGAGGAACAGCTAGGGGTGCAACCATGGCTCGTGTTAGCCTTCAGTTACCAAACGGAACTGTGGAGCAGGTGGGTGGCCCAGGCTGGAAGGGACAGGTGGGACCAGGTGGTAGGTGCTGTGCCAAGCCCCCGCTGGCTGGAGTGTAGACAGAGCAGAAAGTGACCCGAGGCCCCCAGCAGCTGGAGGTGGGGCGAGGGGCCATGAGATGGGATGAAGACCAGGGTGAGCCTCTGAGAAAGGGTGTTTGAAGGAGGAGGAAGTGATCCCTGAGGGCAGAATTACCACTAGATTTGGCCATGCGGAGCCATCAGTGACCTTGAGAAAGCAGCTTGGCCCGAAAGCGGTGGGGCAAAGCCCTGGCTGCCACAGGCTGGAGAGAGGATGGGAAGACAGGAGCTGGGAGCAGCAAGGACAGACAACTTGACTCTGTCGAGCAGTTTTGCTGGTAAAAGGAGCAGAAAAATGGGGCACTCGCTGGAGGGAAAGGCGGCCAGGAGAAGCTTTTTTCTTTTTTTTTTAAGATGTGAAAAAAATCTTAATTGCTTTTTTTAATTTAAGTTTTATTGATTTTTGAACAGGTAATATATTTCCATGATCCCAAACACCAAAGATTCCAAAGACCATTTGGGAAAATATTCTCTCTCCTCCCCCTGTGCCTACCCCAGTCCTCAGGCACTCAGCTCCTCGCCCTGGAGACCACCAGTGTCATCAGTTCCTTACGTGACCTCCCAGAGCTACTTTCTGCATAAACCAGCATTATGATACTAATTTTCTCTCTTTTTCACACAAATGGTAACATCCCATACACATTGCTTTGTACCTTGCATTTTTATTTATTTTGTTTTATTTTTTGGTAACAAAGTGGTCTCACTTTGTCACCTAGGCTACAATGCAGTGGCTGATCATAGCTCACAGCAATCTAGAACACTTGGGCTTGAGATCCTCCTGCCTCAGCCTCTCAAGTAGCTGGGACTACAGGTGTGCACACTACACCTGGCTAATTGATTCAAAATATTTTTGTAGAGACGGGGGTCTTGCTATGTTGTCCATGCTGGTTTCAAACTCCTGGCCTCAAGTGATCCTCCTGCCTCAGCCTCCCAAATTGCTGGGATTACAGGTGTGAGCCACTGTGCCTGGTTTCCATTTTTAGATTCAACAATGTATCCTGAATATCATTCTATATCAACACAAAGAGCATTCTCATTCTTTTTTTTTTTTTTTTTTGAGACAGAGTCTCACTTCATTGCCCAGGCTGGAGTGCCATGGCATCAGCCTAGCTCACAGCAACCTCCAACTCCTGGGCTAAAGCAATCCTCCTGCCTCAGCCTCCCAAGTAGCTGGGACTACAGGCATGCGCCACCATGCCCGGCTAATTTTTTCTATATATTTTTAGTTGTCCAGCTAATTTCTTTCTATTTTTAGTAGAGATGGGGTCTCACTCTTGCTCAGGCTGGTCTCGAACTCCCGACCTTGAGCGATCCCCCTGCCTCACCCTCCCAGAGTGTTAGGATTACAGGTGTGAGCCACCACGCCCGGCCCTCATTCTTTTTTTATGTCTTCATATATTTCTGTTGTATGATATACCATGTATCTTTTCCAGCCTGCACTCTCCTGATGGACAGTCATTTGAGATCGGTTCTGTTAGTACCTCCCTTTTACAGAGGCCACGAGGCACCGAGAGGTTCATTGTGATGCCGTGGGAGCTCCGTGCCCCTGGTCATCCCATGTGACTCTCCTCCTCCTGCCTTGATTAGGTTCCAAACCTATTTCTCCCTCACTCTTATACCCTCAGCCATTATTTTGTTATCCTTTTGTTCATTTAAACAACACATATTTACAAGCTGAGGTCATGCACCAGGCACTGGGTGAGGCTAGAGGGTATGGACAGACATGATAGAGAAGTCATCTGCTGTCATAGAGTTTGCAGATTAAGTCATGTGTATTTGTTTGTAAGCCACCTCAAATCTTCCATGGAGTGATGTGGAGAATTAATAAAGAGGCCCAATCCCTGTTTTTACCAACGAGTAAACCAAACATGCCAATAAATCATTGTTGCAATCCCGTGAGCTGAATACCGTAACAGAAGCCTGGGAACCCTCCACACTGAACGCCTCAGTGCTGGCCGAATCCCTGCAGCCTGGCCCAGCTCCAGCTTCTCAGCTCAGAGGTGAGGGCACACCACCAGCCAGTGGCTAAAGACCTCAGGCATTGGTTCCTCCCACTCCTGTCCCCACCCCCAGGCCATCCCACCCATTCTACCCCTTGAAGACCTCTGGACTCTGCCCAGCTCTGCTCTCCATGGCTACCAGCCTTGTTCCGGCCTTCTCTTGCCCGGGCCACATAATAACCTCCTCCCTGATCTTCCAGTCTACACCCCAGCCCCTTCGTACCCGCTGTGCACCCAGCTGATGTGTCCCTGTGTCATTTCCCCATCCTAACCTTCTTAGGCTTCCCTTTGTTGCCCTTGGGCTAATGTCATGGTGGGGGCAGAGCCAGTGGTTAGGATCATGGGCTCTGGAGCCTGAGTCCCAGCTTTGCCACATACTGGCTATGTGACCTTGAATGACCTACTTAACTTCTCTTTCCTTGGATGTGGCAAAATGAGACAATGAGATAAACAAGAATGATGAATGATAGTGAGATAAATGAGATAATGACAATAGCTTCTACATTACAAAGCTGTTGTGAGGATAAAAGTTAATACATGTAAAGCACTTAAACAGGGCTTGATATATAATAAGTGCTCAATAAATGTTAGCTGTTAATATTATATTAAGGTCCTCTAATCTGGACTCTGCTTAGGTCTCCAACTTCATAGTTTATCAGTTCTCATCTTCTGTGTAAATCAGCTGAGAGTCTTTTGATTACCCAAAAGCACAAACTCAGTCTCTCTCCCTCTCTCTCAATCTACCCCCCCCCCCTCCGGCATAGCACTCTGTGCTGAAATTGGATCCAAGGCCCAGTTTTTCTTTCCCATTAGATCTCCAACAGCTGGGCAGGACAGTATGTTGAATGAATGAGAAAAGCATCACCTTTGGGTTCTGCTGGACGAGTAGCAGTTTTCCAGGTAAAGAAGAAGTGATTGAGGCTATAACAGGGCTTGTTGCATCAATGGTGCTGGAGGCTCCCAGAGCATGGAGGACAGAAGGGAAGTGAGGCTGGAGAGGAAGGTTGGGTTCAGTCCAGACTTTTCTGTGTGGGCAAAAGAGATTCATGAAGAGAAGGCTTTTGTGACAATATGAAGGTCACTTGCAGAAGAGACTGAGGCCAGGGTCAGGGTGTATAGCTAAGCTCCAGGGCAGCAAGGAAAATGCTTGAACCAAAGCAGCAGCAGTGGGAATGGAATAAAGAGGGAGATTTGAGCGCTATTTTAGAGAAAGAATGCTTCGTAGGAATGCGTTAGGGGATTGTGGGAATAAAGAGCTGAAGTAGCATTTGCTCCTGTCCTCAGGTAGTTTGAATTCTATAGAAGTAGACCCTGTAAGTGGAAACATAGATGCAGGGAAGGCCAGATTTAGCATCACTGCAGCCAGTCTCATTGAGAGGTCTCTATGCTCCTGAAATTAGCAAATTAAAACATCATGTATTTCCCAATGTCTCTGTCATCTACCCCATGGATCTTTTTAAGTTTTCAAATTGTTATTAAAACACACTACAGGCTGGTCCCATGGTAGTGGGTTACCAGAACTTACTAACATTAGTGTCACTAAAGTTGGTATACAACCCCCTACTGCTAAGTTTGACTGGCTTTTAAAACACACACACCCACACATTACAGTTTACTTCCACACCCCACCAACTTATATTTTTTAAAAAAATTTTCCTTATTAATTTATTTTCTTTTTTTAGAGACTGACATGATGATCATAGCTCACTGCAGCCTGGAACTCCTGGGGTCAAGCGATCCTCCCGCCTCAGGCTCCCAAGTATCTGGGACTACAGGTGAGCACCACCACGCCTGGCTAATTTTTTCCATTTTTAGTAGACACGGGGTCTCACTCTTGCTCAGGCTGGTCTCGAACTCCTGAGTTCAAACAATCCACCCGGCTCGGCCTCCCGGAGTGCTAGGATTACAGGCGCCACAGGCGCGAGCCACCGCGGCGGCCCAATGCAGAGACCTTAAGTGCTGAGTTCAATTAGTTTTGACAGCTGTATACGTCGTGTTACTACCACCTGAAAGAAGATGCAAAACATTTCCGTCGCCCCAGAAAGGTCCCTAGCGTCCCTTTCCTGTCAATTCTCCCCGTCACCGGAGCGCTGACGAGCTTTAAGCATATTATATTTGCGGGTTTTTTTCTTTTACTTAAAAGATGGCTAATATAGGTTTGCGTTTTGAAAGGGCGGCTCCGGCTGCTGTGCAGAGAAGGGCTTGAGACCCGCAAGGAGGGTACAGGGCAGGGTACAGGCGACCGCACCTGGATTGCCGGGAGGTCGCCTAGCAACCAGGAGGCGCTGTCGGCGGGCCGACGCCTGCGCGCAGGGTCGAGGCGGAGGCCCCGCCCCCGCCCGGCGCAAGAGCCCGCAGGCAGCCCCGCCCTGCACGGGGAGCGGGCAGAGGCTTCTTATTGGCCGGCCCCCCGGAAGCGACGGATTCAGAATCCCGCCCGCAGTCTGGTGAGCCGGCGCGGCTGTGTGCGGTGCGCGGCGGGTGGTGCGGGCACGTGGCGGGGCGGGCGCGCACACCACTACCCCTGAACCGAGAGCTCCTCCCGCCGGGCCTGTTTTCTCCTGTTGCAGTGGCGGAGCGTGGCCCGCACCGGGCACCGCAGACCGTCCTGCGCAGCCCGCTACTAGCCCGGGGGCGGTCTCAGCGATTGGGACGGGACCGAGGGTGCTCGGGGATCCCCACCGCCCCAGGCCCTGGTGCGTGACTGACCCTCCGGTTCCCAGAGCCCCCAGCGCAGGCCGGGATGTTCGTTCTCGTAGAGATGGTGGACACCGTGCGGATCCCCCCGTGGCAGTTTGAGAGGAAGCTCAACGACTCCATTGCTGAGGAGCTGAACAAGAAGTTGGCCAACAAGGTACTGGGTCTCCGGGCTGGCGGGCTGACCTTGGCACGGGGGGACCCAGCACTGCCCACCCGGCCGCTGCACCCTTGGCCTTTTGGTCATGCAAGCCTTGGCCCTGGGCAAGTAACTTAATGTTTCAGGACCTCAGTTTCCTCACCGTGAAACGGTATAGGGGTTGGAGGATGTTGGAGGGGACCAAAAGACAGGATGGGCTTGAAAAAGGGCGTTGTAACTGGGAAGTGCTGGATTCCACACTTCCAAATTACTTTGCAACCTTAGGCAAGTTACCCGCTCTGGGCCTCAGCTTCCCTTTGTAAAATGGGGATAAAATGTTGCTATCCTACCAACTATGCATTGTTTTTGTGAACATGGACCTTTCTAGTAGTTTAGAATTAACTGTCAGGTTTATCCACTCCTGCCATGCTTGAGTGCCTTACTGCCAGCTGGTGAGCCGCCTTCCCCACTGCTCTTGCTGGAGTAACCCTCCCTCCTCAGTTATTCTGTGTGATGTCACTCTCTTTCCTGAGCACTCACCACACTCTTATTTTCTTGTTTGTTTACTTGGTTACTGTTTTTCTCTTTCCCTCTCTACCAGGGCAGGGACCTTATCTTTTCCCCTGCAGTATCCCCACATTGAGCCAGAGCCTGGCACAGAGTTCCTTAATTGTCTGTTGATTGAATGAATCAAACAGACCAGGCTCTGCCCTGCAGTGTCTTATGAAAGACAGGTGTGCACACACCTGCGGAAGAAAGGCACTTCATGGGGAAGGAGTGGGCAGGCATCTTTGTTGAGATGGCGAGCTGAGATCTGATGGTGAGGAGGAGCCAACCAGTGGATTCACTCTTGGGGTGGGTGGGGCTGGGTGGAGAGAAGAACTATGCGGGCAGGGAACGGGGTGTGCAAAGGCCCTGTGGAAAAAGGGCCTGTCCCCTTGGGCAGTGGGGACTAGGGGTGGGCTGGAAGGGTGGGTGGGGCCAGGCCTCAGCCCTGTGGGACTTCGTAGTCAGGGTGTTGGTCTTCATTTGTACAGCAGCAGGAGGCTGAGAAGGAACCACAAAGAGAAAGATTGGCTAGCTTTAGACATGAGGCAGGTTCCTTCAAAAGAGGCTGGGGTTGGCCAGGTGCAGTGGCTTCATGGCCCTGTAATCCTAGCACTCTGGGAGGCTGAGGTGGGAGGATTGCTTGACCTCAGGAGTTCCAGACCAGCCTCTGTGAGAGAGATGCCATCTCTACAAAAAATAGAAAAAACAAATTAGTCGGGTGTTGTAGCATGCCTGTAGTCCCAGCTGCTCGGGAGGCTGAGGCAGGAGGATCGCTTGAGCCCAGGAGTTCGAGGTTGCAGTGAGCTATGATGACTCCACGGCACTCTATCCACAGTGACAGAGTGAGACTCTGTCTTTTGTTTTTCTTTTTTTTTTTTTTGAGACAATCTCACTCTGTTGCCCAGGCTAGAGTGCCATGGCATCAGCCTAGCTCACAGCAACCTCAAACTCCTGGACTCAAGCGATCCAACTGCCTCAGCCTCCCGAGTAGCTGGGACTACAGGCATGCGCCACCATGCCCGGCTAATTTTTCTATATATATTTTTAGCTGTCCATATAATTTCTTTCTATTTTTAGTAGAGACGGGGTCTTGCTCTTGCTCAAGCTGGTCTCGAACTCCTGAGCTCAAACAGTCTGCCCACCTCGGCCTCCCAGAGTGTTAGGATTACAGGCATGAGCCACCGCGCCCGGCCTGAGACTCTGTCTTAAAAAAAGAAAAAAAGGGCTTGAGTTGAAGGAGGAAGGTGTACAGTTTTGGGGGTTGTTAGGCGGTGGAGAGAACTCATGGGGTCCTCAGTTGATGGCTCTGGTTACTTTGTGAAGTTGAAGGTGAGGGGGACTGTGGGGGATGAGGTAAGACTTCATGGAGAGAGAAGGTGTGAAAAGTCCAAGAAGGGAGTGTAGTCCCTTTGGGGCACAGGTCCTGTTGAGACGAGTCTTTCTATATTTGAATGGTTGAGTCATTTGAGGGAGACCACACGGAAGACGTCTGTGGTCCCTCGAAGGGTGTAGTTCTCTTTGTACTTCCAAAGCCACCTGGACTCTGGCCTCATCCTGGTGAGGTCTGGCCCCAGCTCTGAGTTCTCCGAGCTTCTCAATAATCACTGGACAGTTCCTGCAAGGTTTGTAATTGGGTGGTGATGACATTAGTGGCAGATAAGCAGATGCTGAGTAGCCAGTCATTTGGAACAGCATGGTCTGGGGATGGGGGTATGGGTTTTCTGCCCAATCTCAGCACCTTGGCCATGTGTCACTCTGCCGGCTGCTGTCCCTGTGCCGTGTCTGTGTGTCTGAGATGTGAGCATAATGGAGACGAGCTGTAAGCTCCAGCAGAGACTTGGGGAAAGCGTAGGTTTAACCAGGGGTCCCTCCCATCCTCGCTAGGAATAACCAGGATCCCTGGTGACCATTCTCTCTATGTGAATGTGAGCCGACCATGTGAGCCCGGCACTAGGACAGGGTTTCACATCCATTATCTCTCTTTATTCAGCAGCCCCAGAGCCTGGTATTTCATTTTTGCGGATGGGAAGACTGAGACTCAGAGAGGGGAAGTGACCCCCTTGGTTGTCACACAGTGCGTGGTGAAGCTGGCCTTGGAACCTTGATCTGTCTTGTCACCAGAGAGAGGCCCTGCTCTTTCCAGAGCTCTACATCCTCCTGAGGTTTCTGGCCATGGTTACTTCCAGCAGAGCCCTGACTCATTTCCGCCTGAAGAGGGGGATAATCATGGCTTGCTTGTGGTTGTGAGGGGCTCAGAGTCACTCTGTTGTGTACCTATGCACACAGGTCGTGTACAACGTGGGACTCTGCATCTGTCTGTTTGACATCACCAAACTGGAGGATGCCTACGTGTTCCCAGGGGATGGTGCGTCACACACCAAAGGTGGGTATCTTCTCTTTCTAAGATGTTAGTTTTCTTGGGGCTCAGTTTTCTGTAGCAAAAGGTCAAGCCAAAGCCAAGTATGGTGGTGTACCTGTAGTCCCAGCCACCCAGGAGGCTGAGGCGAGAGGATCACCTGAGCCCAGGAGTTCAAGGCCAGCCTGAGAAATAGTGAGACCCTGTATCTAAGTTAAAAAAAAAAAAAAAAAAATTAGGTTGTAAAATAAGGGCTAGGTACAGTGGCTCACACCTGTAACCCCCAGCACTTTGGGAAGCCAAGACAGGAGGATCACTTGAGGCCAGGAGTTCAAGACTAGGCTGGGCAACATAGACCCTGTCTCTGCAAAAAATAGAAAAATCAGCCAGGCATGGTGGTGCACACCTGTAGTCCCAGCTACTCAGGAGCCTGAGGTAGGAGGAGCTGTTGAGCCCAGGAGTTTGAGGTTGCAGTGAGCTGTGATATGCTGTAGCTTGGGCAAAAGAGTAAGACTCTATCAATTAAAATAAGATCAGTCCATGGAGAGGGTTGGAGGGTGGTGGGAGTCCTGTGGCTGAGTCCTGAAGCTGCCAGACATTGACTTGGTGGCAATGGGCAGACTCTTCCCCTCTCTGGGCCTCATCCGTAAGACCCAGGAGGTGGACTAGGGGATTCTCAGGGCCTCTTCAGCTCTGAGATTGTGGCTGTATGTCTGTGCCCATTTTGGTCTCACCTACTACTGAGCCCATTCTCTGCCCGGCCCCTGGGCTGCTCACTGCCTGGTGGGGGGAGACAGGCCAGGCAGGGAGGACCCTGTGGAGTGGTCATCACTGGGCTAGGGGTGTGTAGAGCGGAGGGAAGGGGGACTTTGAGAGCAGGAGGATGTAGCAGGTAAGAGTGTGGCCTTGGGATTCAAAGCCCAACTCTGCCGCTTATTAGCTGTGTGTCCAAGCAGACTAGGGAACCTCTCTGTGCCTCTGTGTCTTCATCTGTAAATTGCAATTAACAGTAGATTTTATATTCGGATCTGGAGGGGGTCAGGAAAAACATATATATCTATGTATTCCAGGACTATTATGAGGATTAGGGGGTTAATGCCTGTAAAGGACAGGACCTTGGCACTTAGTGAGTGCTCAGTGGCCGATTGACTTGGGTTGTTTCTCCCGATTCTGTGGGTCAGTGGGTGGCGTTCTTCCAGACCGGCTGGGCCAGGGCTGGATGGTCTGGGGTGGCCTCCCATTCTGGTTGTTGGCAGACGGTGGGCCTGGGGGCCTGGGCTGGGCTGGCTCGTCTCTGCCCCACGTGGTCTCACCTTGCTGCAGGTCAGACTGGGCTTGGTGCTTTCAAGGTTCCAAAGCTTAACGCACAGACTTCTTCGAGCCTCTGCTTAGATTCTGTTGGTCAAAGCAGATCAGATGGCCAAGGCTAGGGTCAAGGGATGGAAAAATAGATGCCACCGCTGGATGGAAGAAGGTGCAGTCACATAGCAAAGGGCTGTGCATCTGGGATGGGAGATGGAGATCCCGGAAGGAGGGAGGAGTAGAAAGAGCCACCTTGAGAGGAGCTGTGACTGCCGGTCAAGGAAGGTGTGAGCCTGGGCAGCCTCTCAGGAAGGGGGAGAGCATTCTTCACTTTCCTGTCTGGACCAAGCCCAGCCCGAGGTGGAGGGCAGTCAGAGTGTAGTCGTGTGGCCTTGCCAGCCACTGGGCACTCGTGAGAAACGCAGATCCTCGGCCTGCCCAGGCCTGCTGAGCAGGGTGGGCCCAAAGACCGTGTTAACAAGGTGCCAGGTGGTTGTCACACATGCCCACTCTTGAGGAGCCCTGCCATAGTTCCTTCCTGGCCAGCCTCTCAGCACAGAGATGCCCGAGAATTCCAGAATGTGCTGAGACTACCTGGTGTCTGTGTCCAGCCATCCAGAGACTTAATTAGTTTCCATAGATTTTGCCGTGCTCTGCGGAGAGCCCTGAGAAGCAGGCTGTCTGTGTATAGACTGGGAGCATTTGCACTGGGACACGAATAAGACCATGGTGTTGAAAGTAACCATGGGGCTTCTGCATACGGAGAACGAGGTCAAGCTGAGCCCCATCTCTGCATTTGCACAGGGGCCTTGGTTGTCTAGGAGGCGAGAGGAAACAGGTACCAGAACTTCAGGAAAAACTAGGAGGGAAAAAATGAAGTTTGAGGAGGTTCTGTCCATTCAGTGGCTTGTTTCTGTGGCACTTGGTGTAAGATTTACACTGTTGATTTTTATCATCCACACACCCCCAGCCTGGGGCCCCGTTTTGTTGGGAGCCAGGTGGAGATGTGTGGTAACACATGGACCTAGATTTGAATTCCGGCTCTTGCCCCCCTGGATGGGGATCTTGGGCAGGTAACTCCACCTCTCTCTGCTTCAGTTTCCTCATCTGTACAATGGGGTTAACACTTGTGACTATAAAGCTGGGCATGGTGGCGCATGCCTGTAGTCCCAGTTACTCAGAAGGCTGAGGAAGGAGGATCACTTGAAGCCCAGGAGTTCTAGGCTATTGTGAGCTATGATGGTGCCACTGCACTCCAGCCCGGGTGACAGAGACTCTGTCTCTTAACAACAAAAAAACCCACTTGCAACCATAAAGCTCGTGGAGGCCTGTTAAGCACTGTGCAGGGTGCTACTTTGTGGTGGGGCTCAATCCCCAGCCTCAAGGCTGACCCCCCGACCCCAGGCACTTGTCACACTTCTCCTGTCCCCATCTCAGCAGGGCGATGGCCCAGCGAGTGCTGAAGGGGAGGGGCTCAGAGCACCTGGCATGCCACACATGTCCTCTGCTTTGGGAATATTCATTTGCCAGGTGCCTGCTACTTCCGCTCCCTGTGGCGTTACCTCTCCGACGCTCCCCGTCTGTGCAAACCCTGTGATAGCCACAGCGCCGCCCTCGCACATGGCTGCGAGGAGCAGACCAGCCAGCCTCCGGGAAGCCTTTGGCCAGCGCCTGGCACACAGTAGGTGCTCACGGATGTCGGCCTTTGTGATTCGGACACTGACCCCAGTCGGCCAGGCTTGTCACTTGGTGCCAGCCCCCTGTTCTCCAGGCCCTCCAAGCCCAGGACCTGCCTTGCGCCCCCCCGCCCCAAGCTGGGTTCGGTGCTCTCAGCTCCAGAGCTGCCTTCACGCTGTCGTTTGCTTTTATCTTTATTCTATTGGGGTAAAATACACGTAACAAAGGTTACCACTTTAAACATAAGTGTACAGTTCAGTGGCATTCAGCACATTCACGTTGTTTTTTTATTTGTTCTGTTTTTTGTGTTTTTTTCCTGAGTTATTTTTTCTCCTCAGTATATACCACAGTTTTAAAACTAAAAATTTTATTTATCTATCTTCTTTATTTCTCTCATTAGAATGGAAACTGCACAAAGAGAGGGACTTTTTGGTCTGCTTTGTTCACTGTTACAGACCCACTGCTTAGAATAGTGACAGACATATACGAAGGCACTCAGTAGGTATTTGTCGAATGAATGAAGGAAAAGGGTAGACATGTCCAAGAGGCAAATTTTATTCTTTAATGAAAACCTTTATAATAAGCAGAGCTGCTTGGCAACATAATCACATTCAAAATGTACAGAACGCTATTTTTTTTTTTTTTTTTGAGACAGAGTCTCACTCTGTTGCCTGGGCTAGAGTGCCGTGGCATCAGCCTAGCTCACAGCAACCTCAAACTGCTGGGTTCAAATAATCCTTCTGCCTCAGCCTCCCGAGTAGTTGGGACTACAGGCATGTGCCACTATGCCTGGCTAATTTTTTTTTTCTATATATATTTTTAGCTGTCCAGATTATTTCTTTCTATTTTTAGTAGAGACGGGGTCTCGCTCTTGCTCAAGCTGGTCTCAAACTCCTGACCTCGAGTGATCCTCCTGCCTCGGCCTCCCGGAGTGCTAGGAGTACCGGCGTGAGCCACCGCGCCCGGCCAGAATGCTACTTCTTGAATAGCTCTTACTTCATCCAATCTTCACAAGGCCCCAGGATAGGAGGAGGGCCGGGCAGAGATTATGATGCCTGTTCAAGAAGAAATAGTCCAGACAGAGGACAAGGACTCGCCAAAGTTCAGACACCTGGCCGGTGTGGGTGCGGCTGTGGATGAATGTTGGCCCTGGAAGAGGCTGGGAGGCGATGCGGCCTGGTGGCAGTTGGGTTGAAGGACTTCTGTTGCCAGAAGGCATGAGGATCTCCGAAGGGGAGGCTGAGTCAAAGGTGACTAGAACAGAGGCAGCAGCAGAGGAGTGGGAGAGCGACAAGGCTGATCTCTATGCGGATTTGGCCCAGGCCTGCGGAGGGCAGCTGAGCTGCCCAGTGGCAGTATTCTGCTTGGGGCTGCCTGGTCACTCAAGTCTGTACATAATCTCCGGTGGCAGAACTGGACAGGCAACCTCGAGAGACCAGCGAGTCCACCGCTGGTCTTCAGGGTCTGTGAGGACTGTGGAGATCGTTGGGGACAGCAACCATGTTCGTGTGTTTATCCCCAGCTTCTATAGAGCCTGGAGTGTAGAGGGAGCACACGTATTTTTGTTGAAGGCATACACACAAGAATGCATGTGCTCAGACCAGAAACCGAGGCTGAGGGCGCACAGACAGGAGGGGTGTAAAATAACAGCAGTTCCGAGGTAGAAGCAGAGGAATTTTCCTGGGACTCAGCAGGACACACAGCCCGAGTACTAATGCAGGTGGTGGTTAGCTCTTTTCAGAAGGGGTTAAGCACATTCATGTTGTGCTACCCTCATCACCCTCCATCTCCAGAATGTTTTTACCTTCCCAAACTGAGGCTCGCTGGCCATCAAACACTGCCTCTCACTGCCCAGCCCCGGCCCCCACCATTCTGCTCTCTGACTACTCTGGGGACCTCACATAAGTGGAATCGTGTAGTATTTGTCCTTTTTATAGAAACTCGCCACGTCCCAAGGCAGTCTTACTTATCCTGGGACAAATTTTGTTCAAGCCCATAACTAAGAACGAGGTTTCTATTCCTGACGGTCCTTGGAGCCCTCCTCTGGCTTCCCAGCCTCCCACCTGCAGGCCGAACATCCCAGAGCCTCAGGTGGGCTTCTGTGCGATGAGCCCCAGACCCAGCATGTCCTCTGTGTGCTTTAATTGAGATGTAATTCACACACCATGGAGCCTACAGTTCAGTGGGTTTTAGTGTGTGCAGAGTTGTGCAGCCATCACCACTGTCCAATCCCACATTTTATCACCCCAAGAAACCCCACGCCCGCTAGCAGTCAGTCCTTATTCTCCCCCTCACCGAGCCCTGGTGACACTAATCTATCGCTGTGGATTTGCTGATTCTGGAAACTTAGGTAAGTAGAATCGTACACTATTTGGCTTTCATGACTGGCTTCGTACTCAAGGTTCACCCATGTTGTAGCATCTGTCAGAATTTCCTTTTCAAGGCTGAGTAGCATCCCGTCCCGTGTGTGCCGTGTTTTGTTTGTGCACTCCTCCGTCGGTGGACTCAGGTTGCCTGCCCTTTGCTTTTGGATGTGGTTGTCCCAGACTGGGGCTCCCCGGGCACTGGATTGTGTGCTGTCCCGCCCCCGTGAGCCCAGCGGCCAAACCAGGCTTTGCACAAACCTGGTAGAAGCTCTGTGAGGATTTATTAAACCGAACTGAACTTTGGGTCATGTGGGGGACAGGGTTTTTCCATTCTGTGGGTAAGTGACCCTTGGCTGCCCTCTTGTGCTCTCCACAAGGTCAGCATGAGGCTTGGTCATCGTGAAGGGGGCTCTGAGGGCTCATGCTTGTCTCCTCGTGGGGAGGGGGCGGCTGCCTCCCTTTCTTCACGCCTTGCTGTCCCGGGGAGCCAGGGGCCCTGCTGTCCCGGGGAGCCGGGGGCCCTGCTGTCCTGGGCGCCATGCTGGAAGCCTGCGTTTGGAGGTTTAACCTGCCCGGGGGAGGCAGGCTTCAACCCGTGGTCCTGTCTGGTGGCCACAGCTAGACTTGGAGGCTCCCTGTGGCAGAACGGGCGGAACAGTTGTGTGGCTGTGAGCAGGTTACTCAGGCTGTCTGAGCTGCTTCCTTCTCACGGTGGGAAGGTGACATCTGGCACAGGTGGAGCTTGACAGCAGGCAGCCAACAGCAGAGGACAGGACAGCTCCATGTTTATTCTCAGCCCAGCATTAAAGGGGCTTTAAGCAAGGGGCCAGGAGTGGCAGGTGACATACGGTCAGTCTGTGATATGAGCACAGACCCTATTTGGTATTTTCCTTGGCGTGAGGTCAGTGGGGACGATCTAGGGCAGGCCCTGAAAACCCACAGAGGCGTTTTGCTGGACTGTCAGCCTGCAGCTCCCGATATCGGCGTTTTTAGCATCCTGTTCCAGGTCAGAGCTGTGCCTGCGGCAGAGTTTGCCAGGCAGGAGGAGACAGGGAACTTGTTTCCAAGCCTTATCCCCTTTGCCAGTTGCTTCTGTCCTATTTAGAATTTAAAGGAGAGAGCCTGGAGGAAGGTTGGAATTGACTTTGGAGTCACTGGGGGCACAGAATCTGGCCTAGTGTGCTTATCTGGTGGATCAGGGGGCCAGCCCTCTGGGGGACAAGCTGTGACCTTGCAGGGGATGGAGGGAGGGTCCCTCTGGTTCAGCTGACAGGCCTGGGTTTGCAGGAGGACATGGCATGGACCCCTGGTAGCTCCTGGAACAGCCATGGAGGCCTCCGGGTCAGTGGGCTGGCACGTGAGGGTTGACATTGGAGAGCACAGTGGCCCATCTCAGTGGCCATCCTCGAGTCATTGATGTGCTTCCTTCATTTCCAGTCCATTTTCGCTACGTGGTGTTCCATCCGTTCCTGGACGAGATTCTGATTGGGAAGATCAAAGGCTGCAGCCTGGAGGGAGTGCACGGTAACAGCTGGGAGCACGTGGGGGGCAGGTGGCCTGTGCCCGTCCCTGTGGTGGGGGGGAGTACTTAGCCCCCTCTCGCTTTCATGTATCAAGTGAGGACCTCGGTCGGCGGTGAGGTTTCACTGTGAGGCCGGAACTGAGGATGTCAGGGTGGGCACTGAAGTTGGTGGAAGTGACTGGGGGTCTGTGGTGCTTGCTGGTCCCCGTTGTGTGCAGTGTCCACCTCAGGTTTTAGGGACCAGTTGCTTGGGGCTCTGGGTGATATAGGCAGAAGCTAGGCCTCAAGGTGGGAAGGGACCCAGATTTCCATGGTGACCCCTGCCTCCTGGGCAGCACCAGGTAGGGGGCTTAGCCTGTCAAGTAGCCCGCCGCCTTGTTTGTCCACTGGTAACCCCTGTCCCGTGCTATCACCTTCATTTCCTCCAGTCTCTCTAGGGTTCTTCGATGACATCCTCATCCCTCCGGAGTCGCTACAGCAGCCAGCCAAGTTGTATCCTCCCAGGGCTAAAGTGGGTCACAGAGGAGCTCAGGCCTCTCTAAGGGAAGTCCTCCCCCCTCTGGTGGGCCCCTGGGTGCTGTGATCTGGCGCAACTGGCCTCCGTGCCTGCCCCTTTGCCCCAGAAGCACCGACCTGCCTGTGCCTCCCGGCATTGACCACGATGTCCACATGCCTGTCTCGACCTGGGCTGTCGGGCTTGGTTGTATAGCTTGTGCACTGCACACCGTTAGGGTTGTGGTATCCTGGGGGGCACCAGGTTCACTTCTCTTAGGTTGTCCCTGCAGGAATCATCTCAAAGCCTCCCCTGGGAGGTTCGTCCTGGCTGCCTGGGGCATGAGGCCTCGCCTGTGTGCCGGGTCCGGGGCCAGGCTGTTTCCCTCTTCAGGGCCCCTGTTGCCCTGGTCCCAGCCCTCGCCTTGCCGCGCTGAGGTGGTCTGTTTCTGTGGGGATGTCACTAATCTGAGACTACTCACTGGGAGGGACTGTGTCCTGTCACGAGTATACCCGCAGTGCCCGCATGGGACCTGGCACAGAGGGAGGACCCAGCAGTGGGACCGCCACCAGAGGGCAGTGTGGGCCCTGCGGAGGGAGATGGGGGGCAGAGGGGCTGGCTGGTCCTCTCACCAGCTGTGGGCCCTCGGGCAGGTGACCTCCTGCCCCACCACAACCTCTTGAAAACTGGGCAAGTCTCTGAGTGCCCATTGGATTGTCGGGACGCTTGGGTAAACACGGGTGTGGGCACCGCAGGCAGCAGGAGGCCCAGGTCGTTCCCGTCTGAAGAGGTGGGATTCGCTGTCTCCCTTCCTTCCTGCTCTCATGCTGAAGACGTGTGTGTCCCTGGCCCTGGTGCCTGGCAGGGGGGCCCCAGGTTTCCCGTGCGGGGTCCTGGCACCTGAGCACTACTCTTCCCCGTGGGCCCAGACCTTGCATGTGGGGCCGGGACTTGCTTTTGCTGTAACTTTCCAGACAAAGTGATCCCAACCTGGGATTGGCTTTTACTGGGGGGGTTGCTGCAGGAGGACCCGCACCCTCACGCCCAGCTCCACCATGGCCTGGTTGTTGCCTTGACTTTGTGTCCCCCAGTGATGAGGCAGAGCAGGTATGGGTGTGGGAGTACGAGACGGAGGAAGGAGCGCATGACTTATACATGGACACCGGTGAGGAGATCCGCTTTCGGGTAGTGGATGAGAGCTTTGTGGACACGTCCCCCACAGGACCCAGCTCGGCCGAGGCCACCTCTTCCAGTGAGGAGCCGCCAAAGAAGGAGGCCCCGTACACACTTGTGGTAAGAGGTCCAGCTGGCGCAGAGGCTGCTGTGCGGAGAGCCCAGGAATGCAGCGTGGGCCATGCTCCCAGAACCCCCCACCCCCCAGCGGGTCATGGTCCCTGCCCTGTGGGCTTGGCTGGTCACTTCTCCCTGGAGAGCCTGCTTCCATAGGTTGGGGCTGTGAGGGGACAAAGCTGCCTATTGGGGAGGGTGGGTACATCAGCCCTGCTTGCAAGAGGGACAGAGGCCATGCTGGACAAAGCCCCTGATAAAGAGGCTTTGAGTGAGAAATAAACCAAGGAAGGGGCTTGGGAGACATCAAAACCCTGAGATCAAGGGCAGGGCCCCAGGTCAGGGTCACCTTCAGGGCCACTTCCCTCCACACCTATTTGGAGGCTGGGCCTTATGGTGGCTTGGCCTTTCTGGTAGGACTAGACCACAGCGGCTCAGGGGAGGGCATGCCTGGGACTGGCCTGGGGGGTGAGGAGGGTGCCTGTCCCCACTGAGGCTTTGGAGCCAGCAAACCCGCGCTTTCCTTTCTCAGGAGAGGAGTCTGCCCTGGCTGGAGTGGCTCCTCATTTCCCCAAAGCCTCCTGGCTGTGCCCTGCCTTTGCCTACGCCAAGCCTGCTGGGTGCTGGGAAGGGTGGGCCCATGACCTCCTATCCCAGTTGGTTCAAGCCAGAGTGTCAATGAATGTGCCTGTTCTTTCTCTCCTGGCAGGGATCCATCAGTGAGCCAGGCCTGGGCCTTCTCTCCTGGTGGACCAGCAACTAGCCCTGGGGCCCACAGTGGACCCTGCCCATTGGCAGACCCCGCCCCAGCCCTAGGAAGGTGGTGCGGCCAGCTGTGAAGACCACAGCAGCTGAGGCTGATGCTACCTGCAGCTGGACAGGGAGAGAGGGACCAGAAGTGCCTGCCAGCATGTGCCCCATGCCATCTCTGGTCCTGCTCCTTGCAGAGGTGCTACTGAAGTCCTGCCATCCCCACGGACTTCTGGCTTTCAGCAGAGACAATAAACAAGGTCAGCATCAGTAGGGAAGGGCCACCCTTGTCTTAACGGTCGACGTCATGACGTAAGGTTAGTGAGTTGCCGTAGCATGTCCTCCCTCACCCCAGATCACTCGTGCAAATGGCAGGGCTTGGGGGCTGTGGGATCCAGGCTGCCTCAGGCTGGGCTTTGGGCCCTGGAAGCTGCCAGTTGCTAACTGGGTCTGAACATTAAGGAGCAACCACCTTCCCACCAGCTTTAGAAGAAAGAGTAACCTGAGTCAGCCAAACTAGCTCCTGCTCAATAAGTGGAAGCCGTGGACTCCAGTGACCATACTGTGTCATCTCCCTCCGTGTCATGGTACAGCAGGAAGC
Organism: Lemur catta; assembly: GCF_020740605.2. Classification (NCBI taxonomy): domain Eukaryota; kingdom Metazoa; phylum Chordata; class Mammalia; order Primates; family Lemuridae; genus Lemur; species Lemur catta. The sequence continues at coordinate 6,834,214 of NC_059133.1, forward strand.
CTGGGGCCAGCTGACACTCAGATGTCAGCCACTGCCATGAGCACCCCGCAGGTCCACTGGCGACACCCTGGATCTGGGCCCTACATCACTTGCTCAGGAGAATGGTTTTGCCAGCTTCCTCCTGCCCTTTCTCCCATGTCTGCTGACACCAGGACACTGGTTTTGCAGTAAGTCTTGTCCTGGTGATGGGGCCTCCTGCCCTGGGTTTTTGGCTCATGGGGCAACAGAAGGGAGGTGCTGGAAGCGTGTGAGCCTGGGGCTCTGCTTCCCTAAAAGGAAAAACAAAAAATGGCGGTGCTTTGCAGTGTCCACTGATGCTACTCCAGGAAGAGAAGCCTGCTCTTTGCCACATCCTGGTACTCCAGGGGCAGGAGACCATAGTTGCCTTGTCCTAGCTGTGATCTTGGGCAGACTCTCCTCTCCTTCTGGGTGGCCTCATCTGTGCCCACCCTCAGGGTGTTGAGAGGGCTAGATGGGACCATGCCTGGCACATCACTTGCCCAGGGCAGGGTGGGAGGTGATGGGGAGGTCTTTTCTGCTACAGTTGAGGTCTCCTTCACTGCAGTGACAGGTCCAGCTGTGGCTACCTCCACTGGTCTTTCCTGAAAAGACCCTTCCTGAACCCTGGAATTGATGACAGACGACACAGACATTAACCACTCACTTATAGGAACGGTCACTGAATTTGGATTGTTATTTTCCTTGCAAGAGCAAAAGGTTCTCTAAAATCCTCAGCCACAAGTGAAATGATGAGGAAGGACAAAAACTTCTTTAGGTGGAAGTCTTGCCATCAAAAATAAATACAGTTGCATGGAGCTGCTCAAGATCTGAACCAAACTAAAAACAAGAAGGCAGGGATTAAAAAATTATTTTAGAACCACCCCCAACTGTGGTCGCTCCATGGGCTGAGGGAATAGAGGGCAGGAAGCGTGTCTGGTCACAGCATCTTGGAGCAAGGAGCCGTGGCTGGATGGATCAGACTGGCTTTGACGGCGCACATGGAGCTGCATCTGTGAATGGTACCAGCGCTGGGTCGGACCTTAGTGCTGCAGCTCCTTCATTCTGTTCAGGGCACTGCCGGCACGGAACCACTCGATCTGGGTCTCGTTGAAGGTATGGTTCAGGAGGATGGTCTCCTGGGTTCCGTTGGGGTGTTTGATGATACATTTCAGGGGCTGCAGGGAGGGAGGAGGGTGTGGGCGGGTACTCTGAGGAGCACCCCCCTTGGATCTGCAGGGGGGTCAGGAGGGTAGGTAAACTGAGCCCTAGGCCAGGTCTAAACCTGCGTGGCCCAGATAAAACCTGGATGGTACCCATAGGAGACTGCTGGGGCCGGACTGTCACCCCTGAGTCTCAAGTCTGGCCTAGTGAGTGGGGGTCAGAGTGGGAGGGCCTAGGCTGGCACCTCTCTCCGGTGCTGTTGCCTGGAGGGCTGCTCCAGCTAGAGCAGCGGTTATAGGACGTGCTGCAGATGGGGCCAAGTGCAGAAGGAGAAGCAAAAGCAAGGTGCCTGCCCGCCTGCCCACCCCCCTTCCTCAGCCCACTGACCTTGCCAGGGGTGAAGTTGTTCAGGCCCTGAATGGTCAGCTTGTCCACAGGGTGAATCTTGTTGTAGTCGGCTGGGTCGGCAAAGGTGAGGGGTAGCAAGCCCTGCTTCTTCAGGTTGGTTTCTGGAAGGCAGAGGCACACTCGGTCAGTGGAGGGGCGGGAGTGCCCCTTCCCTGCTCCTCTGTGCAGGGAGCCTCACCAGCCCTGACAGTGTCCTTTTCTAAATCCAGCTGGGGCTCTGGGAGACACGCCTAGTCCTGCTGCCTGGGACAAAGCTGGGGCAGTGCAGGGCTCCCTTTCACTGGGGGCACGTGAAGTGAGCACGTGCTGGTGCTGCTGTCTGGGAGGCCTCCTGCTAGGCACAGCCACCATCAACCCCCCCCTGTTTTTTGTTGTTGTTTTGAAACAGTGTCACTTTGTTGCCCGGGCTAGAGTGTGTGCCATGGCGTCAGCCTAGCTCACAGCAACCTCAAACTCCTGGGCTTAAGCGATCTTACTGCTTCAGCCTCCCAAGTAGCTGGGACCACAGGCATGCGCCACCATGCCCAGCTAATTTTTTCTATGTGTATTTTAGTTGGCCAGATAATTTCTATTTTTTTTAGTAGAGACGGGGTCTCGCTCAGGCTAGTCTTGAACTCCTGACCTCGAGTGATCCACCTACCTCGGCCTCCCAGAGGACTAGGATTACAGGCGTGAGCTACCGCGCCCGGCCTCAAAAACCCTTTGACACGTGTCCCGGGCTCCGGCTGTGCAGGCCTGCCAGTTGGAAGCAGGTCCAGTACTTGTGGGATGAGAAGCTGTGGGCACGTGTGCTGCACAGACCCAAGGAGGGGCAGGAGGCTGACGGCGCGTGGGCTGTGGTGGGACACGGGAGCCATGGACAAAGCCCAGAAGCAGGCATGAGGCTCTAGGCCCAGCCCCACCACTGGCAGGGGGGCTGACCTCAGGCTGCCAGTCAGGGGACATGGATGGGCTGGGTGCCGGCTCCAGCTCACCGTGGATCCTGGCGAAGCTCTTAGTGATGATGGCCCGGCCCCCGAGGTGGCGAGGCTCCAGTGCTGCATGTTCCCGGCTCGAGCCCTCGCCATAGTTCTCATCTCCAATCACCACCCACTTGATGCCGTGTTTCTGCCAGGCAAGAAGGGTGAGGTTACAAGGCAGAAGAGGGTACTGTCCCCACCTGCCCAGCCCTGGGCATCATGAGGCTCCTAGGTCAAGGGGTTGGAAAGGCCTTTCCTCACCTGTTTCCCAAGGGCAGTGAAGTTGGATGAATGAGGACCAAATCAGGAACCAAGGGGACAGAGAGAAATCAGACATTGTCCCTGCCTGCCCATGTGCAGTGGGCATAGGGAGATGGGACCCACCCATCAGTGCTCAGCATGGATGCAGGTGTGTGTGGAGGGCCACAGTGAAGGGACAGAGCCCAGCGTAGTAGGTGCGTGGTGTGAGTGAGCGTGCTGATTGCACAGCTAGTGGTCTGGGCTCTCGGCTGGAGAGCACTCCTGCCCTGGAGCGCCTGCTCTGCCCTGCCTGCCACCAGAGGGTGCCAGAGAACCCTCACCCTGTTGGGCCAGCCCTGGCTGTTAATCTCTCAAAGCAGCGGCCTTCTTGCTTATTGTGAGGCCTCGTGCAGCCCCTTCTCTGAGCCTGTTTGCCTCTTGCTTCCTGAGCCAGCTCCTCTTTGTCTACAAGGTCTCCCTCAGTTCTCTTCTTGAGTCTGGGGCCAAATGTCTCCCAAGAGTGCTCCTCTCACTAATTCCTCCTGGGTATAGGGACCCACCTCCACCAACCTGAGCTGGGCCTCATTCATTCCCAGCCACATGAGAGGGGCCGAAGGACCTTCCTTCCTTCCGGATAGCAGTTCCCCTCGGTTTTGGCCTCCACCCCAGCTCCCACTCCGCAAATATCCCCCCTGTGCCTGCCTCCAGGCTCTCAGGAGAATGGTCCCCGGCACTGCCCCCCAACCGACCCACCTTGTAGTAGCGGGCAGTGTCAGGGACAGGGCCAAATTCCTGGGTGACAGCATTGCGCACAGAGTTGGCCTTGCCATTTTCAATGTTGATGGCACCAATGAGCAGGTTGTTGGAGATGTTGTCCAGGTGCCCACGGAACTTGAGCCAGGGGCCAGCAGCTGAGATGTGGTCCGTGGTACATTTCCCTTTGACCTTGCGAGGGTGAGCAGAGGGGACAGAGGTCAGGGCATGGCCCTTACATGGTGGATGCAAGGAGGTGCCCTCCAGAGGCAGGCAGCAGGCCCCAGTGCCCAGGACCGCGGCCACCTATCACCTCAGAAGCCTCAGGCTGCTCAGTCTCTAGGACAGACATTCTCTCAAGCAGGCAGGCTACGCAAAGGGAGGGCAGGTATATCTGTTCACCCTTGAGACTGAAGCCCCCAGCTAAGAGATGCCCAGGCTGGAAGATCAGCCACAGGCCTCATGCCGGACACAGAGAAATCCAGAAACATGCCTGGATCCTGGCTGATGACTGACCAGCCCCATGTGTCATGCAGGCTTAATACTAACTGTTGCAGGAGTGCCTGGAGACCCCTTAGGAAGCTGCAGGAATTAATGTCTGACATGGGTCTGCATCACACCATAAAGGCGTGTGTCTGTTTGGCTTCCAAACACAGACCATACACACTAACGCCCACCTGTGCGGACGGGGACTCAACAGCTTCCAGAGCCTGCGTGGATATACCACAGGGTGGAGAGATGCTGTGCTCACCTGCCCACACCTGCTGGAGGTGGGTCTCACCAGCTGCTGCAGGATGGCACAGGGCCCCGGACAGCAACTGGCCAGAAGATCGAACTCTGCCCAGCTCAGGGCTGTGGGGACGGGAACCCAGGGCTGCAGTGCCCTTCCACCTGCAGCCGAAACTCCCTTCCCACCCCACCTTCATCTTGACACTCTCCCCAGGTCCCCCTGGGCTCATGGTCCCACCAGGCTGGGACTGTCCTCCTCCCTGCTGCACCGCTGACCTTGATGAGGATCTGCAGGTCTTCCAGGTCTTTGCCATCCCACTTGTCAAAAGGTTCCAGCAGCTGCAGGCGCTGGCTGGTGGGGCTCACATCCACCCGCTGCCCGCTACTGTCCTTAGGGGGGTGCTGGTAGGTGTCCTGCCCCGGGTCGAACTCCTGTAGCGGGGGACAGGGATGCGCTGGGTGCCAAATCCTCAGTCCCACGTGGATGGCTGTCAGGGAGGGCAAGCTTCCCCGTCCTGAGCCGCTCCCGAGCAGCAGAGGGCAGCGCTGCTCACCATTTGGGGAAGCTCGTCAGCATCCGGAGCCTCCAGCTTGAACTTTTTGCCATCTTTGCCTGTCAGGAAGTCAGTCTCCGGGTTGAACTTGAGGGTTCCCGCAATGGCCAAGGCTGTGACAATCTGAAATGGAGGTCGCCAATTTTTTGGTGAGCACCAAACGTCACTCCTATGCACCCTAGCCCAGCAGAAGCCTGGACCAAAACAGAATGGAAGCCGGGAAATTTCCATGTTCTCCCCAGATCCCTCTTCTCCTTGGATGCCAGGGCTGTGGGACTATCTTTGGAACTCTGGGCCCTCGGGCCTGCACAGGACTCAAGAACCCAAGGACAATCTAGCCTCTCCCCCTCCCGCCAGGCTCTCCGGCACAGCTGCGTGCTCCTCCCCTCGAAGGTGCCCTGGAGAGAGCGGGGGAGGCTCTGGCACAGAAACGCTGCTGTGACGAAAGTGCGCCTCAGTGGGCAGCACCCTGAAAACATGGGAGGGGCCACTGCTTCACTCATCTGCAAGCAAGATCAGATAAACACTCCAGTCCAGAAAGCCTGGCTGAGGCTAAGTACCCACCAAGTACCTGGGGCACTCAGCTCACCGAACTGAACTCTCACCCTGGGTTAGAAACAGCAAGTGCTCCACATGCTTTTTCAGGTAACCCTGATAACATTACTGGGACACAGAGAAGGTAGATGACTTGGCCAAGCTCACACAGCTAGCTAGAGACAAGGCTGGGATTTGTCCCAGGCAGTGAGATTCTAAACTGCATGCTCATAACCACAAACTGTACTAAACAAACATCTCATAGTCCACCTCATGATCACAAGGGAGACCCAGGCAGGATGCACCAAGGGAACATGGAGCTTGGGGGCTGGGACGGCCTGGGGGTCCTTTTGGCCCAAGCCCATCTCCTCCCACCTCTGACCCGCAGGTGCAGTCCCAGGATAGCACTCGGCCGGGCGGGCAGTCTCACCTCTGGGGACGTGACGAAGGCATGGGTCTCAGGGTTTGCATCGTTGCGGCCCGTGAAGTTCCTGTTGTAGGAAGTGACGATTGTATTCTTCTCCCCCTTCTTGATGTCCTTTCTGCCAGGTCAGAGGAGACAGGGTTAGGGACATCTGGCCTTGTCACCTAGCCTGTCCTGAGGCCAAACAAGCCACATTCCCGCAGCACACACCTAGCTCATGACAGAAGGTTGCCTCCTCCCTGAGACCCACACATACAGAGTGGGAGGGAACCTCGGGATCATTGGGCCTTGCCTGAAACCACATGTAGACAGAGACAGAGCCAAGATCATGGTCTGAGTTTGCAGACCTGGGACCACTGCCTCCTCTCAAATGGCTGTCAGAGCTTCTGCTGTATCCATTAGGATGAGACCTTACTGCCTTCTTCCTGCCAGCCCAGGCCCAGCCAAGTGGCCACTCAGTGCCTCTGTAGGGCTCTTCCTCTTTCGAGCCCAACTTCCCAGCCATGCCTGACAAAGTCTTCTAATACACAACAGCCCCTGGAGCTAGGGACCTTGGGCTTGAGTCTCTTCTCTCCACCCCAGTAACATCTCCCCTCAACTTCTGGGGCTCTGTAACCCCGTGCACAAGGGGCTCTCCTATTGAAGATGTGCCTCTCACCTGTCCCACTGGCCAATGCATGGGCCACAGGCATTGGCCAGGACGATGCCCCCTACATCCCTCAGGATCTGTGCCTGCAGGGAGAGGAGAGGACAGGGAACTGTCAGGGGCCGGCGAGTAGGTGATAGGAAAGGGTGGTTCAGCAGCTTGCAGGATGGAACCCTACAGCAGCCACTGGGACCTGCACCAGCCCTGACCAAACAGGCCTGTGGCTTGTCCCACCCTGACGCCACATTGCTCAGCAGTGGGGTGGGGGAGTGGGGAAGGGGCAGGGGTACGTGGGCACTCACGTAGCCGTCTCGCTCAATGGTGGCACGGATCTGTTCAGAGCCTGGGGTGATGGTGAACTGAGACTTGCACTTGAGTCCATGGGCCAGTGCCTGCTTGGCCACAGCTGCCGAGCGCCCCATGTCCTCATAGCTTGAATTGGTGCAGCTGCCGATCAGGCCTGGTGCATTGTGGGTGGTGGGGTCAGGGGTCAGGAGGAGAAACTGAGCAGGGGTCTCCACCTGACCTCAAACTATCCAGACCTGGTCAAAAGAATTCACCATCTAGGTTGGGCCAGAGATTGTTTTTAACAGAAACACGTTGGACACAACCTAAATACCCAAAAATAAAGGACAAGCTGCTCACCATGATGCAGTCATTCAAGGGAAGACACTGAACACATGTTAGAAGTATAACTCCTTTTTACAACAATACCATGTGCATGTATATCAGGAACTCATGCTAATATATTAACAGTGATCCAGCCAGGCACAAGGGCTCACGCCTGTAATCCTAGCAGTCTGAGAGGCCGAGGCAAGAAGACTGCTTGAGCTCAGGAGTTTGAGACCAGCCTGAGTAAGAATGAGACCCCATATCTACTAAAAATGGAAAAATTAGCCAGGCATGGTGGCGCATGCCTGTAGTCCCAGCTACTCGCGAGGCTGAGGGTGGGGGATCATTTGAGCCCAGGAATTTGAGGTTGTAGTGAGCTACAATGATACCACCCTACCTGGGGCGACAGAGCAAGACTGTGTAAACAAAATAAAACCCCTCAAAACAGTGATCCTAGTTGGGTGGGGGCTGATAAGAGATGCTTTCTTCTTCCATACTTTCCAGCATTTTCCATGTTTTTAAAATTGCTTTACAACCAGGGTAATGAGAGTTCTTTTAAAAAAAAGAATCAGTTATTCAAAAAGTCATTAAAAACAAAATATCACATTGTCTATAAATATCAAGACAGTTTCTCATCAATTCAATTATTTTCTAATTATTAAACCACCAAAGATTTTCTAAATTTGCTTCAGTGAATAAGGGTGAACATATTAGGCCAGGCACAGTGGCTCACGCCTGTAATCCTAGCACTCGGGGAGGCCGAGGTGGGCGGATCGTTTGAGCTCAGGAGTTCGAGACCAGCCTGAGCAAGAGCGAGACCCCGTCTCTACTAAAAATAGAAAGAAATTATATGGACAGCTAAAAATAGATATACAAAAAATAAAAAAAAATTAGCCAGGCATGGTGGCGCATGCTTATAGTCCCAGCTACTCAGGAGGCTGAGGCAGGAAGATCACTCGAGCCCAGGAGTTTGAGGTTGCTGTGAGCTAGGCTGATGCCACGGCACTCTAGCCTGGGCAACCGAGTGAGACTCTCTCAAAAAAAACAAAAAGGGTGAACATATTATATTGCACTCACTTCATGCCAGACACTGCAGAAAGCTCTTTTCACATACTGACTCTGGACTGCTTCCAACAACTTTGAAGAGGTCAGTACGACTACTGCTCCTGTTCTTCAGATGGGAGCCTGTGCACTGACAGTGAAGCAGCCCGCTCAGGTCACCCAGCTATCAAATGTCAGAGCCAGAACTCAAACTCAGGCCTTTTGGCTCCAGGGTCCACACTCTGCACAGCCACACTGTCCTGCCTCCCAACAGCGGCAGGTGCCAGTGCCACTGACATGCCAGGATGTCTGCATACGTAAAGTCAAATAAAGTAGTGTGGCTAGAAAAAAGTCTGTAGAACAGAAAACACGCACATAATATATGTACATGCAGAGAAACAGCACACACCTTTCAAAAAGTTCCTAAAGTTTGTTTCTGGTTAGGGAGTTGACATTAGGGGTATTTTCTTGTTTGTCAATATTCTCTACAATAAGCATATTTTTCTTTTATACCAAGAAAAAGTAACTTTAAAAATAATAATAAACCTTTTCAGAAAGTGCTCACTTCAGGAAGTGCCACATGGTAGACACAGGTGATTGTCTACAGCCCTGGGCAGAGCCGTGGACCCTGAGACCTGCTAAACCAACAGGTGGAAGGTGCTCACCCACTCGGATGTCCACAGGCCATCCTTCCTTCTCTGCCACAGTACCGACTTCTGCCACAGGGTGAGCCAGGTCAGGGGTGAAGGGCCCATTGATGTGTGGCTTCAGCTGAAAAAACAAAGATGCAAAGAACAGACAAAGAGAGGAGGAAACAAAAGTTGGTGTGTGGACAGCCTCTGTTCACTGCCTTACCAAGTCCGAACAGAGGCAGCTAACTACTGTTCTCATGGCTCAAACCTCATCACAGCAAATACATGAGCAGTCGGTGCTGTGTGTGCACCATGCACCAGCTCCTGGGCTCCCTCCAAAACTACAAGGCTGGTCTTATCTTTATTCTGCAGATGAAGGGACTCAGAAGTGACATCCCTCGCTTAAGGTCACATAGCTAGGAGACAGCAAGGGCATGGAATGGATCAAGGCTGTCGCTTCATTAAGTCCATCATCTCCAATATGATGTTGCTTTTGGAATCTTATGACAAAAATGGACTTACAGCCAGATGCTCTACTTGTGATAATTAATACTTATTAACAAATGTGAAGCACTTAGCAAAGTGTGGGGCACACAGTAATCACTCAGTAAATGTTAGTGACTGTTATTACATGAATTAACTCATTTAACTCTCACAACTGCCTTAGGTTTTACCCAAGATGAAGTGAGGCCCACAGAAGTTAAGCGATGTGACCAAGGTCACATAGCATGAGTGGCAGAGCCAGGATCTGAACTCCTGCAGACTGGCTTCTGTTCCTCCAGCCTGCCTTTGCTCGGGCTCTCCAAATGCCTGCTCTGGTCTGCAGGTCTCAGGCTGCCCTACCCTGCTCAAGGCCTTGCACTCTGAACTCTGAAAATGACACAAACCCTTCAGGGTGAAATCTCGGCTTCTGGTAAAGCTGAGATGGGGACACTGATGTCAGTTTCTGATTCACCAGCCACAGCCACCTCTTCTCTCCACATGGCCGAATCTCCCTCCTCCTCACACCACCTCCATTCCAGCTAGATTCAGGCAGCAGTTTGCAAGGGTACTGGGAGATCAAGGGCCCACGTGCCCTGCTCAGTATACAGGCAGGACCCATTGTGGGCCCCCAGTGCCAAGAAAGTAGGGTCCCCATTCTCAGAAATTCCTTGAACCCAATCCCCTTCCTCACCTCGCTGAGATTAATTTCAATCAATTGGTCATAATGGCAGCCGGGGTCAGGCACCAAGTGATCCTTGAATTCATCAGCTAGATTGGCAATCTCTGAAATCAACAAGGGAGGGGATTAAAGCATGTGAAACAGGAACTGGTCTTGAGATTTCATCCTTCCATCCACCTGAGCCACAGTTACCTGGCACCTGCCAAACACCAGGCCCTGGACACTGACTAGGCCAACAAAGGAACAAGGTGAACTGCTCAGGACACTGTCCCTGCCCTCAAAGGAGCTCACGATCTAGGAAAAGAGCTATCAGTGAACCAAAAGTTATCACAGAATATGACAGAGAGACACAGGAGAAGCATTGGCTAAGGTTCAGAGTCTGGGAAGGCTTCCTGGAAATGAAGAGCTGAGTTTTGAAGGAGGAAGTCACTTGATAAAGAAAGGGAGGGAAGGGCCTTCCACGAAGGACGCCACTGCTCAGAGCTTGGAAGCAAACAGGAGCTCTCCCCACGGCCACTGGCTTCTAGCTCCACCCAATTGTCGTCACTCACCTCCCTTCACAGACTCCAATGCCCAACTTCCTCCTCTGCACTTCAAAAAAGCAGCTAGAACCTTAAGGACGTTGGGGGTGGGTGCAGGGAATTAGGGAAGGTGGTTCTTGTTCCAAATGTTTTTCCTCCTCCCTTTGCTACCCTTGCTATGGCAGGAATTTAAACAGAAGAGATCCATGTCATTTCCAGAGCTTCCTGTAGGGGGCAGCAGGGACCAGGCTGAGAAGGATCCTTCCAGGTGCTACCTCAAACTTAGGGAAGCTGAAGAGAGCTATAGATGTGCTACTCAGAAACAATAACACACACGTTAGCGGTTTCTCAGAGTCTCTGAAGCCAGACTCCAAGCAGCAGGTTAAGGACCCCTGCCCCACAGGGAAAGACGCAGCTCTCTCCTGGGGAGGAGTGTGCAACGTGGCTGTTCTACCCACACTCGCCTGCCCCGGCCAGCTCACCTGCCCGGCCTGTCTTGCTCAGGTATTTCTTCATCCTGTGGTTGTAAGGGAACACTGAAGTGGTGGCCCCAATTTCTGCGCCCATGTTGCAGATTGTCGCCATGCCTGTGGAGAAACAGAACCTATGGGCTGTCTGGGTGGCAGGGCAAGGGTCTCACACCTGCTGGATGGGCACACACATCTTCACACCAGGGAGTTGCGTCATTTCTTCCCTCGCCCACAGAGCCACCTAGTGGTAGTGGGCAGACTCATTCCTTGAGGCCCAGTGAGAGAGGAGGGGAGGCCACAGGACCCGGAGCTCAGTGTCACCACCCCCCACCCCCTGCACAACCCACTCAGAGCAGCTGCTGGATACAGTGAAGAGGACACAAGATTCAGCCCCAACAAGACGCACTGTTCTAGTTCTGGGCCTGGCTGTCATGCTGAGCAGACCAGACAGGTGCCATGTACTGAAGGGTGACATGGCCAGACACTGCCCAGTTGGCTTGTTCAAAGTCTCCCTGGCTTGTTGACGGCCCAGGCATTGAGGCCAGTCACCAGGAGTGATGGGTAGGAAGGGGCCAGCTCCTACTTGTCTTGGAGATAACAGGCGGTAATCTCTAATCCAAGGGAAGAGAGTGGGACTCAAACTCCAGCCCAGGGAAGACGTGGGACTACAGCTGCTTCCCGCATGAAGTCCTGGCTCTAACTGCCCAGTCCCACTGCTGCCTCTGTCCTCTCTGGGATTCTTCTGGATCATTAAACATGGCCCGGTGCTATGGGCAGCGATAGGCTGGCTTACCCCCTAACTCTGTGGGGACACAGGGAAGTTACCTGCCTCCTTGAGGGGGTTCTCAATCTCTTCATCTGTTTAACGAGGGGCATGGACCAGACAATCTCTAAGGTTGTCTCCAATCTCTGCTCTACCTCTAAATGTCCATTCTAAGTCCCCAAACTGACTGGACAGAGATTCTCAGCGAAGGCCATTCACTGCTCTGCTGCTCAACTGCCCGCCAGCCCAGTGCAGGCTGAGGGCCACCCTCCTCACCAGTGCAGGAGATGGAGTCGACGCCGGGCCCATGGTACTCCACGATAGCACCCGTGCCGCCCTTCACTGTGAGGATGCCGGCCACCTTCAGGATCACATCTTTGGGGGAGCTCCAACCAGAGAGGGAGCCCGTCAGCTTCACACCAATCACCTGCACAGGAAGTAGGGCGAGATGGCCATTATAGGTCTTGTGTGTCGTGTGCCCTGTCCCATCCAGGAAATCGTAGAATCAACCTGCTGGCCTTCCCATTTCTGCTTATTTCCCCTGCCTCCCTCCCAATGAGATTTGAGTCTGACCTATTCCCTCTTCCCTTCTGGGCCCCACAGTCTCCCAGTCATCTGCACCAACCACGCCTGCAGCCAGCCCAGAATGAGTCTTTCCCTGCCCCTCACCTTGGGACACTTTAGCTCCCAGGGGATCCCAGCCATGACGTCCACTGCATCAGCACCCCCAACTCCAATGCAGATGCCCCCCAGGCCACCACCATTGGGGGTATGGGAGTCAGTGCCAATCAGAAGAACACCAGGGTATGCATAGTTTTCCAGAATAATCTGAAAAAGAATCCAAGATCTTAAGTTTAGAAGCCCATAACAGAAAATGGAGGTAGGGCCCAAAAGGGGTCTGCAAAACCGCCCCCACTGACACTGGCTACCCAGCCATGCCCAGCGGCTCCTCTAGGATGGGGCCTACTTAATTCAGGCCATCTTCAGTGTGGCTGAAAAGAGCCACAGTCTTGGGAGCCAGGCGGCCTGGGCTCATGAATAGCTCTGACAGTTCCTGCTATATGGCTTAAGGCCTGTAAATGTCTTCCTGTGCCTCAGTTTCCTTGTTTGTAGCATGGTAATCAAAACACCCACACCATCATGGCCCCAGAATATGGCAAGAACCAGGCCTGGGGCCTATCTCATGGGTGGACTGTCCACGGTATGGAGTGCACATACCTGGCTCCTTATCAGGGTGGACAATTCACTCATGAACTGGCTCCAGCCCCCGCAAGGTGCCTAAGGCAGAAGTACTGGGGACCCAGGGGAGCACGAAGTCATGAACTTTTCCCCTGCTCAGCTGAAAAGCACAGCTGTTGCACACTTTTGGGGCAAGAGGAAAAAGAAAAGCATGGGTGATGCCCGCTAACTGCAGCTCTGGGAGGTGGCTCTGAGAACTGAAGTGACTTGCTCAAGGAAAGATGATGACCTCTCATCGCCTGTCCTGTTTCACAGAGTTCCCTTCATAGAGGTGCTGCTCCCAGCTGGGGGCGAGCCTTTCCCCAAAACCAGTGGACAGGAAAAGGAGGAGAGCAGACGGTCAACACCCAAGTGCGGCACTGCCCCCCACCCGGAAAGCCCCACCACCTGCTAGTGGTTTGTGGGACCCTGGGCAAGTCACGTCACTTCTCCAAGCCTCAGTCTCCTCTTCAATAAAAAATAGCTGATGAGAATGCTCACCTCCCTGATCACTGGGATGACTAAATGAGATCATGTCTGTTAGAAGACCTGGCTGGGAAGAACAGGCCAACAGTGCTTAACCATTTCATTTCTCCAGTCCTCCCTCAGCCATGTATCATACAAAGATTTCACAGTAGTTAATCCCTAAAGCTCCTCAAGGTAATAAAAGCCTGATCCATTAAGACTGGACACACAGACTCATAGAATTTGGGGTGGTTCTATGTGGTACAGGCACAAGTGTGGTCCACATCCAGAAGGGAGTGGTTATGCAGACCTGAGGACCGCAGAAAATGTCATGATGGGCCGAGAGTGGCAGTTCATGCCTGTAATCCTAACACTCTGGGAGGCTGAGGCGGGAGGATCGCTCGAGGCCAGGAGTTCGAGATTAGCCTGAGCAAGAGCGAGACCCCATCTCTACCAAAAAATAGAAAGAAATTAACCGGACAACTAAAAATATATAGAAAAAATTAGCCAGGCATGGTGGCGCATGCCTGTAGTCCTAGCTACTTGGGAGGCTGAGGCAGTAGGATCACTTGAGCCCAGGAGTTTGAGGTTGCTGTGAGCTAGGCTGATGCCAGGGTATTCTAGCCCGGGCAACAGAGTGAGACTCTGTCTCAAAAAAAAAAAAAAAAAAAAAAGTCATGATGAAGCTGGTTGTGACAGTGACCTTATCAGTCTGTGAGTCTGGGCAGCTGGGAGGGAGAGTGGGGAAGAAGTCTATTTTAGGCTGGACTAACACCTATAACATAAAACTGGAAATTTAGGCATCTATCCACACAACACATGTACACTAAGGACCTACTCTGTACTGACCTGGCCCTGGGCACACAGCTAGAGAGGAATAAACAAGCCACAGTCCCTTGTCCCCATGGAGGACATGGTCCAGTGGAGAAAGCACACACTAGGAACATATGTGTAGGGACCCCACAGAGGACAACACAAGGGAGCCCCAGTCCTGGGCACGGGGAGGGCAGGGAGGCTTTACAAAGAAACCAACCTGAAAGCTGAATGTGGAGGAGGGTCTGTCAGGGCAGTCGAGGACAGAGCATTCGAGTCAGAGGGAAGGGGATTAAGGTTTGGTTTGGATATGGTGTATTACAACTGCTGATGTCCTGACATCAAAGAGGAAAGAAAAGTAAGGCTGCCCAGTGCTCACACAGTTCCTGGGAATTTTTTTTCCTTTTCTTTTTGAGACAGAGTCTCACTCTGTTGCCCAGGCTAGAGTGCGTCAGCCTACCTCACAGCAACCTCAAACTCCTGGGCTCAAGCGATCCTCCTGCCTCAGCCTCCCGAGTAGCTGAGACTACAGGCATACACCACCATGCCCGGCTAATTTTTTATTTTTATATATATATATATATATTTTTTTTTTAGTTGTCCATATAATTTCTTTCTATTTTTAGTATAAATGGGGTCTCACTCTTGCTCAGGCTAGTCTCAACTCCTGAGCTCAAACGATCCACCTGCCTTGGCCTCCCAGAATGCTAGGATTACAGGCATGAGCCACTGCACCCAGCCCACAATTTTCTTTTTAAAGGAACAAATACATCAGACTGTATGCTTGGCAGGTGGCCAGTGGCAGGTGTGAGCTGCCATCACTCCCAGCCCGAAACTTTGGCCCAGAAGCTACCAAAAAAAGCCCTGGGCATATTGTACTGAGGTGGAATAGGGGACAACTGGATTGAGGTGTCCTTCATAACAAGAAGCCAAGACTGGGACCACCTGACTCCCTAACCCTGCTGCAGAAAGGCTTTCTGGCCCCCACAGGCGACGTTGACCTGCCACTCCCAGGCAGCCCCTTCCTGGCAAGGACGATAGTTTGAAAGGGCAGAGCAGTGATCCATTGTTGGCTCTGGTTTCAGAGTGGGCAGTGCTGGGAGCCCATGCAGGGTCGGATTACAGCCTGACTCAGCTAGTCTTGACGGAGGCCTGGGCAGCGAGGCCTGGGATGGAGGTGGGGAGAAGGGTCACCTTGGAAAGGTGCAAAGCGGCAGGTTTCATATACACAGGACGGATGGTAAATGGACACATACAAACCAGATCATGGTCCTAAACAGTCATCTGGGATGACAGCAAAGCACCTACTTCCCCAGAGACACAGATACACACACATTTGTACTTCCAGAGACAAAACTGTCTACCAAAAGAAAATCCATTCTTGGGGAGACCCCAGAAGAACCCCTGGCTGACATGGCCATGTGACCTACAGTACCTCCATCCTTCAAAATATCATGAAGGGGCCAAAAAGAATCCGCAGAGTGCTCCATGCAGAGATGGGGAGAGCTCCTGGGGTGACAGAGGCTGCAGAGTGTGCACCAGTGCCTGGTGCCACAGCCTGGCTCCAAACTTCGCCAGTTGGGCATCTCTCAGCAAGGATATTAATGGCTGTGTGCCTCCACTTCCTCACTTGTAAGGTGTGGATAATAACACCACCTGCCTCACAGAGTCATGCTGAGCTCTGAGTAAGTTAATATCTTTGAAGTGCTAAGTCCAGTACCTGACACAGCGCATGCTCATTACACGTCAGCTAGTCATGCAACAAGGCCTGACACTTGTGGAGAAATAACACAGAAAATAATACGATGTTCTATGTTACAGTACATGGGACTATAGGAGCCGGAGTACACGCTGAGAAGAAGGTATCGAGAGAAACATGTCAACTTAAAATGCTGGCTACCTGGGTGGTTAAAAGTGATAATTTTAACTTCTTACCCGGAGAATGAGAATATATAACTTGACATAGTGAGGATTAAGTTAAAAACAAAGAAAGAAGAGCCTAAGAGCTGACTGAGATGCCATCTAGTTCCCCCTCAGCCCCCTGACCCCACAGGCCGAGAAGGTATTGCCTGGTCACCTTAGTGCAGCCTGGGCGCTGAGCCCTGCTTTACCTGGTGAATGATTCCAGATCCAGGCCTCCAGAAGCCCACACCATATTTGGCACCCGCAGTTGCCAGGAAATTATAAACTTCCTGGTTGATGTCCTATTGGAACAAATCAATAACCAGAGCATTAGTAACACGGTTGTGTCAGGGTGACCCTGCTGAGCCCTCCTCCCTCCATACCACCTCCCCTGTGACTCTGAAATCCTGGCACTGTGAAGACAGGCCCTCTTGGAGATCTTCTAAAAATAATTTCAAAAGGACAAGGATGTTGGCCCACAGTCTCAGCTGGCAGTCTCGGGGGGAGAGACACACGGGAACAGATAGAGCCCCAGTTCTATGACACCTGGCCAGGGGCATGGGTCTGGAACAAGTCCCTGCCCTGCCCTGGGTCTCAGTTTCCTTATCTGTAGAAGAAACTGGGCTAAATAATCGCCAAGGGTCCCTGTAGCACTCAAGTCCCCAGCCAAGGCCAGCAGTGAAGGAATGTGCCATGGCAGGATGGTCTGACCAGGCCAGGGTGTTGAGGGTGAGGGGAGGACTCTCACAGGGAAGCAGTGGGATCAGGCGGACATCCAGGTCCCCACGTGGGGCATTGCTTCTCTGCCTGAGCCTCGGATACCTAATCTGTAACCCCAGCTGATATCACTGAATACACACCATGGCAACTGCATCATGCTAAACATCCCTACAACCCATCCAGGGAGAGAGGACTGTCATCAAGTCCATTTTATAGATGCAAAAACAGAGGCTCAGAGGTAAAATAATTTGCTGGAGAAGCCAGAGGAGCCAGGGCTTCAAATCAGGCCTGTTTAAGCACAGAGCCCATGTGCTACACTCTAGTTTAAAATACAGCCGCATTCTTCTAAGGAGGAGAGCCTGGGACTACATCTATGAGAGCACCTAGACCAGGGCCTGAAACGCTGTAGGTGCTCAATACTTGGTAACATTTGACAGGCCCCAAATGAAAGGCTGTCAAATGGACCACGTTCTCAGTAGGAGGTTTCAACAAACACAATGATGGGATGAGCTGCAGCCACGCTGCCCATAAAGGATGATTCCCCGAGGGCAGGGAGGGCTCCACAACACAGCTGACATGAGGAAGACAGGGCATGTCTCTGGGCAAGTGAGACTGACCCCAGTGACAAAAAGGGTGGGGCCATGGTGGACTCTACGAAGTCCCAGAGGAGGAACTAAGAAATGAGACCTGCCAGCTTCTGGGCCTGGGAGCACTGTGCTTCATGGCAGAGAAGTGTCCCACTGTCAGCTCCCTCAGGCCTTTGATACAATACTTTTGAAACCACATTTCCCCCTTCATTTAAATTCCAGACCTACCATGTAACCTTCTGAGGGGCCATTTGGGTCCCCCAGGTAAATAAAAGAATGGCAGACAGGCTGGGCGCGGTGGCTCACGCCTGTAATCCTAGCACTCTGGGAGGCCGAGGCAGGAGGATTGCTTGAGGTCAGGAGTTCGAGACTAGTCTGAGCAAGAGTGAGACCCTGTCTCTACTAAAAATAGAAAGAAATGATTTGGACAGCTAAAAATATATATAGAAGAAAATTAGCTGGGCATGGTGGTGCATGCCTGTAGTCCCAGCTACTCGGGAGGCCGAGGCAGGAGGATCGCTTAAGCCCAAGAGTTTGAGGTTGCTGTGAGCTAGGCTGACGCCACGGCACTCTACCCTGGGCAAAAGAGCAAGACTCTATCTCAAAAAAAAAAAAAAAAAAAAAGAATGGCAGACAAAGAACTTGGGTTGCCAGAATTTGGGAAACAGTCTCTTTCCAATTAATAATTAATATACTGGCCTTTTCATTTACAAATCAGTCACTTACAAAATTGGTACAGAGGGCAGGATGCTGTGGTTGTGTCTGGGCGCACGTGCAGCGTGTGTCTGTGTTGGTGGCCCCAGAGCGGAGACGCAGAGTCTCGGCCTAAACTCAGCCTGCATCTCTCTCTGGCTGTGCGACCCTGGACAGGTCACTCTGCCTCTGTGGGCCCCAGCCAGAGGGACTCTTTACAAATACATGTAAAAATGACCATATCCTTCTCCTGCTTAACCCTCCTATGACTCCTAGGATGGTAACCACGGCTTTTCCCACAGCCCTCAAGGCCCTGCCTGGCCCGCCCCGCCCACCTCATACCACCCTCTCTTCCACACAGAACTCCAGCCCTACAGGCCCCTCTAAATTCTACCGAAGCATCAAGTTTCTTCCTGCCCTGGGACTTTTGCTTATGTTCTTTTTAGAATGTTTTTCCTCCAGTTAACATCAACTTATCTGTTCAAGTTTCAGCTTATATGTCACATCCTGAAATAGGCTGTCCCTTTCTCCTCAAAACCTAAATCAGATGTCTGGCTTATACTCTCTCCTGCACTTTCCCCTCCTAACACATACAAATTTGCAGCTTCCCACCCTGTGCTTGTTGAGCATCCATCTCCCTACTAGGTCCATGAATGCAGGCCCCTCTGTCTTGCTCACATCAACTCCAGCACCCAGCGCATACAGAACACTCCATAAGCACTTGTTGAGTAAGTGAGGAAATTAGCTCTGAAATGCCACGATTCTGTGAATCTCATCTCCAGAAGGCAGATCCACAAAGCAAGGAGAGGGCCAGCCCCCGAAAGCAGTGGCCACAGTGGGCAGTGGGCCCCAGGGCTGACGAGGACCCAGGTTCCTAGCCGTGTGCAGCTCCGGCACTGCAAGAACTCCCACAACTTTGCCTCCACTGCTGTTGCGAAAATGGAAACCGCCGGCCAACAGGCAGGACTCTTTCAGTGGAGTGGGAAGGAGACACTGTGTAGCCAGGACACACAGCAGTGGGCCAGGGTGGGAAGAAAGGGCTCAAATGGGAAAGCTGCCCTGAGTGTTTCCCATGGGTCTGAGAGGCTCTTGGAGCCATGCCAACTCTGGGAGCCGAAGTGCTTTCAATCGCTGCCCACTCTGTGCCAGCCGGGCTGCAGCCTGCCAACATTCAGCTCTCGCCAACAACCCTCCCCTTGAGGGGCGCCCACTCCCACTGCAGGGGGCAGAGAGCGGGGAGGCCCAGAGCTGGGAGGGAGAGGCCTGCTGTTGCCGAGAGTGGGCACAAAGGTACCGTAAGCCAAGCCTGGGAGGAGGAGCAGGGATTTGGTTTCATGAGGAAGGTGGGGGAAATCTAGGGAGACACTCTTCAGCTCAGCATACAGCCACCTCCATCCAGTCAAGCAAAACTCACGCCAGCAGAAGGGCCCCCAAAGGCGGCCACTCAGTGGAGTGGGAGTGGGGATCAGGTCCAGCGCTAATCATGCCCTCACGTAGTTCTGGAACTCAACTGTACAGTGCCTTGGCCGCCTCAGATTTAGGACTGTGACACTGTCTGGCCTACCTTCCCGACAGGGCCAGATGAGCGGGAGTGAGTGCACGTGTGACGCTGCAAAGCTGTGCTAAGAAGTGCCCCCACTGCCTGGGCAGAAAGGGAAACCCGCACTGGCCTCTCCAGGGCAATGGCAGTGTGTATCGGCACCTGGTATCTGCCCTGTTTTTCTAATGTAACAAGGAAAGGACCTTTAGTGTAGTAAGATTAACGATTATTTTTATTTTCTTTAGGCTTTCTCCATATTTTTTAACAACTTCAAAATGAGCAAATGGTAATTAGAAAAAAGCAAAAACAAGTTTTAAAAGCAGACTAAACCAAAAGGCCTATTAGAATTTGGAGGTGATGCCCTGATTTGCCCTCCTGTGAGGGCTGTGTCTCTCATCCCATGTCACACCCACCCATCCACCCTCAATGCCACCTTCAGCTCACCTTGGCCCGGCGCAGGTCTTTCTCGCCCCCGACCTGGGCCTCAATCAGATGGTCACAGTGGATGGTGGATGGCACGGCCACCTTGGGCAGCCCACTGCTGATAAACTGCAGCATGGCCATCTGGGCCGTAGCATCCTGCATGGCCACGCGGTCCGGCCGCAGCCGCAGGTATGTCTTGCCTCGCTCGATTTCCTGGTTGGCCGGGTCATCCAGGTGTCCATACACGATCTTCTCTGAGAGGGTCAGAGGCCGGTTCAGTCTGGGGGGAGAAGGGTGAGAGGTACCCTGGTACTAGCTGCACCCCTCCTGCCCATCCACAGTCTCTCCCTTTCAGTGCACATGGCAACCGTGACAGTGGTCAGGGAAAGGGCGCCTATACTTAGGACCTCGAGTTCCACTCGGGTGCGGATGGCTCGGTCCTGCTCATGGTGGTACTTCCAGCACATGGCGTAGCGCCTGGCGCTCATTAGGTGCTCCAAAATTACTTGATGAGTAAGTGAATGATAACATTACAAGAGGTGACAGGGCTGATTTTTTCAAAGGATGTTTGCTTTCCCAGTATATTAGTTGTTATCATCTAATAAGCACCTATAACGTATATACCTCATCATTTAATCTTCATTATATTCTTGTCATTTAATAAAACAACTAAGAGAGAACAGGCTCAGCAGAGTGATGTTTATGGCTCAAGTCTGTAGCTAGTCTCCCCTTGGATCCTCGACTTCTCTCTGTGCCCTCAGCCTCACTAAGACACACAGGATCAGTACCCACATCCCCGTCACCCAATCTGACCCTCCCGCCACATGTAGCCCTCCACTTCGATTGTCCCACTAGAAGCCCTGGCTCCCACCCCACTGAGATGGGTGTGGCTGTCAGCTCTCAAGAACTGAAACCCAGTCACTGCCTCCAGCCTCTCACTGGTCCTCCTCTTCCCATTTCTTTCTAGACCCTTCCCTTCTTCATCAGGGCCAAAATGGCAGGCTAAGCCTGGCCCTTACAGGGGGTGCAGCCCCTGCCAGGACTCCACTGCCTCCTCCTCACCAGCCTCCACTCATCTAGACTGAGCTCTGTGAAGGGCCACTCCTCCCACCCTGCTCCTAGCTAACCCCCTGCTGCTGCCCACGCAGCCTGGCCACCCACACAACGGGGCAGCTGCCCCTTGCCCGCCACCAGCACGGCCCCCATTCTCAGAGCGTAGGCCAAACTCAAGACCTCCTAGGAAGGAGCAGAGTTCCACCTACACCCAACAGGCTATGCTCTACTGCTCGAGGCCAAGAAAAAAAAGCATCAGACTGGGAGTCCGAAGCTCTGGGTATAAGCCTGACCCTATTACTAAACCCACCGTGTAACCGGATAAGCAACTGCTCTCGGGAGCTCCGCCAACCCAGCTCTAAAGTCCACCACTTCACTGGAACGCAGTAACAGTCTGCACTTACACAGGACTTGGTTTTTAAACAGCTTTACTGAAGTACAATTGCACATATTTAAAGCACACAATTTGGTAAGTCTGGACACAGTATACACCAGTGACAACGGCACCCACCATCGAGATACTGAACATATTCATCTCCCCCCAAAAAGTTTTCTCCTGCCCCTTGGTAAATCCTCCCTCCCACCCCACACCCTGGCCACCACTGATCTGCTTTCTGTCACTACAGATTAGTGTCACCGTAGCATTTTACTTTTAGCTCCGCATTGTCCTAACCACTTTCATATATGTAACTCATTTTATCCTCACAACACAGATGACAAAGCTGCAGCACAGAGAGGTGAAGCGGCTCACTCCTAGATCACAAAGCCAGTGAGTGGCAAAGCTGGACCACAAGGAGCCAGCAGCGTGGCTCTACTGGCTGCGCCTTCTCTTAACCCACGCCTTCTCTCCACATTCGGACACTTAGAACAGGGCCCTGCACACAGCATGCAATTATCATTATTGTTATTACCAATATGACTCTGCTGGAAAAGTAGAGAAACTGCCTTCTGCCAGCCCCTCACCCCCAAGTTTACCTAACCCCTCGAAAGTAAGAGTTCCCTAAGGCAATGGCTCTCAGGGTAACAGCAGATCAACTGGCCATTCTGAGAATCTCTCTAGTTCTGCCCTGGTGAGAACCCTAAATAAAAATAGGACTAGCCGGAGGTATAGCCTGCCCTGTTTGTAGCAGCAACTCCAAGGCTGGTGTATAGGCGATGATTCACCGCGCAGAGCACAGCCCCTCTTTCTGGGACCCAGGGAAGACAAAAAATGGCACATGGGCTTAAAAATCCAAGACCTTGAAAGCATTTGCCTGAAGTTGTATAAAAAAGCTGATAATGACAAAGCCTAAGGATTGGTTCTTTATCACATTTCCTTGAAGATTAACTGAGGGCGGCAAAATAGGTTTCCAAAGTCCATCTGTCCCTCTGTGGTTCTGGATGATATAGACCCAGTTCCCCAGAATAGAGAATCAGACCCCTTCTGTCACAGACACAGGGTGAAAGAGGAGTCCTCCACCAAATCCCTTGACCTTCTAAAAAATTGTTTAGAATAGAAGTCATTTTAGAATAGCCTCACCTCTACCTTCGTTCTCTTTGTCAGGGTTTCTCAACCATGGCTCTAATGACCATGTGACCAGATGATTTTTTTTTTTTTAAGACATGGTCTCACTCTGTGCCCTAGGTTAGAGTGCAGTGGTGTCATCACAGCTCACTGCAACATCAAACTCGCTCAAGCGATTCTCCCACCTCAGCCTCCCAGAGTGCTGGGATTACAAGTGTGAGCCACCACACCCGGCCTCAGATGATTCTTTTGTTGTGGGGCTGATCTCCCAGTGCCTTAAAGGGCATTTTTTTGTTGGTAAGCAAAAACTAAATGGCAAGTAATACTCTTTTGTCAAGTTATCTCAAAGCAAACCTCTATGTTAGCTCTCCTTCCATGCCCAATAGAAGAGCAACGTGGAAGTGTTTGCAGATTAAAGGAAAATCCATCATTTTTCCAATGAGCCATGGTCTGAGAGCTCCAAGAATAAACAAAATACTGTTTCCTGGGAAACAAGTATTTGTACAAGGTCCTATGTTGATGAGGACAGTGGTTCTTAGTCCTGACTACACTTCAGAATCAGCTGGGGAACTGGCCAGTACTTCTCACATTTTGACATACACACAAGACCCTGGGGATCCTGTTAAATGGCAAGTTCAGACTCAGTGAGTCTGGGGTAGGGTCTGAGACTCTGCAATTCTAACAAGCTCCTAAGTGATGACAATGCTGCTGCTCAGGGACCACATTTTGAATAGCAAGGCCTAGACCACTTGCACCAGAATCGACAGGAGTGGGGCCAAGGGAGGGTCATTTTAAAAGCTTGCCAGGGGATACTAACGTGTAGCCTGGATGAAACCCACAAGAACGCCAGACAAACACTGGGAGGCTGGTCACATGGTCATTAGAGCCATGGATGAGAAACCCTGGGCTTGAGTTTAGGGCCAACCACTCAATAGATGCATGACCCTAGACAGGGTATTTCCCCATCTGACACTCAATTTCGTTATCTGCAAAGAGGACAGAGTTTCAACAACCACCTACAGGCGTTGTTGAGTAGAACAGAAATAATGCATAGGCCAAACTGGACAACTGGGTAGCTACTATTAATATGCCTGTCCTTGAGGACCAGTTAACAGGTTCTTACTATAACTAGGTGATGCTATGCTACAGGCTGTTGGAGATTAAGACAGTCCCTACCCTTAAAACTGAAGTGAGGATACCACTAAATAGGAAGCCAAGTGGTGAGAAGGGGGAGCATGGGATAGTGGTTATATCCCTGGATGAGGACACAGAGACAAGGTACCACCACTCACGCACCGAGTGGCCTTGGGCAGGTTGCTTCTCCACCTGAGGCTCGGCTGTACAATGGTACACTCACAACTGCTCCTCCCAGGTTTACAACCGTCAGTATCAAAGAAGCCACCAGGTAGGCAAGGGCATAGCCTTGTCCACAGTGGTTCAAGTTCCAAGGGCAGTGCCAGCTGGTGTGTACTGCCAGCCCCCATTTCTCATCCTCCTGTGTGGCACCTTATTCATCCTTCTGGTGGCAGCATCTAGCCCAGGACCTGGCACACAGGACAGCAGGGCAAGGCTGACCATTGATTTTACCACGTGAGGAAAACGAGGCCCAGGAAAAAGACATGCTGAAGATCCCACCTTAGTTTTCCTCTGAGTCTCAGACCTGAGCTCTCCTCTGGGCCTGTGCACTTTAGAGGAAATACAAAGGATTCTCCAGCCATTGTGCCTGACAGTTCCCAGACGGCTGGCCCAGGCTCAGGAGCCTCCCCTGAAAAGGTTGGGAGGTTCAGATCACAGCACAAAAGTGCACCTGAGACCTTGGTGTAGCTCATTTGGAGGCTTCTTGATAACACAGATTATTCCTTGGCAGACAAGGCAGGGGCTCCAGCACCGATCCAGAATGCCTTTCCTCAGCAGGGACCTTTATGCCCTGAATACCTTAACCCTGCCACCATCATGAACCATCCTTCCCCAAACACCTCCTAGGTTGCCTGAAAGGGAGCAGAAGCAGCATCTTTAGTAGTCACCACAAGCTGCCACTTGCAGCCTTACCTTTTGCGAATGATGTTAATGTTCTTCTCTAACAAGTCATAGCGGATGTACTCAGTAGGCTCAAAGTGGCTCATGGCCACCTTGGCCCGTTGGCACAGGACTGAGGCCACATGATACTGCCGCACACCCAGGGCTTTCTGCAAGGAGAGAGACAATGGCAACTGTCAATGCAGTACTTAGGGGAGTCCATCTTTTTCACTATACTGAGGACAGCTCATTATGGTAAAAAAAAAAAATCGAGGAATTAAAATGTCAAACACTGTTCAGTGCCTGCAGCCTCAGCTTCCTCATCTGCAGCACAGAAATGACATAGCAGTCACAAAAAACACAGCCTGGGATAGAAGAAAATGTGCAAAGGATTTATAGGCAGAATTGCTGGGATCAAAGTCAAGTTCTACCATGTAAGTTGTATAAATGTAAGAAAATCCCCCATTGTCTAAGTCCCAGAAGAGATAGGAAATGAGGCTATAACCAGCTCTAGAGATCATACGGGGGTACCGAGAAGGTTAAATGAGACCATCTGTGGAAGCTCTCATTAAGCTGTAAAGCACTACCCAAATCATAGCTACTATTCTATCTACACTGTAAGTTCCTTGAGGGTTGAGATCAAGCTTTATTTATCTCTGTATCTGCACTACCTGGCGCATACTAGAGATTAAATATTTGCTGAATAGGCGAAAGAATGAATGAGGAAAACCCCGTGCATGAGCTTTGGATGTTGATCCCTTCAAAGGGTGGTGCCTAATTCCCCACTCCTTTCCTGTGTGGTGGCCTTATCAACTTACTGCCAATGATGACAAGCTATGCTATGTGACTTTGAGACTAGGTCATAAAAAGGGCCACTTCTGCCTGGCTGGCTCCTTCTCTTGGATTGCTCCAGGGAAAGACAGTCACCATGTCGTTAAGCAGTCCTGGGAGAGGCTGACCTGGAGACGAACAGAGGCCTCTTACTAATAACCAGTGCCACCTTGCAAGCAAACGTTCCAGCCACAACCCAAGCCTTCAGCTACCTGCAGCCCTGGCTGATACCTCAACTGTAACTTCTTCAGCAATCCCAAGCCAGAACCACCTAGCCAAGCCACTCCCAAATTCCTAGCTCTCAGAAACTGTGAAAGATAAATGCTTATTGTTGTTTTAAGCCTCTAAGTTTGAGAGCAATTTGTTATGACACAATAGGTATATGATTGTTATGATGGGGGTCTGTGTTAGCTAATTTTAAACCATGGATGACAGCCTTCACAGGGTACATTGTGACCAGGGAAGAAGAAATGAATCCAAAGAAATGACAGCAGGAAAGGAAAAGCTGCTTCCCTTCCAGGTGGTTGCTGTTCTCCATTTAGAGGGTCATATACTTGGGTAAGGGAAGGGGCAAAGCTGAAGCCACTCCCCCAGGCTCCCTTCTTTGTGTCACCTGAATATGTAAATCAAAACCCTGCTAACTTCAGCATCTGAACCCACTGTGGGTCCACAGTTGCCATTCCCTGTTCCCTGGAGTAAGAACAGGCCACATTCTGAAACAGCACCCCCAGCCATCATCCACCCTAACCTACCGTGGCAGGGGTGACCTCCCCAGGGCAGACTTCCCATCCACTTGCCCCCCAGCTCAAACCCCACCAATGACATATCGAAGGACTTTCAACAGTGCCAGCGCAGAGAAGAACACAGCACATTTCAGCTGCAGCAGTAACTACCACCCCTGCGACAGGGGGAGGAGCCCAGTGCAGAGGGGTGGAGTGGCAATGACCTTGGGTTTAAGACTGGCCCCACTACTTACTAACTGGTCTTGACAATTTAACCTCTCTAAGCACTCACTTCCTCAGAGAGCTACTGTGAAGATGAGGAAAGATTACATAAAGTACTGAGTATGGTTTCTACTATTACTATTACCATTGTGCATTTATGTAAACATACAGCCCCCTCTGGGTTCTTTACACCAACAAGAAATCACACAAGCTGTTCTGCATCTCACCTTTTCACATATTAACATATCTTAGACATCTTTCCAATGTCTACATACAGATCTATTTCTTTATTTTTACAAATTAACTGCCTTAAGCTTGTTTCCTTAGAAATAAAAACAAGTGCCAGGTGCAGTGGCTCACACCTATAATGCCAGCACTTTGGGAGGCCAAGGTGGGAGGATCTTTGAGCTCAGGAGTTCGAGACCAGCCTGGGCAACACAGCAATACCTTGTCTCTACAAAAAAAAAAAATTTTTTTTTTAAATTAGCTGGGTGTGGTGCCACGGTCTATAGTCCTAGCTACTTAGGAGGCTAAGGAAGGAGGATCACTTGAGCCCAGGAGTTGGAGGCTGCAGTGAACTGTGATCACACCACTGTACTCTAGCCTGGGAAACAGAGTAAGACCCTGTCTCTACAAAAAATAAAATAAGCAAACTATGGACTATATATCAATACCTTTTTAGGTAAAAACAGGCTTAAGAAATAATGCTGATTGGGGGGAAAATAGGACAAAATATGTTGATACAGAACACAACTTATGGATAAACAAAGAATATTTATGGAGTACCTATTTTGAGACAGGCATGGTGCTAATCACCTCAAATATGTTTTATCATCTAATCTTCACAGCCACCCAGTGAAGCAGCTGCTATGATTATCCTATTTTCCCAGAGAAGACACTGGGGCTTGCATGGGGGATGAATGACCAAGGCCACATGGTAGCAAACGGGACTCAAACTAAGTCAGACTGACCCACTTGCCTGCTGCTGTCCCAGGCAAGTCACTTAACTCCCTAAGCCTCTCCCCAAACAGATAAACTTCATAGTGTTAGAAACAAATGAAATCACCTACGTGCTTCATCCTTAATCACAATACTGTTCTGGTTTCCAATTATGTGAAAGTGTCTGTTCATAACAACCAGCACTGTCCAATAGTGTTAGAAACAAATGAAATCACCTACGTGCTTCATCCTTAATCACAATACTGTTCTGGTTTCCAATTATGTGAAAGTGTCTGTTCATAACAACCAGCACTGTCCAAGAGGACTCTCTGCCACAATATGTTCTAGATCTGCACTGTCCAATATGGCAGCCACCAGGCATGTGTAAAATGTGGCCAGTGGAAACGGAGTTTTTGGTGTTAGTGAACTGTAATTAAATCTAAACTGCTACATTAGACAGCTCAAGTTTATTCATTAATAAGGATGGAACACTCACTATCTGTTAAACTCAACAAAAAAGTAAAAGGTATTGGCTTGGCTTTGAGGCTTTAGGCAACTCACCTAACTTCTTGGGGGCCTCAGCTTTTCACACCTGCACAGGAAAAATCTCAGCCTTGCTTCACAGCAGTACTGTGAGAGGTTTAAAAATGCATGAGATGTCATGTGTACACTCTGAAGAGCTCGGCCATATTAGTACGTTTATCCTGTAGACAACTTAAAAGGCAAGGCCACCATGTGCTATGGTCTGTCTGAATGTGTCTCCCAAAGTTCACGTGCTGGAAACTTAATCCCCAATGCAGCAGTGTTGAAAGGTGATTGGGTCATGAGGGCTTTGCCCAGATTAATGCTGTTATTGCAGGAGTGGGTTAGTTATCAGGGGAGTGGGTTCCATCCCCTTTCCTCCCTTCTCTCTCGCATGCTCTTGCCCTTCCACCTTCTGCCACAGGATAACAGTGCCCGATGGCCCTCACCAGATGTGGGCCCCTCGATCTTGGACTTCCCAGCCTCCAGAACTATAAGAAATAAATGTCTTTTGGCCAGGCGCAGTGGCTCACACCTGTAATCCTAGCAATCTGGGAGGCCAAGGAGGGAGGATCACTTGAAGTCAGGAGTTTGAGATTGCTGTGAGCTAGGCTAATGTCATGGTACTTTCTAGCCCAGGCAACAGAGCAAGACTTTGTCTCAAAAAAAAAAAAATAAATAAAAATAAATGTCTTTTCTTTATATTAATAAATTACCCAGTATATGGTATTGTTTTAGCAACACAAAATGGATTAAGACACTAAGTATTGTTCATTCATGGGCCACTTACCTCTCATATGTAAAAAAACAACTAGATATGAGTGCCCAACCCCTACTTTTAGAATAAAAAACAATTACTTATTAAGCACCTGCTCTGTGCCAAGCACCTTCTGTGACTATTTTGAATTCCCACTATAACAGCACAAGGTAACTACCACTCCTGTCTCACAGATGTGGGAACTGATGATCAGGGAGTTAAGTCAGAACTCGTATACCCTGGAATGGAAAGCATGAATAAATAAATAAATTTTAAAAAGTAAAAAAGAAAATAAAATATTTTATAAATTAAAAAAAAAAAGAAACAAAAGAAAAAGAAAAACAGAACTCATATACCTGGTATGCAGTGAATCCAGCATACAAGCTGAGATCTCTCTCTTTCCGAGAGGGACCACTTCTCCTGGACTGTGTGCTACCTCTAGATGCCAGGCCAGTCCTTCTTACCTCACATAGCCCACCCTTTCCCAGTACAGTGTGATAGTTCGGACTGAAGAACTGTAGTCAGATTGCCCAACCCAGCTCTACCACTTACCTGCCGTGACCACAGGCAAGTTATTTAACCTCCCCCAACCTTAGTTTTGCCATAAAGAAAATAAACTTAATAGTGTTAATATGAAATGAGATAAACTACATCAAGTGCTTGGCACAGGACCTGTTCATAGTGTAAGTGCTCAGTATGTGTTATACAGTATCATTTTCCTTCATAGAGGAGATACATGCAAAACTAGAAGTATTCAGCTGTGTTCCTTCTCTGGATACTGCCTGAACCAACATGCCTCTTCTTGTTTTTCTTACTGCAAACAAAGCTCTAAAGGACCTTTTGGTTGATTAGCATTTTTCAGAAGACTCAGCTCATCTGGCCCCCTTCGGCTGTATTCCAGTTGCTCTGTAGTATTTCTCCTTGGTTACTTGCCCTCCTTCTAACTTTGAATGAGTCATTCCAAAACTCCAAGCTGATTTATTTAGGCGCCTCTCTTTCTTCTCCCCTTTAGATCATTGGTAATTTGTTAGAATTTGCCTTAGAAAGACTCCCATCCCACTGAAACCCCTCTGCTTATGGGGCCCCAGCAGTGGTATCTC
The DNA here is from genome assembly GCF_020740605.2 of Lemur catta. Lineage (NCBI taxonomy): Eukaryota > Metazoa > Chordata > Mammalia > Primates > Lemuridae > Lemur > Lemur catta. The sequence continues at coordinate 6,863,850 of NC_059133.1, forward strand.
ATTATTTAGTCTCTGAATAATTCAGAATGTGCCTTCCTCAAGGGCACCGAACATGATGAACTTCCTTGGCCAGTACAAATTCTAAAGGGACCTGCCACAGGGCCTTTGCACATGCTGTTTCTTCTGCTTAAAATGTTCTCTGCCTACCCCTATTCTCAAAATGCCCTTTGTCTAGGGAATGTCCATAGATCCTTCAAACTCCAAATAAATTTCACTTTCTCAGGGAATCCATACTACAATCAGAACCTCCTAATACATATGCCATTTAACCTCTCCCTGACATTCACTCATGAGATGATGTCTGTCTCCACTAGTCTGTAAGCTCCCATGGGGAGGACTGTCTGTTTATTCATAACTAAACTCCTCGTGCCTAAACACCACACAAGATGTGCTACATAAATACCAATTAGTTAAACCAAGGAATGTTGCTTCTACTTTACCAATCAGCTCTTCCTTATTGAGCAGGGTTAAATAAACAATCAGTTAACCTTGTATGAGCAAACAGTTAATAAGACAAATCAATAATTTACCAGTCTTAGATGCCTTTGGTTAGACCGTAAAGAGGTCTAACATTTTTGAAAGACAATTAGGCAATATCTATTAAAATGAAAATGTCTGTACCTTTGACCAGCTTTTCCTCTTCCAGAAAGCTATCTTATTAAAATATTCAAATAAATGAGACAGGCAAGCATGTCTCATGAGACAGGCAGCACTGCTTTTAAGAGAACAGCCCAATTGTCCATAAATAGGGCACTGATTGAATAAATTCTGGCTCATCCACCATGGGATGCCATTCTACAGCTGTTTAAAAAGAAGATAGTGGTAATGATTGCACAACATTATGAATGTAATTAATGCCACTCGACTGAATACTATAAAATGGTAAAAATGTCAAATTTTATGATATATTTGACCAAAGTTTAAAAAAAACAGGATAGATCAAAGTTTACTAGCAGGAAAAACCTCCATGATATACTCAATGAAAATATGTAGCAAAACAGTATGAGCCCATTTCTGCATAAATAATAGTAATCAACAAATGTAAATATGTTTAGGAAAAAAATAAAATGACATCCCTAACTGTTCCCAGCAATTATCTCTGTGAATTAGAATTACAGGTACTTTTACTTTCTATGCTGTGTACTTCTGCAACTTTTAAACGTTGCATGATATATGTAAGTTTCTTTTGTAATCAGGAAAAAGAAAGAATGAACCAGGCAAATAGGTACAAAAAAGCATGCTAACTGAAGTATAAGAGCAACATACTTGTTTAGTGGTAATTTGACAATAATCAAAAGTTTTTTGTTTTTTTAAAATGTGCAAACCTTTTGTTTCAGCAAGTTAACTTACAGGAAATTATTACTAAGGAAAAGGGAAAAAAATGTACCTTCACTATAGCTGGATCTGTTTACCACTACTTTAACCCAGGATCAAACTTAGCATCACCAGTAACAAGACCAACTTGACAATAGTGGCTCCTGGTTGCACAGCATCACCTATGAAGAATTCTTGCCAAAAATGTTCAACCTGAACCTAAGCAAGCTTTGGGATCTTACATCCAGTGTAAGGGAAATATAGAGGACAAAAAGAACAATCAATCATATCCAGATGGTGGACATTCTACAAGAAAATTGGGCTGGTCTCTTCAAAAAGTCAGTGTCATGGGGAAAAATGTTAAAAGAAACAAAAAAGGTAAAACCAATGCAATGTGTAATTTTTAAAATTAGATCCTGATTTGGAAAAAGACAGCTAATAAAGGCATTCTTAGAGAATGTGGGCCAGGCACCGTGTCTCATGCCTGTAAACCGAGCACTCTGGGAGGCCAAGGCAGGACGATTGCTTAAGGCCAGGAGTTTGAGAACAGCCTGAGCAAGAGTGATACCCTGCCTCTACAAAAAACAGAAAAGTCAGTCTGGTGTGGTGGCTCAGGCCTGCAGTCCCAGCTACTCAGGAGGCTGAGGCAGGAGAATCACTTGAGGACACAAGTCATATTCACACTAACAATATATTAAAAATGTTCGAGTTAGGATGGAAATTTATTTTCTTCTATTATTCCCCAAATTTGCATCAAGCTGATATTGTGTGTTTAAAAAAGAGTTCGATAGACAAGCTGTTTTCAGCTATGTAGAGAGAGCCGAAGTCCCCTACTGTCGCTATATTTTTGTCCTTGAAACCCAATTTTCAATCCAACCTTAGAGTGACAGCACCACACTCAGAGTGCCCAAGAGCCAGGGTGTGCCTGCCCCATGGGTCACTTCCCTGTGTGTGGTTTGGTGGACAGTGAAATACCCCACATGACAGGAGGCAATAGGGGCCAATAAGAAACATCCTGGGCCTAGGAGTCCAGAGATTTGGCCTCCTAGCTTGGTCACTATGTAGCCTTGTAAAAGTAACCTAGCCTTTTTTTGTGCCTCATTTTCCATTTCTATAAAATGGAAGAACTGGATCAAAAATACCTCACAGGTTTTATAAAAACGCAGTTTCTGGGCCCTACCACTCCCAGACCTCTCAATCAGATCGCCTGAGGTAGAACCTGAGTGTCAGTAAAAGATTACTAGGTTACTCTGACATAGCCACATCTGGTACCACTAGACGGGATGTTCTCCAAATTTCCTTCCAGCTCAGAGAGTCTATAAATATTCCTCATCAGCAAGCAGGCTCTCCAATAAACCCACTTATTTACCCAAAGGTTGAGAGGAAAAGCACAGCAATGTCAGAATGGATTTATCTGTGTCAAGGAAGAAACCCCCCACCCCCCAGAATTCAGGCCCTTCTGGATTAGCCACAGCCTTCAAGTTCATTAACACACAAGCAAGGAAGCCACAATATGCATATGTGACATAAAATGTAATCCTGTGTGGTGTCACAGAACACACACTAGACTCAGAACACTACATTACGTTTTCCAAGGCAAGTTGTACCCCATTAATTTCATGATACAATAACAGGACAACATAGGCAGTTAGAAAAACATTACTTCAGAGAAGTTTGATTCAAAAAAATCAGCAAGGTGCAGTGGCTCACACCTGTAATCCAAGCATTTTGCGAGGCGGAGACAGGAAGACTGCTCGAGGCCAGAGTTCGAGACCAGCCTGGCCAACATAGCGAGACGCCCTGTCTCTACAAAAAATAAAAATTAAAAATTTAGCCAGGCATGGTGGCATGCACCTATATAGTCCCAGTTACTCAGGAGGCTGAGGCAGGAGGATCACTTGAGTCTAGAAGTTCCAGGCTGCAGTGAGCTATGATCACACCACTGTACTCTAGCCTGGGTGACAGAGTAAGACCCTGTCTCTTAAAAAAAAAAAAAAAATCCAAATAGAGACAATGAGTGACTTACTCAAAACCACCCTGGGCATTTGTGGAAGACATCAGGCTCTCTGTTCTGCATTCCCTCTACTCACACCAAAGTCACCCAAACCTTAATTAACCTACTTGGTGCCTGTCTGCACCGAACTGTCTAATAGTAAAATGGGGAAAATAAGGGCAACACAGAAAGCTTTTTTAAAAGCCAAATTTATTAAATTTAGAACATATCCTTCATTTATTTATTTTTTTTTTTAGAGACAGGGTCTCATTCTGTCTTGTGATCATAGCTTACTACAGCCTGGAATTTCTAGGCTCAAGTGATTTTCCCACCTCAACTTCCCACAGTGCTGGGATTTCAGGTTATGGGCTGTCACACTCAGCCCCCAAACATGTCCTTTATTCTGAATCTCACCTTCCTACACCTCTGGTGTTAAAAAGGCCCCTTCTTTTAAGAAATAATGTTGCTTGGGTGCCAGAACCATTCAATAGCAAAAGAACAGTCTTTTCAAGAAATGGTGCCGGGAAAACTGGTTATCTACATGCAAAAGAATAAAGTTGGACCCTTACCTAACACCATATACAAAAATGAACTCCAAATAGATAAGAAAACCTAAATGTAGACCAAGTGCAGTGGCTCACACCTGTAATCTCAGCATTTCGGGAGGCCAGGGCAGGAATACTGCTTGGGGTCTGGAATTTGAGACCAGCCTGAGCAACAGAGCAAGTCCCTGTCTTTACAAAACAATTTTGAAAAATTAGCCAGGCACGCTAGTGCATGCCTGTAGTCCCAGCTACTTGGGAGGCTGAGGCAGGAGGAACACTTGAGCCCAGAAGTTTGAGGATACAGTGAGCAAGCTATAATTGCACCACTGCACTCGAGCCTGGGTGACAGAGCAAGACTCTCTTAAAAAAAAATCTATATGTAAGACCTAAAACTATAAAATTATTAGAAGAAAACAGGGCAAAAGCTCCGTGACATTGGATTTGGCAGTGATTTCTTGGATATGACACCAAGGGCATGGGCAACAACAAATAGACAAATTGGACTTCATGAAAATTTAAAAATTTGGCACATCAAGAAACACACATGATCAACAGAGTTAAAAGGCAATTCACAAGAGAAAATATCTGCAAATCACACCTGATAAGGGATTGATTATCCAGAACATATAGAGGCTACTACACCTCAAAAATAAAACCTGATTAAAAAACGGGCAAAGGACTTGAATAGACATTTCTCCAAGAAGATACACAAATGGCCAATAAGCACTCAACAGTAAGTGCTCAACACCACAGATCACTAGGCAAATGCAAATCAAGACTATAATGAGATATCACCTCACACACATTAGAATGACTGCTCATCAAAAAAAACCCAGAAAGAGTGTTGGCAAGGTGGTAGAAAAAGTGCAACCCCTGTGCACTTATGGTAGGAATATAAGATGGTGCAGCCACTATGGAAAACAGGAGGGCGATCTTCAAAAAATTAAAAACAGAAATTACCATATGATGCAGCAATTCCACTTCTGAGTATACACCCAAAAGAATTGAAAGGTCTTGAAGAGATATTTGTATACCCACGTTCATAGCAGCATTATTCACAACAGCTAAAACATGGAAGCAACCCAAGTGCCCATTAACAGATGACTGGATATGCAAAATGTGGTATATAGACACAATGGAATATTCAGTCTTAAAAAGGAAGGAAATTCTGACATATGCTACAACATAGATGAACCCTGAGAACATAAGTGACATAAGCCAGTCACAAAAGGACAAATACTGTATGATTCCATTTATATGAGATACTTAGAGTAGACAAATTCATGGAGACAGAAAATAGAATGGTGGTTGCCAGGGGCTGGGGAAAGAGGGAATGGGGAGTTAGTGTTTAAGGGGCACAGAGTTTCAGCTTTTCAAAATTAAAAAATTCTGGAGATGAATAGTGGTAATGGTGGCACAACATCATGAATATACTCAATGTCACTGAACTGTGCACCTAAAAACAGTTAAGATGTTAAAATGCATAGTTATTTATGTTTTAAGTAAGGAATCCAGTGTGGCTGGAGCAGAATAAAGAAGGGGGAGAGTGGTAAGAGATGAGATCAAGAGGAAGCAGGGAGTCAGACTGTAGAATACAGTAAGGATTCTGTATTACTGAGTGAGAGATTCACTACTGAGTGATATGAGAACTCAATGGAGAATGCGGAACAGGAATTACATGACTTGACTTACCTTTAGAAGGATCTTTCTGGCTGCCATCAGAACAGGTGGAAGCAGACCAGATAGGGAGCCAATGCACTAGCCCAGTGAAAGACAGCAACTTGCATCATAGTTACAGTGGTGGTGGTGAGAAGGGGTTCAAGTCTGGATATATTTTGAAGGTAGTAACAGTAGGATTTGCTGACAAATTGGCCAAGGGGTGTGAGAGGAGTCAAGAATATCATTGCAGTTTGGGGCCAGAGTAACTGGAAGACTAGAGTTACTATAAACTGAAATGGGGAAGGCGACAGAAGAGCAGGCCGGAAAGGGTGTGAGACACTGGTCTGACACCCAAGTGGAGAGGTCAAGCAGACAGCTGGGTACTTATCTTTGGTCCCATTCCTCCAGAGCTCTGCTAATTAGACGCTCATCTAGAATCATAGATTATCAGAACCCCACATCACCAAGAATTTTTTCTTCATTAGACAGATGAGCAAACGAATGCCCAAGGTCACATACCTAGTTAACAGCAGTTAGGAGCAGAATTCAAGCCACCCAATTCTTAAGTTAATGCTTTTTCCACCACACTACATCCCCAATTTAAACTAAGGTGTTACTGATTCATTAAATATTTATCCAGTCCCACACTTTGTGCTGTGGTGCCTGAATTAAACAGGTAAACAAGACAGACAGTCTCTGCCCTGAAGCAGCTTACAGTTTAGGGGAATAGATGAATATCAAGTAAACACTCGAGGGACTATGTAAAAGAAGTGCTATGAAAGAAAAGTCAAGCAGCTGTAACAGCATAAAGCTGGAGAGACTAATCTAGAATTTGGGAAGGGCTTCTCCAAGAAAGTGCTGTTTAATGTGAGAACTGAAAGATTACTAGGAATTAGCCAAGCTAATAAAATGAGCTTTAGAAGAAGAAATCCAGGGAACCTGGAAGATGGAATAGCATGTCCAAGGGCCCTGTGACAAGAAAGCACTTGTATCTGAAAGAGAAAACCAGTTTGGCTGTAGCAAAGTACGCAAAGTACAGTGGAAATGGCAGAAAATAAGGCTAAATAAAAAGGAACCAGGTATCACAAGGGACCTTGTAGGTATAGAAGAAAAGCTACACAATGGTGCCTTAACAACTCTGAGCCACAGCTTATCTGAGTCTTGGCAGAACACCCTGTAATCCCTTAGAACATGGAAGGATGAGGCCTCTCTCCCACTTGCCTCCTATCTTCCTGGGAGGCTGTCAGGACAGTTTCTTCTGGCCTCTGGGTTCTGATAAGGTGTGGGGCTTTTGGCCCTGGCCCCCTCAGACTAAAGCTGCAGAAGATAAACTTCCTTAGCTATAGTCTAGATTTAGCTCTTGGCAACAGGGTATTCCACAATTTGAGGTGCAGTCATCAGCATCCCTTTTGTTGTATGGGGAAAGGACCAAGGAGCTGCATTTGTGGCTTATTCTTCCTTTCACTGTCTATGAAAAGTAATACACAGTCTGAATACAAAAGTGGCTTGTAGTATCTTTACCAGTCCAATCAGGTCTTGGCTTTGCCTTGTAAGTGTGTGTTAGCTTGACAGCAGGACATGTTGTTTATTGGGAAGCCACTGAAAGTTAAAGCAGGATCATCAGATTTGCATTAAAAATAAAAATCACTGTGGCCACTATGTAGATAATGCACTTGAGAAGGCCAAAAATATGAGAATAGGTTAATGGTGGCTTATCATGTAACCTCCTTCCTAGCAGCACATTTGTATTTTAACACTTGAGCATCTATTCCGTGCCAAGCAATGACACAGGTACCAAGAAGAGTGAGACAGTCCCTACACCAATATACCTGAGTGGGGCCAAGGTCAGCACATAAATGCAAAAACCCACTGTAACCTTTGCAAAGAAGTACACACACACAAGGGACAGAAGTGGAGCACAGGGAACAATGAACTCTGCTTGGGATGTCTTGGCAAGCAGGCATGGAGAAGGGAGTGCCTGAGCAGGGCTGTGAAGGATAAACAGTGTTTGCAAGGCAAAGAACACAGATATTATATAAAAAGATAGAAAAGCTGGGGGCAGTGATTCACGCCTGTAATCCCAGCACTTCAGGAGGCCAAGAGAGAAGTATCACTTCAGGCCAGTAGTTCAAGACCAGCCTGGGCAATATGGCAAGAACTTGTCTCTATAAAAAATTTTTTAAAAATATGGCCAGGCACAGTGGCTCATGCCTGTAATCCTAGCCCTCTGGGAGGCCAAGGCGGGTGGATCGCTCGAGGTCAGGAGTTTGAGACCAGCCTGAGCGAGACCCCATCTCTACTAAAAATAGAAATAAATTATCTGGACAACTGAAAGTATATATAGAAAAAATTAGCCAGGCACGGTGGTGCATGCCTGTAGTCCCAGCTACTCGGGAGGCTGAGGCACGAGGATCGCTTAAGCCCAGGAGTCTGAGGTTGCTGTGAGCTAGGCTGACGCCATGGCACTCACTCTAGCCCGGGCAACAGAGCGAGACTCTGTCTCAAAAAATAAATAAATAAACAAATAAATTAGATAAATAAAAATAAGAATATAGAGAATCATGAAGAGATGTGTGCAGGAGCTACAAATCACTTGATGGTGGGATGTAAAAAACAAAACAAGAAATGGTGGAAGGTCAGGCTGGAAACCCAGCAAGGCAGGGAGGGTGTGGTTCACTATCTAAAAAACTTGAATTCTAACCTTTGGTTTATAAGAGACAATGCAGCACAATGAAAAGACCTCAAATCTAGTTCCAAAGCCCAACTCTACCATTTACTAGCTACATGATCTCAAGCAGGTTCCACTCCAGTTTCCTCATTTGGAAAAAGAGCATATATACAGTATCATGTGAGGAATGAAGTGACATAAATATTATTCTGAGTTACTGTGAGGTATAAAATAACTTGAATGGGCTCCAAAAAAATAGCAATTATGTAAAATTTACAAGCAGACTTTTTTTATATTAACTTTATTAGGATTTTTCCTCCATTATAAAAAGTAGGACATATTTCATGGAGAAAATTTAGAAAACACATAAAACACACAATTTTACAGACTCTCTGAAGCCCGTCCAGGGCCATCTACCACCACCATCCCTCCACCAGACTCCCTGGTCTGGAGCTAGGTACCTAGATATTAAGTGGGCACTTAATATAGGTGACTCCAAAAGCAGCAGCAAACACTCGTCCATGCTGCATCTACCCCTCCCCATAATCTCTGGTACCACAGCACACACTGTACCCACACGGAACAGGTGTCACGGCTGAAGTTTCTGAGCAGAGTTAACACTGATAACAATAATAACCTCAGGCCGGGGGCGGTGGCTCACGCCTGTAATCCTAGCACTCTGGGAGGCCGAGGTGGGAGGACTGCTTGAGGTCAGGAGTTCGAGACCAGCCCAAGCAAGAGCAAGACCCCGTCTCTCTAAAAATAGAAAGAAATTATATGGACAACTAAAAATATATATAGAAAAAATTAGCCGGGCATGGTGGTGCATGCCTGTAGTCCCAGCTACTTGGGAGGCTGAGGCAGAGGATCGCTTGAGCCCAGGAGTTTGAGGTTGCTGTGAGCTAGGCTGACCCCACGGCACACTAGCCTGGGCAACAAAATGAGACTCTGTCTCCAAAAAAAAAAAACACACACACACACACAAAAGCAAAAAAAATAATAATCTTTATTAGTAATATTCAAAACTTTTTTGTTTTTCGTATTTTATTTTGATCAAAGTAACATACTGATGTATTATTAAAAGTTAAAAATTATCCTTAACAAGGACCCTAAGATTCAAGTCCCATCCCACCATTCCTCTGTCCCAAAGACAACAAACTTCAACACTTTCGGTGTACGTATCACAAATTCTTTCTCAAACTTTCCATCAGCTACAACACTCAATATGATGAACGTGTCAGGAAACCCAACAGCCCTGTCATCTCCTGGAGCCCTCTCTCTTGTGGCCCAGTAGGGTCTAATACCTCTCTGGAACTCACATCCATCAGTATCCTGAGAATTCTCTGCTCCTCACTTGAGTTAGATTCTTAGTTTCCATGGCTTTCTTTCCCTCCCCCCGCCCACTTTTTTTTTTTAAGGTTGAACTTGAATACATGGCTTTCTCTTCTTAGGTTACACTCTTTTGTTTTGAGGGAATACATCCTCAAGTATTTTACTGAGAAAGGGTAAATGTCTTTGTGTCTGAAGAGATCTTTAGTTTTTATTTATATATTTATTTTTTAATTGACAGGCATAATAATTGTACATATTTATAGGATACAGAGTGAGATTTTTATGTAATGACCAACTCAGGGTATTAGCATACCTACCACAGCAAACGTTTATCATTCCTTTGTACTGGGAACATTCAAAACCCTCTCTTCTAGCTGTCTGAAAATATACAATAAATTATTGTTAACTATTGTCATCCTACATTTCTACAGAACACTAGAACCTATTCCATCTAGCTATAATTTTGTGTCTGTTAACCATCCTCTCCCTATCCCTTCTTTTTCCTCCCTTTCCTAGCCTCTAGTCACTTATTTAATACTTTTTTATTGAATGCCAAATTATAAGTACTTTCTGTAGATGAACAACCCTACTGTGATAAGATGAGACCCCACTTAACAGAGGAGGAAACTGAGGCCTGGAGAAGGGTGGTAACTCACCCAAGGTAGCACAGACAGATAGTAATAACACCACCACCAGCACTCAAACCCAGCCTGGCTCTAGAGCCCAAATACTTAACCTTCCAAGTGTCTCCTGGCAATTCTAAGTACAGATCCAGACATGAATGAATGAAAGAAATCAAAATAGAAGAGATGGCTGGCTGTTAACAGTAGCTATCCCAACTTTCTCTATTTATATCATCTTGAACCTTTAATACTATATACATACTATTTTTAGAATAATCAGAGAAATTATTTTTAAAGAAATATAAACACTTTTTCTAAGCACTACCAATGCTGTTTTCTACAATTTGCAGTCCACATTAAAAGAAGCAAAAGAGGCCGGGCATGGTGGCTCACGCCTGTAATCCTAGCACTCTGGGAGGCTGAGGCGGGTGCATCGCTCAAGGTCAGGAGTTCGAGACCAGCCTGAGTAAGAGTGAGACCCCCGTCTCTACTAAAAATAGAAAGAAATTATCTGGACAACTAAAATATATATAGAAAAAATTAGCCGAGCATGGTGGCGCATGCCTGTCGTCCCAGGTACTCGGGAGGCTGAGGCAGAAGGATCGCTTAAGCCCAGGAGTTTGAGGTCGCTGTGAGCTAGGCTGACGCCACGGCACTCTAGCCCAGGCAACAGAGCAAGATTCTGTCTCAAAAAAAAAAAAGAAGCACAAGAAGCAAAAGAATGAAGACTTTTTTTTTTTTTTAAGAACATGAATGTTTCTTGTCTATTATACAGAAGTAATTAGCATAATCTTAAATATTTACAATATAAAGGGTTGGTAAGGGTTTGGGGAAAAGGGTACCTTTAAATTTTGGGTATTAGAGCGGCAGTCCCCAACCTTTTTGGCACCAGGGACCAGTTTTATGGAAGACAATTTTTCCATGGACGACGATGACGACTGGGGGTGGGGGGATGAGACAGGAGGCAGAGCTCAGACGGTGATGTGAGCGATGGGGAGTGGCTGTAAATACAGATGAAGCTTCCCTCCTAACAGATCACGGACTGGTAACGGTCCTCAGGCCAGGGGCTGGGGACCGCAGCATTAGAGAATATTAATTAGTAAAGTCTTTTCAGTGAGAATCAGCAATAGCTATTAAAACTTCCTAGCAGTGGCCAGGCAGTGATGGTTCATGCCTGTAATCCTAGCACTCTGGGAGGCAGAGGTGGATCACTTGAGGTCAGGAGTTCATTGGAGACCTACCTGAACAAGAGCAAGACCCCATCTTTACCAAAAATAGAAAAAATTAGCTGAGCATGGTGGTGGTACACCTGTAGTCCCAGCTACTCAGGAGGCTGAGGCTGGAGAATCGTTTGAGTCCAGGAGCTTAAGTCCAGGAGCTATGATGATGCCACTGCACTCTAGCTTGAGCAACAGAGTAAGACTCTGTCTCAAAAAAAAAAAAAAAAAAAACCCACCAAAAACACAAAAAATAAAATTAGCCCAGTGTGGTGTCACACACTTGTATCCCCGACTACTTGGGAGGCTGAGGCAGGAGGATTGCTTGAGCTCAGGAGTTTGGGTTCAAGATTGCAGTGAGCTATGATTGTACCACTGTACTCCAGCCTGGCAACAGAACAAGACCCGTCTGGGGGGAGGGGGGGGCCAAGGGAAGGAAAGAAAGAAACCTGCCTGGCAAGATGACAAAGGCTATCTTATGTTACCCTCCCAACAACTTTACCAAGTTGGATTGTTATAGGTCATTCTATCCCTTGTTTAGATGAGAAGACACTGACTCAAAGGGGAAGGCCACTAAAACATAAGCTCTATGAGGGCAAAAAATTGTCTATTCTGGCCACAATATATTCTGAGCCTAGGGCAACGTCTGACACATTGTTCACGAAGTTCAAAAAGTATTCAGTGATAAAATGGATGAAGGCAGAGCCATGATTGGAACACAAGACTCCTCCACTGTGCTATCAAACTCAAGTTGTGAGTACTGTGGCAGAGGCTGTGGTGAGCCATTAGTGCCAGTTCACAGAGCCCAGGCACATGGAAAAATGCCTGTCCCGTGGCATGTCACACGAGTACCCACTTAAAACTCTGACCCCACCCTGACTCGGCCAAGGTCAAACATACTGCGCCCTCTCTTCCCAAAGGATGCAGGCCTTCTCTTGGGACCACTTGTATCCAGAGAACAGTCCGATCTAAAGGGATTGACATATTCTTCAGCAGTATTCTATCCACCCTGTCAAGTGTGGCATCTACCACTGCTGCCTGTTGGGGAACCAGCAGTCACAGCAAGCTGAGGAGCTAGAGGTGGCTAAACAGGTTGGGCTCCAGGAGGAGACCAGGTCTCTTGAGACAGCTGCTTTAGCAAGTGACTGTCAGTGCATTTGTGGAAACAGTCCAAAACAAGTGCCAAGTCACAGAAATGGCATCCATTCTAGAGCTGGCGGGGTCTGGCTTGGAATCTCAGCTTCCCTAGCTGTGGAACCTCAGACAGATTCTTTCCCTTTCTGAGCCTCAATTTGCTCTTTCAGATTATAAAGAATATATGGCTTCTAAACACAGAGAAAAAAGTCTAAGTGATAAACACAAAATTCCTATCAGTGTTTGCCTCTGGGGACTGGGATGCAAAAAGGGAAAGAGAGCATTTATGAATATACTGCATCCTGTAAGGAAAAAATATAAGAAAAGCAAAGAGCTCAGCAGCTGGGGTTCTGGCAGGCATTCAATAAATGTAAGCTGCTATCACTCAGTTCTCCTGGGAGATGAGATGCTGCTACTAACACACCGCCTGCCCATGTACTGGAGAAAAGATTATAGGCTGCTGTTTTTCCACTCCACTTCTCCCTTCCCAGCTACCAAAGATCCCAGCCCCAGAGCAGGTCCCAAGCACCAGAACAGTGGGGAGCTCACTACCTTACGAGGCAGCCCATTTTACCAGAAGAATGACTTCCGGGTCTCAGGTGGGGTCAGACCTCTGATTCTTCTGACCATGGCCCTCAGCAGCCTTCAGGCTCACAGCTCTTAGCAACTAAGTGCCTAGCCATTCCTGGCAGGGAAGCTCAGGTGGGCTCCATCTAAGTAGGCAACAAAAGAATGCATGTCAGTCAACACCCTCCTAAGGAGAAGCATCTTCCCACACTCCGCTGCAGGGCTTCTAACAATTTTCTCCTACTCATGGTAGGCGATCCCTGGCACCTCTCCTAAGAATCCAAAGCTAAACAATTCCCTCCTGCCAGCAGGCAATCGGCTAGCTTGGTTGCTATGCAACTGGCAGGAACAAAAGTGATGCAGTCCTTTTCAGAGGCTTGGAAAGGGGGCAAGGAGCCATCTCTCTCCAAGTCACAGCCTCTAAATGGGCACCAAAGGCAGTAGGGGGCTCCTTTAAGGAATCAACTGATAGATTCACCCATCTGCCTAATTCTCTTTTGCTGCCCGCATCAGCAGCAGAGAATCCAGGCACACTGTGAACTGCATGCAAATCCCAGGCCCTGATCTGGCTTCATGGGCAGCAGGTCTGCACCAACACACTTGAAAAGGGCATCCTCTGTAAGCTCAATAGGCAGCCTGTGAGACTGACCCAAAGCTCAGTCAAGGAATAAAGCTGCCTCTGTGAGACCCACACCTCTAGCCTCTCCCCCACCAGCCTCACTGGTAATTAGGGTAGGAGGCAGTCACAGCCCCAAAGGGACATACACCCAAACAGGCATGAAGCCAACTTAACTGTGTCCCCCATATCTAGCCTACTCTATAGATATTTAGTTTCTACTTCCTACCCTCGAGGGAGTACCCAGGGGAAACAGTTTGGCTGAGCGGCAGAAAGACTGGGTTCTGCAATTAAACAAACCTGCGTTCAAAATCTGGCTCTGCTACACACTAGCTGTAACCTCAGGTGAGCTATTTAACCTCTCTGGGCCTCAGTTTCATCATTGTGAAAACAGGTTATTAACACATACTTCTTAGGGCTGGTGTGAAGGACAAGTGAGGCAATATTTGTAAAACAGGATCTAGTTCTGTGACTGGCACAGCTGGCCTGCTCAATATATGGCGGCTACTGTGGTTCTTCTGTTTCTCCAGACCCGTACAGGTGTCTCTACCATAACCATGGCAGCAGGCAGACCAAACGTGCCACTACATCATATTCCAGAATGGATGGTGGAGTCTGTATTTAGCCACACCCAGCAAATCCCACCACCTACTCCTTGCTTCAGCCTGATGTAGTAAAGTTATTTAAAAGTCTTCTTTCTTTCTTTTTTTTTTTTTTTTTTTTGAGACAGAGTCTTGCTCTTTTTGCCCTGGCTAGAGTGCCATGGCACCAGCCTAGCTCACAGCAACCTCAAACTCCTGGGCTTAAGCGATCCTTCGGCCTCAGCCTCCCGAGTAGCTGGGATTACAGGCATGCGCCACCATGCCCGGCTAATTTTTTCTATATATTTTTAGTTGTCCAGATAATTTCTTTCTATTTTTAGTAGAGATGGGGTCTTGCTCTTGCTCAGGCTGGTCTCGAACTCCTGAGCTCAAGCGATCCTCCCGCCTCAGCCTCCCAGAGTGCTAGGATTACAGGCGTGAGGCACCGTCCCCAGCCCACAAAATTTTTTAAACGTGGCACTTATATAGAGAACTTCTGCCAAATATGTCAGATTTCTTTGTAGTTAACTGTCATCTCATATTTACATGCACTTCCCCAAGGTCACATGAAACCTCAGCATTCCAGTATCTCAAGGCAAAACCAAACGCCTGACAAACCATATTTGCAAGTGCCCTATCCCTGTTATGTACCATCCATAGTTATATGCACAAAAATAAACATTAAAAACCAGAGAGTAAATGTGGCTTTTCAAAAATCTCACCTATTTTCTTCACTGTTGCTAATCTTACTACCTGGTAGCAGCTACTGTCAAACAACAGCACACTTTCAAATCAGCACTGTCCTCAGGTTATCGAGCATCAGCTGTTGCCCTGATCCACAGGCCGAGTCTTGATGCCAAAGGGAAGCAGTACAGTGCCAGCTGCTAAGTCTTCAGGTTTTATAATCAGTGTACAGATTGAAGTCACATCTGCTGACAACTAGTTAGATAAAGCCCTAGGCAAATTTATCTTATTTAACAATTATATAACACTTACTAGGTACTGGGCAGGATTCTAAATACTGTGCAACTATTTTATGATACCCAGACAGGCTGATGCCAGAGTCCATGATCATAACCATTACACTATGTTCCCTCTCTAATCCTGTTTCTTCATGGAAAAAACAGGGCTAACAGGTCTGCCTTATCTCACAGAGTCACGTGAAATTACTGGCACACTGTAAGGTAAATGTTAGCTACTTTTAGCGGTAATAGTAATACCCATCATTCTATTATCTACTTTCAGCTCTGGTCCAGCCAAGGGCAGAAGAAAAATACTGTATTTTGGCTGAGAAAGATCTCCAAAGCCCTCTGCAGTAAGGTACATTAGAATATAATGGAAGCTCCATGAGAACAGGGATTGTCTTCTTTGCTTATCAATGTATCTATAGCAAGCATTGGGTGCTCAGTAAATATGTGGTGAATGATGTAGGAATGAATTGACTACACGGATAGGGTTTTGCAAATATGACTATTAAGGCAGTAACCATCACTTCTCAAATGTATCTAAGCACAAAAGTGGTAAATTTACAAGGTTCTCAGAGGACAGTGTTAGTTGGTCATTACCTGAGACAGCATGGCTATTGGTAGTCAGTGTGATATTATGGTAAATGCATAATGCTGTTCATTCATCTTAGCTGAACTAACAAACACAGAGACCTGGATTTTAATCCTGATCCTGCTTCTGGAAGTCACACAGGCTCTCAAGATTTTGGATTCTCCATTTGTAAAAAACAAGGTTGGAAACACATTCTATTTGTTCATCACTTTACAACAACCCAAGTACTCAATAAACATTTGTTCAATGAAGATTATCCCCAAGTGATAGATGATGGATTCAGGAAGTAACTTGCTCAAGGTCACAGGATCAGGACAAAGCATGAACCATAACCCAGATCTCTCTTTACACCAGTCTAAGACTCACACTTTCCAAGATCCTTTTCAGTTTTAAAATGCTGTGGTATTATTCCTCTCTTCTAGGCTCAATAAATCCATAACCATTCTTCTTCTTCTTTTTTTTTAGACATAGTCTCAATCTGTTGCCTGGGTTACAGAGCTGTGACATCAGCCTAGCTCACAGCAACCTCAAACTCCGGGGCTCAAGCGATCCTCCTGCTTCACCCTCCCAAGTAGTTAGGACTAAAGGTGGGCACCACCACATCCAGCTAATTTTTTGTATTTTTAGTAGAGATGGGGTCTCGCTCTTGCACAGGCTGGTCTTGAACTCCTGAGCTCAAGCAATCCTCCCACCTCGAATCCCAGAGTGTTAGGATGATAGGCGTGAGCCACTGCAGCCAGGCCTATAACCATTCTTCTTATCAAATAATCTTGCCTGAATCCATTAAATCTTGGGACAGCAGGATCAGGAAGAAACAACTATTTCTATATAATTAACCTAGAGAATCAAAAGACTTAAAGAGATGATTACATGCAAATCCACTGCTTTTGATCAGAATTGACATCAAAAGTATTTTCAGATAAATGACAGTTTAACACCAAGCTATATGGTTTACATTTAAGCAATGTGATAAAAATAACTTTAAGTAACACAATGCTTCCCGAGAGTACAACACATAGAAACTTCTTTTTTAATTCTATAATCAAAGTTGTGCCACTTGATCAAAAGAAGATTCACAAAGTTATCATAAAAAGTTGACAGAGAACTCTGTTACAGACACTTGCTTTCTTTGTTTTTATTAACAAAATACACATTTGACATTGAACCTTTGAGTATAACACCTTCCTAGGGTTGTCAAGTTAGGAGTGAAAAAACCATCTGGCAGTCATAGCTTTCTAGATGGCTCATAATAGGAAAGTCAAGGTCAAACTGTTGAGTCTCCTTATACTCAATCTAGTGCATATTTGAAAAGCAACCGTTAGGTCAAAATACTCTATTCTGTACTCTCACAAATACAAATGATCAAACCCTGGGTTCAGAAAGTTCTGTCAGGGCAGGCTGACATGAACAAGAACAGAGGGGTAGTAGGGCCAATGCTCAGGCCACAGCACTTCAGCAACACTCTGAGAGGTAGAACTTTTGCTTACTTTCAAGCAGTTTTATCAGCCATCAAATGAGAAAAATCATCCCACTCCTACCTCACCTGATGATTATGAGTCAAAAATATTACGAGGACTTAAAACAGTCCTGAAATCTTGTGCAAAGGTGAGAGATGATTACTAACACTACTTATTATATACTACGTAGGAGCCTGGAAGACCCCTCCCCCTTGGCATTCTTGGCCCTCAAAAGCTGGTAAGGGACACTAGTTTCTTCTCCAGACTCCAGGCCAGGCAATCTGGCTGCACGTGGCTGGCAAACCTCTATTGCTGAGATGAGAAGTGAGGCCTTCAGGCCCTGAGCCTACAAGGCTCAACAACGACCGCGCCCCCCAATCACCTTGTCCTCACCTTGAAGAACAAACAGACACCCTACGGGAGCGGGGAGTGCGGAACTCAAAAAAGAGAAAAAGATGCCTTCGCTCTTCACCTGGCCACGGCTGCTGGGGCCCATGCTTCTCTTTGAGCGGGGACAAGGGGAGCTGACTGTGCCGGGGACGCCCTGACCTACGGCACCAGAAGAGCGAGCACGGGTGCTGGGCCCGCCAACCGGAACAGGTAAATGAACAGCTGGCCCGAGGTCGGGCCCGCCTTGCCTCGCCCACAGCAGCAGGCACAGTAGGAGGCGCCCCGCCCCCACGAACCCAGAGGGCCCTGAGCTCGCTTACCTGCAGCCGGGTCACCAGTAGGCTGTAGGGCGCCATTTTGTGCACTGACAAAGATGAAGTCGCTTGAAAGTGACGCGCAACACAGCGTATTTAAAGACTTCGGGCGGGGGCGTGACCCGAGGAGCGACGCGTCACGGGGCAGGCGGGGCCTCCCTGGAGACGCCAGAGCCCTGCGAAGGCAGTGGGCGGAGCTCCTGTGTAAGGAACAGATACTGCATAAAAAAGAGCTGCGTAAAAACATTTGCAGAAGTAAACACCGGGTACAAAGATGTTTTATCCAAAAGCAAATTTCGATTGTCTCTGCCATCCAAATCTGAAGGAAGTTTTTTTTTTTTTTAAGACGTTCATGTACCTGCCAGGACCTGGCTCCCCAGCAGCGACGGAAACTCGCGCGAGAGCGAGCGAGGTTTGGTAGAAATATCGTAAACTGTGATGGACGCCAAGAGGACCAATCACGGCGACGGGGAGGCAGGCAGGAATAATGGAGGTTAAAGGTCGAACGGAAGTTCCCGAAGCTTCTGGTGGCCGCGTTGGCTGCGTTGGCGGCGAGCTATGGCTAAACATCATCCAGATTTGATCTTTTGCCGCAAGCAGGCTGGTGTTGGTGAGGCCGCGCCCTGCCCTCGGCTGTCTGGGTGGGAATCGTATTGGGAGCTGGGGTATCGGGGGCTCCCGTCTCCTCCGTAGGAGCTTGCCTCGGAGGCGCCACGTTTCCCGCCTCACAGTCGCGGGGCGAGCGGGTTTGTGGCCTCAGTTGAAAGTGGGCGGGGGCGCGCGTGCTGGGAGCCAGAGGCAGGCGGCTCGGTGGGGTCCAGGCCAGGTCCGGAGAAACCTGTCACAGATTGCCCAGGATCTGGGAGGGATTCAGCAGGGTGCTCGGTCTGTGGGTTTGGTTCACATCGAAATACATGAGGATAAGAGGGCCATCCCGCAGGGCTCACTGCTGTCCTTTCTCGTGTACTTTGTCAAAACCGTTATTCTAATTGTACTTTTTACCGTCTTTGATCTTGCAGCCATTGGAAGACTATGTGAAAAATGTGAGTGGAACACGCCCTGCCAACACCCCACCCCTCCCATTCCCACTCCCAGTTGCCGTGGAGCCAGCAAAGGTGCCACAGAGGGCTTTGAATACATGTGCCTGGAAGTATGTGAACAGTGCCAGAATACAACCAAAGGCCCCCTCAATTGCCCCACTCCAACCGGCACATTTTAAACACTATATTTAGGTTTTAAGAACATCTCTTGCTTTGAACAGGAAGAATTGCCAGAATGACATGATTCCTCCCCAGCACACACACAGTTTATTGCCAGCCATTACATAGACTTACCGTCTCCCAGGTGCTATTCTAAGCTCTTTACATGTTAATTGGTTAACTTTTTTGTGGGCTAATTAACTTATTCCATGTTGAGGGGATTGAGATGGACACTGTATAAGCCGAGTTTTTAATGCCAAATAGAGGAGGGACCTAAAGTCACCGTCAAAAAAAACTATTGTATTTCCCCATGGCAGGGGAAGGGCAGAGGACTTGAAGTACTTGCTAGTGAGGATGACTCCATTCTCTTTTCCTTACAGGTGATGGCAAGTGTGTCATCTGTGATTCCTATGTGCGTCCCTGCACCCTGGTGCGAATATGTGATGAGTGTAACTATGGCTCTTACCAGGGGCGCTGTGTGATCTGTGGAGGCCCTGGAGTCTCCGATGCCTATTATTGTAAGGAGTGCACCATCCAGGAGAAGGATGTGAGTGTATACAAAGCTTTCCATCTGAGATCTTTGTTCCTTTTGTAACAGTTTGCCATCCACAGCAATCTCCTGTGGTCTGTGGAGATTACTATGTTCAGCTAGTCACCTAGGTTATAATTTCCTCAAGTTCTGTGAGGCAAACTGGGTGTAGTCCAATAAAAGGTACTTATTTTGCACTAAGGGTAAAATTGCAAGAAAATCAAATCTTTGTCAACACCAGCAATTTGCAGAGCCTTCTCTCTAGTCCTCTGATGTCTCTCTGTGATTGTTATTATTCAGAAACAGCATCCTGCATTTATAAGTCCTAGGACAGCCCATAGTGTATAATAGCCACTTAGTAATTCTCATGAATCTACTATCATTCAGCACTCTTTGGGTAGATGTGGCGACAGAGTTGAGTTTGGGACAATTCAGGGTGATTTTAACTTTAACAGCTAAAGAACACCATTGGTTTAATATTGTAGAATTGATTGCAGGTTTGCCTCCTGATATTTTTGTCCCTTGACATTGTGTAGTGACAGTGGCTAGTTGTTATCATTCAACTCCCTGAGCCAAACAAAAAGCAGGAGGGAGGGCTTGTAGATCAGTGTCAAAGGCAAGTTGTACCATTTTCTTTAGATTAGTACTGGCAACAGCGTTCTTGGAGGGGCAGAAGGAGGACCATAAATCAGCTTGTTTTTTTACGACAAAACAAAAGGAAGTCTCTCAGGCTAGACAAGCCTGAAAAATAAATATAAAAGAAATTATGATATAGTCCCACTAGGCTAATAGAGGGTACCCAGATAACTAATTTAAGATAAGGCAAAAGATACATAATTGTTCATATTCCCATTAGCTACTAATAGGCAGTTTGTGGATGTTACCTCCTTTGTTTGTTCCTCACAATAACTTTGTTAAATAGGGATTATTATTATTATCCTCATTTTACTGTCCTCCCAGCTAAGAAGTGGAAAGCCCAGGTCATCTGACTAAACCTTGTAGTGTTCCCGTTACGCCATGGTTTCTTTCATAAGTCCTTTTGGGGATGTGCCCATGTCGAAGGAAACAGCCTCATCACCTCAGCAGAGATGAGAAACGTCCTAAAGTACCAAAAAATAATTTCAGTTGGTGATTTGAACATTCTCCTACTCTAAACTGTGATTTGTTGTTTGTTTGTTTTTTTTTTTTTGAGACAGAGTCTCGCTCTGTTGCCCGGGCTAGAGTGAGTGCCGTGGCATCAGCCTAGCTCACAGCAACCTCACACTCCTGGGCTTAAGGGATCCTCCTGCCTCAGCCTCCCGAGTAGCTGGGACTACAGGCATGCGCCACCATGCCCGGCTAATTTTTTCTATATATATTTGTAGTTGTCCAGCTAATTTCTTTCTATTTTTTAGTAGAGACCGGGTCTCGCTCTTGCTTAGGCTGGTCTCAAACTCCTAAGCTCAGACGATCCACCCGCCTTGGCCTCCCAGAGTGCTAGGATTACAGGCATGAGCCGCTACGCCTGGCCTAAACCGTGATTTGTATTTACCTTTGACATCAAGTCATGCCCTGTCCACCAGCTTAGGTTATACTCCATCAGAGGCAAGACTTTGGTTTGTGTATTTGTCTCTTTTCCCTAGGTCTTGGTACAGTGCCTGACATGTACAAACATAGTTCATGGGTTTTGGTGCTGCTCCTATAAATCCCATAGAAGTCCCCCCACAGGTTATCTGATACATAGTGGGTATTTGGTAATGACTTCTAGTGTATAAAGAGTGAAACCATGGTAAGGCAACAGCAAGGAAGAGAAGGTACAAACAGCTCTTAAGCTAGCTAAAGAGTCCATTTAAAGCAATATTTTCTTGAATTTTTGCATGGTTGTAAATAGTTCTCATCTGGAATGAGCTTGCAACCAGAGAATGTTGTTGTTTTTTTTTTGTTTTTTTTTTTTGAGACAGAGTCTCACTTTGTTGCCCGGGCTAGAGTGAGTGCCGTGGCATCAGCCTAGCTCACAGCAACCTCAGACTCCTGGGCTTAAGCGATCCTACTGCCTCAGCCTCCCGAGTAGCTGGGACTACAGGCATGCGCCACCATGCCCGGCTAATTTTTTCTATATATATTTTTAGTTGTCCAGATAATTTCTTTCTATTTTTGGTAGAGACGGGGTCTCACTCTTGCTCAGGCTGGTCTCAAACTCCTGACCTCGAGCGATCCACCCGCCTCGGCCTCCCAGAGCTAGGATTACAGGCGTGAGCCACCGCGCCCGGCCCAGAGAATGTTTAATAAATGTTAATTGCCCTCTGACTCGTCTGCAGGTGGTGTGTGACCTGATACCTTTGGATCCTCATGCCTCATTCTGTCCCTGAGAATTATTCTAGAAGTCACTTCCCCTACATCACATTATACAAGAATGTTCTGAGGATATTTGAGATGGCATCTAGCTCACATTTATTCAGCATTAGTTTCCAAGGAACACAAAGCAGTCCAGTGATACGATCCAGCCTCTCAGCCTTACAGATCATCATGTAGATTAAAAGCCCAAGGCTTTTTCCTATGTAGAAATCTTCCTACAACCAGAGCAACTCCCATTATGTTCTCTTCCTGCAACTTTCATAATTTATAATGGAATTCAACCAGTAAGCTAAGCTAGGTGTTCTCATTTGTAGTTTTTCAAAGCCACAAGAATAACCAGGAATCAGGGATAATGTCTATGATATTTGTGGCCGTTGGTACCAGAGGACTAATTTGTAGTTTCTTATGGTGTGGTCACATCAATCCCCTTAATCATTGATTCCTTTTACTTACCACTTTCCTCAATTCTTCCAACCAGAAAATAAGGAAGGAAAATAGCAGTAACATTTATGGAGTTCTTTGTCAGGTGCCAGGTACTGTGCTGAACATTCTTTTCCAAAAGTTCTGTGTGATACAGAGGAGGAAGCTATGGCTTAGAGATATTAAGTAACTTGGCCCAAGGTCACATGGCTAATGAGTGACAGATCCAGGACTAGAACCTAGGTCTATCTGACTCCATGTTTCTCAACCTTTTTTTCCCCATTTTTGCCTCCCTGCCAAGGAGAAAAGTTAAAATTGAATTTATATTAATTAAACTTCTGAACAGGAGAAATTACATACTAAGGAATAAGATTTTGTTGGGTAGGGGTGAGCTTTAGGTTGCAAATCATTGTAATATTGAAGATGTTTTCTCTGTCTTGGGGCATTGTTGTCCAGGTTGAGGATGCATGATCTAACTCAAAACACTTGTTCTAACTAACTCATTGTATTGCTTTTCTCAGGCTAGTTAAGAATGTGCCTTTGAGCCAGGTGTTGTAGCTCATGCTTATAATCCCAGTACTTTGGGAGGCTGAGGCAGGAGGATCACTTGAGGCCAGGAGTTTAAGACCAGCCGGGCAACATAACAAGACTGTCTCTACAAAAAAATAAAAAATAAATTAGCCAGGCTGATGGCATGCAGCTAATCCCTCATTTTCACAAGGATTTTAAATATAGATTACATCACTTACTTGAGTTCACTTAGCAAGTCATTGCTGGGGCTGGCTCCCTCAGTACACCATGCTCCACAGATGGGAGTCCTCAGTGTAATAACATTGCATATGTTTTCTAGAAAGTCATAAAGTATTGTGGGCCTTGTGTGTTTTCAGAGGTTTGTGTAGTTGTTAATATCAGCCCCCAAAGAAATCAGCTGAATTATAATAGAAATAAGATGGCTAAGGATTTGATTAATTCATTCCTTAGTCTAATATCACAGGAAGCAAACTCCTCTGACATGACTATTTAATGAAGTAACAAACTGTGAAGATGTTTTTCAGTTGGAGCTTCCCCAGTTTCCTCCCATCTCCCTACATCAACTTACGGAGTCATCATTTCTGCAGAACACAGCTTCCCAGGGGCTTCATTGAAACCACTCAAGCTCACAGAGTGGCCAGGGTAGCATGTCATTACAAATCAGAGTATGGACGGTCCACAGCCATCTCTAGCACAGAAGAAGCACTCTTTCCCCCAAAAAACACATGTCAAATTAAGTGAATTCATAAGAGCATATAAAATCCAGTATTCTCCTAGAGTATTTAAAATGTAGGTTATAGTTCCTAAAGTCTTTAAGCTTTTTGTCCTTCTGTGGTCCACTATCTCTCCTTTCTTGGGATAGGGCGGGAGGGCTAGAGAGCTTGATGTACTGATGATTATTACTGTTTCTTATCACTCGAAGAAAACCCTTTGACCATTTAAAGAGGTTCAGATTCCATCTCAGCTGTATCATATTAGCAACTGATGTGGGCTGAGAATCCAGCATTGTAAATGTCATTTCCAATCACTGGATAGAGAGAGTAGGCAGGCCCTGGGCACATTCTAGGTATTTAGTAATTTTTATTTTATTTTTATTTTTATTTTTTCTTTGAGACAGAGTCTCACTCTATGGCCTGGGCTAGAGTGCTGTGGCATCAGCCTAGCTCACAGCAACCTCACACTCCTGAACTCAAGCAATTCTCCTGCCTCAGTCTTTGGAGTAGCTGGGACTACAGGTGCTCACCACAATGCCTGGCTAATTGTTTCTATTTTTAGTTGCCTGGCTAATTTTTTTCTATTTAGTAGAGATGGAGTCTCACTCTTGCTCAGGTTGGTCTTGAACTCCTGACCTCAAGCAGTCCTCCCACCTTGGCCTCCCAGATTGCTAGGATTACAGGTGTGAGCCACCATGCTGGCCATTTAGTAAATTCTTGATGGATCAAATAAGGATAACTGGTAAGATGAATGCTAAACCATGAATCCAGAAGTTATAAAGTGGTCTTCTAAAAGTCCTATGAGATAGGTAAGAAATTGTGCTGATTGATCTGGACCTTCCAATTGAGGAGATAGCAGTGTTTGGACACATTTGCAAACCTATTTATTGGGTTCTTTGTGGGGGTTTTTTGTTCGTTTGAGACAGAATCTTGCTCTGTTGCCCAGGCTGGAGTGCAGTGGTACAATCATAGCTCACTACAGCTGTGAACTTCTGGGCTCAAGTGATCCTCTCTTCTCAGCTGCCTGAGTAGCTAGGACTACAGACTTGGGCCATCACACCCAGCTAATTTTTTATTTTTTAAGAGATGGGGTCCTTGTTGTTCCAGGCCGGGGTGCAGTGACTTCACAAGTGTGATCATAGCTCCCTGCAGCCTTGAACTCCTGGCCTCAAGCAGTCGTCCCGCCTCAGCCTCCCAAGTAGCTGGGATTATAGCTACATGCACCTGGTTTAAATTTTTACCTTAAATCCCTCTTGATTCAGGCTCAGAGACTTAGCAACTTCTCCATTCTGTTTTTCAGAGAGATGGCTGCCCAAAAATTGTCAATTTGGGGAGCTCTAAGACAGACCTCTTCTATGAACGCAAAAAATACGGCTTCAAGAAAAGGTGATTGGTGGGTGGCCCCTTCCTCCCCCCATCAAGCTGCCGCAGCTGCCAGAAAAGACGCCTACTACCACCAGCAGAACGGGAGCAGAGCCCAGAGCATCACCAGAATTGCCTGCTATTGGACTGGCACCTTGCCACCCTTTCCTCCCCTCACCCAGACATGTGGTAGGGATGGAAAAGGATTCTTCACAGAGCACCCTGGCAGACTGTATGAGAGAAAAATTGATAAGATAGTGTTTTTTCTTGAATAGCTCACTACAGCCTCTGTTCCTCACATTGATATGTTCTCTCTACAGTAAGACTTTCTAGAAAGGAATAGTATTTCAGTATTGTCTTTGAGGAATTGACTGTGAAACCACACACAGTGAAAACCATGTTCTTACAGCAGCTCTGATGGCAGTTGTCCTGGAGGAACCGTCAGTGTGTTGTGGGGAGCTCTCAGAATGATAAATGTGGGTGTGTAATCTTGTAATGCTTACCAGCCAGTGCTGGTTTCTTGTTATTTTCCTTCTGAGAAATTGGAAACCCTTTCTGTTGCTATTATATTAATAAACTGGCGTTTATTTTCTGGCAGTCAGTCACCTTTCCCCATTTAACTTTAATTCTAGGAATTTATTTTAGTCACCCAGGAATTTGTAATTCAAAACAGAGTTAGTGGGCTTCCTTAAGCACCTTGTCCTCCTCCTATTACCACTGGAAGGAATTCAAAACCACCCATCCCTTTCATTTTAGGTAAAAGCAAAATCATTTTTAGGAACATACTGTTTTTTCCTTCCTGTCCAACTTGTAATTTTGAACTGAAGAGATGGCTTCCAATAATGGAGAGAATGAGACAAAATTAAACCAAATTCATGAGTTAGGAGGAGTCAACTTTGATTTCTCTCATAAACTACTCTTTAAGGGTATGTTTTATTTTGAGAAAGCATTTTTTTTTAAATAAATGAATAGACCAAGGGCAGAGTCAGACATATCCCTTACCCTAACTGTCATTTCTGCCCACTAAAGTGATGAGCAAGTTATCCTAAGGAGTCACACTAACAGCTTGAGATGGCCAGTCAAGGAAATGTCCGGTCCTGAGGAATCCAGGGACTTGGCTCAAGTTTATACTGCAACTTAGCAGCAAAGCCAAGGAAAAAAATGGGATCTTTTGACTTCTTATCCTGGGTTTTAGTTTAAGTCAACAGAACTTTTGATTGTTTGTGATGCATTGAGCATCCAAAATTGAATTAAAATAAATCTGCCTTCAAGGAATCAGTGGAAGCCGGAGACAAGCAGTTCCAGTGTAACGGGAGGATGCACAGAGAAAGGGTTCTTGGCCTGGCTTAGGGGCACCTCTGCAAGGCAGGCCAAGGTCACAGCCACAGGGCTAGAGAATCCTTATGGCTTCTTGGTGCTTCTGCCACCCGATTCTCTGCACTCCAGCCACTGGGGCTCCTTATCAGTTCCTCACCTGCTTTCCCTCTGCCTCTGCTGCTGCTTTGTTGATCCCTGTATAATGCTTGCACATACCCACACCCCCTGGCCTGCTACTCAGCTGACTCCTAACTCCTTTCAGACCTTAGCCAAATATTTCCTAAAAGATGCCTCTCCCAACTCCAAATCTGAGTTCCCCTTGTACTCCCACATAGCATCCTATGTATTTTCTTAGAGTATTAAGTGATTAGTGACTCAGCTACTAGGCTGTGATCAACCAGGGCAGGAACCAAGTTTGTTCTGCCCAGTAGGTAGCAGGTGTTCTGTATTGAATGAATGGTTAAAGCCAAGGAGACTGGATAATAAACTGAGCTTTGATGGATATGCTGGAACCTACAGGGCAAAGAGGGTGGGGTAGGCAGATAAGGGCATCTGTGTGGGGGAACCAATTTGAGCAAAGGCAGTCTTAAACAGGGTGATGTGTTTGGGGAGCTCAGAGAACTTCTACATCATCAGGCAGGGGTTATTGCTATGGTTTGAACGTCCCCTCCCAAACTCATGGTGAAACTTAATCCCTAATGTGGCAGTATTGAGAGATGGGGCCTTTAAGAGATGATTGGGTCATGAGGACTTTGCCCTTATAGATGGATTAATCCATTTATGAATTAATGAAATAATGGGTTATCACAGGAGTAGGACTGGTGGATTTACCAGGAGACCTGAGCTAGCAAATTCAGCCATCTCACTATGTCACGCCCTGTGCTGCCTTGAGGACTCTGCAGAGAGTACCCACCAGCAAGAAGGCTCTTACCAGATGTAAGTCCTTAACCTTGGACTTCCCAGCCTCCAGAACTGTTAAGAAATAAATTTCACTTCTTATAAATAACCCAGTTTCAGCTATTCGGTTAGAAACAACAGAATACTAAGACAGTTATATGTCAAAAGAGGTGCAGAGACCAGATCATTTTCAGATTATAATTAGAATTTGTAATTGATTCTATAACTTTAGAATCACTTACAAATTTATTTATAGTTTTAATACGTAATGTGAGTCCAAATGTTTTACCAAAAAAATTCAATTATTTTTTCAATTGCTTATTAACTGCCCTGGTCCATGCAACATCTTGCATCTACAAATGTTTCAAAAGCTACTCCTTAGTGTCAGCAAAACACCACCTTAACTGCACTCCATCAGCCTCAATGTGTGTGACTCTAAAAGGCCTTGTTAGGAATTTTTAAGAGTAATGCCCAGTAGATTCTCAAAGGGCATACCCCCCTCCACACTGATCAGCAGTGGGACAAATTCAGCCTCACTCAGCCCAGTGAACTCTTAAAACCTGCTCCTCTGAGAGTCATCTAATTTTGTAATACCATTCTTGGTTTGTTCTCTTTCCTATCATCAGAAACCAAGAGAATAATAGAACACAAAGAAGGAGTTAAGAATACCTGAGATAAAGTTACTTTTTATCTACCTTGGACTTTAGAATAATGCCTTTTGAATTTCAAAAGTTAGGATAATGAAAGTACCAAATTCTCTATTAGGAAAACATCATGTACCAACTGAATTTTAGCCTCTGACAGTATATAATTACATGAAGAGAATTAGAATAATGATCTTAGCCATCTGTGGATGGCCACAAAGAACAATCTTAAGAATTACTGGTGTTTGTCTCTGTTGTTGAAATTAGCACTACCTGCATATGTAGTTGAACTCATCTCAGCCTGGATTTATGATTATTATTACTATAATTTCTGCTGCCGTTATTCATTTATTAAGTACTCAGTGTTTGGTATATATTCAGTTCTAAAAAGGATGGGTATCTTGCTGCTTCCAGCTTCTCACTCTCAAGAACACTATATACATATGGCAATTTAATCTCTTTTAAACATTGCACTTATTACATATGCTCTTGCTCTTAAAAAAAAAAAAGGTGTAATAAGAAACGTGTGGCCTTTATAATCAAACCTGCGCTTGAATTCTGCTCTGTTATTGACCTTCAGCAGGTCATATAGCCTCTCTGTGTTTCTGGATAATGTCTATTTCTTCAGGTTGTGAATATTAAATTTGACTGTAAGTGCCAGACCCTTACCGGGAAGGGTTTATGTAAATGGTAGTTCTTTTACAATTGGCCTCTAGCTCACAGACAAAAATTTAAGTCCTGCATTGAAGGCCCTATGGTTCTCTCTCTCCCCTGCCCCCAAGGTATTCCTCACCTCACTTCTCTCTGTGCTCCTCACTCCATCAGGCAGTTGAAAGGACATTTGCACACTCCCTGACTTCTCTTTGGCTATTTGTTTCCTTCCTTCCTTCCACCTTCACATCAACTGGCCAGTTAGGTACCTCTTCCTTCCAGGCTCCTGACAGCTCATGGAAGCTTCCAGATACACCATACCCCACAACAATTTCTCTCATTTGTATTTTATTTTTGTGTCTAGTACCTACATAACAGAAACAAAAGTTTCATGAAACAGTATTTACTGTGTGTATTGTACTCTGATACTCTCATTTTATTCCATTCTATTCTAAAATTTCTGGCTGCAATCCATTAAGTCAGGTAATTTTATGACCCCACTAATGGATGATGATCCAGAGTTTAAAAAGAATTAACTGGATCATAAATAAGATCCTGAGTTCCTTTTGCCTCTCCCTCCACGGCAGGGCACACAATAGGCAACCACTCAAGCAATTACTTGTTAATTGAACCAAAAAAGGGGTCACAGACTCAGGAGTCTGGGTGAGTAATATCACTGATTAAAAAGGGAGGGGTTTCCTTCTGAGGGCTATGAGGGAAAGAAAAAAAGAAAAAATACATAAAGAAAGAAAAGGGAGGGATGTGAGAATAGCCCAAGCATGATGATAAATGGTATGTGACCCTCAGCCTCAATGTCTGAGAGTGGTAGGGGCCTTGGGGAACCAGAGACACAGGCCCTGACTAAAGGAGACAGTTGCTATTCAAGTCCAGACAATTGCTGCCAGCTTGAATGCCCAGTATTGTCAGATGTTTTGAATTTAGGACAGATGGCAATTTAAGATATTTTTGTATAATATCCCAATTTTTAAATATTGGCAACTCACTTTTTAAAATGTAATATGTCAGTATATGCCAAGAAAATACATCCACCAGATGTGGACCATGGCCTGCCAATTAGCAGCTTCTAAATTAAAATTAACTACCCAGGGAATCAAACTGAACTGACTAAATTTCAGAAAGACTATATGTTACTCTAATCTGACATGTAGTTTTTCAATAGTAGTGAGGTTAGGACATAAAGATGAAAGATCTTTGACTTGGCTGAAATTTTCCTGCCTTAAAATAGACTCCAAATATTTCCATCTTTTTCCAATTACTCAGTTCCTTATCAACTCTATCCCCACACGGCCTGTAACTTTCTTTGAATACTGCAATTCAGTGTCTTAGCAAAATACAGGTTTGTTCACTTACCTTACTTTACTAGAAACCACAGTCTTGATGAATAAATAGCAAATCATTTGCTCTCAGCAGCCAATCACTCTTTCCCAAAGCCAGTTTCTGTTGTGACTATCTTTGCTCCTGCCCAGCTGGAGCAGTGGATCAGAAGAATCAAATTGAGAAACTGTTTTCTTGGATAACTTCAAAGAAACAATACAAAATTTCTCACCCTGGCTTGTGTGTTTGACAGAATGACTCATTCCTGAGAGTTAATTGGGGCCAATTATGACCAGCCTGACTTGTCATGGCACCAAAACCCCTGGCATAACTTGCTTACTCTCAGGAGACTTGTTCCCATCCTCTCCACCCTCACATGCTTGCTTAGTAAGCTCACCATTTTGAAAGCATGGTGTGTGCCATTCAACATATGATTATTCAAAAAGGGAGAGGAATCAGGAATGCTTGAGTAATTAAGCCCAGGCAGAATGAAATCTCCTGTTGGGGAGAAAAATCTCTTTTCCTCACCACGTGATAAATGGAGACAGCAGCAGTTAAGAAGGATGTTTACCTTTTGTTCCCTCTATTTTATCTTTTCCTATTTATATACTAACCCATTACCCAGAGGTCCCACCAAGGAGGCTGGATTTCTCCTTTTGTTTTAGTGATGCTCAGGGCTGGAATGTTTCCAGCACTGCAGGGGAGATTCGATTAAAAGCACAAATAGGCTGAAACTCAAGCCTTCCTCCTAGGGATTCAGCCTGCCTTCCAATCAGCCTGTTCGGAATGTAGGAGACAGCTACCGTTTATCTGCTTATATCTCCATCAGTCCCTCCTGAGATGCCCTAAAACAACTCGTCTCAGTTCACCCTCACCTTTATCATTCTGTCGTGGAAAGTTTCCCATTGGAGAATGCACACCAAATTGAGCACTGGATATGCAGGATCTGTAGGTTGCAATTCCGCCCGAATAGTTATCTTTAAATTAAGAATAGCAGTTACTTGAGCCAGGCTTTACATACAATATCATATTCAATCCCCCACACTATCTCCATTTTACAGATGAGGAAACAGGTTTGCTGTAAAGAGATTGGTTGCATTAAATCAAGATCACACAGTGGGTGGCAGAACTGGAATGTAAGCCTACCTAGTTCCATGGCTGCCTAAATTAATGACTACAAATACCAGCATCCCTTGCCATGCCTCATTGAGCAAACGCACACTCCCCATGGCCCAGTCCTCGCGGCTAGATCCAAAACCCAATCAGACGCCGCCTTCCCCCGCTCCCCCACCAATGGGAAGGCTGTTGCTAACACGCCGGCTATATTTTTAGACTTCTGTAATCTGGAACCGAGTGGGTCGGCTAAGTGTCACTGCTTGATGGAGTACGCTTGGGGAGGGGAGAGGACGGAGGGGAGGAGAAAGAAGAGGGAGGGTGCGTGTGACGCTCTGTCACGCCTGACGCACGAGGCAAGTAGTCCCTGGAGGTGCCCCAAGCTTGCAGCGCTCAGAGTGAGGGGGATGGGGACGCTCAGGCTTCCTCCCGCCTCCCTGTCCCCGCGGAGTTTGCCCTCCAGCCCGGCATTTCTCTGCTGCAGTCAAGGAAAGCGCTTTAAAACCCCCACGCGCTACCGTTTCTTTCTGCCCTTGCCAAAAAAAGTGATCAAGGGAAAAAAAATTTGTCGCTGCAAACTTTTGGATCTCGCAACCCTACGTGGGTTCGGCGGTTGCCGTTGAGCCGAACTGTCTGGAATGAAAATAAAGGTGGGGGCGGGGGATAGGAGAATTGGGGAATGTACGAGCTAAGGAGGGATAAGGGCGGACCAAACACACAATCCCCTAGGCGCCCCAGGCTTCGCCGTCTGGCAGTCCAGTCTGCCTGTGACCTCAGAGCACAAGCTTCGCTCCCCCCAACTCTGCGTCCCGCACAGTCACAAAGAGGCAGAGTGGCCTGCGTGGCCAGGCCTGGCGCGCCCCGTCTCGGGTTCAGCGAGCCTTGCTCCTCAGCCACCCCTTGCACGGGCAGGCGTCACCCCGCGCCGGCAGAGCTGTTACTTCAAGAACAGTAATGTGGCTCTCTCCCTTGTGTCCCATGTGGGGGTCGCCAGCCGGGAAGAGATAACCTGGGCGTCCGGAGAGGGGGGCCGCCCTTGTGCGGGAACGGGACACCAGAAAGAGCGAATGGAGGGTTAATTGTAGCACTCGGTTCGTTTCCCTGGCCGTCGGGCTCTTCCTCGGCTCCTCTTCCTCCCGCACAGCATGTCCCACACTCCAGTCTCCTCCTGGCCCTCCCGTTGACCGTCCCTCGACGAGGCATGAGGCGCTCGGAAGACTCGGGCCAACGCGAGTTCAGGTCCGAAAAGCTTCCAGAGTCCGCGTTACTCCCTGAGCTTCCCCACCCGCGAAGACACCGTAACGGGCGATGCGAGAGCTGCGGGAAGGCCAGGCGCCCAGGGATGGAGGGAAGCCACGGGGGAACGGTTCGGGCAAATGTCCGAACCGTCAGCGCCGAGGCGGCTGCTGGGCTGAAGACTCAGCGGGGAGAGCTCCCGCAGGGCCCGGCGAGACCGTCCTCTTTCCCGCGACATTCATCCATCCAACACAGCTAAAGTGAGCGTCCCCTGTGTGCTTGGCCCGTGAACAGCCCTGTCCCGGGCGGGCCCCGCTCTCACGGAGCGCACTACTTGGGGAAACCCCTAATACGATGAGCACGAGTTCAGAGAGCGGCTTGGGGCAGGAAATAACTACAGCGCACGCTTTGAGGGAGGGAAAGGCGGCCAGACTTGCTGAAAAACAGAGGGCGCGGGGCTGGGAGCCGGCGTTAGCCCGGGACGCGCGGCACGAGAGGGTTAAGGCGCGGCCGGCGGGGGAAGTAGTCCCGGCCGGGCGCCCGGCCCCGCCCCTGCAAGGCGGAGGGACGCATCACGCAGGGGTGGAGAAGCCGGATCCGTGCGCAGGGTTGCTAAGGGTGAAACTTTTCATTGACTTTGCTCACTTCGGGCTGGGGCGCGGTACGGTGTGGGTCGTCGGCGGAGGGAAGCGAGTGGCTGGGGCGACAAGGGCCAGAAGGATAGGACCGCCCGCCGGCCAAAACCCCGACCGTCCTCCGCCCCGCGAAACGAGCCACCCTCGGGTCCGCCATCCCCGCGCCAGCCATCCCCGCGCCGTCGCTGCCAGCCGGCCCGCCCTCCCTCCGTCCCCCCGCCCCCGATCCCAACCTCCAAAAAGCCTAAAGAATTATTATTGAGAGTCATAGCCCATAAGCCCCTCCTCGTTCGTCCCCCGACCCTCAACGACGAAAAGGACACATCGGCCCCCGGCCCGGTGGCGCCCGGGAAGGAAGGGAGAGCGACTCCGCCCCGCGCTCAGGACCACCCTGGAGGGAGAAGCCGCCCCGCGGCCGGCAGAGCGCCCAGCCTCCGCGGAGACCCGAGTGAGTGAATGGGGGGCGTTCGGGCGGGGGACCACCCTGAGATCCAAGTGGCCCGACCGCCTCCCCCTTCCCCGCCCCACTCCCGCACTTCTCTTTGCTGGATACCACGTTGCTGCCGCCTCCCTTCCCCCCGCCTGGCCAGCATTTTCCTTTCCCCTTTTCCTTCCTTCTCGACGCCCCCTCCCTTTTTCCTTGTGCTTATCTTCCCCTCATGCCACTTCTGATCCTGGGGTACCCAAGAGTCCCTTCGCTTCCAGTTCCAAGTGTGGCCCCTTCCTGGGTGGGGTGCATTTCCTCCCTTCCCTGTCTTCCCCAGTTCTTCATATCCCAGATTCTCGCTAGATTTTCCTTGTTCTCCAAAGAAACATAACTCCCCCGACTGTTAAATAATAAATCAGAGGAAGGAAGGGGATCCAGGCCTTGTTTTTCTGCTGCTTTTCAAACCGTGTGTGGGGAAGAAGGGTGGTAATAGTAGGATTTATTTCTGGCTCTGTGGAGCCTGAGGGATGGAGGTCAGACACCTCCTTTCTTGCAACGGGACCGGTCAGTGGAGACTGTCCTTGGGCCAGTGAGCCAGAATTCAACGTTTCGGCTTAAGCTCTTTATACTCTTCAGCGTTTAAGGGAAAACTAGGTGGAAAAAGTACCCATAGAGCAGCACCAGTGAGTGGATTCTGGTTGGTTTCAGTGAGGTGTCTGGGAGGCCCGACTCCTAAACTCCTTCCCCTCC
This sequence comes from Lemur catta, assembly GCF_020740605.2. NCBI lineage: Eukaryota > Metazoa > Chordata > Mammalia > Primates > Lemuridae > Lemur > Lemur catta. The sequence goes on from NC_059133.1 coordinate 6,897,910, forward strand.
TGTCCAGAGCGTGAACTGTGCCCTTGACCAGAAATCTGGGGAAGGGAAGGAGGGTACAGAGAGAGGAGGGGCGGCCGGCAGACCCTCTCCCTCCCCAAGGAGGAACCAGAACGCCACACAGCAAGCTTCAACTTGGGAACAGCTGATGAGGTCTTGGGTGCCGGCTCAGTATCTAACATTTCTCTCTCCCTTGTGACCCTGCCCGGGGAGTGGGTCCTTCATCTCTGATTTCCCAGCAGAAAAACACCCCTGCTGGTTTCTTGGGCGCCTGCCCCCGTCCCTTTCTGAAGCATAGGGGAAAAGAAGCTTGTGTGGGAGGAAGGATTAGGGAGGTTTAACACCCAGTAGGGGAGCTTTGCTGAGGATCTGGTAAGTCTGGTTCAGGAGCAGGCCTTGAAGTGGGAGGAGACAGACACACACGGAATTTTAAGTATTAGAAGATGTTCAGGTGTCAGATGTACAGTTTTTCCTTCCCTACTCGGGAACCTTTTCCCATTTCCCTCGCCCGGGTCTGATTACTTAGACTTAGATTAGAAGTGGGGTGAGGCTTGGCCCCTGCTGGCGTCGGGCCTTCTCATTGTCGACCGGCGCCTCCCCACAGCTTAACTGGGAATTTCTTTGGCCAAGACGACGGGAGAACTGGGTTTGCTTTCTGGCTTTCCTGTCCCGGCTGTGGAGGTGCTGGAGCCTAGCCCGCTGGACATGAGGTGAAAAAGGCTCTTTTCTCTTTGAATCTACCGACCCTACAGCAACTCCAGACGCACCGCCCAGCCCATGGAATTCAGATTTTGGGGAGTGGGGAGGACGGGGACGTGACCTTATCTATGCCAGCTCACCCCCTACACCCAGAAAAAACTCATTAGAAACAGGACCCCTATTTCAGGAGTCAAGAGAGGTGATGAAGGGAAAAGGGGAAAAAGTTCGGCCTCTCCTAGAGCCTAGAAGTGGATACGGTGCGGTGATACAATACGGGGAGTAGGCCTTGTGGGTAGAATTTGTATGAAATGCATTAGGCGATGGGGGTGCTGGGCGCCCGTCAGCTCCAGCACGCATGTGCATCGGAAACTTTTCCTCGGTTGTCCAGCCCTTGGTGGCTCCCCTTACCGGGCATGCGTAGTTCGGCCGGCTGAGCCTTCGCAAAGCACCCAGGGAAGTGTAGTGTGCAGAGAAAGTAGGTCACTTGCTCCACCCTGGTGCTGGGGACACTGAGGACTACGATTCCCAGAGTGCAGAGCGCGCCCTGCTGCCCGCCTCCTCGCCTACGTTGGGGTTGAGTCGAGTCTTGGCTTCTGAGAAACCTCGAGTGTCCTGGAGAGGATGCTCTTAGTCGAAAGGAGCCTTGAAGTCAGACCCAGTGTTGTCCCAGTGGTCTATGTTTAGGGAAGGCGATGTGAGACTCTGGGCGGCATGGTGCACTCGGTCGGCACAAGTTCTGGAAGCCTTTAAACCCACACACAGGTTCAGGCCGCGGAGACCAGCGTAGTGGAGCAGATCCCCATCTCTCCTGTCCTGAGGAGCTGCCTGTGTTCACCTCTCACTCCTCTGCCAGCTTCAAGGCACTCGCGTCCACCCAGTCTGTGACACTTACCAGCCTTGTTAAAATTGAGGGCCTCTCCCCCTTTTCACACGCATTTATTTGAATGCTGTAATGCTTAACTTGTAAGATGATTTGGATATTAAGGCTTTGCACTGCCTGGTATTTTTATAGGTTTGGGCCAGATAGACTCCTTCACCATTATCATTCCTTTCCTCTTTAAAACTCTTTTTTTTCCTTTAAAAGCCTTTCTCCACATTTTCGTCTGAAGTTCTCTCTGGGATCTGCATTGACTCAGGCCTCTTTCCAGCTTCACGCCCCATTTCTTCCCCCATCTTTGTCTTTGTCTTAGGCACTTACTCTTTAAAACACAAGTCAGCACAAGGGATCTGAATCCAGGTTTAACTTTGTTGCTGGAAGTAAACAAATGAAGGAGGATAAGATTCTTAGTGAAATCGGACAGAATTTACTCTCACATTTGCAACTTTTTAATGTATTGACAAAGGGGTGATTTTGCTATTGTTAAACATTTAACCTTTACTTCCCCCCCTTTTTTTTTTGGCCTTTTATGCCCAGGTCAGTCCTCTGCAGCTGTTTAATGAATCTACTTGTTTCTTTTGTTTGAACGGTAGTTATATCTAAGTTTCCTAATATTACAGCACTTCCATAAATATTTTCTATATAGACTGTAGAATTTGTAGCTTTTTTAAAAATGAACAAACTCATCTGAATGGTCACTGCTATGTTTAGCTAAAGACAGCACCGATGCTTTAATCTTCTGTTCCATAAGCTTCTTGAAGTCAAAATTAGAGCCTGAGCTGATAGAGCAGAAAATCTCATTCTGGCTGTCCAGCATTTTTGTAAGGTTCCACCCCACAGCCATCTGGCCTGGCCTGTTCTCCAATTAAAGAGGCAAAGGTGGCATTATATGCGTCCTTATTTGTGCGACAACATCACTGAGGTATAAATTGGTGTGCAGCTTTAGTTGCTTATGCTGCAGAAAATGGTTAGCTAGGCAGGGCTGATGACAGTGGTTCTATTGTATTTTGGGGTGGGAGGCTTATTTCCCAATGACTTTGGCCTGCATTTAAAATGCTTCCATTTTGAGGCTGAACTGTTCAGGGGTGGTTAACTTGTAAGACAATTACGCGGTGAAGTTTGAGGAGGCCTAGAAAGGTGTAGAAGCCCTTTGCTATGGGTGAAAATACCAAGAGGCATATTTTAAGAGAACATGTGGTGCCTTCGGAGACGTGTCATATGTTGACTTCAGTCTGTCTTACTTTTTTGTTCTTCCTTTCTTTTTTCTTATTACCAACTGATCAGAGAAGTAGAACTGTCTTACTTTTCAAACACTTTGAAAATGCCTGTTCTTAGGGAACCGGTGTCAGCTTTCTTCACAACTTTTTAGTCAGCTCCATGTTGGACACGTCTGGCAGAGCACTGTGGCCCTTTGAGGCCTCCATTCTTGAGAGGAGGCCCACAGTTCTGGCAGCTAGCTTTGCATCTAGTGATTAGCCCTATTTTTATAAACAGCCCTTATTATTTTTACCATTCTCCTTCTTTTTAAACCCAAAAGGATCCTGGATTTGATCTGTGTTATCATGAACAGGCATTTGGAGATGAAGTCTGTTTTGGAGGCAGGGGGAAGGGCATCCTGAGCATTCTTCTGGAGGGCTGGGGAGAAGGGCAGAGTTATGGTGACTCTGCTGACTCCCCGTGTGACAGCTCTGTTCCTCAGACCTGAAATGAGGGTTAGACTGGATTTGGCCACTGTCATGTGCTACTCTGGGTTGACACAGTGCATCTTCTCTGATACGTTAACCCCAGAAATTTTTGTCTGAGATTCGGTCCTAAAAATGTCTCTAGAAGCCATGGGCCCAGGCCTAAGAATTACAAGGAAATGTGTTGGAGCAAGTGTTCTCAAAAACTCAAGATCCCCAAGCCTAAAATTGGCCCCTGGATACTTCATGCTGGATCCAGAAAGGATTTTAATCAAAATCTAGCCCTGAGTTTTTTGCAGGACAGAATATGCCCTTGACGGATTATGGATCAATCTTGTCTCTGTGCTGAGCTCAGCAGCACCGCCTTGCCGAGTGGTCTGGTTAGGAACATGTTCTGGCCCTGCTGCCCCTTAGAGATGGCCCTTTCAGATCAGTTTCTCCCCCAGCATGAGCCCGGAGCTGCCCATTTGGAGAAAGTGAAATTAGGATCACTGGCTCTCAGGACCTCACAGATCATCTTCCTGAGACATGAGGCTGGCCCAGGCCTAGGGAATAAAACTTTTTGACCTCAGTGGGATCTGGCTGTGAGAGAATCCCAAAATAACAATCTGAGTGTTTCTCTTGGGCTGCCTTCTCTCCAGGGATCTCCAAACACTTGATAAATCTGATCCGGTGCCGAGGACAGGTGGTCAGACAGTCCCTGGGAGACTGAGTGGTGATGGGTCCCTGCTGGAGGCTGCAGGGTGATGGAAAATTTCTTCTGCCACCCTCATCACATACACCCTTGCCAGAAACTACAGAGATTCTCCTAGGCCACACCAGTGCTGCTCTTAACTCTTTGCTGGCCTACCGGGCTCTGCTTCCCTCTCCCTGGGGCCATCCCCAGTCAGTTGTTCCCTTTTTGGCCTACATCTCTGATTGTGACGAGGCTTACTTGCCTTTTCCCTGGGGCTCATGCCCTCATCTTATTCTTGGAGGCTCTCTGGATGCAAATGCAAGCCTTGGTCACTCTGGAGTTCCTAAATCAGTTCTATAAACCCAGAGTGAGCCAGAACGCGTACATACCCATGGGGTCCTGGGTGACAGATGGATGTGACTGGAGGCCAAGCACCCAGTAAAATGTTGGCAGTGCTCCTTCCTGTTCAGTGACCTGTGTCCCTTTCCATTTAAGGCGGACAACTAAAGATTTTACACTTACATCTTGGCCTGTGACAGTTTGGGGGCATGACTTCACTGCAATATAGTGGAAACAGCAAGAGCCTTCCCTTCTCCACCTGCATTAGGGACTTGATTTTTTTTTTTTTTTTGGTGTCACTCATACAGTGACCTGAATTTCTCAAAATGGTGGAATCCACAGCTTCTCTGTTTCTTTAGAATCACTTTAAAATAATAGCTAACTTTATCAAAGGCCTACTAATTTGCCGGGTACAGCATGAGGCTGTTTACATCCTTGAGCTACCTTGATAATAGCTCATCTTACTGATGAGGAAACTCGGGCTCAGAAGAAAGTGACTTGCCCACAGTCATGCAGTTAGGCTAGCCACTGGTGGAGCAAAAATGGGTCCCTGGGTCTGTGTGATCCCAAGTTGGTGCTTTTCTTCTGTCTGCCCTTTGCGGTTGGTCACCACCAACTTTCTACATATCTACTCACTGTGCCTCTCCTTTCTTGTTTCCCAGAGCTGTCCGGAGCCCAAGGCTGCCCACCTTGTATCTCCTTCCACTGCCCTTGGCCTGTACACGTGCCCTGTGCTGATTCTCTGCCTAGGAAAGGACCATGCAGCTGGAGATCAAAGTGGCCCTGAACTTCATCATCTCCTACTTGTACAACAAGCTGCCCCGACGCCGGGCAGACCTGTTTGGGGAAGAGCTAGAGCGGCTTTTGAAAAAGAAATATGAAGGCCACTGGTACCCTGACAAGCCACTGAAGGGCTCTGGCTTCCGCTGTGTCCACATTGGGGAGATGGTGGACCCCGTGGTGGAGCTGGCTGCCAAGCGGAGTGGCCTGGCGGTGGAGGATGTGCGGGCCAATGTGCCTGAGGAGCTGAGCGTCTGGATTGACCCTTTCGAGGTGTCCTACCAGATTGGTGAGAAGGGGGCTGTCAAAGTGCTATACTTGGATGATAGTGAGGGCTGTGGTGCCCCAGAGCTGGACAAGGAGATCAAGAGCAGCTTCAACCCTGACGCCCAGGTGTTTGTGCCCATCGGCAGCCAGGACAGCTCCCTGTCCAACTCCCCATCACCATCCTTTGGCCAGTCGCCCAGCCCCACCTTCATCCCCCGATCTGCCCAGCCCATCACCTTCACCACCGCCTCCTTCGCTGCCACCAAATTTGGCTCTACCAAGATGAAGAAGGGTGGTGGGGCAGCAGGTGGGGGGGCTGTGGCCAGCAGTGGGGCAAGTGGCCAGCAGCCACCACAGCAGCAGCCTCGCATGGCTCGCTCACCCACCAACAACCTGCTGAAGCACAAGAGCCTCTCTTTGTCTATGCATTCACTGAACTTCATCACAGCCAACCCAGCTCCTCAGTCTCAGCTCTCGCCCAATGCCAAGGAGTTCGTGTACAACGGCAGTGGCTCGCCTAGCCTATTCTTTGATGGAGCTGATGGCCAGGGCAGTGGTACCCCAGCCCCCTTTGGGGGCAGTGGGGCTGGCACCTGCAACAGCAGCAGCTTCGACATGGCCCAGGTATTTGGAGGTGGTGCCAACAGCCTCTTCCTGGAGAAGACACCCTTCGTGGAAGGCCTCAGCTACAACCTGAACACCATGCAGTATCCCAGCCAGCCGTTCCAGCCCGTCGTGCTGGCCAACTGACCATCCCCTCACCCAGGGCCAGGAGCACCCAAGACCACAGAAAAGAGAAAAGAAAGGAAAGGCCAAAAAAAAGAGGAAAAGAAAAATATACAAAAAGATTTCCAATCTTCTCACTCTCGCTTCTAGAAAAAGATCCAGCCCGGGCATGGAGTGGGGCGGGGGGACTCCCAAAGCACCGAGTCGTGTTTAACTCACCACCCTCCACCCCGCACCCCCCACCGTTTGCCTGCCTGCCTCTGATTTATTTGGTTGGTTTGGGTTTTATATTTCTTTTTTTTTTTTTTTACATGTAGTTTTCTATATGACATCTTTAATTAGTGGCTTCCTGTGCTAAGAATGGTCCAGATGTGAATTGCTGCTCCCTATTCCTCCCTCCCTCCTTCACACTCCTGGTTTAGGATTGGTGTGTCCAAGCTCACAGGGAAGGAAGAGCTGCAGCTGGAGCCTGGCCCTCCCTGGAATGGGGAGAGGCTGGCCCGTGTCACTGCCTCTGTCACTCAGCTATCCTCGCATTCAAAGCCATCCAACCTCAGCAGGCCTTCTCCGGCCCTGCCACCCAGTAGGTCTGACCCCAGCCCCTATTCCCTTTCAGGCTGGGCCCCAGGGAGCTGCAGGCCACTTCTACCCTCCCCCTTGAGCTGATGTCTGTGACTACAGAGAGGTTAGCACTTTGTCTCATTGAATTCCTTTCATCTCTGTCCTGTGGCCCCACCATCCCCTCCTGGCCCAGACCATCATCATGGCCCTGGGGACCTGGCCATTGATATGTGTGGCCTCTTTCTCTCATGCAGGTCCTTATTCCCTGGGCCTGAGGTTGTGGGTGGGGCGTGTGTGTGTGTGTGTGTGTGTGTGCGCGCGCGCGTGCGTGCACGTACGGTTTGCTGTCCTTTTTTAAAGGATTCCAAGCCATGTGAAACTTCCCTCTGGATGTGATCCTGGGCTGCAGCAAGTGCTTATTTATGTGTGAGGCTGGGGAATGGGCTGGGGGTGGTTGTCAGGCCTCTGCAGGGCAGTACATGTGGTGGGGTGACGCTGCACCTGAGCCTGAGACACTCCCAGGGGAAGGCACTGCAGAAGGAACTGGTTTCCAGGCTGCAGAGGAATCTGCACTTTGGTTTGTTTTTGACCAAAAAAAAAGGTTAGCTCTGAAAGGCAGAGGGAATACGTGAGCCTCTGATGCCTAAAAAAAGTCCCTGGACTTCCACCCTCCTGTTGTGTGACCTTAGCCCAGGAGCAGGGAAACTGCTCACCTGAGCACCCTTGGAGGCTGCAAGGAGGTAGGGTGGGAGTTTGGAGCCAGTGCCTGTAGTGGACAGTACTGAGCCTTGAATTCAGACTTTGGTATTTGGGTTGTAGGTGTTATTTTAGTACCTTTGTGCCCCTGCCTGATTGAGAGCTCCTTGGTACCTCTTGCCATCCCCTCTCACTGCCCTGACCCAGCCCCACTGGACCTAGATGCCCAGGAGTGGTGTCCTGGGCCAGCCTGGCTGGACAGCCACTTGGCCATCCCAGCTGTTGTGTTTGGACATAGAAGAGCACTTGCTCCTTTGCCTCTGCTAGCAGCGAGGTGGCTTCTCCAGCCCTGGGGGGCCAGCTTCCATGCCATGATGCTTTGGCAAGTGGGGCACTTGGCATCAGGGTCCCATCACTAGAAAGCACCAAAGCCCCTGGCACTGCATCCTCCCCAGGGACCCCAAGTGGGCAACTGCTGTGGCAGTGAGTCCAGCCCAGACAGACACTGCCAGCTTCCTCTCCTTGCGATGGGCACCAGCTCTACCTCCCCCAGCGGGCAACGCCCTGGCTTCTTGGCTCAGCACCATCTATTCCCCTAGACCTCTCAGGGGCCAGCCCAGTCTGGGCCACGCTCTCCCTCCTCAGCTCCCACACAGGTGACAGGCCCAGGCAGATGGCTTCTCTCTAGGAAAGGTTGGATGCCGCCTAACTCCCCTTCTAGGCCCTCATCCTACTCACACACACAGGTACCCACCTGCACCCAGGTCGCTTATTCCTGACCACACATAGGGAGCTGGGGGAGACCAGCCCCTTTGTGTCTTTTGAAATACGAAGAAAAATGTGTGTTCGGGAGCCTGACTCCAGTGCTGGGCTCTTGGGCCCAGGTCAGTCTGTCTTGTCTCAAATCTAGGCATTTTTGCTTCAATTTTATTTTTTTTAAGAAAACAAAAACAAATCTGCACTAATTTACCTGGTTTCGTAGGAAAACTTTTTTTTTTATTTTTTACATTTTTTGGTGTCCGTTTGTATTGAATAATTTGCTACATTTGTAAAATGTAAGAGGTATATATAATATATGTATATTTCTAACGTAAAAAACGTAATTTTCTTTTCAGGATTTTTTCTTAAAAAGAGGAAAGAAACATATTTTTTCAGGAAAAACAAACTTTAAAATAAAAAAAAGGAGAATAAAACCTTTCTCCCCTTTCCCCATCCTCTCTCTATCCCTCTTTCCCAGGAGCAAATCAAAAGGTGGATTATCTTGTGAAGAATGTAAACTGTCAGCCCAGATGATGTCTTTTTTTCAATGCAGTGTGCTGCAGACTCGAGTTTTCTCCCTAGGGATGGGAAGGGGGTGCTAGGGCGAGTGAGGAGCTGGGGGAGCAGGGTAGTGAACTTTTTCTTTAGTGAAGGAGGGATACAATCAAGCATTTTGTATTCAGAATGTTGTGCAATATTTTGGAATGGGACATTGGTGTGTTTAGAGATTTTAGTTTAAAAACAAAAAGATTGATCAAATCTGTACAGTTTATATTGTTCCAGATTTTTTTAAGTTTGTATTAAAAGCATGATATATAATAGCCTTCTGCCTGCTTCTGGCTTGTTTTGTTTGTGGGGTCCCTTTTGGGATGGAGAGAAGCCCTGAAGGCTTTGAAAAACAATCATCGTCCTCCCAGTGACTGAGCCCTGGGTAAACGTAGTTGTCCTGGTTCCCCTTTTTCACCCCATCAACACAGGACACTTTCCACACTGGAAACAGGTTCCATAAGGTTAGGAACTGCCCCAGTTTCCTTGCTAGTAGGTGGTGGAGCCAGGGCTGGAAGCAGAGCCTGGGGTACCTAGTCATGGCTTTTTAGGAACCGCCTATTCGTGGAGATGGGGTGCGGTCAGCCTCCAGTCTGCTCTAAATCTAGTACTTGCCCACCCCAAAGCACTAGACAGGAACGTGGGGGTGGGCTGGGCTTCTCCCTGTCAGCACGGAGGAAAATGAGGCCCCTGGAAGTGGCCTTGTGTCTAGTTGGCTGATCAGCCTGGACCAGGGCCTCCCTCTGCTCAACAGGCTCTGTGGAAGACAAGTGGCCCATGCAGGGGGCTGGACATCAGGGCTCCTGGGCTCCTGCCCAGAGGCTGGACATTTGACCCTAGAGCTTCTAGGCCCAGTTCACGTACTTGGGTGGGGAGGGATCAGTGTTGGCCTGTTTGGAGAATGAGGGGCTTGAGGAGACCCCCACCTCACTAATGCCCTAGGAGAGCTGCTTGCCCCCTGTCCCAGCCCAGAGGTGGTGGCGGAGGTGACTATGGGCCCCAGGGCAGGGGCCGGTGGCCCTCACCCACTCATTCCTATTTCTATTAATATAAACACAGTTCCTAACACAGCAGGTGCCCACTGTCACCTGCTCCCACTTCCTGTCATGCCCTCAGACAGCAGAAGTCCCTGCGTGAGGCCCACCTCAGATGCTGAGACTTACTTTCCCGGCCAGTCCCTCCAGCTGAAGGTGTGGACACTCCAGATTTGAGCAAACTCCCAAATACTCCCAGGGTGGGGAGCCCCACTCCTGGCATAGACACAGAGATGCCTCATCCATACATTAATGCCTCCACTTCTTCACCACACACCGGCTCTGACGAGGTGGCGTGGGAGACCTGAAGGGGTAAAGGGCTGTCTGGGGCCCCTGCCCCGCAGCAGAGGAAGAAAATATTCTGGAGACTCAGACAGTTCCTCCAAAGAAGGCTCATTTATTCACTTGACAAATCCTCCACGAGCATCCTCTCTCCCCTGGGAATACAGGAGGGAAAGCAGTTTCAGGACAGGTATGCACAGGGGACCTGGGAGCCAGAGATTCAAGAAGGCTTCCTGGAGGTGGTGAAGAAAGTACAAATGAGCCCTGAAGGAGGAGAGCAAGGCACACCCCTCCCCAGGGAGCACCTGCCAGGACGGTGCTGCCCGTCAGGTCAGGTCAGGGAAGTCTGGACTCTGCTCCCTTAGAAGTGTAGGTTTCCAATTCCAGCCCTGCCACTCCCGAGCAGGGTGACCTCAAGCAAACCACTCCACCTACTCTGGTGCCTCAGTTCCCTCACCTCTAAAATGGGGATGATAATTGTACCTACTTGTCAAAATTAAATGAAATAATGGGTGGAAAATGCTGAGCATAGTGGCTGGTCTGGAGTAAACAACTCAGTAAACAACAAGTATCATTTTCACCATCATGGCCATTCTGGTCCATCCTTACAGGCCACCAGCCAACCCAGCCCAGTGTGCTTCCCTGCATCAGCAGACAGGCTGAAACCCAAGCCGGCTGGCAGCAGGACCAGGCTGGGACAGAACAGGAAACTGCATTCTCAGAGCAGGGCCTGGGCTGCCCGGTTCTGCCCTCTGCCAACATGGGAAGCTGCTTCTCCCAGCAAGACTGTGTCCTGCAAAGTACACTCAACTCTCTTCCTCCTCTCCAGGGGCCCAGCTTTCTGCTTGGGATGGGCTGAGGCCCTCTGTGTGTGTCCCAAAACATCCTGGGAGTTTCTCCCTGGACAGGCAGACAAATGTGTGGGGGTGAGTCATGGTGGCGGGAGAACCCTGCTCCCTTTGTCACTGCCCACTTGACTCAGCACCTGTAGGCCAAGGGGCTGCCACTCTCTGGTCCCCACTATTGCCACCTCCTCGTGCGTGAGTCAGGGGGTGGAGTGGCACACTCCCTCTACCTTTACGTGGGCCTGGACAGTTCTGCCAAGTTTTGCCCAGGCAGGGGCTGTGGACAGGCTGGGACCAGCCAGGAGTCTCCAAGCCTCTGGGCAATGGGAGCCTGCTCATTCTCTGGATTTTTTTTTTGTGTGTGTGTGTGTGTGAGACAGAGTCTTGCTCTGTTGCCCTGGTAGAGTGCAGTGGTGTCATCATAGCCCACTGCAACCTCAAACTCCTGGGCTCGGGCGATCCTCCTGCCCTAGGCTCTGAGGGACTGGGACTACAGGTGTGTGCCACCATGCCCAGCTAATTTTTTTTCTATTTTTTGTAGAAACAGTGTCTCACTCTTGCCCAGGCTGGTCTTGAACTCCTGAGCTCAAGCATCCTCCCACCTCAGCCTCCCAAAGTGCTAGAATTACAGGCAGAGCCACTGTGCCCAGCCCACTCTGGTTCTTAATTTGGGGAATTTCACTGCCAGCAAGAAAAATGAGTTCTAGGTCCTCAAAGCTGCCAATTCACTGTATAACCTCGAGCCCCTCTTGACATCTGACCCATTTGTACAATGAAGGACAGTGGGGTAGGCCTCTGTCCAGCTAGGACATTGGGCTGGTCTCTGTGCCAGCATCTCTTCCTGCCCCACAGGCTCCCAAGCCCTGGTGAGGGCCAGTGGAGGCCCCTGTGCTGTGGCATTCTGCCCAGAGCGGGGAGGAAAGAATGACAGGCTGAGCCCTAGGCAGGACCACATGCTACCAGCCGGGACTCCCCACCCAAGACACAAAAACATAATCAAACCACTACTGGGCTGGGGCAGGGCTGGGTAAGTCTGGGCAGGAGAAGAGGCTCAGCCCAGAGGCCCGGACATCTAGTTTCTTCTAGCTTTGCCTGATTCATTATATTCAACATTTAATATTCAGCATTCAACATAGAGGCCCGTAAGTGCTAGACACTGTTCTAAACATGAGGAAAATAAAGGAGAACAGTAGACAAAATTCCTGCTCTCCTGGAGCAATGTTCCAAACAAATAAACAAGAAAATGCCAGACATGAAGATAATCACAATGAGAGCTGGGGTGGTGGCATACGCCTGTAGTCCCAGCGACTCAGGAGGCTGAGGTGGGAGGATCAGTCCAGGAGCTGGAGGCTGCAGTGAGCTATGGTTGCACCACTGCACTCCAGCTGGGCGACAGAGCCAGACTCTGTCTCTAAAAATAAAAATTTTTAAAAATAATAATTGCAACCAGTGATGCTGGCTAGTGACCCAAGGACCCCTTAAGATTGGGTGGACAGGACAAGGGAAGCCTTCGCAGGAGCGGGCTTTCAGCCTACGATCTGAAGTACAATATCCCTTGTCACATGCTTAACAGAGACAGCCGCAGAAGGACCAGACACTTCAAAGTGTACGAGGCAGGAACAGCACAGTGTGCTCAGGGAATGGAAAGGCCGGTAACAAGCAAGAGGCATGTGGCACAGATGAGGTAGAAGAGGTGCCCGGGCCACACCATGGGTCCTGAAGCCCAGATGGGGAGTTGCAATTTTATCTTAAATGTGCCAGTTAAGTTTCCTGCCCCATAAGGTCACCTCCTCAGGGCAGAGGCAGTAAAAGAGCTTTTCTCCCACCCCTATCGACAAACCTCCTGGAGCTTATGCCAGGCCCTGAGTGTGGACTGGCTGCAGGAGCAGAGCCAGGCCCTGCCCTTGGGAAGCAATTTAGTGGTGGAAAAGTCAGGTGGAGGACGAACCGGGGGCATCATGGCTTCACCACACCATCAAGTCGACGGCAGAAGGAAGCCCAGGGAGCCATAAGCCAGAGGAGCCTCCCACCCAGCTCTGGAAGGCTTTTCAGGGGGGCGATGGAAGCTAATGGAGAGCACACTGGGAGGCCGAGGTGGGAGGGCTGTTTGAGCTCAGGAGTTCGAGACCAGCCTGAGCAAGACTGAGACCCTGTCTCTCCAAAAAATAGAAAAAATTAGCTGGGAATGGTGGTGTGTGCCTGTAGTCCCAGCTACTCAGGAGCTGAGCCCAGGAGTTTGAGGTTGCAGTGAGCTGTGATGACACCACTGCACTCCATTCAGGGTGACAGAGTGAGACTCTGTCTCAAAGAAAAAAAAAAAGAAAAAAAAAGAAAATATCTTTGTGATCTTGAGTTAGGCAAAGATTTCTTAGATATGGCTCCAAAAGCATAATCCATAAAAAAAAAAACTGACAAACTGGACTTTTATGAAAATTAAGAACTTCTCTTAGAAAGACACTGTTAAGAGAATTGGCTGGGTGCAGTGGCTTGCACCTGTAATCCTAGCACTCTGGAAGGCCAAGACAGGGGGATTGCTTGAGCCCAGGAGTTCCAGACCAGCCTTGGCAATAGCAAGACTCTGTCTTTACAAAAAATAAAAAATAAAAAAAATTAGCCAGGTATGGTGTCACATGCCTGTAGTCCCCGCTATTCAGGAGGCTGAGGCAGGAGGATCGCTTGAGCCCAAGAGTTTGAGGTTGCTGTGAGCTATGATGACACTACCACACTCTAGCCCTAATGACAGAGCAAGATCCTATCTCAAAAAATTAAAAAAAACCAAAAACAAGAAGCCCAGTAGTACCCAAAGGCCTGAAAGGCCCAACCAGCATTCATGGTTCATTCAACAAGCATTGAGCCCCTACCACGTGCCAGACGCTGTTCTCGGCACTGGGGATGCAGCGGAAATAAGACAAAGTCCCTGCCCTCTAAGACTTATGAATTCTACTGGATAAGATAAACAATAAATATGATAAAGAAACAAAATCCATGCAGAGTTATGTCCTCAGGGAAACAGAATAGCTCTCCTCTACAAGGGCAGGGGTGAGAGAGGGCATCTAAGTAGGTGACAGCTAAACTGAGTCCTGGAAATTACAAAGGAGCCAGAGGGGCCCCTCGTGTTTCTTGTGTGCCCCCTCCCCTGTGAGACTTCTGCCCTGCTGTCTCTACACTGGAGTCTGCTCACGGCTGTGTGGCTTTGCATGAATCCCACCCTCTCTGCAGCTCAGCTTTCTGATCTATAAAGCAGGGAGACAAGGCTGTGCCAGCTTACCGGGGTGCAGGGCCCCCACACGGCTGGTTCTCTGTGCAAGGAGGCTGCTCCCCTTGGCTCAGCTGGCGTTTGGGGACACCAAGCAAAAACACTAAGGATATAGAAACAAGCATCTCAGGAGCCCAGCTGCACTCTGAGAGGCAGTCTGGGGAGCCTGTCCTTGGGGACTTGGGGTGTCTTCCAGAGAGAGGGCATGGGTTGGGGCAGGGGCACCCCTCTTAAGCAAGTCTCAAAGTGAGGTGGGGGGAGCTAAAGCGCTGTCCTGGCCTCTGGGAGGGCAGCTCTGTCCTCCTGCTCATACCAGGGCTGGGAACAAGCCAGGTTGGCCTGAGGCCCAGAGGGGCGGAGCAGGAGGTCAGTGCCACGGGAGGGGGTGCCTGCTTGGCCCTCTCTCTGGACACAATGTCCTGGACTGCTCCACAGCTTGGCTGGCCGACAGGGAACAGTGGCTGGCAGAGGGCACGGGCAGCCGGCCGACCGGGTGGGGGGGCAGCCCAGCCTGAGCAAAGGGCTTGTTCTTACAACCTGTCCTGCCACCTTGGCAAGGGGAGAGCCAGCTCTTCGAGGCCACAGGGCATGGTGCCCTGAGGGAATCTCAGCAATCTCTCACCACCTCATGCCTCAGTTTCTCCGTATCACCAATAACTACCATCACTTGAGCTAAGTTCTACACGAATGCAGAACCCTGCAAATGCTGCCCTGGTGCCTTACTAGCTATGTGACCTTGGATAGGTCACAATCTCTCTGAAACTGAGATACTCACCTGAAAAATGGCATCTATTAATACTTCTTTGGGCATGAATGCATGAAAAGCATTTAGGAGAGTGACCCTCACAGAGAGAGCATTTATTGGAGTAAAGTGTGCTATTATTACCACATTAATAAGCAGCAGTAACATTTATTTATTAAGGGCCTCCTGGGTGCCAAGAGCCTTACCTACATTGTCCCAAATCCAGGCAGTAACCTGGCAGGCAGATCTTTTATAGGTGAGGAAACTGAGCTCCGAGAAGCAAAGTGACAGTGATATTAAGAGGCTGAGTGGCTCCCTAGGTGGGAACTCAGCCTCCCCCGTAGGCAGAAGGGTAAGGGCCTGTTGGGTGGACCCTGGGGGGGTACTAAGCAGTTGAACCCAGATACCCAGCCACCCACAGGACACTCCTGGCATAGTCCAAACTCAGATTCAGGCACATGAGTCAAGGTGCTCAGGAAGGGTTGGGGGACAGTGAGAGGAATGCATTCATTTTTATTCATTTGCATTCATTCACTTGGCAAATATTTATTGGGGGCAATACAGTCTGGTGCTGCCACACACAGGCTCTGGAGCCAGACTTTGAACATGGATTCTGTCACTTGCAAGGTGTGTGGCCTAGAGGTAGGATAACTCCCAGTTTCCCCTCTGAAAGTCGTAAGTCCCCAAAACCCCTTAGTCTCTGGCAAAGCAGGACAGTTGGTAAAATGACACCAATTCTCCCTATATTGTTCAAAGCTAAAATGAGTCTAACACCCTGGGCTCACAGTCCAGGCCAATAAGTGGGAGTAGGGATAGTGGCATTTCGTCTCATGCTGGTAAGGGCAGAGCAGGAGGGAAGGGAAGGAAGTATGATTATTCCCTTTGCAGATGAGACTAAAGTTCCAACAGTGTTTGATCAGCTCAGAGAAAGCCTGGGAGATACTCCCTCATCTCAAAGCTTGCCCTTAGTAGGTGCTCAAAACAGGTGTTGCATGGACTACCTCAGCAAGTAAGACCATGGGTGGGGCTGCTGGGGACCCTTAGGTGCTCCCAGGGGTCTTATACAGAGGGTGGCTGGGAAGCCTCCCCACCTGGCGAGGCCACACAGCACCAGCCCCACCTGCAGCAGCTGGCCAGGCCACAGGGCAAGCCTGGACCACGTGCTCCCAGGGCAAAGGCCAAAGTCCACAGTGAGCTGACTGTGCTGGGCACGCCTGCAGTCCCTGGGAGGGGTGAGGGGTGAGGGGTGAGGGATAGACAGAGTCCACAGTTACCTTGCTAAATACTCACCAGGTGCTGACATGTGTCTACAACACTAGACGGAAGGGACCATTTAATAGGTGGGGACACTTAGGCTCAGAGAGGAAAATCTGCCCAAGGTCACCCAGAGGAAGGTGGAGAAACCAGCCACCACAGAACTTCACCGCTAGACTTAAGGCTTTAAGACACGTGGTGGCCCAGGCACAATGGCGTGGGAGGAGCGGCTGCATAAGGCTTCCTGAGCAGGGGGCCTTCAGAGCCCCAAATGTCCAAGCCTGGGAGGAAACCATCATACAGACGGAGCAGGGGTTCCCACCGCAGTCTGGGTTCTCCTGGGGACACAAGGATCCTAGCGACGGCGGTCACAGCCATCCCCCCACCCCGCGGGGTGGTCCGCTGGAAAGGGACCTCAGTTTCCCTTTGGATGCTAAGCGACAGGGGTGAGGGCGGAGCCAGGCGAAGCTGAGCCAAGAAGGTGGCCCGGGCCCCTCCTTGCCCGCCCAGCGAGGTGCGGAAGGGGTGGGGGGGCAGTTACATAACGGGCGGCGGGGGCGGGGCGGCCACGTCAGCGCCGGGAGGGGGAGGGGAGTGGATGGCGCCCCCCCACGAACAGCCTGGCTGTGCCGTCCTCGTGACTCCAGAACAGGCCCCCTCCGCGCCCCGCCGTGCCGGCCGCCGAGCCCGCTGGGGCTGGGGGTGGGGAGGACACCCGGGGAGACCGAGGCTGGGGAGGGCTGCGACCTGCCCAGGTCACCCCGCCGTCTGGGCAAGCTGCCCGAGACCTGGGCCTGGAGAGGAGCCGGGGTGGGGGACCCTCGCTGCACCTGAGGCCGCTGGCGGGGCGGCCCGAGCCCCTCACTGGCCTCCAGGGTCCTTTCTGCCCCCGCAGCCTGCAAGCCCTTTGCCCTTCCCCGAGGGCATTTTCACAGCTCCCGCCCTGCCCTGGCTGGGAGCTCGGCCTAGAGGCCCCCAGGCCCTCCTCTTCCTCCTCCTCCGCGGAGGCCGCCTCAGCGGCCACTCGGGACGCGGGGCTCTGCGCGGTGTCGCCGCGCGCCCCTTCCCCGGCGAGGCGCGCCTCGGCCGCCCCGGTTGCAGCGCTGACTTCGTCCTCGCGGTTATTTATATCCACGTCGTCCCGCCGCGAGCCCCGCGCCGAGAGGCGGCCCCGCGGCACGCAGCTTGTGCGGCGGGTGCGGTGCAGGGCGGGAGGCCGCGGGCTGGCTGTGCCCGCTGCCCTCGCTCAGGGCCCGGGCGGGGCTGGCTCGCCTCAGCCTTGGGGAAGGAGGAAAGGACCGAAGGCAGCTGCCACCTGAGGTCATCCCGGGCCCGCGTCCCGCCATTACTGCCTTTGCTCTCCCTCCTTCTCGGGTCAGGGTGTCATGGTGGGCTTCCCCGGGAAGCTCCCCTCAAGCGGGATCACTGCCCCTGCCCGGGGAGACTGCTTAGTAAAGCTGATTCCACACCAGCCCCTCCGAGGGGCCCTCCTGAGGGTGAGGCCTGGGCCTCTGCATTTGCAACACGCTCCCTGGAGGAATCCGTGGCTTTCTATGGTTTGGGAGCATCGAGGGAGGCTGGCAGGCAGGTCCTGCGCCTATTTGGATTTGATAGGGCAGAGCGAGTGAGGGCTGGTGGAGGACAGCCTGGCCTGGGGCCACGGCCAGAATTCGCCAGTTACGCCTGGGAGCACCCCCTGCCCCAAGCCCTTTAATGCCTGCTAAGTGATGCAGTAGACCCTTTCCTCCAGCAACCCTGCAAAATGGACCTTGTTGTCCTCATTTTACAAGGCTCAGAGAGGGGGCTGTGACTTAGACAATGTCTCTAGTGAGGAAGGGACAAAATCAGGACCCCATTTAATTCCTTTTTCCAGGTATCAGCTAAACACTGGGCATGCAAAGATGGATAAAATACAGTTCCTGCCCTAAAATATTTGTTGGGACGGGAAGAGAGGAGGCAGCAGACGTACAACGATCCACAATCATGATCGCGACCGTGGTCTGATGGAGCACCAAGGGCCCAGAGCTGAATTTTTTTTTTTTTTTTTTTTTGAGACAGAGTCTCGCTCTGTTGCCGGGCTAGAGTGAGTGCCGTGGCGTCAGCCTAGCTCACAGCAACCTCAAACTCCTGGGCTTAAGCGATCCTACTGCCTCAGCCTCCCCAGTAGCTGGGACTACAGGCATGCGCCACCATGCCCGGCTAATTTTTTCTATATATATTTTTAGTTGTCTAGATAATTTTTATTTCTATTTTTAGTAGAGACGGGGTCTTGCTCAGGCTGGTCCTGAACTCCTGACCTCGAGTGATCCACCCGCCTCGGCCTCCCAGAGGGCTAAAGCTAGGATCACAGGCGTGAGCCACCGCGCCCGGCCCCAGAGCTCAATTTTGAAGGATGAGCAGGAGTTACTGGGGAAGATTCCAGAGGGGGCATCCCAGGCGGCAGGAACAGCTTGTTCAACTGTTCAGAGGCCTGAAATAGCAATTGCTTTAGGGATCCAGGAGCCCTACAGTGAGCCTGAGGCTTAGCGGCTTAGCCTGTGTTGGTGTGTTGGTTTGGTGGGAGATGAGGCTGGATGTGCAGGAGACTCTTAGCCAGGCGAGGGGGCTGGACTTCGCTCCCTGAGCACAGCAGGAGGAGGGGTGAGGAGGAGAAGGGATGGGAGGGAAGCCACAGGAGCAGAGGCACAGGGCCCTCTCCCACCCCAGCCCATCCCTTATCCCCATGGCAACCCATCTTCCCTTGCCTTGGCTCCACCTTAAGCTGGGGACTTCCAGGGAAGACCAGACACCATCCCAGCTAGGCATGATATGCTTGCTTTGTGGCCTGAAGCAGTCTACTTTGTCCCCCTATGTCTCAGTTTCCTCATCGAATCCCTGAGTGCTAATCCCTGCCCAGGCCCGCTCAGGGCCAGCATGTGGAGCAGAGGCCGGTGTGGGCAAGAGGAGCCTGTGTATTCTGAGCGGCCCCGTCAAGCACAGTGCTAGGCATCTGCTCACTTGGTGCATCCCCTGCCCTCCTTCCAGGGGGCTCTCCCAAAGGATCCTCCTCCCAGCGGTGTCCCCCAGGCCTCAAAGAATCACGACCTGAGAACCCGCACTGCTGGCTGGAGTCTGGAGCTGCCAGATCTCTCAAAGCAGGGCCTCAGGCATGTCACAACCTTTCTGGGCCTCAGCTTTCTCAGATGCAAAATAGAACGCTCCCAAGTATTGAGGGAGGAGGGGGCTATGGGAGCCCCTCTGCCCAGAACAACCCAGGCTGGCTCTCTCCAAACACATACAGCTCCCAGACACAGGGCAAATCAGGACCCCCTCCTCCCTCCCCCTCCCATGTCCCCTCTGCCACCCCCAGCCCCTGCCAGGGACATCCTGTGCCCCGGTGATGACACCAGGCTGATAGGATTTATTTTTAAACTCTCAGGCCTTGGTGAGCTCCCTACCCCCACCCATCCTACCCTACCTCAGGCTGCCTGCCCAGTACCCACATCCAAGCTGGGCCCCAGCTTAGTCCTCAAAGGACTCCCTACACACACTGTTGCTGACCTGCACAGGTGTTTGCGATCATGTGCCAGGTGCCTCTAATCATTGAATTCAGACCTGCCAAGTAAAGAGATGGGCCCCTGGAGGTGGACCCCAGCTCCCTCTTGCCTCCAAGGGGGATCCCGAAGCCCAGAGAAGGCAAGGGGCTTGCCCAGATCCCACAGTCAGGGCCAGGGATCATCAGAGGGGCTCTATAGACACCGGAATCCCTGGCTGGTGCCTTAGAGCTGTCACCAAAGCTTGGCTGGAATTCATCTTTTTCAAACAGCTTTTTTGGACTGCAGGCTTCAAATCTTTCTTGGTGCTATATAGCCCAGACAAGCTGCAGAAGTAGACTGAGTGCTAAGGTAGTGTCCAGCAGCACCACAGCCTTCACCAACACGCTGGGCAGGGTGTGTCCATCACAAATGTCACACACTTACCCTCTTGAGTGACTTAGACTAAGGACTTGTTACCACCTTGAGTTTGGAAATTTATGCTGATGAAACATCCCTTTTATCTGTTTCATATGTTGGCCTTCTGGATAAGATTGTAGCTGAAAATGAGGTTCTACTGCAAAGAAACAGTGGAAAATGTCAGCCTTGAATCTGTATCCTCGAAGCTGCTCCAGGAAGCTCAGCAAGGGCCAGAATCCTCTTTAAACAAATGGGGAAACTGGCCCGGTGCGGTGACTCATGCCTGTAATCCCAGCACTTTGGGAAGCCAAAGTAGGGGGATTGCTTGAGGCCAGGAGTTTGTAGACCAGCCTGGGCAACATAGTGAGACCCCATCGCTACAAAAAATACAGTTAGCCAAGTGTAGTGGTACATGCATGTAGTCCCAGCTACTCGAGAAGCTGAGGCAGGAGGATCATTTGAGCCCAGGAGTTTGAGGTTGTGGTGAGCTCTGATGATGCCACTGCACTCTAGCCCAGGCAACAGAGGAAGACCCTGTCTCAAAAAACAAAACCAAAAACAAATGAGGAAACTAAAGGTCAAGGGGAGGGGTGACTTGGGCAGTGGCAGGAATCTAGGGTATCTGTCCTCCAGCTTCATGAGGGGTGAGATTGACCTACCTTGCCCAGCCAGCCGGCCAAGTTGTTGGTCTGTCTTTGATACCACTACTGCCTAGGAGAGTAAGTCCCTAGAATCTCCATTTCTTTTTTTCCTTTTTACTTTTTTTAGATTCTTTCTCTCAGTAGTCCAAGGCCAGTTTGGGAATCTCCATTTCTTGACAGTTCAGTTCAGTGCAACATAGAGGATAAGGGTGCAGACTCTGGACCCAGATAGATCTGAGTTTGAATCCTGCCTGTAGCATTTCTTAGCTGTGTGACCTTGGGCAAGTCACTTTACTGCTCTTTGCCTCAGTGTTCTCACCTGTAAAATGGGGTTAATAATAGGATGTAACTCACAGGGAGGATTATGGGAAAACCTGCTGGAGAAAATGCCTAAAAAATACTGAGCACAAGGCTTGACACTTAGTGAGCACTCAACCAGTAGAAGATTTTATTATTATTATTATTATTATTGTCCCTGTGCAAGCACTCACTGGATCTTTACCCTGGCAGCCCTACTGTGGGGCCCAGGAATCAGATGTGGGCCCTGCCCCCATGTGGCTCACAAGTCCAGAGATGCAGGGGAGGATGAGGGAGAAGCCATCTCTGATGGGGCATCTGGGAGGGCCTCCAGGAAGAAAGGGGCCTCTCCGGTGTCTGGGCAGGGCCATCAGGATTGGAGTGGGGGAGGGGGCAGCTGGCTCGGCTGGTCTGGGAGAGAGTATTGCAGAGAAAACCCCGTGGGAGGACTAGTGGGTGTGGAGAGAGTCCAGCATCAGCTCAGGATCCCCCAAAACCTCAGCAGCCCTTTTGCCTTATATTATTGTCACCACCAACACCCCCATGTCCCTGGGGGATGCTGTGACCCTTGAGCCAAAGAGCAAGAGCTGGGCTGGCACACAGATGGGCCTGTTACCAGAAGGGCAGGAGCCAAGAAAGAAGGAGCCCAGGCTCCACTCCCTGTGCCCACACTCCAGTCATGTCAGCAGAAAGTCCACCAGTGCTGAGTTCAAATCCCACTTACTGTGTGATCTTAGCCAAGTCACTTAATCTCTCTCTCAGTTTTCTTCTCTGTAAAATGGGCACAAAGATACTTAAAGGGCTGTTGTGAGGGTGAAATGAACAGGGATATAAAACATCTACCACATACAATAGGTGCTCAGTAATTACATTTCTTTTTTTTTGAGACAGAGTCTCGCTTTGTTGCCTGGGCTAGAGTGAGTGCCATGGTGTCAGCCTAGCTCACAGCAACCTCAAACTCCTGGGCTCAAGCGATCCTCCTGCCTCAGCCTCCCGAGTAGGTGGGACTACAGGCATGCGCCACCATGCCCGGCTAATTTTTTCTATATATTTTTGGTTGGCCAGATAATTTCTTTCTATTTTTAGTAGAGACGGGGTCTCGCTCTTGCTGAGGCTGGTCTCGAACACCTGTCCTTGAGTGATCCACCCACCTCAGCCTCCCAGAGTGCTAGGATTACAGGCGTGAGCCACCGCGCCCGGCCTAATAATTACATTTTTTTTTTTTTTTGAGACAGAGTCTCACTTTGTTGCCCGGGCTAGAGTGAGTGCCGTGGCGTCAAGCCTAGCTCACAGCAACCTCAAACTCCTGGGCTTAAGCGATCCTACTGCCTCAGCCTCCCGAGTAGCTGGGACTACAGGCATGCGCCACCATGCCCGGCTAATTTTTTCTGTATATATTTTAGTTGGCCAGATAATTTCTTTCTATTTTTAGTAGAGACGGGGGGGGGGGGGGGGGGGGTCTCGCTCCTGCTCAGGCTGGTCTCGAACTCCTGACCTCGAGCGATCCACCCGCCTCGGCCTCCCAGAGTGCTAGGATTACAGGCGTGAGCCACCGCGCCCGGCCTTAATTACATTTCTTAAGAAGGGAAAGAGCTCAGCTGAATCTCTGCCTGGCAAAGTGGAGAGGCTGGGGATTGGGCCCCTCCAGCTTAATCTCTGGCCCTCCTTACGCTGAGGAAGTCCACAGCCTCCTTGACCAGGCTGGCGGGACTGAGCTGTGCCCCTTAGGGAAAGCGGGTTCTGAGCACAAACGTATGGAAATCCCATGCAAACCAGGAAGCACTGGGTCCTCCGTGGGGAATCCAGCTACCGTGGAGGGGGGCCGGGGTTGGAACAGGAGCCTTCACAGGGCACTGCCGCAGCTGCTGCCTGAGAAGGTGCTCTGGGTCCTGTGGGCCCATCCTGGCACTGAGAAAGCCCGTGGTGCACTGGGATCCCTGGACCTTCCCTGTCAGGGTGAGAAGGCCCCTGGATGTGGGCACACACACTCTGTCTCAAATCCTGACAGACACAGTTGAACACACACATATACCAGGGACACTCATGGACACAGACAGACAACTGCACAGACGCATGGGCACAGACCTTGCCCTATTTGATGACACAGGATGCTGGGGCCCCAGGAGGCCCAGGCTTCCTGTCCACCTGCCTTTTCCCCACACCCACATACTACCCACCTGCACACACCACCCACCACTGGGGGAGGCCCCTGAAAAAGCCCCTCAGCCTCGTTCTGGTACAGCGGACCCATCGGCTCCCTCACACGGGCGCTCAGTCCTTGCTCACATTTATTGTCCCCCCACTTTTGATAAAGGGTCTTGCTCTTTCAACCCAGCTAGAGTGCCGTGGCGTCAGCCTAGCTCACAGCAACCTCAAACTCATGGGTTGAAGTGATCCTCCTGCCTCAGCCTCCCCAGTAGCTGGGACTACAGGTGTGTACCACCACGCCTGGCTAGTTTTTCTATTTTTAGTAGAGATGGTCTTGCTCTTGCTCAGGCTGGTCTCAAATTCCTGAGCTCAAGTGATCCTTCTGCCTTGGCCTCCCAGAGTGCTAGGATTACAGGTGTGAGCCAACTGTGGCTGGCCTATTATCCCTTTTTGACAGATGAGGAAACTGAGGCTCAGAGCCAGGCTTGTTGAGATCACACAGAGGACTGGGGAGGTGGAGTACAAATCCAGGCTCAACAGATAGACTCCAGGTCTGAGGCTTCTCTAGAACCCGCACCCAGACACCTCGCTCTGCTGAGCTCCAGTCCCCACACTCCCTACACATCTGCTCCCTCCCCAGAAAGAGGAAGCAGCCAGCCTCCCTTCCTCCGGGGCCTCTGTGGATAGCCTGGGCCACGTCCGCCTGGGGCCATTGGTGGGCAGGCCGCCGGGTCAGCTGGTGCCCCACAGCACCGCCTGGCACAGAAGGTCCTGGCGGCTTTGCTGAGAGGACAAATCTGGAGGCTGGACCCTGAGGTCATTGCCCAGGACGTGTCTGCAGTGCCACCTGGCGGTGACACAATACTCCTGTCACGTCTGGCTCTGGTGCTGTCATCCTTCCCCCAGAGGGCCCAGCAGAGGTTTAGTGAGCAGCTGCTATGTGCCCAGCAGGCCAGGCAGGGAGCCAGGGCTAGGCTAGGTCAGGGCGCTCACTCCAGGCAGGAGGAGCAGAGAGTGCGGGGGCCTCTGAGACCGGAAGGCGTGGGGGGAGGACCAAGAGGAACAAACCAGTCGAAGTGCTAGCCTCTGCTGCCAGGGGCAGAGAGAGAAGGGAGTGGGCCTGGCAGGCGGCCAGATCTGGCAGGGCCTCTTGGGCTGTGTGAGGAGTTTGCCTTTGTTTCTGAGTGTGATGGGAGCCGCAGTATATGAGGTGTATGATGGGCGGTTTAAAGGTGCTGTGAGAAGAGCATCAGAAAGATGCTGCCATCATTCAGGCAGGAGATGATGGCGGCTTGTACACCAAGGGGTGGCGGTGGGGGTGGTAAAGAATGACTGGATTCTAGAACTGATAGGATTTGCTGGTGGATTGAATGGGGCTGTGAGCTAAAGTGAGGAATCAAGAAGGACCCCAAGGCTTTGGTCTGAGCACCTGGTGGACGGTGGGGGCCTTGGTTCTGAAGGGAAGACTGTGGGAGGAGCAGGTTGTGAGCACACCAGGAACCTGCCTGGGGGCTGGTGCGGGGCAAGATGCCGTGAGACATCTGAGTGGAAGGGCCGGGTAGGCAGGTAGATGCATGAGTCTGGGGCTCAGGGGAGAGGTTCAAGCTGGGGATACAAATTTGGAAATTTTCAGAGTATAGCTGGTGCCCCAGGCTGTGAGGTGGGGTGAATCACCCAGTGAGCAAGTGTAGACGGAGCAGAGCAGCAGGATGGATTCCAGGGTCTGACAGTTTGGGGAAAGTTTGGGGAGACGAGGAGGAACCAGCAAAGGAGAGTGAGCAGGAGTAGCCCCAGGCGGAAGAGAATCTCGCTCTGGTGAAGGGGGTTTCAGAAAGGAGGGAATGAGCAACCGAGTCCAGCACTGCTCAGCAGTGAAGGATGAGGCTGGCACGGTGGCTCACACCTATAATCATGGCACTCTGGGAGGCTAAGGCAGGAGGATTGCTTGAGGCCAGGAGTTTGAGAACAACTTAAGCAAGAATGAGACCCCGTCTCTACTAAAAATAGCAAAATTATCCAGAGATGGTGGCACACATCTGTAGTCCGAGCTACTCAGGAGGCTGAGGCAGGAGGATTGCCTGAGCCCAGGAGTTGGAGGTTGTGATGATCTGTGATGATGCCACTGCAGTCTACCCAGGGCAACAGATTGGGGCTCTGTCTCAAAAAAAAAAAAAAAAAAAGTGAAGGATAAGCTCGAGCATCGGCCACATTGATCTGGCAACACCAAGGTTATCGGTGACCTTGAGAAGGGTGGTTTCAGCCCAGGGGTTTCAGTGGAGGGACAGCAGTGGAGGAGGCTGTAAACACCTTCGTGTAGTTTTACTGCAAAGGGTGCTGGAGGGTAACAGGGCCCAGGAGGTTGGATGTTTCTTTTTTCTTTCTTTCTTTTTTTTTTTTTTTTGAGACAGAGTCCCACTCTGTCGCCTAGGCTAGAGTACCGTGTGTGGCGTCAGCCTAGCTCATAGCAACCTCAAACTCCTGGGCTCAAACAATCCTTCTGCCTCAGCCTCCCGAGTAGCTGGGACTACAGGCATGTGCCACCATGCCCGGCTAATATTTTTCTATATATATTTTTAGCTGTCCAAATCATTTCTTTCTATTTTTAGTAGAGACGGGGGTCTTGCTCTTGCTCAGGCTGGCCTCGAACTCCTGACCTCGATCGATCCTCCCGCCTCGGCCTCCTAGAGTGCTAGGATTACAGGCGTGAGCCACCGTGCCCGGCCCTGGATGTTTCATTTTTTAGGATGGGAGATTGACAGCATGTTTGTGGGATGACAGGGTGATAGAGCAGAGAGGGAGTGATGACTCAGACCAGTGTCCTTCCAAGAGCTGTTTGGGTGGGAGGGGTGTAGTGGGAGTGGGGACACTGGGATGCTTAGTCCCTAGGGACAGCAGAACAGCCTGTGGCTGACAGGGAGGACCTTGGAGTTGGGCTGTCTGCATTCAAATCCTGGCTCCACCACTGACAAGCTGTGGGATTAGGACAAGTCATTTCTGCTTTCTGAGCTTCAGTTTCCTCACACACAGAATGGGTGATGATGACAGCAGTTGCTGACACGTAGGGCTGCCTGCTCCATGCCAGGCCCTGCTCTAAGTGTTTCACGTGTTTTAACTCATCGGATCCTTACTTCAAGTGTGAGGGAAGGACTGGGTCCAGCTGGTGGCCTCCAGAAGGCGTGGGATCATGCAGGACGGGCAACTTGTCCCCAAAGGCATTGGTGAAGCGGGAACATCTATGTGGGGCCTGAAGGATGACTAGGAGTTTGTGAGGCAGAGAAGAGAGGAGAGGGAAGGCTGGGCTCGCCTAAGCACAGGCAGAGGCCTGGTAGTGTCACCAAGTCTGAGCATCAGTACTCAGACCCACACTTCCAGTCCTCCTGGGCAGATGGGGAAACTGAGGCCCAGAGTAAAGAGAAGCCCAGTGAGTTCGTGGTGGGCTGGGTGCTGGAAACTCCCAGCTCAGGCCTCCAGCCCAGCTTTGGCTGCCCTTGTCTGCTCTGGTCACACCCAGAGGCTCATACCTGGGGCCTCTGCAGGGCTCTCGGGCAGGATCTCTAGGCAGTTTGGGTTCCGTTCAGCAGTGTCTCAGACACAGAGCCAGGGGTTCCAGGGTGTAGCCCTGCCACAGACATGGGTCACAGCAGTTCCAGACTCAGGCCCAGGAATAGCTGTGACCTTCACCTTGGGCAGTCTGGCCCTGCTGCCATCGGGCCACATCTCTGTCCCCTCCCTGCCCGCTCTTTACCCTCCAGCCAGCTTTCCCAAGGGTGGGATCACAGGCGTTGGCAAGTCTGTGGGGAAGGGGATTTGTGTGTGATGTGGGGGCAAGGGTGGGTGAGGCACTTGGCAGCACATTCTGAGCCCCAGATGTGTTGGGCTGGGATACTGTCCATTGTCACGTGCCCTGTGCCTTGCTGTTTACAAGGAGATTCCATCCAGCATCTCATGTGACCCTCACAATGACCCTAACAAGTGGGCAGCACTGGGATCCTGGTCCCCATGGCACTGATGAGGAAAAAGAGGGGATGTGGCTTGTGTGGGGCCACACAGCAAGTTGGAGACGGGGCTGAAAGAAGCCTGACTTCTGGCTTTGTGTGAGCTCAGGTTTCTGTGAACGGCTTCTGCCTGCGGTGGCAGTAGGGTGATCAGGGCCCTCCCTGCTTGGGTGTGATTCCAGGGAGATGGGGGTGTGGCAGTGCTGGATCTCTCAGCCCGAGGCCCGTTTTGCTGTGTGACCACTGGTTCCTTTCTCTGGGTCTCTTTCCCATCCATTCAGGGAGGGCCTGGATGTGATAACTTCCAAAGTCTTTGTTGTCCAAAGCCTCTGACCCTGGCACCCAGGAGAACATGACATATCATGAAGAAGGGAAGGAGAGAGATGGATCCAGGGGAGGGAGGACCCCAGAACTGAGGCTGTGGGGCCCAGCTGGGTAGGATCAAGGAAGAAGTTGGGAAGGGGCTAGAGAAACAGTGTGCCCTTAGGGAAGTCACTTCCCCATTTGTCAAATGGGGTCACTGTGAAGGTCGTCAGCCAGCATGTAGGATAAATGCCAACATCTTCCTCCCATTGTGGGCAGCCGGGCCTGGGCCTCATTGCTACCAGCCAGGGTGGCTGAGGCAGCCCATGGGAAGATGTCAGCCCTGACCTCAGTTCTGGCTGCTTTGGCTGGTTGCCCTCTGCTTGCCTAAGGGAGGCGGCAGGTAAGGGAGTCCTTCCAGTGTGGACGGGCCCAGGCAGCTCCAGCACCACTGCCAGGAGATGACTGAGATGCAAGAATAGCCAGGGCTTAGGAGACACCAGATCTTGGTTTGAATCCCAGCTCTGATATTTAGCAGATGTGAGACCTTGGACAAGTCACCTAAGACTTCCCTGAGCCTCAATTTCTTCCTCTGTAAGACAGGTATCCCCATCTGTCTTAGTTCATTTTGTGCTGCTATAACAGAATACCTGGGTACTTTATTTTTTATTCTATTTTATTTATTTATTTGAGACAGAGTCTCACTTTGTCGCCCCTGGAGAGTGCAGTGGCGTCATCATAGCTCACTGTAGCTCAAACTTCTGGGCTCAAGTGATCCTCCTGCCTCAGCCTCCCAAAGTGCTGGGATTACAGGCATGAACCACTATGCCTGGCCTATTGTTAATTTTTTTAAGAGACAGTGTCTTGCTATGTTGCCCAGGCTGGCATTGAACTCCTGGACTCAAATGATCCTCCCACCTCAGCCTCCCAAGTTGCTGGGACTACAGGTGAGTACCACCATGCTTGGCTAGACTGGGTAATTTATAAGAACGAGATTTATTTCTTACAGTTCTGGAGGGTAGAACTCCAAGATCAAGGGACCACATCTGGTGAGGGCCTTCTTGCTGTGCATGGTAACATGGTGGAAGGCACACATGGCAAGAGAGAGCAACAGCTAGAACTTGCAGCCTCAAACCCTTTTATATCAACATTAATGCATTCACGAGGGTGGAACCCTCAAGACCTAAACACCTCCCATTAGGGCCCATGTCCCAAAATTGCACTGGGGATTCAGTTTCCAACACATGCTTTTTGGAGGAGACATTCAAACCATAACACCATCCTAGGGTGCTGTGAGGCTAGCAGGACATAGCAACAGGGAGGAAAGGTACACCCAGCCTCCTGCCCTGAGAGGACCAGCTGGAGGCAGCAGAACAAGGCCCCCATTGACCTTTTCACCCCCAGCTCTGGGGCTGGACCCCTTGTCAGTTTGGAGAAGCCTGGCGGAAGGCTAAGCAGTGGCTTGCTGTGTGCCCCAGCTCCGACTGGTGGAGCTGCAGCTTAAAATAAGTATCCTGCTTAGCCGTTACTTAATCCTAATGGGCCTGAGCATCAGGCTGCATGGTTGGGAGGATTTGCTGAAGTCAGAAGCTGATGAAAGCTCAGAGGGAACTGGCTGGGGGTCTGGGGCACCCACCTTAAACCCTGTTTCTGGTTTCCTTTGCTGCTCACCCCTGTCTCTGGCTGGCAGCTTTCCTGGATTAGCTGCTGACGTCAGGAGCTGCCAGCTGGGCTGGCTTGAACAGCCAAGGAGAGCTGTATGAAGGGATGTCTGGTGGTGGGGTGCAGTCAAGGAAGGGGGCGTGTGTCCAGCTTTGGAAATTTGTCCTCCAGGGAGTTGGGGAGGTGTGAGGGAGAAGGGAGTTAACAATGATGCGTTGGGTCAGGTACTCACATGTGACCCGTGTGGCATATCCTCATCGTACAGAGAGGGAACTAGCTCAGGGAAGTGATGTGACTCCCCTAAGGTCACATGGCTGGTCTGACCCTGGCTGCATCCCACACCATCTGGTAGACACTCCTCCCTGACGGCCAACAGCTGCTGGGACTGGAGGTGATCACCTTGGTGTAGGTCGGTACCGTCTACTCCATTGCTAAACGGCATGGTGAGCAATCACTCTGCACCAGGGGCCTTATGTACGGAATCCTCACAACAGACTTAGGAGGCTAGTGTCCCATTCTGCACATGAGAAAACAGAAGCCCAGAGAGAGGAAGTGACTTACCCAAGATCATCCCCCAAATTGGTGATGGAGGCAGGGTTGGATCCTAGGACTGTCTAACTCCAAAGCCAGTGTTCTTACCTGCCACACACTCAGCAGAGATTTTACAGCTTTGACGTATTTCAAGCCCACGCCTGTCCTTCCCATGGCTGCACAAATCTCTGCTTTGAGTAAGAGCATTTGAATGCAGAACAGAAAACACAGCGTGTTAAAACAGGTTATCACTGGAGAGAAACAGACCTCAGGTTGACGAATATCAGGGAAGGGCTTCATAGGTCCAGTTGGGTCACATGGTCATCCCTTGACTAATCAACTGTGCCCAGGGCTAGGGCCAAATAGGCCACAGGGATGGATTTGGGAATGGGCAAGGCCTTTGGGGTCAAAGGTTTTGCTTTTTCACCTGGCTTCTTAGAGTTCTATTCCCAACCTCAGGGACAAGAGGCTGGGGAGCAAGGGTTCCTATCATCCCCGACCTCCCATAGCTCTTTTCCTGGTGCCCCATCCTTTGGCCAGCTGGGCAGGTGGTGTCTGCAGGGGAACTGAGGTACATGGCTCAGGGCCAGAAGCTACCTGCAAGACCCTTGGCTCTGCACTCACTTCTGTGGGAACCTCTGGGACAAATCACACCCATTCACCCTCCTGACCTCAGCTTAAATGCTTGGGCTCAAGCGATCCTCCCACCTCAACTTCTCGAGTAGCATACCAACACACCCAGCTAATTTTTTCATTTTTTGTAGAGATGGGGTCTTGCTATGTTGCCCAGGCTGTAATGTTTGTCTTTCCTAGCAGATTGTGAGGGCAAGAGCCAGGGATGACATAAAATAGACTGTTATTTTTTTGAGGCAGAGTCTCGCTCCATTGCCTGGGCTAGAGTGCCATGGCATCAACCTAGCTCACAGCAACCTCGAACTCCCGGACTCAAGTGATCTTCCTGCCTCAGCTTCCCGAGTAGCCAGGACTACGGGTGCATGCCACCACACCCAGCTAATTTTTCTATTTTTAGTAGAGATGGGGTCTCACTCTTGCTCAGGCTGGTCTCGAACTCCTGACCTCAGGCGATCCTCTCACCTCCGTCTCCCAGAGTGCTAGGATTACAGGCGTGAGCCACTGCGCGGGCGGCCAAAATAGACATTTAATAAATATTTGCTGAAGGACATTTCTCTAAACTCTGGTTTCTCCATTTATAAAACAGGGTAACAACATCCCCCCTGTTTAGTTTAAATAAGATAATACCTTTAAATAAGATAATACCCACCTTAGTCCTGCAAGGTAGTAGTAAGTGCTGATCATGCTGGGGGCTAGCCTGAGAGTGAGGCTTTGTAAGCTTTGAGGGGGCAGGTAGAGCCCAGGGTGCAATTGGTTCAAAGATTGAATATGTGACTCTGCCCTGATCCCAGGGTGGAGATCTCTGCCTAGTTGCTCTCCTGGGAATTTGTCACCACATGCCCCACTCTGGGTTTGAATTTAGCTCTGCCACTACGAATTGGGCACATCACTTTGCCTTTCTGAGCCTCAATGTTTCATTTTTAAGATGGCCACTTAAAAGAGTCCACCTTTCCAGCCCAGGTCTCCAAACTTCAAATTTTATTTCCCCTTAGAAACAAAATTACAAATAGTTTCCTGTCCCTCAAACTACAAGGACCCTGAGCACTAACAACATGCTGTGTGGGGAGCCCAGGAAGAAGCAGTCTTGGTTGTAAAAGGGCAGCCCCACACCTTGTGGAGAAAGCAGGCGCCACCAACTCCACACACCAGGGGGATGGAGGGAGAAGGGTGCAGGGAAGGCTGGAGCTGGAGGAGGGGGAGGGGTTTGCAGTGGGCGCTGCCAAGGGTGGTGCCACTTCCTGGGGAACTCGGGCCAGCCTGAGCAGGGGACCTGGGGACACCAATGGTGAGTGAATCAGCAATGACGGCTCTGGTGCCCTGCAAGTGGCTGTACCCTTGTGTATAAATTTGTCATTTAGCTGTGAAAGTCTTATGGCCACAGACAGAAAATCTGGCAAAAGGAGAAATGGAAACCTCCCAGAGTCCCACCACCAGGGATTCCATCTCTCCCAGTCTTTTTAATTTCTTCTTTTTTTTTTTACATAGTTGCTTGGGAAAACATTTTATAAGCAGTTCCTGTCTTTCTACTAGTTGCACAGCACTTTTATCTGTTCTGTTGCTTTTGGTCTGATATTTGTCCTTCTTCAATATAAGCAGGGCAGGAATTACTTCCATCTGATAGATGAGGAAACTGAGGCACAAAGGATTAGAGGTTAGATTTTATTTGTTTGCTTGTTTATTTATTTTATTTTTTGAGACAGAGTCTTGCTCTGTTGCCCAGGCTAGAGTGCTGTTGTGTCAACCTAGCTCACAGCAACCCAAACACCTGGGCTTAAGCAATCCTTCTGCCTCAGGCTCCCGAGTAGCTGGGACTATAGGCATGCGCCACCATGCCCAGCTAATTTTTTCCATATATTTTTAGTTGTCTAGCTTTCTGTTTTTAGTAGAGATGGAGTCTCACTCTTGCTGAGGCTGGTCTCGAACTCCTGACATTGAATGATCCTCCCGCCCTGGTCTCCTAGAGTGCTAGGATTACAGGCGTGAGCCACCTTGCCCGGTGTAGAGGTTAGATTTTAGATGCCAAGGGTATCTGGATGCTGATGAAGGGGGTGTCTGGGATGGATTCTAATGAGAGAGTTTTTTGGCCTATCTCTCAGGTTCCTAGGCTAACACACAGAGAGGAAACACAGGTGAGGTGGGGGTTGGGGGAGAACAGAAAAGACAGTCTCAAAATTCTCATCTCAAAATATTTAATTTTGTTTGAAAAGGATACATTCCCAGCTTCCCTCCCCACCACATCGCTCTGGCCCACCAGCACGACACACTCGCACGCACACGCGCACATAAGGCCTACGGGCTGCGGTCTGCTTCCGCCCTCTCCAGCTGGGAAGAAGGGATTTTTCTCTTGTCTCCTTCCCCCAACAAAGGTAAAGGAGAGAGGGGCCCACTGGAATGCCAGCTCCCAGGGGAGGACACAGAGCCCCACACACTCTTATCACATCACATGCACTTAGAAAAATAAAACCAAGTGGTGTTCTGGCATCCCCAACACCATAAGATAGCAATATCCACCTGGAAGTCATCTTTGCCATTTTCTAGAAAAATTTATTGCACTTAATTAGCAGATGTTAAAGGGAGCTCTGGGGTGGAGCTTTGCCATGAAAACCAGAAGCTCCTCGGCCCTTTGTGTTGCAGGGAGCGTAGCTCCCAGGGCCCTGGGTGGAGAGCTGCCCAGCACAAAGGGGCTCCCGACCTGCTGCCCTGCCTCAGGCCAGAGAACTGTAGGAGCTGCCTGCCCAGGGCCACGGCAGCCCTCTCAGCAGGGTGACGGGTACCCAAAGTCAAGGATCACTGCTAAGTGCCTGCGCCAACCTAAGGAGCCAGACAGGCAAATCCCTTCCTTCGGCTGAGGGTAAATTACCCAGGTCCTTCACCGAGTTGCCGTTGACCTTGAAAGCTCTCTCTCGATCTAAATGAATATATATCTCTATATACATTTATAATATGTATATTCTTGCAACGTTCCAGCTCATTCATGACTTGTCTGTTCTGAGGTTGTAGTGAGGCTGCCATGAAGAAGCTGAAGACAGGACCCTTAGGAAGTGGGTGGCACTTCCAAGCCCATCATGAACCCATGGAAAGCCAAGGTTAAGTCAGCTTCTCCAGCCTCCAGTGCTTTTTAGATGTCAAAGATCTGAGCACAGGAGCCTCAGTCTTCGGCTGTCAGTCCCAGGATGGAGAAGGTCCAGGAGGGAGTCAGGGAGACTCCCATTTCCCTGACAGAAAATGAGCAGGCACCGACCCTTTCCTCCTGCAAGGACTCAATTCTTAGGCCAGGGGAGGAGACAACCTTACCTGAACACTTATCTTCTCTAAAATGTCCTCTATGAACATACGCTGCCCTGTCCCTGCCAGGCTCCTGACTCAAAAGGACTCTTCTGAAAGAGTCCAGTAGCCACACTCTTTCCAAGTAAGCACTTTGGGAAGGAACCCGCCACCTACTGCCTGGGGTGGGGGAGAAGGGGAGGGCACCAAACAGGCAGAAGGTGGGACAGAAAGGAGAGACATCAAGCCACCATCCTACCTACTGGGGTTGGAAGATGGACACATGGACACCATCCAGAGATTAGGTGTCCATCCTTTAAAAAAATAAAAGTGAGAAAACACAAACCATATACTTCTGGCCAAAGAAAATGAAGAGCTTTTAAGCTCAAGGCTCTTCTACCAATAACAAAATGAGAACTGCCCTCTTGGTGAATAGCCAGACCAGAGAGAGTGTGCCCAGGAGGGCGAGCTGCCCAGGGCAGGACACTGACATGCTGGATGCACCTGCCCTGTGTGGTTATAATAGAGTGAAAAGTGTGTACATGGTTTTTATAGAACCGCAAAGTAAAAGTCAGGGCCTGGAGAGAGGGGTGACCTCCCTTGGCCTCAGGGACCCTTGTGAAGTCCCCAGGAGAGGTGGGTGTACAGGTCCCCGGAGGGCCGTGGCATTCCTCTGGGGTGCAGCCCACAGCCTGGTCTTAACATCTGTTATGAAAAGTCTTTAGAGTTCTGGCCTGGGACTCTGAGCCATCACTTTAAATAAAGCTAGTGTTACCTATGACAAAGTACACCTGTCACTTCTGTCTCCTCTTCACCATACGCTGCCCGCCCTGAGCAAATAAACACACCCATCTCAAGGGTGCCCAACTAACCCAAATGAGCAGAGGCTTCCACGAATTTCCTCAGTCAACTTTCTGGGCAAAGCAAAAGGACGAGTCCAGCCAGACACAAGAGAAAGGAGCAGTTGTGAGGCAGAGGAAGCTGCAGCTGTGAGAATCCCTCCATGCCATGGCCAGGCTTGTGCAGGTGGCCCCCATCTCCTGGGACCCAGACTGAGGGGACTCTAGGCCTGTGTAAATGTCCCAACAGCCTGCTATTCCCAAGGGGTGCACCACGACCTCAGCAACCGGACTAGGTGCCCTGCCCTGCCAAGTCTCTGGGCAGCTCACACGGGAGGGATCCTGAAGCAAGAACTAGGAAGCCCTCTCTGCCCCAGGGAGAGGGGACTCTGGCCTGGGCCACATTGGTGAGCAGAGCAAGAAAAAACAGGAGTTTTTCAAGAAACGTGCCCCAGCTCTCGTGCCCACAGTGTAAGGAGGCTGCGGAGGCCAGTTTTCTGAACACCACAAGGAAGCTGCATCCTGGGTCCAGGACATTAAAGCTTCCTAGATAAGAGGGGTTTTCCTTGTAAATCTACGATCTGAGATTAGTTATTGGGTGGAAAGAAACAGCAGGCCTGGAGGCCCAGTCTAGTGGGACAAACAAGAGACTCAGGTGGCCTCCACGGGTGGCCTGGAGAGGAGGTGAAACGTTCTCCCTCTGCGCTGGCAGCCAGGGCTCAGAGACCAGCTGCCCCGGGAGTCTGTCTTCCATGGGCATGAAACACAGAGAGGGCAATCACCAGGGCCTCCTCCCTGGCTTCCAGACCTCAGAGCCGCAGGGGAATAGTGGTTCGGGGGCTAAGAATGGTTGGGCAAACTCCTGCTGCAGGCTCCAGACTCGAACCCCAGGCCAGGCCGTGCAAAGATCCTGCTCCTGTGGCCTGCCACCCATGCAGACACTAAAGGAGGAGCTGGTTTGTCCTCTAACTCCAAGAAGGATGGGAACTGATGTTTCTCTCAAAGACTTCTGGGGAGGATGAGGTGCGTGACAGACACACCCCAAGTGGAAATGCACCCTGCTACCTGAGAAGACATAAGGGTGACAACAATTACGACTCCTTCTGCAGAGACAGCCCTTGGCAGCCCAGGCTGGAGACTGAGGGAGAGTCAAGAGAAGCCTGAGTGCCCTGTGAAAGGAGGATTTGTACTCCAGAGGTCCCCTTCTGATTCAACCGGGACATCCAAGAACAGAAACTAAGGCCGATTCCCCCGTCTACGTAGATTCTCTCACACTCCCCACCAGTGAGGAGGCTGGCCCCCTGGGGAAGTCGCCACGTGCGCCGCCTGTGTTATAATGAAGCTGAGACGTGAACGCTCCTGCGACAGGTGTGCCACCACGCGCCCATGACGAGTCATAAGTCTCCACGTGTGTGAGGGGTTTCAGGGAGCCCCCAGGCAGAGGTCTGAGGTGCAAGCAGTGCCCCGCCCGGGCGGTGGGCACAGGTTACAAGGGCCCATACTTGGTCTCGTACTTGGACACAATGGTCTTGCACTTGCCCACCTCCTTGCGTAGCTCGGCCACCTCCGTCCGCAGGGCTGTGTTCTCCTTCTCCAGGAAGGCTGCCCGGATGGTGATCTGATTTTCTTTCAGGCGCCGGGCGTCTCGCGACCGTTTAGCAGCCACATTGTTCTTTTTGCGTCTTGTCCAGTACTTTTCATCCTGTGGGGAAGTGCCCTCTGTGGGTTGCATGTCTTTCCCCTCCCGCCACCCGGATTCCCCTCATATCTCGTCTGGGCTGGCCAGAACTAAAGCTGGGACCCGAGAGAAGGAGCAGCAGCACATGCTGAGGCACACGGAGGGGAACTGCCCCCTGGGGTGGGTGGGGATGAGAAGCAAAGTCCTCAGGAGGTTACCAGGTAAAGGGAAGGAGATCCATCTGCTGGTAGCCGACCGAGGGCTGCCACCTACACCCTTGCCTCACTTACGTGTTCGGGTTGTGGCTAAGGGCCTGTTACGTGGGTCTAGTCCCCTGAGTTCAAATCTTGGCTCTGCAAGACTACTAGCAGTGCAACCGTGCCAGACCTTAGCTCTCAATATTTCAGGTCCCTTATCTTTACAAGGAGAACTAACAGCTGTAACTACTTCATGGAGTTGTTTGAAGATTAAATGATTTAATACATAAAAAGTGCTTATAACCATGGCTGGTACAGTAAGTACCATATAAATGTTTACCATTATCATCATTATTATTATTAAAGTCTCAGAAACCTCCTTGAGAGGCAGGTTCAATTCCCATTTTACAGATGAAGAACCTGAGTTACAGCTAGGTCACAGGTGACAAAGTAGGATTTGAACCCAGGTCTGCTTGACTCTAAAGCTTTGGATGAAAAGTCTTTCCTGTAAGTTTTTCATAGGATAGGATGGAAAAACGGCAGCATTCCCTCTTCCCACCAGTTCTTACAGAGCCATGAGCTTGAGAGCTGCTTGTTCATCCCTGGGGATGGCAACACACAGCAATCTTTTGTCCTTCAAAGCGAGGACTTGTTCAACCACGGTTCCTGTGGTCTAGTGAGTTCTTGCTCAATGGCTGGGCTAAAGCCAGGGAAGCAGGAACATCAACACAGCTGAAGGCCTGGGTCAGGGGAGAGAAACTACAAGGAGTCACACTGGGGCCAAATGCCACCTGACTCTCTTTATTTCTACCAAATTGCTGCAGGATGTGGCTCTATGCACAGAACTCATGTCTTTCTATACAAAGACCACAAAGAGGGAGGATTCTCCAGATAAGGTCAGATGTGAGGAAGCCTAGCCCCTCAGCTCCTGAACCAATGTTGCAGGTTTACTTATAAAGAATACCAGGTTACCTTCTGCTCATCGGGGACAAAGACCTTCTTGGCCTTTTTGATCATGGGCTGGGGCTTCAGGTCCTCCTCTGCAAACTTGTGCTTCCGAGGGTTGAAGAGCTCCCCACCTGGTACGCTGGAGAGAACCAGGTCAGCAGGGTCAGGATTGAAGTTCACATCCACCTCCACACAGTTGGGGTCAATGGGACTGGGAGTCTCCCTCTCCTTTTCCAGGGAAGATTCTGGAAGACACAGAGGCAGGTGGTCTTGAAGCAGCCCACTGCACAAAGAAGACCCACATCACAAACCCAGATACCTGCTTGAATCTCAAGGTTGCAAAAATCACTGCCACTTAGGGGGAAGAAAACCACAACAGCACCAGCCCCTACGCCAGACTAGCACACGTGGTTCAATTCAACAATGCAAACATGGAAAGAATTCTTCCTTTTAGGAACAGAATGCTCAAAAGAAACAGAGGCCCTTGAAAGACAGGATTTTCCAATTGTTTTCTGCCCCCACCAGAAATGTTAAGCAAAACATATCACTATATCCCCTTAACTTCCTGTGATTTCAAGTTCTTAAATAAGGAGAAACAGCTGAATCTCTCTGTGAACTCCAATGGGTTAGGGACAAACTGAGTAACAGAAATGGGTTCCACTTTTGAGTCCCCGAGATGTGTCAGTCACTGTGCTCATTTAGTCTTTTTTTTTTTTCTTTTTGGTAGAGACAGGGTCTCACTCTTGCTCAGGCTGGTCTCAAACTCTTGAGCTCAAGCGATCATCCCGCCTCGGCCTCCCAGAGTGCTAGGATTACAGGCATGAGCCACCGCAACCAGCCATCATTTAGTCTTATGACAACTCTGAAAGGAAGATGGGTGTTAACTCTATTCTACAGGTGAGGAAATTAAGGCTCAGAGAAATGAAATGGTTTTCTCAGGGTTATACAGATGATAAGTGACTGAATGAAAGTTTGTTTTTTTTTTTTTTTTTTTTTTGAGACAGAGTCTCACTTTGTTGCCCAGGCTAGAGTGAGTGCCGTGGCGTCAGCCTAGCTCACAGCAACCTCACACTCCTGGGCTCAAGCGATCCTACTGCCTCAGCCTCCCGAGTAGCTGGGACTACAGGCATGTGCCACCATGCCCGGCTAATTTTTTTTTGCTATATATATTTTTAGTTGGCCAGATAATTTCTTTCTATTTTTAGTAGAGACGGGGTCTCACTCAGGCTGGTCTCGAACTCCTGACCTCGAGCGATCCACCCGCCTCGGCCTCCCAGAGTGCTAGGATTACAGGCGTGAGCCACCGCGCCCGGCCTGTGACTGAATGAAAGTTTGAACTTTGGTCTAGCTGACTCTGATTTCTTGTTCTTCCCTGCCCCATCTGGCTGGCGCTTTATAGCGGACATTGGATTAAAGCCACATTCAGAATTCAAAGGTTGTGGCCGGGCGCGGTGGCTCATGCCTGTAATCCTAGCACTCTGGGAGGCCGAGGCAAGTGGATCGTTGCAGGAGTTCGAGACTAGCCTGAGCAAGAGTGAGACCCACTCTCTACTAAAAAAAACAGAAAAAAATTAGCTGGACCCCTAAATATATATATATATATATATAAATTAGCTGGGCATGGTGGCACATGTCTGTAGTTTCAGCTACTTGGGAGGCTGAGGCAGGAGGATTGCTTGAGCCCAGGAGTTTGAGGTTGCTGTGAGCTGGGCTGATGTCACGGCACTCCAGCCCAGGCAACAGAGTGAGACTCTGTCTCAAAAAAAAAAAAAAAAAAAAAAGAATTCAAAGGTTGTGTGTTATCAGAGATAAGTTATAAAAAAAAAAAAACTATACCTTTGGCCAACTCATTCAATGCTACTGATAGGAGTGCATAAAATAATTATTCAGTCAACAGATATTTATTGAACATCTACTATATGCCACATACTGTCCTGGCAAAGACAAAACAGTCTAACAAACAAGTAAAAATCTCTGCCTTCATGGAATGTTGATCTGGTGGGGAAAACTGAAATTACACAAGATAAATATAAAATATCTGTAAGAATGTTAGATGCCATGTGGATATTTGGGAGAAAATTTCAGCATGAATATCAAGTGCAAAGGCCCTGGGGTAGGTGCTTGGCTGGTATATTCAAGGAATAGCAAGAAGGCCAATGTGGCTGGAGTAAATGAATGAGAAGGGAGAATAATAAGATGAGTCTGGAACAGAAAATGTTGGGCCTTTAATCCCAATAAAGCAGTGGTTTTCTGCCTTGCAGAGGATATCTGGCTACATCAGGACTGGAGGGAGTGCTACTGGCATCTAGTGGGTAGAAGCTAGGGGTGCTGCCAAACATCTTACAGCGCACAAGCCAGTCTCTCTTCCAACCACGACAAAAAATTATCTGGTCTAAATGGCAATGGTGCTGATTTTGACTCATACCCTGAGATGGGAAGTCACTGGAGGGTTCTGAGCAGAGGCATGACACAATCAGACTTAGGTTTTGACAGGATCACACACATAAACTATTAGAGGGGATTAATTACAAAGAGGTCTGAGCATCAGAGGAGTGAATGAGCAGGGACTGATGTAACTGTAGGAACACAGGGGCCTGCCGAATCCCATATCTGCAAGACAAACAGCCAAGGTACCGACCACATGAAAATGCTGTTCAAAGTGATTCCATGTCTGGGTGCCTTTCAGCAGCAACCAAATGCCACGATGTGGTTAAGTTTCAGGGACAGGACAAGAGAAAGCCCCAGGAGACAAAATGGGACAACTTGCAAAGAGTGCATAAAAAAGAGGCTGGGGGGGCAAGGTTTTTGAGGACTCCCCCCTTCCCAGTGGATAGCTCTGTGAACAAATTCTAGCAAATGACTATAAGACCTTAAAATTACTCTGCTGGAGGAAGAAGGAAAGGTAACAGGTCTCTTAGTAATTTGCCTGAAACATTATTTTCTGAGGTCCACCATTACAAAAGATGTCAAAATTAAAATTAAAAGCTGACAACTAGAACTTCAATACCTTGCTGATGGGGGTATAAATGGATACGACCACTACATACACTGCTTGGCAGTATCTACAAAAGCTGAATACATGCATGTCCAAGGACCCAGGCATTCTATTCCTAAGCAAATGCCCAAGAGAAATGCATACATATATTTATCAAAAGACATGCACACAAATGTTCATGGCAGCTCTATTCATAACCCAAACTAGAAACACCCCAAATGTCCTTCGACTGTAGAATGGATAACCTGTGGCATGCTCATACAGTGGAATACTATTCAGCAATGAAAATTAACGAAGTATTGCTACATGCAACAACGTAGATGATTTTCACAAACATAAAGTTGACTGAAAGCCAACTTTAGTACACAACTTTAGTTGTATACTTCAGTATATACAAAAGAATACATATTACTTGTGTCTTTTCTACAGAAGGAATTGAAAAATTAAGAGAAGGAATTCTACTTTCATTCCTACCATATGTACAAGTCTTCAATATAAATCTTACTTCATTTTTATTGTTTTTTTCTGTCAAAAGAGTATTTCAAAAATATATTCTGTAAAACTTTTTTGTTAGAGATTCTGATGCCCACATAATTTACATGTATACCATAAAGCTAGCTATAGAAAGCTATAAATGTAACAGTATAAACGTAATTAACTTGTGATAGTTAAACACAAAAAAGAGGACATAGTACACAATTCCTTTTATAGAAAGTTCAACTACAAGCAAAACCAATCTTTGGTGATAGAAATAATAATGATGCTTCCCTTTAGGGAATAATGATTGAGCAGGGTCATAAGGTACTTCAGAGACACCAATAGTGTTTTATATCCTGATTTGGGTGATAATTATGTGGGTAGGTTCACTTTGTAAAGATTCATTGAGCTGCACATTTATGATATGTGCACTCGTGTATGACATACTTCATTAAAAAGGTTTACTTAAAAATAGAATCAAAAGCAGATGCCATCTAAGTGGTCTAAGGCAGCAGTCCCCAACCTTTTTGGCACCAGGGACTGTTTTCATGGAAGATAATTTTTCCATGGACCAG
This sequence comes from Lemur catta, assembly GCF_020740605.2. Classification (NCBI taxonomy): domain Eukaryota; kingdom Metazoa; phylum Chordata; class Mammalia; order Primates; family Lemuridae; genus Lemur; species Lemur catta. Next base: position 6,939,043 of record NC_059133.1, read on the forward strand.
GGGTAAGGGGATGGTTTCGGGATGATTCAAGCACATTAAATTTGTTGTGCACTTTATTTCTATTATTATTACATTGTAATATATAATGAAACAATTATACAACTCACCATAAGTTGGGGACCCCTGGTCTAAGGTACAAAATGGAAGCTCATTTTCAGCTCCCTCCCCTACCCACACATGGAAGCAGCCTTCTAGAAAAACCAGAACAAAAATGACCCGCCTTCAAATGAGAATTCTGCCAGAATCAGCAAAGGCCTCTAGAACTAATTGGTTTACAGGAAAAAAATAAGGAGCAAAGAAACATGTTAAATGGCACCACAGAATACAGCCAGCAAAACATGTGAAATTTTACAGGATAATGATTCAGTTTCATGAACAAATAAATTGCAAGGAAAAAAAAAGGGGGAAGGAAGCCTATAGTTAGAAATTTAAGAGACTTATCAACCAAATGCAATGTATAGGCCTTATTTGGATATTGATTCAAACAACCTATAAAACAATAATATTTATGAGACAACTTTGGAAATCTGAATGCTGATGGATTTAATGTCAATTTTGGATGTAAAACTGGTATTTTGGTTATGTCTTTTTAAAAAGAACTCTTATTCTATAATTTTATGTTTGTTTTAGAGGTGGGGTCTTGCTCTATTGCCCAGGCTGGAGTGCAGTGGCATAACCATAGCTCACTGCAGCCTCCAACTCTTGGGCTTGGCAATTCTCCTGTGTCAGTCTTCCAAGTAGCTGGGACTACAGATGCAAGCCACCACGCCTGGCTAATTTTTTTCTTTTTAAGGGACGGGGTCTTGCTATGTTGCCCAAGCTGGTCTCCAATTCCTACCCTCAAGTGATCCTCCAGCTTTGGCCTCCCAAAATGCTGGGATTATAGCTGAGCCACCATGCCCAGCCAGAATCCTTATATTTTATTTTATTTTATTTATTTATTTTGAGACAGAGTCTCACTCTGTTGCCCTGGCTAGACTGCTGTGGCATCAGCCTAGCTCACAGCAACCTCAAACTCCCGGGCTCAAGCAATCCTTCTGCCTCAGCCTCCCGGAGTAGTTGGGACTACAGCCATGTGCCACCATGCCTGGTTAATTTTTTCTATATATATTTTAGTCCAGATAATTTCTTTCTATTTTTAGTAGAGACGGGGGTCTCGCTCTTGCTCAGGCTGGTCTCGAACTCCTGACCTTGAGTGATCCTCCCATCTCGGCCTCCCAGAGTGCTAGGATTACAGGTGTGAGCCACCCCGCCCGGCCTAGAATTCTTATATTTTAGACACATATTGAAATATTTATGGCTAAAATGATACAACATCTAGGATTTGATTGAAAATAATTGCTTATGAGTTAAGAATTGTTGAAGCTGGGTGATGGTTACATGGAGGTTCATTACAGTAGTTTCTTACTTTTGTATTTTGTTTGAAAATTCTTCCATAACAAAAAGTTTAAAAAAAGAGAGAGCATGTGAATTTCCTAGATGTGGGTTCCCTGGGTGACATACCAGCTCCCAGGAGACATCAGCCTGTATGCCTCTAACTGAACCTGCAGAAAACTTTGCAGAGCCCCCTGAAACAGGAGCTATGTCTCCTCTGGTAGGTTCATGTTCAAAGGGCATGAAAACAAACAAACCAATCCCCAGAGGTACAAAGAGTAAGAGGATGAAGGACGGAGCCTGACCAAGGTCCTACCTAGGCAGTGGGAGTGCCTTCTGCATGCCAGGGCCTAAGCAGTACCTAGCTATGGAGTCAGATATCCTTGGTTCAACTGCTGCCTCCATTAACTACCAGCTGTGTGACTGTGGGCAAGTTACTTCTCTGTGCCTCACTTTCCTCACCTGTAAAAGAGGGATAACAGTACTAATCTCATAACGTTCTTGTGAGGATTACATGTTCGTGTCTGGCACAGAGTAAGTGCTAACCAAATGTCAGTAGGTGTTAATATTATTATTGCCTCAGCTTCTGGATAATCTGTGGCAGAGCAAGTGTGGGGTAAAAGAGCATCGAGGAAATGGAGAGTGGGATTTCTATCCTGCAAGGCTTCAGACTGGAAGTGCTCAGTCCACGCCGTGACCATTTGCAGCATACCAAGCATCAGAAAGGCTCCGACTGCTGTTGATGTCACTACTATTTTTATCTGCAGCCTCAGGGACTGTGCTGAAGGGTGGGGAGCACAGGGTTTCTCCACACAGCAGCCCCACCAGGACCTCCCCTCAGAGATAGGGCTCAGTGGGTTTGGTGTCCACACAAATATGCTCAGTGGGAAGTGGACTTCTTTGGGTGGGGCAGGTGGCCCTGCCCAAAGGCCTGTCACTAACCTGTGCTGGACACAGTTTCAGAGGGCTGAAAGATGGCAGTGGAGGAGGATGGTGGGGACGCTGTGGAAGAGCTGGCAGACTCCTTTCCTTCCAGCTCAGCCACAGGAAGCAGCAGGTTCTGGGCCAGGTGGGTGGGGCTGGCAGGGATGCCATTCTCTAGCAGGAACTCGTCCAGGTCCATGTACTCCAGGTGGAAAGACTCGCCGTCGTATGGGATGGTCTTGTCCCAGATGGGTGGCATGAGGGAGGCTGAGACAGCCATGGTGCTGGCAGCTGCTGCCTCATCCTCCTCCAGCTTTTCCTTCCCCTTTTCCTTATCTGCAGACACAAAATCTGTGATGAGACACCATGCAAGAGGGTAACTCAATCCCAGAAGGTAGGCAGTAAGCCTCACAGGCCCGACCCATCTTTCTCAGAGCCCTGATTCCATCCCATGCATTTCAAGAGCCCACTCTATTCTGCTGCTTGAACAAGCCCCAGCTGGTCTCCTTTAGAGACGGTATCACGCCCTCATCCATGCCTGACTCTCCCGTAATGCTTACCACATGCTCTGAGGCCTGACATGGTCACAGGGTTAATTCAGAATAGGCTGTAGGACTAGCATCAGCAGGATAGAGGCTACAAAGAAGGAAATGGAGTTTTCTGACCTTTCCTGATATCTGAGCATGGAAAGGGCTGACATTTTCAGGTCAAGAACTTTTGTATTCTCCTGTCCTGTTTCCTCTGGTGATGCTTCTCCACAGCAACCTAGCCCAGGGATGAATCCCAGCTCTGTCACCCACTTGCTGTGTGATGTGTGACCTTAGCCATGTTACTTAACCTCTCTGAGCCTCAGTGTCCTCCACTACACATACGGATAAAGCTGTCTCTTTGGTGAAGATTAGAGCTAACATTTGAAAGCATCTATGTTATATAGATTGTAGCACACAGCAGGTATTCATTATTACTGTGTGGTCACGGGGGACAGGGACTGTGTCTGAATCATTTCTAGATCTTAGGGGCCCACAAAGGAATAGGCAGACAATGGGCTATGAGAAAATGTGTATATTGAATGTAGACTATTGGATTTGCAAACAGATTCACTTTAGGTTAATTAGACAGAGAGGGCCTGGAGCTGTCTTTTCAGGACCTTTTTCAGAGCAAGAGACCTTTATCCCTGAATAAGACTGAAGGTAGGTTTTCTGGGAGAAAGGAGAGGGTGGAGTTGAAGAAGAAAGACTGCTCCTATTCAAAGCAAAATTAATTAATGGGGACTGGATCCTGCCTAATTGTCTCAGTCAAAAAGTTATGCACGTGGATATCCAAGAGAGGGCAATTAAGAAAAAAGAGAAGAGAGAAATGTGACAAGGTTGGAAGGAAATCAAAGTGACAGGGAGGCTAATCAGGGAAGCGGGAGATAAAATCATGACAAGTTCACAATGGGTTTTCAAAATTGAGGGAGACAACTTTGAACTCTAGATTTAAAAGTGAAAATGAAAAATCAAATATGATTATGTTGGAAATAAACCAGCCACGCATGGACTTCTAGAGCATAGACAGACAAAAAGCAGCTTGTTGGTTCAATTAAAAATGAACATAACCAGTGAATTAAGAAGGTGGATATTTTGACAAACAGAACATGGTCAGGGCTTCTAATACAAATTATTAATAACTTGAGTTTCTGCAACTGCCTTCTGTACCAGCCTTTGATTTAAAACAAATTGGGAAGTAAAAAGCCAAGTCCTGGTGGGCTGGGTGGGCCAGATGGCCTTCCTGTTCTCCTCCCCTGATATCTGGACTCCACATTCTGTTCAGAAATGACTGTGGCCCGCGTCAGGTGGGGTCATTTGGGATCAATGGAGGCAAGAAAAAGGAGGAGATAGAGATAGAAAAGCAGCCATACTGAAGGACAAGCAACAATAAGTTCCAGGTTTTGCTTGGCCTAAATAAGGATATTTTAAATGAATGTTTTTGTAAGGTGAAGTTTTAAATTGTAAGACATAAAGGACTAGTCCATTACTTAGATCTCAGGAATTGACACCAGTGGTTGCTAGCATGATACAGTAGAAAAGCACCAAACTTGAGAAGCACCTTCACCTCTCAGAGCCTCAACTTTCCTCATCTGGGAAATGGGGATAATACCCTACAGGGCTGTTGTGGAAGTCTAAATGAAATAAGATTATGTCAAAGTGCTTTGTGAGCACTCTGCAAATGTAATTTAGAATTACTAGGTTCTAGTAGGTTACTAGGATGGTTATTATCTGGTAATCTTAAACAAGAATCTGCCAGATGTGTACAACTGTCCCTGCAGCTTGTTTCTGCCTCAGATTTGGAACAAAGCATTGCCTTAAAAACAAATAGAAGGATTTGTGCACATGAGGTCCCAAAGCAGGAGGAGAGAGCCTGGCCTCACCTGATGTGCTAAAGCTATTTATAAACCTAAAAGTGACAGCCATAGGGATGGGAGCCTCAGAACACACCCAGAAAAGGAAGAGAAATGGCATTTTTAAAAGGAAAATTAATTCTCCAGGACAGGCAATTAACAGAAGGCCTATCCCTTCCCAAATCCCTGAATAATGCTGATGGCTCTTGGAAATGAAAAGGTCTCAGACTAAAGTATACCTCACTGCACCTAAAACCCCCGCAATAGGTGGCATGCCTGCTGCTCCTTGAACCTCATCTCCCAAGCCAAAAATCAAGGCCAACCCTGCTTTCCACATATGCCCCAGGGACCTCTGTGTTCTAGGAAATAAGGCAAAGTTCAGTCCTGCCCCTGTGGCCCCAAACAACCAGGGGAAGGGCCTCAGGGACCTCACTCTGACCCTCGCCCAGTCCCTGCCTCATCCAAAGCCCCCCTCAGAAGACACCCGCATCCTTGCCCACTCCCTTCCCCCACAGCAGCAGCCCTGAGACACGTTTGCAGAAAGGCTCCAGCGTGGACCTAGCAGCTGGGGATACTCACACCCAGGGAGGAAGCCACGTCCTCCCCCCCAGGAGGGGGAAGGCCGTATACAACGACAGTCTGCCACCTTGGCCCAGCGCTTCACAAACTTTGGTGGACTTTGAAATTAACTGGGTGAAGTGCATTAGGGTGCTCCTTAAAATGCAGACTCCTGTCCCAGGAGCTGCAGATTGGGTGTGGCCCAGGAACCGGCATTTTAAACAAGCATCCCGAGTGATCTGGTGCAGGCAGCCCCAGAGGCGGCGCCCTGGAGCATCACTTAAGTGCCTGCTCCCGACCCCCACCACCCTCCTCAGAAACCCCTACACGAACCTCCTCCTCGCGGCCCCAACCTCACTCTCCCTCCTGACCCTTCCTCTCTCAGCTTGTCCCTGACCGCCTCTCCCCAGCGCCCCCGCCTCGTCCTTCAGGCTCCTGGTCATCCCCGGCCCCCATCCCCCTCCGCTGGACCACTTCACCCCGACCTCCAACCTCCCCGGCCCCGCCCTCTACGGCCCCGCCCCGGCAGAAACCCCGCCCCCAGGCACGCGCGGACCACCCCCCTCACCGAGGCGCGCCTCGCGCGGGGGGTTCTCCATCAGTTTCTTCAACACCAGTGGGAAGGAGCCCGGCAGGCCCCTTTCCCCAGGTGCACGCCCCGGCCCCGGGCCTGGCCCAGCCTGCGGCTCCACAGGCGGCTTCTTTCCGCCGCCCGCGTCGGACATCGTGCCCCGCGCCCTGCTCGCGCGCTTCGCCTCCCCCGCCCGCCCCCCGAGACGGGCCAGAGCCGTGCGACCCGCTGCAGCTGCCGACACGGACAGCTACTGCGCAGGCGCTCAGCGGCACCCCCGCCTCCCTCCATCCCTACCCCGCCTGCAGACCGGCTCTGGGACATTAATTATTTATGAGGCCAGGCCGGCTTCCCGAGATTGCGGCTTCGGATTGGTCCACCTTCCCGGGCCGTGATTGGCGGGGCAGCCGGGGTGAGCGAGACACGTGCGGGGCCAGGTGAGGCGCCCCCGCCGGAGGCCCCGCCCCGCCCGCGCCTGCGTCCCCTGATTGGAGCCTGCTGGAGTCTGTGGTGGAGGCCTCCTTCGGCTGCGGCCCCTGTCCCTCTACCAGGTGTGTCCCCTTCGCCACTCTTTCTGTAACCCCCGCCTTCTCCCAGACCTCCGTATCCTTTCCCTCCAGTCTCAACCTCGCAACCTTCTGGCTGCGTCACCAAAGGGAGGCGGGGCTGGGCGCGGACAGGCCGGCCAGGGCAGCCTATCCGAGAGCCCGCTCGGTCTGCGCGGACAGCCCCCCGCGGGTCACGTGGAGCCGCAGCCGAGGCCAGTCGCGTGGGGAGGGGGAAGAGGAGGGCGGCGCGGGAACAGCCAATGGAGGGCGAGGGCGGGGCCCGGGGCGGTGCACGAGGCGCCGCACGTGCGGGGTTGCGGCGGGGCGGGGAAGGGAGGGGCTGGTCTGTTGTTCCGCGGACTCTGCCCAGGGTCGTGAGAAGGGGACGCGAAGCCCAGCCCCGCGCTTTTCCTCCCACGCGACCTAGAGGTTGCCCGAGGGCAGGACGGCGGACGGCGACCTGCCGAGCCTTGGGATGGCCGGAACAGGCTTGGCCGCCGCGGAAGTGAGGTGTCAGGTTGCCCACTGACCCCGGGTTTCTGGCGCGGGCATGGCGGCCAGATAAACACTAGCGTGGAGGGAGCATTCTTGAGGCCCGGCACACGCTTCCGTCCTCCCACTTTACTAGCTTGTGACCTTGGGAAAGTCCAGTTGCTTCACTTGAGCTTGTTTCCTTGGCCATAAAATTAAGAGGTTGGGCCAGATAATCTGTACAGTCCCAAATAGCTCTGATGGTTCCTTTTTAAGACTTGCCCTTCTTTTACCTAGGGGAAGAAAATCTCTTTTACACAAAGTAAAGATCCCACATCTTGTGGGAGAACCACCTCTTCTTTTAAAATATAAATACTCCCTGGGAGTTCCTCAGGAAACCTGTGGAAATGTAAAACGTGGAAGGGTACACAAAGGTAAAGACGTTTTGGGAAGCTGCTCCTAAACAGCGCTCAGAACTTTGTACTCTATAATACAGATCGTAACTCTGCTTCAAACCCAGACAGCGCTACCCTGTCCCGGCGTACTCCCAGAGGGCAGAGACTTTGGCTTATTTGTCCTGTATCCCTCCAATGGCCGGGGCTTTCTAGAAGTGGCGGCTGGGGGGATGGTAGAATGGCAGTCCTGGGTTCACGGGATAGATGCGTGACCCAAACTCACAGCTAGCTAAAAGTTGTCAAGCTGATGCAATCAGAATTTTGCTGGGAGTTGACAAAAAAAAAAAAAAAAAGTTGGGTAGCTGAGCAGGCCCGGAAAGCAAGAGATCTGAAGGACTTTGGGTAGTGGTAGGGACAGGATGATGGAGTCTTACTCCAAAATTCAAGTTCTCACTGCCACTCTAATATTAGACTTTGGTCATTTCCTGAATCTCATGCCTCCAACTAATGGCTTCACCTCTCCAGGCTTCCTTTTCCTTACATGTCAAATGGAAAAAGCAGGCTCTATTATACCTTGTGGGGTTTCCATGAGTCAGTGTGTGTAAATGTACAATTGCAATCCTGCAACAAATGGTAGTTTTCATAATTTTACTAAAACTTTGATGGGTATAAATCCATTGGTTGGTGTATCATTATCTCAGAGGCTAGCACGATGCCTGTAGTACTCTCACTTTAGTAGAAAAACTCAGTTGTGTACAGAAAATCTGTTGTGTTGTAGAATTGTTGTTAGTGTGAATTCTGTATGTGGCTAAACTAAGATGTGTTTAGGAGAAACTGACCTAGAGGTTTTTAGAAACAAAATTCAAAGGGCATTCCAAGGCAATGGGCTAAAATAATATAGGAAGCTTTAAAACAAAACAAAACAAAACAAAACAAAAAACGGCTAGTTTGGCCATGGAGAGACTTGCTGGGTTAGAGTTAATTGTATATTTTTTGTGGCCAATATGACATTATTGTGGGGGAAAAAAGTTTCAACATATTAGAGTAGGATTAATAACAGTGGAAGGTTATAACATTTGTTTATGACAAAGATGAGATGTAGTAAGAGGAAGTAAAGATTTGGATTTTCTTTTTTTTAGTTATAGTTATCCAAAATGGATATGCGTATGCCACCCATCCCCTGCCTGGAGTAACTAACCTAACACGCAGGTGACTCTGGTGAGAAGTGAGACTAGCAGGTTAGGGCTTTACAACTCAGTTTTGATTGTGTTCTCAGTTCATGTACTGACACTCCCCAGAGAGGGTTTTTCCTCCCGGATAACCAAAGGGTAAATGGTATATCACAGATAGTGAGGGAGCATTATAAACATGTTCTCTCTTGTGCTCAACTGCAAGCTGTGAGGTTGACTACTTGCAGTGGACAGCACGCTGCTGGAGGCAGGAGCCATTCTGTTTGCTTCATTCTCCACCTGGCCCAAGAAGAGCCACAGCAGCCTCTTTCTACCATCTCCTATCAATAAAGTGGAAGTAACGGAGTGATCTTGCCCCTTCTCTTAGTGGAGGAATAAATGTTGTGAGAAGTGATCAGCTAATTTCCATGGTCCTTGTGAACCCTACAAACTCTCTAAGAAGAACATGTTATTATTATGTGGTTAAGACTTTAAAGATATGAAGTGTACCTTAGTATTCTGTAGTGACAGGTTTTCAATACAGTGGCTTCTTAAGGGACACGTGACAGTGGTGACTTTGTGGGCTTGGGAGGCTAGCCTGGGGAGAGTCTCCCCTCGGCCACTGACCAGCCATGTGGCCTTGGGAGAGTGACTTCTTCTGTCTGAGCCAGAGATGGACCTGCTTACCTCATAGGGTGGTTGTGAGGTTTATATGTTATAAGCAATGTCAAGTGTGTGCCCAGAATAGGGTGTAGTGTGAAGTGGGTGGGCGCCCATCCTTCCCTTTCCCTTCAGGTTGTATCAGGTCAGGAGTAGAACTATTAATATTTTGGGTGTGAGGACAAGACTGTAGGCCTGAGGGTGGGTTTGGAGTCTAAGTTAAAGATGAGATGGGATATGAAATGCCCATTTTCCAGAGCTGGACTGGCTTTAAGTTCTACTCGTTACTGTTCCAGAAACCTGCTAACTAGCCCAAGTTAAACACTTTATTCAGTTGAGCATATGCAGAACAAATGATTTTCATTAAGCCTTTTTGCCAATCTGGATTTTAAAAAACTTATTTATTTATTTATTAGAGACTGGGTCTCACTCTGTCACCTAGGCTGGAGTGCAGTGGCTCCATCATAGCTCTCTGAAGCCTCAAACTCCTGGCCTCAAGTGATCCTGTGATTCTCCCACGCCAGCCTCCTGAGTACCTGGGACTACAGGTGTGGACCACTGTGCCTGGCTCAGATTATTATTATTTAAACTGGAAGTTTAGATGAACTAAAACTCCAGCATGGGAGCTTTTGACCAGATACCCCATAATCATCTCTTTGGCCATATATTCAGCATTTAGGACAGTCCCACTCCATCTTCTGACTTCCTGAAAAATGAGACATGGGCCTGGGATGTGTAATGGCAGGACAATGATAAGGCTTCTGTTGAGCTCCAGCAAAGCCCGGTTATCTGTGTCCTCTGCCAATACCAAATTCAGGAGGCACGATGTTTTGTTCAGGGTTGTAACTCAGTAAATATTTGTTGGCTTGCTTTGTTGGTGGTGGTGGTAGGAGGGTTGACAAAACCTTTCAGAACCAAGTTATATACATTTGGAGCATTATGATCATTAAATAACAGTCACTGTTTGATTTACAGTTGAACCGGGAATAACAAACATGAGCCATCCTTAAGGCAAGTCCCCTAGCGCTAGCTGTGCCAACAACTCTCCTTTCTAGTCCACATACCTGTGGCTGCAAAATTCCGGGCTCTGTGGTTTGTACATTGGTCTCAGTGTGTTCCAGGGGAGAAGTGGTAGGTGGAGGCTCTTTACTAAATTCTTGTCCATCTCTTCAGTACTCTCGAGAGTACTGGTTTCCTGTTTGGTTTGCATTTTGTCCACTCCCATAGTTTGGATTACAGATGGAGAGCAGCCATAAGAATGCTATATCCAGGGAGAAGCCCTCACCTCCAGCCTCTGTGACAACTCAACAGCCACTACCTGAAAGCTGTAGTTTCTCCAGTAGAAGCCTGGAGTAGGTTGTGGGCTCTGGAGCCAGACCACCGGGGTCGGTTACCTGCATCGACTACAGTTGACCCTTGAACAACACAGGTTTGAACCACATGGGTCCACTTGTATATGGATTTTTTTCCCATAAACATTGTACCGAGTGTGCCTGCCTCTTCTGCCTCCCCTTCCACTTCTTCCACCTTTTCTGCCTCTGCCACCCCTGAGACGCAAGAGCAGCCCCTCCTGTTCTTCCTCTTCCTCAGCCTGCTCAATGTGACGATAATGAGGAAGACCTTTATGATGATCCACTTCCACTTAATGAACAGTAAATGTATTTTCTCTTCCTTATGATTTTCTTAATAACATTTTCCTACTTCATTGTGAAAATACATGTAACATACAAAATATGTGTTAAACAGCTGTTTGTGTTATACATAAGGCTTCTAGTCAACAGTAGGCTATTAGTAGTTAAGTTTTGGGGCAGTCAAAAGTTATGCTCAAATTTTCAACTGTGCAAGGGGTCAGTGCCCCTAACCCCTGTGTTATTCAAGGGTCACCTGTACTTCCTTTGTATTCTTGGGCAGTTTACTTAACCTTTGTGTGCCTGAGTGTCTGAAGTAAATGAGTCAGTTTAGGCACAGTGGTGAGGACAGCACATGGCACATAGCAAGTGCTCAGTTAATGTAAACTCTTACTATAATTCCATGTTAGATGGTTCTGGGGATACCTCATTCCTCAGGAATAGTGGTAGTGGGTGGGGCCTTAAAGATAGGGAGGTGACCACCTCACTCTTCTTTATGAACCTCAAGGCCCTGCAGCCTCACCCTTGTGGGTCTCTACAACCTCACCTGTACTTCTCTCCCCCTTGCTCACTTTCTGAAGCCACAGTGGCCTTTTTTATTTTTATTTTTGAGAGACAGGGTCTCGCTGTGTTACCCAGGCTGGAGTGCAGTGGTTATTCACAAGCACGATCATACCTCACTGTAGCCTCAAACTTCTAGGCTCAAGTGATCCTCCTGCCTCAGCCTCCCAAGTAGCCGGGACTACAGCGGATGTCACAGTGCCTGGCCACAGTGGCCTTTTATTTGTCAGACACATTTCATCTTTCCTGCCCCAGGAAAGGGCCTTTGCAAATGCTATTCCCATAGTCTGAAATTTCCTTGTGTACCTGGCTCTTCCTCACCCTCCAGGTCTCAGCTCAAATGTCACCCCCTGAGAGAGGGGCTGGTCCTGACCCTCTGATGGCTGACTGTCTTCCCCACTGGAATGCAAACACCAGGGCAGCAATGGCAGCGTTCATCTCATTCACCCCTGAGCCACAAGCACAGCAAATGCTCAATAAGCAAATGATGAATGATCGGATGACCGAGAGGCGCTGCCCTGAGATGTGGTTTCAGAGACCAGGGAATCCTGTGGGTAGCATGAGCCTGGTAGCAGGAGGAACTGGGTTTGTGTCCCTCGACAGCTGTATGGTCTTCCCATCTCTGAACAACCATCTTCACATCTGTAGACAGGATAATCATACCTCCCTTGCAAAGCCACTGCACAGACAGTCATGTAGAAGCACATAGCACAGTTCCTGGCACATGCTCAAGAGACAGTGGCTTTTAGAACCAGGAGTCATTCCTTTAGCAGCCTAGCTTTGGGTCAGGCCTGATGCAGACCCATCCAGAAGGGGCACTCCTGGACTCCGCCCTCAGTGTCTGGTACTTGGTGAGAATTAGTTTCTTACACTTCTCTGATTGGTGAGGGGGGACAAATAGAGAAGGCGGCTCTGGAAGAAGACAGGCTGGTCCACATACTGGTCCTGAGGGTTCCAATCTCAGTTCCTTTTCTCACCAGAAGAATGGGGAAAATACACCATTTAGAAGGTGGTAGTGAGGATTAAATGAGCTAACAAGTCCAGCACATAGAGGGCCCCCTTCTCTATCCTCCTCCCTGAAAGCAAAGGCCACAATTTCTCAGTTTTGGTATGGCTCCTCCAAGCTATGAGAGGAGGCAACCACATGGTCCTCTGCTAAGGCTAAGCTGGGGGCCAGGGGGCAACCCAGGCTGCACTGAGCCCGCCTTCTCAGCCCATTTCCGTCCCCCCACCAAGAGGACTACCAAGACCTCTCCTTCTGTACCCCTGTCTCTGTCCCAGCAAGTCCCGAGGAGATCCTTCCTGTTATTACAAAACTGGCTCTCCTGTGCAGGGCCAATGGCACATGCCCCTAGGAGCCTCAGCACACGTTTCCAAGGTTCCAAGGAGACAGCCTGGGTGTGGGTGTGGGTGTGGGTGTGTGCACGCGCATAAATTTGTAACTTCCAGTTCTTTAAAGGAACGTGGAAAGGCAGTGAGGGTCAGATTGCAAGTGTGATGCAGGGGGAAGAAGCATAATGGCAGGCCAGGCTACTCTTTGCCTTTCGTAGAGAAAACAGCATGGCACTTCACAGTTTGCAAACACTTTCACGTAGGATAACTCATTTGATCCTGGCGACAAGCTTGTGAAGCGGGTATTCTTTTTCCCCTTTTTACAGACTGGAGGTAGAGAGAGAGAGAGACAGGTCAAGGATTCCTGAGCAGCAGGCAGCAGCTTCCGTATTCATATCCTGTCTGTGATTATAAGCCCCTGCCATCTTCCCTGGGCCACACTGCCTTGTCCAGAGGGGATTCTGGTTTAGAAGTGCCCCAGATGGGCAACCTGTCTGCCCAGCTCAAAGCCAAGGACTTGTTCAGCCTTTGAGTGTGTTTTCCTACTTCACAGCTCATTAGAAAGGAGGCCTGAATGACCAAAGATGGCAGGAAGATGGGGGGCACCTCTAAGCACAGCCAAGCTCCGTGGGCTGAGGGAAGGTTGGGGTGTAAACAGCTGGTATTAACAGTATGGGTTACAGACACAGGGTCTTCCCAGAAGCTGGAGAAGAAGGAAGTGAGAGATGGAGTGAGCGGTCTGGAATGGAATCAGTTCTTGGAAGAGGATCCTTGGGAGACAGGGTGGGAGTGAAGACAGGAAGAGTAGTCTTTAGGGATCAGGGCCCAGAGACACAGAAGTGAAACTGAGTCAGGGCTTGGGGCACAGATCCACCCTTTTGCTGGACATGGATTGCTCTGCCCAAGGAGAGAGCCGCCAGGCAGCCATTGTAGCTGGAAGCCAAGGGAGCCTGGAGTCTGGTCAGCTCTGCTGGAGAAATTCTGCTTACCCAGCGACAGGAAAGAGGCAGAGGTCTGTGCAGACTGGGCAATGAGCCCCATGTTTGGGTCTCAGGGAGTCTCTTTGAACTGGAAAGTGGAGGGGGAGGCTGCAGGGAAGACAGAGTCTGGGGAGAGCACACCTGGAATTTCTCACACTCCTCACGGCTTTCCTCTGAAATTCCCTCCCACTGAAGCCAAGATGTGCTTTGCACGTGACCTAAATGTGTGCTGAAGCACAGCCATCGGGCTGAAGGAAGAAGAGAAAGTGGGGAGTGTGTAGTCCAAGGAGAAACCTGCCCCCTTTCACACTGGACAGAGCGCAGTGGAAAGTCCACCAGAGCAAAGGCACTTGACCCTGAGGGCATGCATGTTCTGGGGCAACTGGCCTCAGCTGTCTTTCTCCACTGAGGTTTGAAGCTGGAGCAGTGGGAGATGGGAGAGAAGCTGCTTCAACAAGAACTTTTTGGGCACTTTCACGACTGCTTAAAATTCCAGTTCTGCATGGTGGGTGTTCTTTCTTTCCACCACGGTATATTGCTTTTCAGGTAGATATTTTTATTTTTATGAATGATCTGGCCAGTCTGGCAGCTTTGGTTGGGGACAGTAATGCGACTGAGGTCTTTGTGACCCCTTTGTCCCCTGATTCACCCAGTTGGCTGCAGGCATCTGTCAGTCCCTCATGCCTCTGACCCTCAGTGAGACAGACGGCAGTGAAGGAATAAGAGGCGGCCGAGGCTCTGGCCCTTGGACCTACCCAGCCATATCAGACTGACAAGCCTCAGCCGGAGCTTGCAGCACTTGGCAAAGCTCTGCCTGAAGCCTCAGGCAAGTCCCCTGAGTGCTGGCCTCTAACTCTGCTCATCCACAGTGAGGGTTGGGGACTTTTCAGCTGTCACAGGGCTCTGCAGCCCAGCTGGGAGCCAGGGACCAGCAGCTGCTGCCACACTTCAAAGGCCTTGTTATCCTCATCCTAGGAGCAGTGCCCTGAGTTGCCCCCAAGAACCCTCCCCTGCTCTGCTGGAAGCCCTGCCGCTCCTGTGCATGCAGGGGGCCTCTGGGCACCTGAGTAGGGCCAGAAGGGGGCAGCACCACCTTCCCTGGGTGCCTGGGCCAAGAAGGGAACCCTCCACCTTAGCCTTTGGAAAGCCTTCCAGCTTTGCCCACCTACACGGGCCACTCAGAGATGGCAAAGAAGTCACCTGTGGCCTGTTCGTGGGTGTGGACTCCAGCTGGGGCTCACCCCTTGGGCTGAGGTGCAGAGGGCTTCCCTCAGGGATGGGCTTCTCCTGGTGGGCAGCTGGTGTCCCAGGTGTTCCGGGGGCACAGGAGCTCCTTCTGTGATCCTCACCTCAGAGGGTGGCCTGGGCTGCCCCCAGCATTCAGAACCGCAGGGTGTGGGTAACGGGCCTGTGCCCGAAGCTCCAGGAGAGAGCCCGTGGGGGGCCCTGCCCTGAGCTCTGGAAATGACCTTCCTCCCTCAGACACTGACTCTGGAGGAGCAGAGCCTACCACCCCTCCTTGCTGACTTAAAGGCAAGCCCACACCGGCTCCAGAGGGATGCAAAGGAGGCCATGGGCTGGGGTGTCTGTCCTCTGATTCCAAAATTTGGGAGTGGGCTAAGAGAATTCCTGTAGGGACAACCAGGGCCACCTGGGATGAGCTATATGAGGTGCCAGCACAGCAGGATGAGGGACAGGCCTGAGAAAGGTCCCTTGGGGGGATGTCCCAGGGGCCTAAGTCAGACTCGGGCAGCAGAGGCCAGCCGCCCCTGTGAAGGCAATGAGGAGTTTCAGCATTGAGGACCCCCGGGGGTGCGCCCCTGACATCTTGCAACAGAAGAGATTTGGGGAAATATTTATCAGGACTCTCCCCAAAACCCAGCCTTGGGTTTCCCAGGCAGGACTTGGGAGACACTTGGTGCTGGCCGCTGGGTCTGCCCCTCAGTCCACACCCCCCTCCACCCTCCCGCGCTGCTGTGTTTGCCTGGGTATCCTGGGAGCCCGGGCTTTCCAGCCTCGTGGTCCGTTACATAACAGCTTCCATCCCATCCGTGAGTTCAGCCCTCCAGCGGGTGAGCGGGAGGCTCCTCTCCAGACACGGGCTCCTGCTGCCCAAACCCAGTCTCTGCCGCTCCTCTGCCACCCCCAGCGTGCAAAGGGAGGGAGCTTAGTAAGCGGTGAGCATCCAGCTGGATTCTTTCAACAGGGCCCTCTGTCCTGTCCTTGTCCCACATGAGCATAGCACCTGTCAGTGGCCACACACTGGCCATGGCTTCCCAAAGCCAGCAGGCCTAGAGGACAGCCCTGGAGATGGTGAGGCCCCCACAAGTCTCCCCAGTCCCTCTCTGCACCGTGGCCATTCCTCCTGCACAGGGGAACCAAGGCAGACCCCTGTTGTGGACCCTCCCTAGCCTGGAGATGCCTGTCCTGCCACTGTACCTGTGGCTGTCCCCATCCCTTGGGCACCTGGGCAGCCAGCGAACGCAGACCACCTGTGCTCCTACCTGTCCTCTTCTCTGGCCAAGGAAGAGAGTGCTCCAGCAGGGACTTGAGGACCTCAGGCATGTCCATGGCAGGGGCCACTCCGAACCAGTTGCAGCTCAACACAGCCCAGCGGGAGGTGCTTGCCTGGGGGAGTTCAGAAGCAGCTGGAAAGGCAGGGGCTGGCCGAGCTGCAGGCTAAGGAGGCAGGCAGGGTGGGAGCCTGAGGCAGCCAATGGACAACACTGGCCCAGCCCGCTCGGCCACCCCCGGCTCGGCCACCTGCCAGCTCCGCCAGCTCAGGCTGCAGCCAGGCCTTCCCTTCCCGCTGCTTGGCAGGGCGGTCCTGGCCCTATGCCAGCTGCAGCACGTGGCACCACTGCGCCAATCCTCTGACAGAGAACTCGGCCTGTTATCTAACTTTGGGAAGGGAAGTTCTTCCCCAGGCTGGGAGCCATAACCAGGGCTGCCAGGTGAGAACGGTGAGCTCCACACCCACAGCAAGCATGCCCTGGCACACAGGGGCAGCAGAGCCCTGGAGGCCCAGGCACAGCAGGGAGCAGGGTGTGCCATGGAAACCATCAGGGCTGGGACCTGAGGCCCCAGGAAGAAAGAATGACAGGCCAGACCAGCATCCCAGGCAGCTCAGCACAAAAGATACTCTGTGTTGGTACATACTGGGACCCCAGTGGGCATCATGCCCTCACAAGTGAGCCTGTGAGCCTTGAGGGGTTGTGGCGTGTTTTCATGCTGATGTGTATGTGCCATGCACATGTGCCCTACCGGGCACACCAGTTGCATGTGGCATGCCTAACTGGGGCTTTATACCATCTGCAGAGCCTGAAGTCTGTTCCCCGAAGGGAAATGATAAAACCTGCTGCCTGAGGTTCTTTGGTCTTCCAGTGGGGAGGGAGAGAAGAGGCAGGTGCCACCGAAAGGGGGCACCTCGGCAAGCCTGGTTCAGGTTTGTCTTGATGTCCCAGCTGTCCAGGTGGCAGCTGGTTGTTTGCTAGTCCCCTCCCTTGACCTCCCACCAGCACACTATCTGGCCTCTGTGGTCCTCAGGCTACTTGATGTTGTGGGTGATGCCAAGATTCTGCGTGTCGCCATCTACCTAAGGCCAATATCAGAGCAAAGCCAGACCTGGCCAGGATGTCAGGTTCTTGATTCTGCCATACATTGATGTGGGATCTTGAACAAGCTAGGCAGTGATTCTGGGTCTCAATTCTAAAACTACTCAGTGCAGTAACCTTTAAGGCAGCAGTCCCCAACCTTTTTGGCACCAGGGACTGTTTTCAAGGAAGACAATTTTTCCATGGACCGGGGTTGGGGGGCGGTTCGGGATGATTCAATTGCATTACATTTATCGTGCACTTTATTTCTATTATTATTACATTGTAATATATATTGAAATAATTATACAACTCACCACAGTTTGGGGACCTCTGCTCTAAGGTTCCTTTCAGCTCTAATTCTACAGCTCTGAGGTGCAGGTTGGATGCAATAAGCATTTGGTTTTCTGCACTGTAGCTGATTTCTACCCAGTCCTTGCTGTTTTCCAAAATTTCATTTTGCACAGAATCAAAAATATTCCAGGAACCCCTTCTGGCTTCTCCCCTTCCCTACAATCCCCAGCTTATCCTCTAATTACCCTCCTTTCCTCCCTAGTAACCATCCCCAAATTATGTTCTTTTCCCAAATTAATTAAAAATTAATTTTAGGAAGGGGGAGGAGGGGATGGGGGAAAACCTACCTAATGGGTACAATGAACAATATCTGGGTGACGGGTACTCTTATAACCATGACTCAAGCATTATAAAAGCAATTTATGTAACCAAAATACCAAGACTATTTGTACCCCATAATACTTAGAAATACAAAAATTAATCTTAATTTTTGAATCCAAAAAATAGTATAGATCAGCCGCGGTGGCTCACACGTGTAATCCTAGCACTCTGGGAGGCCGAGGCAGGAGGATCACTTTGAACTCAGGAGTTTGAGACCATCTGAACAAGACCCTGTCTGTACTAAAAACAGAAAAAATTAGCTGGGCATGGTGGCATGTGCCTGTAGTCCCAGCTACTCAGGAGGTTGAGGCAGGAGGATTGCTTGAGCCCAGGAGTTTGAGGTTGCCTTGAGCTAGGCTGACACCATGGCACTCTAGCCTGGTGACAGAGTGAGACCCCTGTCTCAAAAAAAAAAAACAAAAAAAAAATCAGGAAACCAAAAAATAGTACATGGCCCAAAGCTCAAAACCTCTGGTAAGGTATACTTGAGAAATGTCATTTCTGTCCTGTTTATTCTCCCCATTACACATTTAATCAGTTTTTTATTTTCATTCCAATGTCTCTTTTTGCAAAAGTGAGCACATATATATATGAAAACTTTTTTAATTAATTAATTATTTATTTATTTTTGAAATATGGAACGCTTCACGAATTTGCATGTCATCCTTGCGCAGGGGCCATGCTAATCTTCTCTGTATCGTTCCAGTTTTAGTAGATGTGCTGCCGAAGCGAGCACTATATATGAAATTTTTAAGTACATTTTTTTGAAGAGTTGTATGTTTTGATCAGTTGGGAGGATTTTGTGACTACGAAGGGGAGGCCTCCTTCCTGCTCTGTTCCCAGCCAGAACCCTGGTTGGTGCCCTCTGCCTCTGCCAGCCTGTGGGTGGGAGTGAGGCTGGGCCCGGTATGCAGCTGCCCCGAGTTGACCTGTGATTTACAGGCAGGGCTCACTCAGGCTGGGCTGGTGCATTAACTATTCCTTGGCCTAAGACTCCTCTTGCGTCCAAGACTGGCTTATCGCAAAGGTGGAGTGGCCAGGTGCCCGCAGAGCATGACTTCAGAGGCAACAGGAAGTATCCTGTGTGTCTCAGAAACACCCACCTGCTGCACGACATTTCATTCTTGGAGATTGGTTCCTGTGAGCTCTCTGCAGACTCCTTTTAATGTACATGTCCTAAGCCTCTAAGACCATGAATGAGCACTTACCACATACCTGGCACCAGGCTAAACCCTGTAAGGAATTCAAAGTTAAATACCATACCTGGCCAGGCAACTCCCTATCCTTAGAGAATTTTCACACTCCTGAAAGTCCACCCTGGCACCCCTGTGCTCAGGGTGTCCAGCTGGCAGTATCACCTCTGGTCAGTCAGGGAGCACATCAGTGGGTTGCAGGGCCAGGTGGCTGGGGAGAACAGAGGTAAGAAGGGAAGGCCAGGGACATACCTAGAGACCTTTGGAGGGGCCACAGGGCAGTCATGCTGGGTTTGTCTGCACTCCTTGGGTTTCACAGCCCAGGGGTCTGATGCGCACTGCAGAAGGTCTGAGGTCCATTGGTGTCCTCCATGCCACTGAACCCATCCCCGTCCCCTGCCCTTGGCTTTTCACTGGTTGTATCTGACCTCAATTCACTAGGAACCAGGTGCCCTTTATGTGCCGACAGCTACGTCTCTTCACAGGAAAGCTGTGATGCCAGACAAGAGGCTGGGATCAGAGTAGAAAAGGCCTCCAAGAACATCCAAGGCCTCGTTCAGCTGAGAGGCCCAGCCCGAGGGAGGGCTGCACCACGAACTTGCACAGAGCCTCGCCCTCTCCCTGACGGCAGTGCACGATTCACTTCCAGGCCCAAAATGAACATGTCAAAGAGGTTGACACAAACTTACTGATCATCAACCAGGCGGGTCCAGTGTCACAGGCTGCCCTCTCTGAGTGCCTGCACGTATCTCCCTGGAGGCTGCAAAGGGCTCCCCTGGTGGGGGCATATGTGGATGCTGTTTTGGGGAGAGCCCTCAGGGCCTTCTATAGAGGTGCCAAGATGCCCGTCACCCCTCCGCCTGCAGGTCCCTGACAGTCATCCACTTGCCCTGGGCCTATCCTTGAAAGCAGCTTCCCCAGAGCAGAGGCGGCTGGTGGACTGTGTTGGTGGTGCGCACTGAGGCCTCCACTCACAGAGCCGAAGCCCAGAAACGGACCTGCATCAGCTCTGACCCACTGATAGGATGAATGTCAGCCTCTGACTGTGGAGGTTACCCTGGTACGTAGAACTGCATGTGTGAAATAAGAGAAAAAGCAAGATGCAGAAAAGTAGATGTGCACTGATTACAATGATTAAAAAATATTTTTGAAGCCTCAATTCCAGTTTCACCTCCTCCAGGAAGCCCTCCTGGGCTCCCCAGCCTGGATGAGGGGCCTTCCCTGGCACCTGAGTGTCTCCCGCCACTGTGCCCATCCCATCATCCTACAATCTTATGTCATGTTGGTCTCCCCTGGCAGACTGTGGACTGATGGGGAAATCAGTTTCTTCAGTCATCTCATATCCTCAGGATCGGAGGTGGAGTGGGGACTCAGGTAATGCTTACCAAACAAGGATCAGAGGAGAACTTATGAATTCAGTTCAGTGGGGTCACTGAAGTCCTGCGTGACTCACTCCCTTTAATTCTCTGAGCTCAGGAAAGGCCCTGATGCAGGCCCATGCTCTCTCCAGCCTGAGGCGGTGGCTGCGTTTTTCTCCTGCGAACTGCACCTTGCCACTCCACTTTGGTTTTTCGCAGTGTGGCCAGGGGTGCTGAGAACCCTAGAATGGCAGAGCTGAGGGGACCTTTGCTGACATCCACTTCCCAGTGTTTCTTGGTCTTTTCCCCGCCTCCTTCCTGAGGATTCTTGGAACCTTCACTGAACCTCTCTGGGCTATGAAACATGGAAGTTCTGAGGTCCACTGGTGTCCTCAGTGCCACCGAACCCATCCCCATCCCCTACTCTTGACTTTTCACCGGTTGTATGTGACCCCAATGTGGACAGCGGACTTGCAGGGCTGTTGTGGAGAACAGACACACTATGTGTACCACACCTGTGCAAACAAGGTGCCCCATAAAGTTGGCTGCTTCTGTCCCTCATCCCATCATTTGTCAAGCATTAGAGCACCCACTGTATACCTGGCCCAAGTGACTCCATCTTTAGGCATTTCTCAGGCCCTGGACCTCTGTTCCTGGGGCCACTTCATGCTGCAGTTTAAAGCTACCTGATCAGAGCTTGCTCGTGCAGCCCCTCCCCACAGGACTCCCCTTCATTACCCGCAACTATGCACCATCCAAGAGATTTGAAAACATACCTTCTGCCCTGGCAGGTACAGGTGTCCCTGATTGAGAACTCCAGTTCTAATACAACCGCTCCTTTTAAAGATGAGGAAACTGGGCCCATGTGACTTTGGTCTCCTTTAGGCCCAGAGGAGTCAGGGCTGCAGTTGGCATCGCATTCAAAGGCACGGCCCTCACCTTCCTGGAGGAGCTACGTCCAGAAAGGGCGCAGAGGCAGGCCTCCCAGACCCGGCTGGCACTCACTGGTGAGAACAGGGCAGGTGTGGGCACCACTGGACCACAAAAGGCTGTGGGCAGAAAGGCTGCAGAAGAGCCAGCAAAGGGTATCTGCTGGGGACACTTGCGCACAGCACAGCTTGTCCCCGCCAGCCGAGGTGTTGCCTGAGCCGGGGTCAGCTGGGTCTGTGTGTACACAGGGACACAGTCCTGCCCCTCACCCCTCGGAATGTCCACCCAGGGCAGAGCCAGCACCAGCCAGCTCTGCCCTGTGAGTACAAAGCAGCCCAGGCCCCCGGGCACAAGTGCCAAGCGGGGAGGAACAGGAGCGACACCTCAGGGACAGAGGTCAAAGTGCACAAGTTTATTTTATAGAACAAAGGCTAAAAGAAGCAAGTTTCTTTCATTTTATTTTAAGAAGGACAAAAATTATTATTAAAACATCTACATTATTATCAAGATACTAGACCTTATGAATATTTAATATTAAAGTGTGGTATTCTTAAATTTTTAATACACAGACATTTTAAAAGGACCATTAAATTGATTACTGCCCAGCTGAGAAATGCAGCATCCTTCTCCACTCCACCCCCACCCCACTGGCCATGTCATCTTGTCCCTGCCTGCTAGGGGCCCGCATGGCCCTGATTCAATGCTCTGAGCCTCCCAGCTAGGGGCCCTGGAGGGGTCAGCAAAAGTGCATTCTGCCCCCCCAATTCCCTGCCCTGCCCTGTGTGGGTCCAGCTCTGGCCAGGCCAGGGAGCGCCAGGTCCCAAAGGCCCCTGGACAAGATAACAGGCTGAAGATGAAAACTCTAGACTCTAACCATGTTCCTTTGCAGGGGAGACAAATACCAATGACCTTCTTTCCCTGAGCACTCCGTGCTCTCCCCACTAGACTGCGTGGTCTGGGAAGCTACCAGGCAGAGCTGGGCCCACATCACCTCTGAACCACAGCTTGGGTCCCTCTCTCCTTCACAAGTAGCCCAATGACCCCTAAAACCCTCCAAATCACACAAGGATGGCTGCATTTTCTAGCCAAATTCTTAATCTTTAGCCTTCATTAGAAGTGATTCCTTGGATACCACACACATATATAATATTATATAGAGCGATATATTTAATACCTGTGTATATATGCATCACGGGGGCGACATATATACACACTAAAAACAAGGCTGGTGACAACAGACTGCAACACCACAGATCAGGGAAAACAAGTATCGTCGACACTCACAGCCACAGCCACAGCCCCCACTTAGGGTGTGCTCTCCTCCTCTCCAGCCATGCCACCAGCACCCGGGCTCTGCAGTGCTGGCCTGCTGGGGGCAGGGGGCAGGGAAGAGGGAAGGATGCATGCCACGATTATCAGGAAAGGTCGGGCAGTGGTGGCAAGAGGACCGGGCGCACACTATCAATCCTTGATGGGGAGAAGGATGGGGCCTTCCCTTCTCTCCATCTCACCCCCCAGCCTTGGGCCTTGGTTCCTTCAGGGGCTGCCTCACTCCTTGTGCCAATGGTGTGGGGCATTCTGGAATGTCTGGGGGGCCAGGGGAGGCTGTGTCTGCCCATGGCGGGTGGGGTGGAGAGGAGGGGGTGCACACAGACATGTCAGACGAAGGGATGGGAGAGGCCTTGGTGGGTGGGGGCAGGGGCTGAGGGTCAGCTGGGGTCCCAGGCAGCTGGCAGGGCTGGGGACCAGGGAGGGGCTGGGACAGATGGTCGTAACTGTATGTCTGGGTCTAGGGGAGAGGATCGTGCTGGATCCCCAAGAAAGAGGAGCAAGTCCCATCCTGAAGTGGTCTGTGGTGTCCAAGGTTGAGCCCCCTTTTTTCCACATCTCCCAGGTCCCCACCCACCCACCCCCTACACCTCAGAACCTGAGCTCCTGGTGCCCTGCCCTTTGCCACCTCTCCCGGGGCAAGCGAGGCAAGTACCCTCTGCTGCTATACTCCCCACGACCACCCCAGGAGGGGACTGTCCCTCCATGGGTGCTGACATGACCAGCCCTCCTCTGGGCCTCCCTCCCCAGCCCCTGGCAGCCTGACTGGGACCCCAGCTGCACACTGACTGTCACATCTCCACTGAAGGGCCCAGAGGCTCCAGCCAACAACTGGCCCTGAGTCTTCTGCCTACTGTTTTCATCCCAGCTCGGTTTTGTGCTGGGACCCTGGGCAGATCACCTCTCCCTTCTAAGCCTCAGTCTTCCTATCTGCAAAATGGGGTCTGTGCTGGGTCATGTCTGGAGGCTCTGAGGATCTGCAATCTATATTCTCTGGCCGGTGAGGCAGCAGCGCTCAGGTGGTGGCATCATTAACAGGCCCCAGACGCCTCCACTAACCAGAGATCATCAAGCGCAGCTCCTCCCACTCTTCTAACCAGAGGAGAAACTGAGGCCCCAGGGGGCAAGTGACTAGTACAGTGTCCCCAGCTCCATCCTGGGGCTGCATTTTAAAGCTAATCGGGGCCACCTGCCCACTGCTGTTTCCTGATCTGTCCCCCGGGGGTGGGGGGTTGGGAGGGGGCAGGGAGAAGGACCCTCCTGCTACAGATTCAAGTGGGGACTCCAGGCTCCCCAGCCCTGAGCTTTGGGCCCCTTTAGGAGCAGACAGAAGTTAAAGCTGTAGGCTGAAGCTGGAGGGGTCGCCAGGCCCCTCCCTCCCCAACCAGGAGAGCCGTGGGCGTGGGGGAGGGTCTGCCCAGGTTCCAGCAGGACGAGGACCCTGGGACCCTTGTGACTGCAGCACGTGCACTTGGGTGTGCACAGCTGGGGCACGGGGGCGGAGAGGATGGCCTGGGCCCCAGGGGGTTGGGGGCTGCCTGAGGAGGGCGGCCCCCACCCCCAGCTGGCCTGCCCTGGCCCTTCTATCAGCCCTCTGTCCCCACCCAACCCCGACCCCAAGACTTCACTCACACCCAAGACCTGGCCCTACTCCCCAATGGTGGCAGCAGCAACAGAGGCTTCTGGGGTGGTACCAGCAGTGTCCCCGTCCTCCTGCAGCAGGAAGTTGTATTTGCCAAAGTCGTCATCCCGAGGGCACAGCAGCATGTCCTTGCGAGCCTTGGCCAGCTTCTGCTTCAGCACCTCGCGCCGGTCCAGCCACTCGTTGAGCTCCTCCTGTCCGTGGGCGCAGCGGCACTTGTCCCCGTCTGGGCAGGCCTTGCCCTTCTGGAGCCTGTGGGCGGCAGGAGGCTCACTGCCCCAGCTCTGTGCCCTTCCCACCCCGGAGCTGGGACCTTGGGCTGGCCACCTGACCTCCCCCAAGACAAGCCCCTCCCTGGGCAGCTTCCATCCCAGCTCAGGGAACATCTGCATGTCCCAGGCCCTCTCTGGGATCTGCCCTGGGCTGCAAAGCAGAGGTCTGGGCAGGTCTCAGCGCCCCCTCCAATACCAGCCCTTCCTGCCCCGCCCCTACGGCTGTACTCATACCCCAGACGCCCCTCACTCACACTACCTCCAGGCCAAGGGGAGCCAGAGCTGGCCATGGCCCCACCTCCTCAGGCCCACCCCATGTCCTGCCAGGCCCTGCCCTCCGGGGGAGCACCTGTCGCAGAGCCGGAACTCGCCCATGGGGAAGCGGTAGGCCCAGCCACTGGCGTCACTGTCGGACGTAAAGACCTTCTCCTTGTGCTTCTCAGACTGAATGTGCTGCTGCCACTGCTTCTTGCTATTGCTGTTCTTGCCACAGAGCCAGCAGTGGTAGCCCATCTGGGGAACAGCCACCGTGGGTGCCTGATCCCCCACACCTCTGCCCGGCCCACCTCCCTCAGGGAGGCTGAGCTCGAGGCCACCGGCCCTGCAGGCAGCCCCTTGGGCACGCAGGGGCAGGCGTTACCATGATGTCAGCGTAGTCTGTGGGCATTTGGATCTGCTTCTCTCCTTCCCGAGAACTGACTGGGGTCCCTTCTCCAGGCTTCCCTGGGTTGTGTTTTTTCAGCCACATGTCATAGGTCTGCTGCATGTCCAGGACTGGGGAGGGGAGAAAGGACAGAGTGCCTGGTGAGGAGGGCTTCCCCATTCATCCTGCCCCGTGACCCCTGCTTGATTTGGGAGCCATGGGCACCCCAGGCCCTGCTGATCGGCTGCCCGACCTCAAGGCCTGGTCAACCACAGAGGCCGAGAGCAGGCACGGCCTGGTATGGATGGACAGGGGCCCAGGCAGCAAAAGGGGGCCCGAGAGCGCCTGAGATGGATCGAGATGTCGGCAGTGAGGAGACGCCGGCTGAGACCCCACCCTGCCGAGGCTGCCCACTCACTCTTGTTCTCCTTCATGAACGTCCACATGTCCCTCTCCTCGGGGCTGTGTGCGAAAGAGCAGTTCCCCACATACTGGCACTTGCGGCCGTTCTGCGCGTGGATGCAGAGCTGTGGGGCGGGTGTGGGCA
This sequence comes from Lemur catta, assembly GCF_020740605.2. Classification (NCBI taxonomy): domain Eukaryota; kingdom Metazoa; phylum Chordata; class Mammalia; order Primates; family Lemuridae; genus Lemur; species Lemur catta. Next base: position 6,964,776 of record NC_059133.1, read on the forward strand.
GAGCCTGCTGAGTCCCGCTGACCGTGTCACTGCCTTGGCTGGCAGGCAGCCCTCCTGGGACCCCACAGTCCCCTGCACCCCACCCCTGTGCTCACATCGTATTGCTGTGGGAAGTTGCGAATAGATGGCAGCGGCCTCACTGACACCCATTTCCTCTTGGCCTTGGACATCACCAGCAGGACCCGCCGCTCCTTGGTCCAGCTGCAGGACAGACAAAGGAGCCGGTTGGGGAGAAGTCAGGACAGAGCCTCGGGGCTGTGTGGCCTCCACTCCGTGGTGCTTGGGCGGCTCCATCCTGCCTGCGCCCCTGCCCGGTGCCTGGCTCACCAGTGCCGGGCCTTGGCGCTGCAGTACTTGAGGTCCTTGTCAGGCTCCACCACCTGCCCGTTCCTCCAGCACTGGCCACACACAAACTTCATCTGCAGATCGAAGGTGCTGGGCCCGTGTGTCCGTGGGGCACCCTGTAGGGGGACAGGGAGAGCAGTTGGTGAAGCTGCAGGCACCAGGCCTGAGGCCCTGGAGTCTGTTGCACGGGTGGTCTCTGTGAGAGCTGGGGCTCCCCAGAGCCTTGGAATGGGCTGGTCCACTCCCTGGTCCTACCAGCAGGCTTCTTAGTAGATGGGACTCCTGACTCCTTATTGAGTGCTCTTTTGGCTTTCTCTGGCTGCCCCGACCTCACCTCACCCCCTTGGAGGCCTGCTCTGTGGAACCACTGCATTTCCTAGGGCAAAGCATGCTACCTCTCTGCCTTTGCACATGGTGTTCCCTCTGCCTGGAATGCCCTTCCTCCATTCTTCATCCAGCTTATTCTAGAAACTACTTTCAAGAACTCAACTCAAGTGCCATCTCCTGCAGGAAACCTTCCGTAGAGCTCTTCTAAGTCACAGCCGCCCATTCTAGGAGCTCCCATCGTCCCTCAACTGCCGCATGTTGACTGACTCATCCAGTTATGGGTGCTAGGCTTGCAGAGAGCAGGCAGGGGTTCAAAAGGTGGGCAGCAGGGGGGTGGGCAGGGAGGAGGATGCCTTGAGCAGGGGGACAGACATGTGGGCAGCTCTGGACTCCAGCCCCTCCCAATGTCTCGCTGGTCTCTTAGGCCCCACGCACCATGCTCCTTCCCTGTCCTCTGAGCCAGCCTTTGCTTTGCAGGCAGAGGGCCAGCCCTTCTGTACCCCTGGGACAGGGTAGGGGTGAGAGGTGCCACCTTGAAGCCGCTCGCTCAGCTACACCAGCCAACCTGCTGCTCTGTGAATGTACCATCCGTCTACCTCCCATGCCCCGATCTCCCAGGGACATTGGGTGCAGTCACCCCTTGCTTTTCCAGGCTGAGGGGAGTGAGCCTTCTGCCCTGGGAGCTCCACGAGGACAGGAGCTGTGGCCACTCCTCTGCCTCCAGCACTGCCAGCCCAGGGCCACACTGCTGACAGACCCGTGGCCTGCACTGGACACCTCGCAGGCCAGCTCGGCCCCAGAGTAGCACACGTTCCAGCCCAGCAACAAGGCGAAATCACACCTTTGGGACTGGGACTCGCCTGTGCAGGAGCAGGCAGGAGGTTTATCCACAAGGCTGTTGATTTCTGGGTGTTCCCCTTGATCCTCACAAGCAGCATGAGAGGCAGGCACTACTCCCATCTCACGGGCAGGGGGAGGGGGCGCGGAAGGTGTTCAGTAGAGCAGTGACCCTGGTCCTGAGCTCCTACCTCAGGGTGCCACAGCCCTGGGAGGTGGGTGGCATCATTCCCACCTGCCTGAGCAGAAACAGGCTGAGGTTACCGACCCACCCATCTGTAAGTGGCATGAGGACAGGGGCCTGGCAGGAGATGGTCACTCATGCTCCTTGTTGGGATGGCACAGATGAGCCATAGGCTCTGGGCCTGGGCAGCTTCTGCCCTGGTGTCCCCTCCATGGCCATAAAGTATCACTGGCCTCACCCTCTGAATGGCAAATAAGAAGCCTCACACCTGGGCCATAGTCAGGCCTGGCACAGAAGCCCTGTTCTCAAGCCAGGCCAAGCATGGCATCTTGGGTGGGCAGGGTAGGGCCCCTGACAGCAGGAGGAGGCCCCTCATGGCACCCTGGGGCAGCTGGGCCTGCACCCTGTTCCTGGGTGACCCTGGTAGCACCACTGGGCAGGAATAAAGAAGGAGTGGTCAGAGAGATAGGAGGTGTCAAGAACTCAGTGTGGAGATGGGGTCTTACTATGTTGCCCAGGCTGGTCTTGAACTCCTGGACTCAAGTGATCCTCCCACATCAGCCTCCCAGGTAGCTGAGATTACAGGCATGAACCACCATCCCCAGCTGGTGTTCTCTCTCTTTCTTTTTCTTTTTCTTTTTTTGAGACAGGGTCTTGCTCTGTTGCTGGACTAGAGTGCAGTGGAGTCATCATAGCTCACTGCAACCTCCAACTCCTAGGCTCATTGGGATCCTCCTGCCTTAGTCCCAGCACGAGTATCTGGGACTACAAGCATGCGCCATCACACCCAGCTGGGTGTTCTGTCTTTAGAAGGTCCCAGCTGAGCCCCTCACTGCTTCTTTGCCAGGCTCCTGGCCAGGAGCAAAAAGAAAACACAGAGAGGGGTGAGGGGTGAAGGAAGAAGAGGACTGCATAGGAGACTGACTGGGGAAAGAGGAGAGGACCAGGAACAAGGAGGTTAGGGAGGGAGGGTAGGCTCGAGGGGGTGGGTAGCCTTGCCCCATCCTGGCCCATGCCTAGCCCCAGGCAGCCCGCCCTGCTTGCTGGCTCCCTGCCACACCCAGACTGGCCACATGAGGGGTCGGGGGCACAGCCTCCTCCTGAGTTGATCAGTGGGTGGGTCTGGCATGGGTGAAAGGGCCATCCCCCATGTGTGGACAACACAGAGGCCTCCCCTCACACTCACTGTCTCCCTGGCCCAGTGTCCCCATTGTCATCTACAGTCACAGTGATCTCACCGTCTGGGGAGGGTGTGAGCTTCAGGGTGGCACAGGGCAGCCTGGGTCAGCTCCTGTGAGCCTGCTGCCTACCCCAGGAGGTGGGCGGGGCAACGTTATGATCCCCATTTTACAGCTGAGGAAGCTGAGGGTGATGGGGTGACAGTACGGTGCAGTAGGAAGGGAGCCAAGCTCTGGACAGGTTATCAGAGAACTTGGGATCTGCCCCACTCACTGTGCCCCCGGGCCTGTTTCCCCAACTGCAAGAGCCATAACACCACGGCTCATGTCTTTAGGGCCGTAGCGAAGAACCAGAGGGACAGCGGAAGACACCATCCGTAGGTGTCAGCTTGAGCAGCACCGGGGTATTCACATAGTCTCAGAGTATCTCCCAGGAGATATTTATTAATTACAAAGGGGAAAGACCTAACTTTACAACAAAGAAACTTGCAGTGGAGGAACTTTTAATCAAGTAACCCAAGTTTAATCAAAGTGTCACCAGTGACGGGACACATTGAGATGATATGTCTCCTGACATGTGAGCTGAGGAGGACACACCACCTCTGTGGGAAGAGGACACACCGCCTAATGATCCGGATGGATGGATCTTTTACAAAACACCTGGTTCCTCAAAGATGTCAATGCCATGGAAGACAAAGAAAGACCGAGAACTGTTCTAGATTAAAGGAGACCAAAGAGACACAACAGAACACAATTCGTGACTTCTGAAGAACGGTCTCTGTGAATTCTGTGATGCTGGTAGCCATACCGCGGCAGTATGAGAGTGTCCTGGTTTTAGGGTATGCACACTGACGTGTTTAGGGGTGATGGGGCGTCATGTCTGCAGCTCTCAAATGGTTCAGAGAAACAAGAAAACAGTGGGTATTTATGTATATAAATGTGTATGTGTGTATGTACACACACCACACACCACACACACACACACACACACACACACACACACACACACACACACACACACACACACCCAAGTGAGTGGGTATTTATGTATATAAATGTGTATGTGTGTATGTACACACACCACACACCACACACACACACACACACACACACACACACACACACACACACACACACACACACCCCCAAGTGAGCACAGAATGTGGTAAAATAACTTCTGGGGGATCCAGTAAAGGGTACACATGAATTCTTTGTCCTATTCTTACAATGGTCTGGTACATACGAAATTATATCAAAGTGAAGGGATGGGACAGCCTCCCTGTCCCCAACCCGATGCTGACCCTGGGGCCTTACCAAGCTGCTGCTGGCCTTGCCTGCATGGGCCTCCATCTGCTGCCAGTACTTCTTGGATTCCTGAACAATGTCTTCATGGGTCATGCCTAGGGAGGGGGGGGTAGACACAGGCGTCTCTGAAGCGTTCAGAGGGGAGGCAGGCAGGAAGCTTCGAGGTGCCGGGGCTACTCAGGGCCACTCAAGGCCCATGCGGAAGAACCCCATCTCCAGTTAGGCCCCATCACAGTAAGACATGGGGTGCAGAGGAACCACTTTGATCATCTGCAAAATGGGAACAAAGTCTCTCACAGGGAGTGAGAGAATTAAATATGGCCAAAAAGAAAGGGAAATGCAGTAGAAGACATTGGCTCTGTGCCATGCTGGTGTTCCCATCTATTGGGCCAGTGGCCCAGCACCGTTCCCTGACCCCGCCTCCCCAGCAGGGCCTCAAACCTGACGCCTGTTTCGCAGCCTTTAGCCCCCTGGTTTCAGGGCTCCGTGCCTGCCCAGCCCAGCTCACCAGCTTACCGGGGTACATGGCTCTCACTGACAGTCCCCGTAGGCCAAACACCCCAGCCTGTGGCTCTTCCAATCTGATCCCTGCCTGCCTCAGACGGCTGCCTCAAAGCCCAACCTTTGAGGTGCACCCTGCCCTCCTCCCAACTCCTCTACTCTTCCTAGTGCCTTTCCCACGTCGGATTCGCCATCCACCTCCTCCTCTGGATGCTGCTCCACGGCAGCAACTCATCGGAGCTCGCTCTGGGCCAGGCACTGCATCTGACACCCAGTACTGACAGCCCAGACCTCCCCTGTGAACTCCCAGACGATCCAGCACCTGCTCTACATCTCCACCTGAGTCCACCAGGTGGCACAGACCGCCCACGTCCCACCCTCAGCCCTGATGTTAGCCCAGCCTGCTCCTCCTACAGCCTCCTCCTTAGGACATGGCAGCCCCACTCTTCCAGTTATTCTGACCTTGGAGTCAACCTTGACACCGTTCTGTGTCTCATACTTCCCACCTGGTCCATCAACAATTCTTATTGGCTCCACCATCAAAATATACCCAGCATCTGACCACTTCTCCCACTTCCACCGCTGCCACCCTAGCCTGAGCCACCCTCTGGACTCCTGGCTTCTGTCCTTGCCCTTCCATTCTCCACTCAGCAGCCAAAGCAACTTTGAAAAATACCAATCAGATCATACAACTGCACCCACTAAAACCCCCCTCCAGACAGGGTACGCCATGTTCAGAACAATCCCAGCTATTTCTGTTTATGGCCTCCAGAGTCCTACACACTCAGGTCTCTGCTGACCTCTTGGGCCTCATATACCCTCCCCACCCCCACTTCACTGAGCTGCTCTAGCCCCATGGACAGGCTTTCTGTATGCAGCCTTGCTGTGGCCTCTGCCTGGAATGCGCCCTGCCCTTCCCTGCTCAAGTGTCACCTGCTCAGAGGCCTCCCCTGGCCATCTTACCTGAAGTGCCCCGACCCGAGTCCCTCTCTATCCGCTGCTCTCACTTTCCTCACAGCCCTGATCTCACCTGGAATTATATCACTGTTCATCGACTCTAAGAGACACTGACTGTTAGATGTACCACATTTTATACATCTCCCTCTACACACAAAATGCTGCTAATTATTTTACAAATTACGACAGGCAGTGGGGGAACTGTCCTTCCCAGGTCAGATGGAACGAGGATTTATTTACTTCGTCGCACATTGCCTATCTTGCCTCCCCTTATAAATGTGAGTTCTCTGAGCAAAGGCCTCGACTAGTTCCTGGCTGAGTCCCCTGACACAGAGAAGGTGCTTGGTAAGTCCCGGTTAGATGAGTGAGTGAGCGAGTGAGCTAACACCTTTTCATCTCCACAATAGCTCGGTAAGGTAGCGATGAGCATCGCCCTTTGGCAGATGAGCAGAGGGAGGCCCAGAGAGGAGAAGGGACTTGCTCATGACCACCCAGGCAGCAAGCAGAGGAGCTGCGGCAGGAGCCTGGGTCTGACTCCCGCCCCCAACTCCACGCTCCCCTTGCAGCACCTGCACAGGGAGAAGCCCAAGATCTTCCGAGCCTGGACACTCCCTGAGAGCAGAGCTTGTCTCTGTGGTGTCCGGGACACACCAGCTCCCCTGGAGCGCCCACCCCTCAGCGCCGCCCTCCCCTGAACTCTCAAGTATCCCCAACTGGCCACAGGGCCCTGGCCTGTCACCCTCTGCCCAGTCCCGTGCTCCCCTGGCCGACCTGCCTGCCCCTCACCTGAGTACTGCTGCAGCAGCCAGACCTTGAGCTCGATAAAACTGTGGGCGAAGTGGCAGCTGTCCTCCCGCAGGCAGCCGTAGCGCACCTCGTGGCGGCACACGTCGAACTGGAAGTGCTCCTGGAACTGGCGGATCTTGGAGTACTTGAGGGAGGTGGAGCGGACGATGTGCACCAGGCACCTGGTGGGCAGGGTGCAGGGCCAGAATGTAGTCTACCCTCCTGGTAGGGCCTCCCTTCTAGAACCAGGCTTTGCCCTGGGCACTTCCTGACCTATTAACTGACTCCAGAACACGACAGCGTGGGAGGGAAGAGACAGGGCTCTCATGCTCAGGCAGTCTGGGCCTGGGTCCCAGCTCGGCTTCACTGGGCCCCTGGCCTCAGGATTCGATCTGGGGCAGGCTCGAAGATGGAGCTGCCAACAGAGGAGGACCCCAGGCCCCACCTCCCTTCTACGAGGCCAAGAGAAGGCAGTGCCCATGGGTGGCAGAAGGGGCATTTCCCTCAGGTTTCTGGCGTGATGCTCCAGAGCCAGCCCTGACCCCAGAGGGACAATAACCAAGCACCTCCCCGAGCCTGGAATCTTAACTGCCCTCACTGCCAGCCTAGGAGATCAGACCATCACCGACTTTACAGATGAGGACGCCCAGGCCTGGAGCAGCTGGGGGACATAAAACAGGCCATTAGCAGGGCCAGGAATGGGACCCAGGTCTGTTCCTCCCTAGGGTCCGGGCTCCATCACCCCCACTCGGGCAGAGCAAGGGGAGCAAGACAGAGCAAAGGTCAGTGTGCCAAACCTGAGCTGGCGCCTCCCTCACTGCCTGACGCTGGTGTCACGACAGTGGAGGGTGCCAGGCAGGAGTCAGAGACCGGGCACCCACTTGCCTGCTGAGTAAGCTACTTCCAGGCCTTGGCTTTTTCTCTGTACAAAAAAACAGGGGCAGTAACTCTGCCCTCAAGGGACTGCTGAGATAATTAATTAAAATACCCAAGCCAAGCTTGGAATATAGTAGATGCTCAGTAAATACGGTTCCCATCTTTTCCAGGTGGAGGCCGGGTCTGAGTCCCAAATTCTGCTCCTTGCCTTGACACCCTAGGTCTACCCTTTGGCCTCAGCCTTTCCCCAGCCATCTGGCTGGCCCAGGGGGACTCTCCACTGGCTCCCAGCTCCCGGCCCAGGCCGTGGGTCCCACTCACTTGTTGTTGTAGAAGCTGTGCTTGGCAGCCAGGTTGGAGCAGACAGACGGAGAGTCCTTGGTGCCTTTGCTGATGATCCGAGGTTTACTGTCAAAGCAGATCTGCCCAGGGAGGGGGTAGGCTGGGACTTCGCATGGCCACCTGGGAAGTGGGTGGGCTGGGACCCCGCATGGCCACCTAGGGAAGGACTGCTCGGTCCCTGTAAGCCCTGCCCTGGATCAGGGGAGTGAGGAAGGAAATTCCAGGGCCTCTGGCTCTAGCTCACAGACGACCTGGGCCCTCGCACCTCCTCCCTCTCTCTGATCTCACACACCAGATGCCTGGGACAGGGGCTACCCCCTGTCTTTGAGCCCGTTTCCTCAACTGCAAACCAGGGATAACCACACCTGCTTTGTCTCACAGGTTCACTGTAAAGGTCAAAAAACAGATAAAAAGGAACTGCATGTGCTTTGTAAACCACAGGCAGCCAACCGGCTGTGAATTAAAATTCCCAGGCCAACTGCTTCGACAGGAGTCAGCCCAAGTGTGCCTGCTCTAAGAGTGAGGGCACAGGCTGGCTGTGCAGTGGATTGGGGTTGGGCTAAGCTGCACCAAACCTCCAGCAGCCCACACCTAGAGTCCTTGCTCCATGGACATGTGACACTGCTCCTGCCCTCAACATGCTATGACTGGGTAGGGAGGCAAGGGCCAAGTTCACTACAGGAGCCAGGCAGGGTCTTCAGTGACAGCTCTGGAAGGGAGTTAACAGCAGCTTAGTGGAGCTGCTAGAATCAGAGCTGAGCCTGAGGTCTGAGACCCAGAAACAGGAGAGCACTCCGGGGAGAGGACAAAGCCAGCACATAGGCAGGGAAGTGCAGCGGGCACTGAAGCCAGCCCAGCTGGATGGGAAGGTGTGTGGAGGGACACGTGAAATGCAAGTCCATGGACACCTTGCTCTGGATGGCTGAGGAGTGCCAAACACATCATACCCAAAACAGGGATCAGCCTTGGACAATCCTCCAAGTCTGCTCATGTCACAGAGACCTGGCAGCTGGCACTGGGAGGTGGGCATGGGCCCTGCGGCCAGCTGCCTGGGTTTGAAGCTCAGCTCTGCCCCATGCTAGCTGTGTGGCTTAGGCATGCTCACTTCCCTGAACCTTCAGCATCTGTCCAATGAGGACAGCACCTGCCTACCAGCGCTGCCACGAGTATGGGAATGAGCATCTAAAACACCTGCTGCCCAGCCCGGCCCACAACCCACTGTTAAGGAAAGAGCAGGTGCAAGGGTTAGGATTCTTCTTTGTGGCCCCAGTTTCTGCCTGGCTGGACAGTATCTGGGCTCTAGCAAGACAGGATCCCACGGATCCTAACTTCCTGACAGTCCAAGCACCTACTGATTCTAAGGTCAGGCCTCCAAAGCCCACAGACTCCAGCACTGACCTTCCATGATGGCCCTGCCTGTGCCACGGACTGTGGGGGTGGCAGGTGGGTGGGGCAGGCAGGCAGGCGGGTACCTCACAGAGGAAAGTGAAGATGCCCTGGTGCTCCTTAAGGAGCTTGGCGATGGTGAGGCTGCCGCGCTTGACGCCCCCCAGTGGGTCGAAGAGCAGGTCGCGGTTGAGGGTGCCCTTCCGCTCCTCGGTCCACACGTCGATCTCCTCCTGATGGTAGGCGAAGGTGCAGTTATCCCCGTACTTACAGTCCTGCTTGTTAATCATGTCTGCAAAGAGGCAACAGGACACACGTTCTGCCAGGCGGGGCCGGCAGCCTGCAACACCCTCACAACCCCTGCTGTGGCCAGTGGGGCTCTGGCTCCAAGAGCTGGGCAGGTCTCGGCTCTGCCCTTGCACAGGTGAGGCAGTGGCTGCTGCCTTCCCCACAAGGACTCGGCAGGGCTGGACGGCCCTTCCCAAATGCCAGGCCCCCTTCTGTGCTCTGCACCTGCAGAGGACAGCAATCACTTCTGCCCAGCTGCCCGACATGTAGACTTATGCCTTTTGCAGGTCAAGCAAGAAAAAAGGTATAGAAAGGGCTTTGTGGAAGTATACAAGCCTCTAAATAAATGAGCGATTTAAAAAAAATTATTATTCACCAAGAAAATACTGCATGGTTGAGAGCATGCACTTCGGTGTCAGACAGCTGTGGGCTGGGATTCCCTGTCATGCCCTGGGCCCTGCTGCCTTGTTCGGAAATGGAGGACGCCATACTGTGGTGGGGCTCAAGTGAGGTGTTAAATAAAGCTCCTGGGGCCAGGGAGTTTGGAGGGAGGGAGGCATAGAGGGAGGCTCAGAATCTGGAGACCTGCCACTTCTTGGGGGCGGGACCTGTTTTTCTTTCTCCTCTTCCTGCTCTTTCTAGTCTGCCCTGTCCCATCCCTGTGACAGGCTCTAGGCACAAAAGGACAGACGGGCCACAGACCCAGGGCAGTGGGTTGGCTCCTGGGTTGGGGTAGAAGTATCTGCAGGGGGAACATCGCGGGGAAGGGCTTCCCGAGATCCAGGTGATGCTGGCAGGCAGAGCAGAGCATGCCCAGGCTCAAGGGGCACAGCGTGTGCGACAGAGCTGGGAGGGTCAGCGCATTCGGGGAGTGGTTAGGGCAGAGGGGGAGGAGCACATGTGGGTACATGTGATCCTCACTGCAGCCTGCACTTCATCCCACTGCCCACGGGAAGTGGCCTTTGAACCCAGGAGTGACAGGGGCTGGCCAGCCTGGCTGCTGGGAGGAAAATGAGTGGGTCCAGAAGGCCTGGGTGGGCTACTGCCATGGGCTGGGTCAGGGGACAAAGGCAGGGCCCGGGGAGGACGCTCACAGCCTCAGTTTCCCACCCAGAGCTGTTGTAAGGATGCGTGATGGTGAGTATGAACGGGCTCCACAATCTCGTGACTACTCATGTACTGCCGTATAGGCTGGACCAGGACGCTTGGATGGGGAAGAGAATGAGGGACACAACAAATGTCCATCAAATGCCAACCAAACTGCCATGTGCCAAAAGTGAGGACAAGGACAACCACAGAATAATTAAAAAGAGCTAACGTGTATCGAGCCCTTACTATGTGCCAGTCCTACATGCCTTCCACAGATTCTCTGCACATGCTCCCGGCAGCCCCATGGGACCTGCCTTGGGACCCTGCTGTGGGACCAGCTCTCCATGCACCGTCTGACCCTCACACTTACAAGCACAGGCCGCCACAGGGGTTCCAGCTTCAGTGGAACATCCCGCAGGCTTCCCGCCTGCCTACATGGCTGGTCGGGACAGGAGAGGCCCATTCTGTTGCAAAATTCATCCCTGACGGGCCCCAGGAGCCCTGAGCCCCAGCTTCCTCACCTGCCTGTGGCCGTGAGGACCACACCTGCTCTGTCCAACTGTGACATGGAGCAGAGCGGGGCGGGGTTAGAGGGGCCAGGCCCGGTTGCACTGCCCAACCCTGCCACAGCCCACCCACCTTTGCACAGGTAGTAGGAGCCCACGAAGCTGGTCTTGGTGGGCCGGGGCCGGATCCGCTTCCAGGTCTGGTCCTCGGGGCTCCGGAGCCGGCCGAGCAGGATGTCCCGCTTGCACTTGTGCTCAAGGCCCTCACGGTAGGTGTAGTCACCAGCCCTGGGGCCTATGGGCAGGGTGGACAGGGCAGTGATTCCGGAAGCAGAACTGGCAGGGGACGGCTGTCAGGCCCAAGCTGTCAGGGGCCCTGCCTGAAAATCTACCTCCCCTCACCAGGGCCTCCCATCAGCTCCCTTCCCTGCTATGTGCTCCCTGGAGGAAGTGGGCCCGTATCGGGGATGACTCTCCAAGGACCCCGTCCTTGGCAACCGCCCCCCCCCCCCCGCCACACCTGCTACTACCACCCTGACTCTAGCGAGCCTGACCATTTCAGTATCTCTGGAGAGAACCGTGAGGACAGTGCCCAGCAGGGAGCAGGCCCGGCAAGCGTCTGTCCCTTTCCTTTCCTGCCCTGGAAGGACTTCTGTTTTCCCACTCTTATCTCCAGCTGTTATGCTAGGATTCTTTTATCGTGGGATCCCATGCTCCAGAGACTGCCAGCTCTCTGGGGCAGAGGGGTCGAGTCCAGGTGCAACATTACCTGTCTTGGGGTAGCAGAGCTGGCAGGCCTGTTTGAACTCGTGGGTGGCAGCCAAGGGGTTCTTGATGAGCAAGGCGGTGTTGGGCATGGAGGGCTCTGGCTGTGACAGGGGGAGGTCGGCCATCATGGGCATGGGTGATGGCTGGGACCACCGGGGCCAGCCTGGGCACCAGAGGTGGGGGTGCTCTATGACCCCCCCATCCTGCCCAAGAGCAGAACCGTAGCCCAAGACCCTCCCTCTTCCTCTACCTTCCCATATGGGGAGCCCCTTGTAACATGGTCCAAAAGCCTAGAATATCAGGACCAGAGCAGCCTTGGGAAGCCCTTAGACTAGTGGGGGCATGTAGGTGACCGTGATCTTAGCCCAGAACCTCTCCTTGAACGAAAGTTCAGTGTGAAAGCAGAGAAATGGGAGTGGCCCTGATTGGAGCCTATTCATATGTCCTCCCTCAGACTCCTAAAACACCAGCAGATGGGGAGGAAGGCAAGACTCAGAGGGGTTAGGTGACTTCCCCACGGCCACACAGCTAGTGTCTAGGCCAAGGTCAGACAGAGCGTAGGCCGCCAAACTCCTCATCAAATGCTCTTTTAAACTCAGAACCTGAGTCTGGAAACCAGAGATGTTACTAACCCTGGGAAGTCACTTAACCCTCTGAGCCTTGATGTGCCCTCCTGCCAGACAAGGCCAGGGTGCCCTCCCAGCACATGGCTCGGGGGGGCAGCCGAGGAAGAGACTGTCTCTGGCCTGTCCACTGAGGGTGCCCCGCCGTGGAGGACGCGGCACCTCACCGCATACAGCCCCCACTGTGGAGCCCACAACAACTTTCCCTCCACCCCCAGGAGGGAATGAGGGGCCTGGCCATGGAGGCCCAGCCAAGTGACTCACCGAGGGGGCTGGTTTCTGAGTACCGCTTGGGGGACGGTGGTCCTGTGAGTTGTTCTCCTCTGGGCAGGGAGAAGACACGGAGGGTCAGCTGCCCTGGCTCTGAGGGTAGGAGGGGCCTCCCTAGGACCTCCTGTATGTGTTTCTAACTCAGAGAAGCCCCAAGGCTATACATCCTCTCCTACCCATGCTGGTCCCCTGACACTGTCCCCTTCTCTTCACCCCCACAGCCACTGCCCTGGGGTAAGAAGAGGCCCCCAGGCTGAGCATGTCCACACCTTGCTTACACCTTCTGAGGCTCTCCACTGCCCCTGGGGGAAGCTCCTCAGCCTGGCTCACAGGTCTTCTGAGACCAAGATCCCCCACCCACATTCCCCTCTGGCAGACTGTTCTGGTCACCAGCCATCCCCTGCACCGCGCCAGGCTCGTGCTGCTGCTCCTACTCCAGGGCAGACGGACTTCTGCTCCAAGACCTCATGCAGCCATCACCTTCTCCAGGAAGTCTCCCTTGGCCATGAGGCTGAGTGACTCCCCCCTGCCCCATGTCCCCACAGCCCCATGTCCCCTCTCAGCCCTCTCCATCTGAATGCCCTGGGCTATGTCTGACTGCAGAGGGCCAGTCCCTCCAGGGCCCAGACAAGTCTGTTTCCTCTCTGGGTCCCTGGCTCCCAGCCCAGAGTTGTGTTGAAGGAGCCCATGGCCTTGCACCCTGCCCCCAGCTCAGGATCATCCCACGGGATCTCACCAGACCGGCCACCCAGAGTCCTGGGAGGCTGGGCAGACTGGGAGTCAGGAGGGCAGAACTATCTGCTCTGCTCTGTGTGATCCTGAACAAGAGACACAGCAACACACAGATGTGGCCCTGGATCGCTAAGGCGTGGCAGGGCCTGGGCTTTCTGTGATCCCAACTCCACTCTTCAGAGACTAGTAACGCAACAGCACTTTGCAAACTGTCAAGGGGGCTGGGGGTGAATGTGCCTCCCAGGCCTCACCCATGAAGGAGTCAGGCTTGTCCAGGGAGCCTCGGGTCGACCCGAAGCTGTCGAGGGCATCCAGCCGAGTCTCCGCGTACGGCAGCAGGTCCAGGGGGTCCAGTGTGGGGCCTGGGGGCTCAAGGGCATCCAGCACAGAGGTGGCCAGCTTCTTGGAGGGGTCCATGACGAGGCCAAAGGAGGCCGGGGGCAGTGGGCTGGAGACAGGGATGGAGCCGCCCACCACAGGCGGCAGCAGCGGGGTCCCGCCGGGGAACACAGGTATCAGCTGGGGCAGCTCACTTGGAACGCCACTGCCGGGCAGGCTTCCCTGGACCAGGGACTGCGAGGCAGGGACAGAAGGAGGGGTCAGAGGAGAGCATGACTGCCCAGACCAACATACCACCCCACTCTGCAGCTCGGCCTCAACCTGCCCCGAGGGGAGCCATGGCCCCGCACAGTCCCTCCTGGGTGTGCGTTCTGCAGCTGCATGTCTATCCCAGCAAGTCCCTCCTGAGGCCTCAGTTTCCCTGGCTGTGACACAGGGACACGATCTTCCCTCCACCTCTTGTAGAACAACAGGGGCCCAGGCGGGAGAGGGGTCCAGGGGAGCAGGAGGGCAACGTGGCTCACCAGCGAGTCCAGGAGGCTGTCCAGCTCAGGGCCAAAGACATCCCCGTCTGAGAAGTCATCCAGGCTCTCAGCACTGGGGAGGGCCCTGCTGCTGCTGTCCAGGGGGGCCAGCAGGTCCAGAACGTGAGGGAACAGGGGCATCGTGGGGGTGGAAGGGAGGAGGGCCGGGGAGCCCCGCAGGTCCACGTAGCAGTCTGTGGATGGAGGTGGGTGCTGCTTGGTGGGAGTGGAGGAGGTGTCCTAGCCTGGCGTGCATGGCCAACACCTTCCCTTCTTTCCCCAGCTCCTGCCAGGGGCCCTGCCTGCCCCCGCTGGCAGAGGCTCAGCAGTTGTCAAGGAAGGCAGCAGCCCCGGGTGGGAGAGGGTCCTTCAGTCCTACAGCATCAGCCCACAGCAGGCCAGTGCCTGAGTGACTACCTTCACTACCTCCTTCCTCTGGGGTGAGCAGTGCCCTCTCCAAGGGATACTCTTACAATGTAACCCTTCCTGGAAGCCACTGAGGGAGAGAAGGGAAAAGGAGGACTTTGATGAGGGGCCTCCCAGGGATGCGAACAGGCCTGGAGTGAAGGCCACAGGACCATGGCCACCCGCTGTAGGGCAACACCCACCCTCGCCAGGCTAGAGATGTTCTCCCTTCCCTGAGAAGGAGTCTGTGGTCCTCATCCCGCTGTTCCCTCTCAGGCCTCAGGGAGTCCCCAGGTCAGGGAGTCCCTCAGGAGCCCCTGTCTACAGGGCTGGGATGGGCAGGGCCTTTACTTGCCTGACCTCCCAGAGACCTTGGGGGTGAGTGGCTGACCCCTCCCCGAGGTCCCCTCCCTATTCTGGCCTCTCAAACCAGGGATACTACCTGTTTCGATGTCATCTATGGACCCCAATCCATTGGAAGTTCCCTGTGTGGGAAGAACACACAGGTCAGGCCAATGCGGGCAGGGAAGGCCACAGCGCCTGGCACCCAGGCCCCAGCCTCTCCCTGCATGACTGTGCTGATGATGGCACTGAGGAGCACCTGGAGCACTGGGAGGACACTAAAGACCCAACACATGCCAAGTCCTTGCCCCCATGGTGCCAGCCAGGGGCAGGCATAGGCTAGGAGGTGGGGGTGTGGGCTCAGACAAACCTCACAGCTGCCCCTCTCTGGAGCAGCAGCCAAAGGAAGGGTTTATGAACTCTGAGCCTCAGTTTCCCCACCCACCACAGGCTGGGGTCCACGCCCTGGCAAGGATGGCAAGAGTTTTACCAAGCCCTCCACACTGCACCACGGAGGGTTTGCAGCTTAAAGACAAAAGTGCCCACTCCCTGAATCCCAGGGTCCCTTCCCACCTCCAGCCCGGGACCCCTAGGAAGCAGGAAAGAGGAATGAGCCCAGGCGGGACCCTACTGCTGCCTGTGGATCTTCTGTTGGAGGGAAAGCTGGGCCTGAAGCTGCTCTGCGGCCCAGCTAAGCCCCTCATCCTCTCTGGGCCTGTTTGCTTGTCTGTAAAATGAGGGTACACCCACCTCAGGGGATTGTTCTAGGAATGAAATTACTTGGTATCTGTAAAGAGCTAACAACAGTGCCTGGCACACAGGAAGTACTTTTTAAGTGTTGCATGATACTTATAATGTTATAGATGCGTAAGATAGATTTTTAAGTCCACGTTATCAGGCCTGGGTGAGCTGGGTGTTTGTGTAATTCACCAGCCTCCACGCTCCACTCCCAGCAGACTCCCAGCCTCTTGTCCACTCCAGCTGTGACGGTCATTCCTCTGTCCTGAATTTCCTCCCCCGTTTCTCTGAGTCCATCACAGCCCGGCTGAAGTCCTGCTTCCCTGATAAGGCCCAGGGTGGCCCCGCCTCCTCTGTGCTCCCACAGAGCATAGGGTGGAGGATCAGAGTCCCACCACTGGCCAGCCTTTCCCAGGGATCAGTAGCAGTAACAGTACCAGGATTTGTCCAGCACCTTATGTCACACCAGGCCCAGGGCAGCATTTCACACCCAGTGTTGAGTTTGGCCCTTAGTCCAGGCGCCCCATGAGGTGTCATCCCATGGCACAGAGATGTCAGCCCAGAAGGCTGCCATTCACAGATCAGACGGGCCAGACCCTGTCCCCTGGGCACGTGCACTCGTTCTCCCCCACTCCCACCAAGCGCCTCCTTCCCACACCCCCGAGCCTGTCCACGGAGCACCCGGCAGACGTGTGCACGTCAGTCTCCCAGGGTGTTCGCCAGTCACAGACAAACTGCACAAAGCAAGGCTGTCTGGCTGGCTCAGAGAGCGGCTATTCGCAAGGTAAGTCTACAACATATTCCAGGGGGAAAAAAGAGGTACCAGATGAACATCACTAGGGACAGCTGTGATCTTTCCTGCTAGGCCCTGCCTGTGGCTTCCAGGCCCTGAAGGACAAAGTCACCTTCTCAGCCCTTCTGCCCACAACCTCACCCCAGCCGGCTTCCCCAGGCTCCTCTCTTCCTGCTGTTTGGCACGGAATTCCCGTTAGCAACATTTGTTTAGCAACAAAGGTTTTGGGGCACTCTCTCTCCAGCAGGCGCTGTCCTGGGAGCTTTCATGTTTGACCCGTAATAACCACCACAAAACGGCAGGTACTGTCACCCCTTTTCAAGCTAGGGAAGCTAAGGCCCTGAGAAGTGGAGTGGCCAGCTCAGAGAAGGGGTGTGCTCAGGGTCTGAACCAAAGTGCACCCAGACACAGAGCCCAGGCTCTTCTGAACTCCATGAGGAGCAGCTGGGCTTGTGGTCAGGGGCACATCTCTCCCTCTCCCGTCACTCAGGGAGTGAGCCAAGGGAGTGTTCCCTGGGCCATGTGTGCCATTCCCTCCTCTCCATTCATGGCTGCCCTGGGCGCTCTGTTCCTAGAACTCATAGCCCTCCTTGCATCTTGCTCCGTACTGCCAGGCGGCAGCTCCTGCACACTGTGTCTTATAGGGCCTCTGCTTGTCTCCTGGGTCACAGGAAGCTCCCTGTGGGCACAGCCTGGGCCATGCCCACTTCTGGGCACATGTACGGAATGACCAACTCCCTGGATGCATTAGATTCCCACACCCGTGCTGGAGAACCCACAGGGAACCCTCCAGCCCACACTCACCATGGCCTGTACGACTTACAGAAGGCCAGAGCTCGGCTGTGACGCCACCCTGCCCTGTGTGTCCTCAGGCCACTGCATGTGTGTGTGCACAGCACCACGCTGGCACAGTGAGGCACTGAGGCAGGGTCTGACCTGGTGTGCTCCACTGTGGAGTCCACTCTGCCTGGGCTTCTCACACCCCCCACAACCTGACATCTGGCAGGGCTGGGGGCCCTAGTGCCAGGTGTGGTGCCATCTGTGGTCCACTGGCTGCAGACTGACAGGGTGTCACGGATTTGGCCCTGGCAGAGCAGGGCATTCTGCCCATATTTGCTGTGGCCCTTTGGCCATGGTCATTCAGTCATTCAACAAATATCTTTTGAGCATCTGCTGTGAAGAGCAGTTGCGTGCTGCTGTGCTCCCAGTGCCTAGATTGTTGATGGGCACAAGGAAACACTCAATAAATATCTCCTGGATTAATGAATGGAATCAATGCTGGCCCCCTTCAATGCCTCCCCACACTCTGCTGCTGCCTTGCCATGTGACACTGGCCAACTCCCCTCCCCACTCTGTGCCTCAGTTTCCCCTTATGTATAAGGTGACAAGACACCAGGCTCCATCCATCCTCTTACAGCCTAACCCTCACTTTCCAAAAAGCCTCGAAGTCCAGCTGAGCAGTTCCTGTGTGGTGACTGGGGGGCTGGGGTCTGAGGCCCTGCCACCACCCCCAGGAGGAGCTGGGACTGCCTGGGTTACACAAGACAGCACCGCAGCTATCAGCAGCTACTGCCGTTGCACCTTTCATGGCCCACGTTTCTCAGGTTACAAAGTGCTTCCTTCCCTTCCCTGGCTGAGGGATACAACACCCCCATCTCTCAGATTTGGAAGCTGAGGCTCGAGATGAGGGACTGCCCAAGGCCGAGGCCAGCACAGGGTCCAGTTGGGCTTTTTGCTGTTGAAAAAGTAAAAAGTGGAAAGACAGAGAAAAGGCAGGGCAGGGAAGAAGGAAGATGCTCGAGGCCCAGGCCTGAAGCTGCAGAAAGGCTGGTGAGAAAGGAGCCAACGGCAGCAGGAGGCGTGGGGCAGGGAGGCAGAAAGGAGGCAGTCGGGACCAGTCCACCGGTCCACCTTGCCCTGGCTGGGGGGCCATCCCACACTCTGCCCCCGTGGTCACAGGAGGCACCTCCTAGGGAGGTGGGGTGGTGTGTGTCCCTCGTGGTCCTTCACATGCTGCCCTTGTGAGCCTGGCCCAGGCCGTCAGTCACTCTCTCCTTCCCGGGTACGTGCCTGACTCGCCACAATGGGGACCAGGACAACATGAAATAGACCAGCCGTTAGGTCGGATGCCCCCAGGACCCGCTGCCTGAGGTCATTTATACCACAGAGAGTGAATCCCAAGCTCTCATGATGAATGAACCAAGACAGTTTGGTACAGGGGGTGGGAAGGGACTTGGGGTCGGAGCCCCCAGCCTACCTGATCTGACATGCCAGCTGCAGTGCCATTACTGAGCAGAGAAAAGGTTTCCAATTCCTGCCAGAGATTCGAGAGAGGTTGGAAGAGATGAAGATTCTGCAAAGATGGTCAGGGTCCCACCAGCCAGGGCAGCAGAGGGTGGCTGGGGTCTGCGGTGCCCTCCAAGGGAACCATCTGCTCTGTCTGGTCAGATTCTGGTGTGCTCCAACCTGGACCTGGCAGAGATCTCCACATACACACTCCTACTGTGCATCCGGGACCGTGCCAGGCACTATCTCAAACATCCTCGCATTTCAAAGCTCCTAGGAGCTCCTTGAGGTGGGTGGGCATAACCACCCCACCTTCCAGATGAGGAAACCAAGGTGGAGAGGTGAACTAACTTGCTCAAGGTCACGGCAGAGACTCTAGAGCCATACGCTTTCCCACACGCGCCTCTTGGCACTCGGTGGGTGGTAAATGAATCTATGTGGATCTGAACTAATCAAACAGATACTGACACTTCAAATTTGCACCATACAGGGATTATTTGAGAACATAAGGCTGAAGGATGCCAGTGTCAACTCAGGCCACCTCCAGGATGATTAAAGGCAGCCAGGGCAGGGAAGAGAGCAGTTTTTAGCAGCTGGTATCTAAGGTGAGCTAGAAGCATTGGCTGTTTTTTGCTTTTCCAAAAGGTCTGGCAGTCATTCTGGGGCTTTCAGCCAACGGAGAGGGAAGATCAGCTGCTATGTCACCCCTCTGTCCTAACCAGGCCCTGGCCACCCTCACTCACTACCTGGTCCCTCCCTTCAGACCTCTTCATCCCCACCCCACCCCCCAGGGCCTGGAGCCCACATACCTGGGGCCTCTTATATGCCTTGCGCACGCGTAGCCCGAGCTTCTGGGCCAGCTCCTGACCAAGCTGAGTGACGCTTTCATCCTGGAGAAGGTGAGACAGAGCGGTGGGTTAGTCTGCCCAGGTGCACAAAGCTATGGTCCTGGATGCCTGTGCAGCCCTGCAAGAGGGGACCATTGTCACCCCATGTTACAGATGAGAAAGTGAGGCTGAAGGAGCTGACCCTGGCTTGCCCAAGTCACACAGCTAGTGAGTGGGGGACCACGACCCCATGCTTTTGTTTTTCCTTTAATCTGGGGGAGGAAAAGGACTACTCTTGTTTTTATGTTAATATTATCTTTTCTTTCCCTAAAATTCAGCGAGTGACAGTGTCACTGTAGAAGGGGGAAGTGCTGCAGAGAGCAAGTGCTCCCTGGACCTCCCACACCCTCACCGCAAGCCCCTCGCCAGAGGGAATCACGCTGTGTTGGTCTGAAGTTTCCTTGCAAATCTTTCTAGCAATACACGCGTGCAGGCCTATAAAGAATGCTTAGTTTTGTTTTGTGAGAATTTTCTCTTTTTTTTAATGTAGGTGGAATCACATTATACCTATAGTTCTACAACTTGCTTCTATCACCAAACAGTGTTTCGGAACTCTTAGCAAGTGAGGACCCATGGATTGCACCCTGGGTTACGAGGCCCAGAGGAGCAAGGGTGTGTCAAATTTGAACTATGCCTGGCCCACAGCTAGTGGTCACTGAACAGTACTGGTCCTTCCTTCCCCTCTCTACGTCTGCGGCACTGAACGTGCACCATGTGCCAGGCAGGAGCTGGGGCAGACGGGCCCGGGCCTCATGGAGTTTCCAGTCTAGTGGGGAGATCAGTCAGGAAACACAGAAACAGGAAACAACAAATGGGTCCAGGTGCAAACGGGTAAGGGGGAGGCCATGACATCCTGTGCACCTGTCCATCTCCCTACCCCACTGCTGTGCCCTGGAGAGCAGGCCTGGTCTCATCGTCTCTGGTCCCAGCACGGAGCAGGGGCTCCATCAGTGTTTGCCCAACAAAGACCGGGAGAAGAGGGGATTCTCTAATGCAGAACCAGGAGTCCTCCTCAGTTTGGGTACTGTCCTCATGCTATTTACTAGCCCTCAGTGGTCCCGACTTCCTTACCTGTGGTGGGGACCAAGCTGCCCTGCTCTCCTCGTGAGTGAGCAACCAGCAAGACCTGGGTGTGCACCCGCTGTGGACACTGTAAAATGCTATATGGGTCAGGGACTATTATCATGAAGAAAGGTTCTTTTTGTTTGTTTGTTTGTTTGTTTGTTTTGAAACAAGAGTCTCGCTCTGTCCTCTGTCGCCTAGGCTAGAGTGGCGTCAGCCTAGCTCACAGCAACCTCAAACTCATGGGCTCAAGCAATCCTCTTGCCTCAGCCTCCCAAGTAGCTGGGACTGCAGGCATGTGCCACCAAGCCTGGCTAATTTTTTATTTCTATTTTTAGTTGTACCACTAATTTTTTTCTATTTTTAATAGAGAGGGGGTCTCGCTCTTGCTCAGGCTGGTCTCAAACTCCTGACCTCAAGCAATCCTCCCACCTCAGCCTCCCAGAGAGCTAGGATTACAGGCTTGAGCCACTCTGCCCGGCTGAGGACACCCTGTCAATCTCTACAGCAATCACACGCTCTTAGAGTGTAGAAGTCAATAGCACCAACTCTAGAATCAGGTTGCCTGGGTTCATGTCTTAGCTCTGCCATCCCCTGGCTGCTATGATCTTGGGTAAGTCCCTTTCTCTCCACACCTCTGCCTACTCATCCCTAAAATGGGAATAAATAACAGTATCTACCTCACAGGGTTGGTGCAAGGATTGAGTTAATACACAATGTGTTCTTAGCAGTGCCTTGCACACTATCAGAGCTCAGAGAATGCTGAGTATCGTTAATGTCAGTATCTGCAACTCCATGTCACAGAGGAGGAAACTGAGGCTCAGAAAGATACGGTGGCTTTGGCCCAAGTGAGGGCCAGAGTAGAGGGTTTGGAGCCTGGACTCTGAGCCTGGCCCTGGTGTGGCTGCAGAGCTGCACTCACATGGGGCAGCGCGAGGGAGCACCGGCTGCTGCACTCGTAGGCCTCCTTGTGGCGTCCCAGCTCGTTGAGGGCGCGTGCCTTGCGGAACAGTGCCCGGATGCTCTCACCGTCCAGGCCCAGCGCCTTCTCGCTGTCCTCCAGTGCCTTCTCATACAGGCCCTGCCGGAGAGGAGCAGGCAGCCCTTGGTCAGCACCCGTGAGCCTCCCTTCCCCAGGCCTCCTGCCCCACCTAGGCCTAAACACCAGCCTCTCTTCCCGGCTGGACGCCTGGGGTCTAGGATGGGGCTGGAGAGCTGCAGCAGAGAAGCCAGGAAACGCTCTGGCATTCAGACTCTGATCAAGGGCGTCCGCATGCAGCTGGCAGGGCTGCAGTGGGTGCTGGCAGGACACTACGGGGAGGGGCCTGCAAGTTCTACCGCAATGAGCCCAGTCACTCAAACACATCTATTTCCACATCTGCCTTCAGTTCAGAACGTCATGGACTAAGAGGAACAATGTCACCTTTAAGAAGTGAAACTGTGATGGCACCTCTGTGCACAGAACAGAATGTGAAGGGTTAAGCCCTCAGGCACCTGGAGGCTCATTTATCCAGAAGCATCCACTCTGGACTGCAGAGGTGTTACAGGGTCCTCTAGAGGGCCCACAGCAGAGCCCCCCACAGGATGTGATGAATGCCTGAGTGGGCGGGCAAGCAGGACAGGGAGCGGAGGAGGCTGGAGCTCTAAGGAGGAGAGGAGGGGAGGGAGGGACTGGAAGTTGAAGACAAAGAGTGAGGAGGCTGAGGGTGTGGGATGGGCTCAGGAGGCCAGGAGGGAGGAACAGCAGAAATCAGACTCCCACCAATGCCCAGGGTCACCCCAAGATACTAACTTGATTCATTTGAGGTAGGGCTAGGGCATCAGTATCATTTACAAAAACTTTTTATTGTGCATTAATACTTTTAAAAGCTCTCTAGGTGAGTCTGCTGTGTAGCTGAGATTCAGGAAGGAGAAGGTGGACGAGCCTGGGCCTGGGCCCACAGGCTCACCAGGGTGTGGGCAGCCAGGGAGACATGGTGATTGGGGCAGAGGTGGAGGAGAGGAAGGGAGCCAGGCTCACCATGGTGAAGTAGCAGGCGGCCCTGTTGACATGCAGCTTGCATAGCAGCTCCCGGGGCAGGGCCACCTGGTCAGAGGCAGCGTAGTCAGCCACATTCAGCCCCTCCATGTACTGCACCAGGGCCTGCTTGTAGTCCTTCTCCCGGAAGAGGTCATTGCCCTCAGCGAGTAGATTCTGCACCAGCTTGAGCAGAAAGGCCTGTTGGGGGCAGGGGAGTGGGGGCTCAGACCATCTTCTCCATCCAGCCTCAGCCCTGGCACCCCTGCCCTTCACCTTCGCCCAGCCCGGCGCTGACACTCACCTCATATTCTTCTTGCTTTAGGGGTAGTGTTGACCTAGCAGGAAAGAAGAAGGACACAAGGTCTAGGTGAGCCCAGGGGTCCCAGCTTCATGGAGGCCCCAGGAGTCAGAGCCGCAGGCCAGAGGTCATTCAAGGAGTGGGCTCCTCCAACTCAGACCTCAGACATCCCCTCGTGGATTGGGCTGAGAGGACAGCGGTTTTGCCCCTAAATTATCACCATGCAGGCCTTCTGTTTCTGATGGAAGAACTCGCATTTCCCTGAGGGCTGACAGCCAGGCTTTCGCAGGTGCAGATGCTGAGAAAGAGCAGACCAGCCCCAAAGTCCTCTCCTAAAAGGAGAGCAGGCGTCCCAAGGCCTTTCAAGTCACATTAGGGAGAGAGGGCAGGAGCCACGGTTGGCCTGGGAGGCAGCTCAACGCCAGGAAGAGAGGATGGCACAGGCGCTCCTGCAGCAGGAGCTGTGGGGACAGGGGCAGCAGGGAAAGGCAGGAAGCACGAGCGTCGAGGAACTAACATGTGAACTGGGCCTTGGGAATGACCACGCCTTCACTGAGCCAGACCTGTGCCTACAGGCCCATGGTGGTGAGGTGTCCAGAGTCCACCTCGGGCCCCCTAGGTTGGGAGTCTCTGTCCTTCTCTTGTCCACTCCCATAAAACACACACGCACCAGCCAACACCAGGTACGTTCTGAGCGTGTCAACCCCTCATGCCAGACTCAAAAAATTAGGTGGAGTTTGGCGCACGCTCCCCTTTCCCATGGCCAAATATCACCAGCTTAGTATGAAAGAAGGCGTCAGCCCAGGAGACCTGAGGCACATCTGTCAGCTGAATGGCCAAGCAAGAAGGGAAACTGGGGTTTGTCACTTGGAGCCTCATTTCACAAGGGGAAAACAGACACGCAGAGTGGGGCAGCAACTCGCCCAAGGTCATTCAGCAATTCAGTACCAGAGACAGGGCCAGAGAGCAGGGCTGGGCTCTTTCCATTGGCTGGAAATGTTACCAACACCTGGGCAAGAAGGAAGTCTCAGCTAGCGAGTGACAAGTGGGGAGAGAGATGCTAGAGGTCAGCGCGTGTGTGCACGTGTGTGTGAGGTGGCCCTAGTTGTGACATCAGGCTTGCCATCCCACCCTCTCACTTGCCTCCCCCCTGTCAGAGCCCAGGCCCGGCCCTCCCTCGCTCCCCATGCTGCCCCAGGTGTCTGTCCCCTGTGCTGTCCCAGCCCCAGATCCTATCACCACCCTCCTGGCTCCAGCCTCCCCTCCTCCAGCATCAGCTCCAGCTTGAATCTGTCACACTCCTGTCCTAGGATGTCTTAGCCTGGTGTTTAAGGCCCTCTGCAAGCCAGCGCCAACCCACCTGTCCAAATTCACCTTATGGTTCCCACATGCCTGTGCCCAGAGGTCCTAACAGATGTTTGCTAAGCCCGTGCAGCACACATGTGCAAACGCAGTGTAGGAGCAGTGAGGCAAAAACAGCTCAACTGATGCTAAAAGGATCAAGTCCTACTGTGCTTCCTGCAAAGCCTGCGGAGGCCGACAGCTGGGCCCCAGGAGGCCACCCTGCTGTTGCACCTTCCACAACACCCCTTTGGAAGTGGGGCAGACACAAGAACAAATGTCTTCCCCCAGCACCACTGGCCCCCCTAACCTTCACCACGACCCTGTGAGGGAAGTAGCATTATATCCACCTCACAGGCAAGGAAGCCGCCTAGGAAGTGGGAAATTGGGGTGGAGATCCAGCTCCAGAGAAATCAGTGACAGAGGTCAAAGATATAGAACTCCTCTTACAAAAAACAGGAGCCGTAAGGGTCCTCCTGTTGGCCAGGCTAGCCTCCGAAGACATTTGAGCACTTCACAGAAATCAACCTCCTGCTCCCCAAAGTGAGAGAAGGCCCCCCGCCCGCCCATGAAGAGTGCTGACCAGGGACTGCCCTGATGACCAGGTCAGAGGAGAATTTGAGGACCCCCACTGGCAGCAGGGCAGGGTGGGTGAGCGAACAGCCCAGGTGGGGGGGTCCTGCAAGCCATGGAGCCACATTCTAGATGCTCCCAAAAATCCCTAATCAAATTATCCCATCTTCGGACACCCTTAGGAAGTAGTCAGGGAAAGTGACCGTGTTGTGAGCTGAGGAAAGAGAGCGAGCGTGTTGTGTTGATATAACACTCGCTCTGTGACAGCAACTTGGTCACAGTGTGTGTGAAAAGGGACCTGGTTTGTAGTGACACTGTGGGTGAAAAAAGGCAGGGAGTGTTTTATAGATCCGTGTGAAAGAACAAAATTGGGGAGTGCATGAGGGCAAAGAGAGGCAAGTTCCAGTTTTATGGGGAGCCCTATTTATGAAAAAGAACACAAAATTATGAGCACAGAATTGCTAGGCTGCATGCCTTCCAGGCCTGCGCAAGCAGGGGCCACAGAGCCTACGAGTCATAGCGTCACAGCAGGTATGCCTCTAAGGATCTACTTAAGAGAAATAAAAGAAAAAGGTTAGTCAAGATATTTTGTATAGTAAAAAAAAAAAAAAAAAGAAAGAAAGAAAAGAAAAAACGAACATGGCACATAGGTTCTGGGGGGCACATAATGGAAGGAACTGAGGGTTTTGGAGTCTGCCAGCACTGGGTTAGAATGCTGTCCCTCAATAGCTGTGTGACCTTAAACAAGTTTCTTAACCTCTCTGAGCCTCAGCTTTCCCATCTGCAAAACAGAAATGAAGCCACGTACTTTACTGGGCTGTTGTGAAGATGAAACAATGGATGTGAAGGGCCCAGCACGGAGCCTGAGAGATAGTAAGTGCTCGGCAAGGCAGACCACTGATGCATTGGAAGGTGTGTGCAGGCAGCAAGGGCACTGACAGTGAGTGTGTGTGCAAAGGTAGAGGGTGAGGGAAAGATGACCCACTCCTGTGGCGTTCAGGGCCCCTGCCACCTGCCACACGAGCCCCTCTCTGGCCCGTCTCACCTCCCCACACCCCAGTGCACACAGGAGCCTGAATAGTGAGGCTCAGCAGGAAAGGGTGCGGTGGGAGGGCCTGGCTGCAGGAGGAGCCCCCCGCCCGCCCACCGCCATACGCTTACTGGATGAACTGCAGCCCCTTCTCGATGTCCGCCTTCCGTTTCTGCCTCTCCATCAGTCTCTGGGGAGAGAGCACAGGCCACCGTCAGTCAGTAGGGAACAGGGCGCCGTCAGCCCCCTGCCACTTTGTGGCCCCGCGGTGGGCGCTGTCTCACTCCCACTCTCATCCCATTTCCCAGGGGAAGGGGGCCCCTGAGGGCAGTGCCACGTCAGGGCGCTGTCCTCCACGCCCACACGCCCCTGGGCTCGGAGTCTGTATGGTGCCCTGCTGCATGGAGACCACCTGCCCTTTCTCACACACAGATTGGGCCAGATACTGCACAGGGCACCTTCAAGTTCAAAGGAAAAATCTTGTTTTTACCATCAAACTCAGTAGTCTGTGCTGCTGCCAGGGAAAAGAGATGCAGAACATGCAAAATGAGGGCCGATGACTATATGTGACGATGCAGGGCCAGCACCTGGCCACACATTTTGTATAAGGATCTTGCTGACTGTTTCAATAGTGCTGTGAGGTGGGTGTCGTTTCATTCCCACTTTACCAAGGAGGAAACTGAGCGCCCCGCCATGAGCCGGCACGCGGCAGAGGCAGGATTCAAACCTTTCCCGCCCACCGCAGCCCTCTGTGCATGGCTGATGGCCCCTGGCGATGGCCACCTGAGGACGAAGGCCAGGCAGCAGAGGGCCATGGAGTACACATCTCCCCTGTGCACAGCCAGGACGTGCCGCCTGGCCCAGGGAAGGCTTCTGGACCTCCGGCCACCTCAGCTTCCTCCCTCCCTCTGCAGCCCACCTGCTGACTGGCCAGCCACTGCCATTCAGCCCACAGGAGGCCACGCTGGGTAGATTCGGGGATGCCAGCGGTGACCCTGACACGGTTGCTGCCCTCAGGGAGCTTTCAGTCCAGTAGATAAACCAGCCCTTGTATTCATGAAGCCCTGACACATGCCTGCTACACGTCAGCTTGCCCTTGAGGGGCCCTGGGTCAGGGCTCTGGGCTCGGACAGACCTGGGTGTGAGGCCCAGTGCTCACACTTACTATGTGACTTTGGGCCTCCATCTCCTCAGGGGGAAAGTGGAGCTAATGGCAGCTCCTGCCACGCTGGCTGTCCTGAGGGTTCAGGAGACGGCACACGCAGAGCACCTGGTGCAGATCAACACTCCAACAAGCGTGGGAAAAGGTGTCATCCAACACTGCTCCTCTGTCTTGCAAAAAGTTCTACAAGTGTTCCCTGGGATGGACATGACTGCCATGACCCCGTGCTGCCCGCCCCACGCCCAGCAGGCCTCTTGGTTGTTCTCTCTGTCCTCAGCTCGCCTGTCTGTGAAGCAAGCCCCTCATCATCCTCACACCACCCTGCAGGACCCCAGCCCCAACAGCCTCCTGGTCTTTGCTCTCACCGTTGCTTCCACCGGTGAGCAGGTTCCTCTCCGTCCTGCAAGTGCAAGTGCATCATCCTTCGAAGCCTGACCCCTCCACCCAGTCTCTCCTGACCCCTTCAACCGGACCCATCCATCACATACTTCATCCAGCGTTCACCAGGAGACTGGGGAGCCACAGACGGGCAGACCCAGGCCTTGCCCCAGAAGAGGGTTAATCTAGTCGGGGAGATGAGGGTGCACCCAGGTACCACACAGCACAGCCCGGCACTGAGCGGACAGTTGTGGGAGGGGACAAGGCCTCTGTGGGCCTGAGCACCAGCACCACAGGGCATGGCCACAGCCAACGGCCCCAAACCCTGCCATTTTAACCTGGGTCACAATCTAGCCTCTGTCCCTCCCCAGACGACCGGACCAGCCTCCTCACTGCCCCCCTAACCTCCTCAAGTACAGCGTGGGGGCCTTTCAAGCCTCTGCTGCCTAGAGTCTCTGATGACTGTGTTTACCTTTGGCTGATCAAATCTCCCCCTGCACCTACACCAGCTCGTGCCACGGGGAACAATGGCCCTGTGACCCTCTCAAGCCCCGTTCAGCCCTGTGGTCCTCTCAGAAAACCATGGAGGTCAGAGAGAAACATTTCTGCATCAGTCCTCCAGCCCTAGAGCCTGAGCAGACTTAACAGTTACAAACAGCCATAACCACCCTGAGCGGCAGTTCTTACAAAGTCTCAATTCTATGCCAAGGAATAAATGTTATCTGCTCCAGGTGGTATGAATACTTCTCACATAGCCTGGCCATTTATTCACCTCTCTGACCTCCTCAGCTGACGGGCTGTGTGACCCCGAGCAGGTTACTCTGCCTCTCTGAGTTATAGTTTCCTGCTTTGTAAAATGGGAGGACAAATGGCGTCCACGTCAGGATTAACACATAGGAGGCACTCATTTCAGGGCTTGGTACTTAGCAGGTGCTTAACAAACAGTGGCTATTACTAGACAAGAATTCCTATGCTGGACGTTCAACTCAACATTTGCTACACGCCCACTATATGCAGATGAGAAAGCTGGGGTCCTGTCCCCCAGCCAGGCCTTACAACCTAGTCAGAGATAGGGACAAATATTCCAACAACTCCACCCCAAACCAGACTCCAGTAGTAAAAATAGACCGGGATAAGGCACAAAGAAAGTAGAAGCTCCTCAAAGGGGGCAACATTTAAATTGGGCTTTGAAGGATAAATAGGAGTTGGTTTCTTGGTGTGAGGGAGGGGAGGCCTTCTGGCAGACTACATGTGATGGTTTATAAAATCACCATCATCTCCCACATTTCATACGATGCAAAGTGATGACCCTGGGGGCTGGGCCCTAATGGGACCCACATTTGAGAGACAAGGAAAGTGAGGCTCAGAGAGGTCACAAGGTCTGTAGCCAGCAAGTGGGAGCCATGCCTAGAACAATGACTTAGGATCGGAGACTCTGATGATCTCCCTCTTCAAAGGCACAGTAGAGGCAGAATCACTCAGCAATCTTCCCTGGCACCAGAGCCAGCATTTCCGCAACTGCTCACCCCCAGAGAAGCCACATATGGGTGTGGTATGATCTGGAGGGAGCTTTCTATACAAAAATATTATGCTTCTCCCGATTTCCTGCCTCAGGGTCTATATATGAACCTCTGAGTCATTGTGTTGAGTGTAAGGCCCCAGACGGGGGCTGGCGAACAAAGTTCATCTTATGGAGCAACACTGCCAGGCTGACAGAGGCCAGTGGGGGCTGTCCCGAGGGGAAGGGCTGAGTTGAGAAGGATCCCCAGCCCCAGTGGTGGTTTATAGAAGGAATGCACAAAATGCAATGTCTGCCATCAAGAAGGGATACCCAGTGAAGGCACATTTGTCCTCATGCCCTGGGCCTCAGACAGCCCTCTCCCATTAGTAGAACTATCGCTAAAAGGCACAGTAATACAAAGTAACACCAGGTCAGAGGCCCAGGTCTGACCGGAGCTCAGGATGCAGAGGGAGGGGCCTGGAGGAGTCCGGGTTGTAACACAGACAGTACAGCGGCAGCTCGGGGGCAGGGAACAACCATGTCCCTTCCTTCCGGAAGATTTTGGCTCCTCCAGCTACACTGGTTAGACTCTTCTGTGCCAAGGGCAAAGACAGACACAGAAAGGGAGGGTTTCATTCAAGCTCAACCAACATTTATGCCTCTCCTACTTGGCGCCAGGCAAGGTGCGGGAGTGGGGCGACACAGAAGGACCAGGTTGCTTAGGCCCAGTCCTGCCCCCAGAGAACTCCTGGTTCAGCAGGAGGGAGACAGGTGAGCCAACGGGAGCCGGTAGCTGTGGGGCAGGGGCCTGGGAAGGGACAGGCAGGAGAGCTGGGTCTACAGGGGAGGCGGGAAGCCTCTGCGGGAGGTGGTCCTTGGGCTGGCTAGTGAAGGAGAATGGCAAGTTTCTTGGGACGATTGGGAAGGGAAGGATATTCCTAACCAGAAACCTGCCCAGAAGGATGTGCACTAGGCCCAGCTTGGACACCCCAGCTCCCCATGGCACCCTACAATTTGCAGAGGCATGATGATGGGGAAGCCCAGGCCTGTCCCTCCTCCAGTACCCTGGCCCACGACTAGGAGAAAGTCCAAGAGTCAGAGGGCAGCAGAGGAAGGAAACCCACCTGGGCACCCACCATGCACCAGGGGCCCTACGGAGGACAACAGTGGCACAGACCATCCCAAGAGCTACTCAGGATGGCTCTACATCTGGCTTTGCCTGACCATGCCCTAACACAGCAAGCAGACTACCAGGAGCTTGTGACGTGCCACACCCTGGGGCAGAGGGGCAGGCAGGAATAGAGCACATTGCCTGGAAGGAAAACACCACAGAGGCCAAGAGGACACCAAGGCTTTGGGAGCTGGGGATAGGTGGGGATCACACTCATCCCCTTTGCTCACTCACTCGCTAAACTCGAGTGGGTACTAATCTGTGTACAAAACCCCTCCCCTCGCTGTCTTGTGGGGAAACCAAACTATAGGGACAGAGTTACCATAAATGAAATAAGAGCGTCAATAGAGGCATCTACCCATCCACCTATCCATCCAACCATCCATTTGTGAAATGAGCACCTAAGGAATATCTTAAATGTTCTAGGCCTTCTGGGGATTTAGTAATTAACAAAGCTGACAAAGTCTCTCTTAGAGCATATGTCCTAAGAGAGAGCCACACAACACATAAAAATATACTGCAATACAGGAAGGAAACACACAACAAAGAAAAAACAATGAAACAGAGTGACAGAGTGCTATAATTATAAGGTAGCCAGGAAAGGCCACCTTGACATTTGAATAGAGACCTACATGGCGTGAGGGAGCGAGCCATGTGAATATCTAGTGGAAAAGGCAGAGGGAACAGCAAGTGCAAAGGTCCTGAGGCAGGTGCCTGGTTGGTGTGTTTCAGGAAGTACAGGAGGCTAGTGTGGCTAGAGCAGAGTGGGCAGTGGGGAGATGGGAGATGGGAAGGAAAGTTGTTCAAGGCCACAATGAGCCTGGAGCCTGGGTTGAAAGGGACAGGGGAGATGAGCATCAGGCAACCTGAGTAACAACATGCCAGGAGAGCAAAGCCCGCAGCCGGTGTGGCACCTAACGCCCCACACCCTTCCCTCCTCAATCTCCCTCCTCTGGGAAGAAAATTCTTATAGGTGGTTGTTATGAACTGAATGTTTGTACCCCCCCAAAATTCCTATGTTGAAGCCCCAACCCCTATATTTGGAGATAGAGACTATAAGTGGGTAATTAAGGTTAAATGAGGCTACGAGAGTGGGTTTGATATTCTGTTACAGCAGCCTAAGCAGACTAATACAGACTTTGGTACTGAGAAGTGGGCCGCTGCCATAAAAATACCTAAAAATGTAGAAGTGGCTTTGGAACCAGGTGATGTGTAGAGGCTGGAGGTGTTTTGGGGTGCATGCTAGAAAAAGCCCAGGTAATCATGAAGGGACGGTGGGTAGAAACATGGATATAAAGGTGATTCTGGTGAGGTCTCAGAAAGAAAAAAAGGAAAGCTGGAAAGAAGGCCTCTACCATCTTAGAGAACACATATACCATCATGAGCAGAATGCTGGTAAGAATACAAACATTAAAAGGTAATTCCAGGCCGGGCGCGGTGGCTCACGCCTGTAATCCTAGCACTCTGGGAGGCCGAGGCGGGTGGATCGCTTGAGGTCAGGAGTTCGAGACCAGCCTCAGCAAGAGTGAGAACCCCATCTCTACTAAAAATAGAAATAAATTATCTGGCCAACTAAAAATATATATACAAAAAATTAGCCAGGCATGGTGGCGCATGCCTGTAGTCCCAGCTACTCGGGAGGCTGAGGCAGGAGGATCGCTTAAGCCCAGGAGTTTGAGGTTGCTGTGAGCTAGGCTGATGCCACGGCACTCACTCTAGCCCGGGCAACAGAGCAAGACTCTGTCTCAAAAAAAAAAAAAAAAAAAAAGGTAATTCCGGTAAAGTCTCAGAAGGAAATGAGGAACATGTCATTGGAAACTGGAAGAAAGGCTATCCTTATAAAGGGGTAAAGAACTTGGCTGAATTGTGCAAGGTAGAACTTGTGAGCAATGAAACTGGGTATTTAACAGAAGAGATTTCTGAGCAAAGAATTAAAGGCCTTACTACTCATGGTAAAATCTGAGAGGAAAGAAATGAATTAAAGAAGGAATTATTAAGCTAAAAGGAACCAGAATGTGAAGATTTGCAAAATTGTCAGCCTATCCGCATTGCAAAAAATAAAAAGGCTGGTTCTGAAGAGAACAGTAGGTATGGCTGAACAATCACTTGGTAGGGAAATTAGTGAGGCTATGAACCATGGATCTAACCTGCCATTTCAGCAGAAGCCAGGAAGAGAGAAGACAGCAGAGAAACTGCCAGTTTGAACTAAAGAGGACAGAGAAAGTAGGATAGAATGAAGCAAGACTGTTGGACCTCTGAGATTCTACAGGATGGGACCATATATTTATTTGGGTGTGAATATGCTTTACCCTTCAAGAAAAGGAAAGAAGCCAAGCACAGTGGATTGTGCCTATAATCCCAGCTACTTGGGAGGCTGAGGCAAGAGGATCACTTGAGGCCAGGAGTTTGAGACCAGCTTGGGCAACATAGCGCATACCACCATGTCTGGCTAATTTCTATTATTTGTAGAGACAGGGCTGGTCTGGTCAGGCTGGTCTTGAACTCCTGAGCTCAAGCAATCCTCCCACCTTAGCCTCCCAGAGTGCTAGGATTATAGGCATGAGCCACCATACCTGGCCTCTAAAAATTTTTTTAAAAAAATTAGCGAGGTATGGTGGCACACATCTGTAGTCTCAGCTACTTGGAAGGCGAGGCCAGATGACCATTTGAGTCCAGGAGCTTGAGGCTAAAATGAGCTATGATCATGTCACTGTATTCTAGCCTGGGCAACAGAGCAAGATCCCATGTCTAAAACAAAAATGAGTAAGATTAAAAAAAAAAAAAAAAAAGGAAAGAATGACCCCAAAGTTGATTCAGAGATCATCAGGGCTGCCTCCTTGCTTTCAAAGTATATGGCTGCCACCTCTGTTTCAACAGGCCAAGCTGCCACCTATAGCCTTGGGGGCAGAACCATGCCACAGAGCTGTGGGTCCCGAAGGAGGATCATCAAGCCAAAGAGGATTATCCTCAAGTCTTAAAATCTAATGGACCAGCCTGGGCAACAGAGTGAGACCCCCATCTTTACAAAAAATTTAAAATTAGCTGGGCATGGTAGTGCATGCCTGTAGTTCCAGCTACTCAGCAGGTTGAGGCATGAGGATCGCTTGAGGCCAGCGAGGAGTTCGAGTTGCAGTGAGCTATGACCACACCCCTGCACTCCAGCCTGGGCAACATAGCAAGACCCTCATCTTTAAAGAAAAAAAATCTAATGGAATTTGCATTGCTAGGGTTTGAGGTTTTGGACTTGCTTGGAACCCGTCATCTCTTTCTTCTTTCTGATTTCTTCCTTTTGGCATAGGGATGTCTACCCTATGCCCGTCCCACCATTATATTTTGGAAGCATATGATGTGTCTGGTTTCATAGGCTCATAGCTAAAGAGAACTTATGCCTTAGGATGAATTGTATCTTGAGTCTCACCCCTATCTGATTTAGATGATATTTGATGAGACTTTGGACTTCAGACTTTAGAGATGATGCTGTAATGAGTTAAGACTCTTAGGGCTGTTGGGATGGAATGAATATGCTTTTTGATAAGGACATGACTTTTGGGGGATCAGGGGTGCAATGTTTGTGTCCTCCCCAAATTCATATGTTGAAGCTCTCATCCCTAATGTGACTGCATTTGGAGATGGGGCCAAGAAGGAGGTACCTGTAATTAAGGTTAAATGAGTCATAAGGATAGGGCCCTCATCCAACAGGACTACTGTCCTTGTAAGAGACACCAGAGAGCTTGCTTTCTCTCCCCCTCTCTCTCTTTCTCCTCTCCCATGCATGCACCAAGGAAAGGCCATGTGAGGACACAGTGAGTTCTGTAAGCCAGAAAGAGAGCCCTCACCAGAAACCGAATCAGCCAGCACCTTGATCTAGGACCTCCAGGCTCCAGAATGGTGAGAAAATAAATTTCTGTTGTTTAAGCCACCTGGTCTACAGCATTTTGGTATGGCAGCCCAAGGAGACTAACACAATGGTTATAAGGTCATTTGTTCTCAGCTAAAGAGGGAGGTGAGATGAGCACCTTGAAGGTGAGTGTCAGGAATGACTCAGAGAAGGCACTTGGTAGAAGAGCAAGGAGCATATAGGCCAAACAAACCTCTAGGATCTGATTTTTTTCTTTTTATTTATTTTTGTTAGTTTGTTTGTTTTGAGACACGGTCTCGCTCTGTTGCCCAGGCTGGAGTGCAATGGCATCACCATAACTCACAGCAACCTCAAACTCCTGGGCTCAAGCGATCCTCCTGCCTCTGCCTCCTGAGTAGCTGGGACTACAGGCACACACCACAGCCAACTAATTTTTCTATTTTTTGTAGAGATGCTAATTTTTCTATTTTTGTAGGGATGGGGTCTTGCTCTTGCTCAGGCTGGTCCCAAACTCTCAACCTCAAGCGATCCTCCTACCTCAGCCTCCCAAGGTGCTAGGATTACAGGCATGAGCCACTGTGCCCAGCTCCAACTTGTTTTTTTTTTGTTTGTTTGTTTTTAAGGAAAAAAGTCCAAGGAGAAATGGAGGCTCAGATTTGTCCAGGATCCCAGTGCCAGGCAGAGTAATCCCTACACCCCAACTCCAGGTTCTTATAACTTAGGAAGTTCATACTGGACTTGCCTCAGATGGGCTCTTCCCAGAAATACAGCTATGAAATAAGCAAGGAATGGAAACAATTCCCTTAAAAAGTCAGCAGAATGTATGACACGTACCCAGGTGCATATCTGGGTTCTAACTCAAGACGATCTCGTATCAACTGTATACAAGTTACTCAATTTCTTGGTGTTTCACTTCCCTCATCTCTAAAACAAGGATAATACTAACTACTTTATACGGCTGTTGTGAAGGTTAAACGAGATGTCTGATACATGATAAGCATTTAACTATTATTTTTTAATAATTGTTACTTAAAAATAGGCAAAAAACATAAGCAGGAAATTCGCAGGAAATATAAATCATTAAGAAAAGATAATCAAACTCACGGATAAAAGAACCACACGTTAAAATAAAACACCACTTTTTCACCCGCGAGACGAAGGTGAGCAGAAAGCCTGGTTGCTGAGGGTGGAGCAGCGGGCACTCCCAAACACTGCACCTGCACTGAGAGTGGGCAGGAATCATCTTTGTGAAACAATTTAGCAACTTCTACCAAAACGAGCAAGGCAGGCCCTGTTGACTGTCTACCCAGCAGCCAATTTTCTTTCTTCCTCCCTGGCATTGCCTCAGTATTGTCCCTTCCCATGTACTCAGGTGAACCTTATCTGAGCTAAGCCAATCATAACAGTCCTTTCCCCTTGCCAGTGATTGGCTTAGGCAAGGCCATGTGACATCACCCTGACCAATGAGAAAGGAGGGGAAGGCAGCCAAGGGGCTTCTGGGAAAGGTTTCTTCACCGTTCAACTGGGACAGGAGAAAGAATGCCTTTCTCTGCTGCCTTATGCTCTGCTCGGGTGTAACAACATGAACACCGCGGGGATGGCGGAGCAGAAAGACAAAAGGACTAAAGATATTTAATGACAAGTCTGACCCCCAAAATTAACTGCCCCTAGAACTGTCCCACCTCACTTTTTATGTGAGATAAACATGATGAGGTAGGAATTCTGTTACTGGCAGCCAAAAGCCTTCCAAATGATAAAATGTCCTTTCACTTCCAAGAATTTAACCTACCAAAATCCTTGCACAAGTACGCAATTATACTTGCATAGCAATGTATTATTTTTAAAAATGAGTGAAAAACTAGAAGCAACCTTAATGTCCACCAGTAAAGGATTAATTTAATTAATTAAATTATAGTATATTCAAACCACGAAATACAATGCAGCTATTGAAGCTATATGTATTGTCATGGAGATGCTTCCACCCATGGTTGAGGAACAAAAAAGCAGCAGATATCAGATCACTTTGTGTTGTATGATCATATCTCTGTGTGATGTGTGTTTATACATTAAAGAAAGAGTTTGAAAGAATATTCTCCAATTTAACTGGTTTCCTCTGGGGACTGGGATCTGCCAAGGGGCAAGAAGGCACAGAACACTTCCTTTCCACTTTTCCCAGCATGGCTTGGATTTTTTACACAGAGCAAGTGTTACTCTTGTAATTTGAAACACAAAATTAGGTGATTGACTTGAAGCCAGCCTAGTAGGCCAGGGGCCAAGTGGGAACCAGTGGCCTGAGTGCCTGATTTTAAACCCAGTGTTCTGGGTCTGCCAAAATGTCAATGGACTGTTCTTCCTGAGAAAGAAAGCCAACCATTGACTCAAGAACCGTGATGGAAACATGTTGTTTTTTTCCACTTTGGGGAAGAGTTTGAAGATGACAGAATTTTAGAGACTTGGCTCTTCATCACACCTGGGAGGAACAGTGCCAGCTTCTCCAAAAATCTCATTGCCTGACCTTGTGCTTGGCACAGAGCAAGTGCTCAGTAAATGATGGTAAAATATATGAATGAATGAATGAATGAATATCAACTCTTCCAACCTAGCCATTTTATAGATAAGAATGGATGAATATTGACTAAATGAGAGAAACTGACACCAAGAGAAGAGATGAATAATCAGATAGTAATATTAACAATTGCTGAGTGGTTACGATGTGCTAGGGGCTGTCATGATGGCTTTACACATAGTAACTTCCTTAATGCTCAGTAACAACACTAAGAGACAGATAACTGTTATCACCCCCATTTTGCAGATGAAGAATCAGAGACACAGAGTTAAGTGACTTGCCCCAAGTCACAGAGTTGGTACCTAGTGGAGCTGGGATTCAAACCCTGGCAGCCTGAACCCAGAGCCCATGCACATCACCCTCACCTTTATTGTCTCCCATTAAACAATTAGACCCAGCCCCAGGACCCCTCTGTCATCATGCTCCAGTCTTCCCCACTCTGCAAATGATGCCCTCCCCTGATCTGGAATCCCCTTCTGGCTAATGCACAACCTTGCCTCCCTTTCTGGGTCACACGTCAAGAAATGGTTGTCTACACTGTCTCCACATCCTTACCTCTCACTCAACTGTCCAACTCACAGCAACCCCACTCCCACTCCACCACTCCACTGCATGGTGCTTGCCAAGGGTCCTTTCCAACCCAGAGACCCCCTAATTGCTGATCCAGGTGAGGAACAGTTTTTACTCACCTCTTCCTGGACTCTCAGCTGCACCTACCACTTCCTGGCTCCTGCGAGGCTGCAACCTTGGGTCCTCCTCACACCTCTCTGATCGTTCCTACTCCGTCTGTGAGAGGCTCTTCTTCCTCTGCCCAGATCTCAAGATCAACACTCCCAAGCTTCCAGTTAAAGGACAGTGCTCCTGCTCTCCTCACTCTACACGCTGTCCCCAGATGAGCTCTTGCATTTCATGATCCTATGAGTCATGTCGATGACTCACAAATCTATTCCTCCCACCAGGCTCACCCCCTCCCCAGTATTTCAGACTCTTATCTCTTACCTTCTGGGTACTGGTACCTGGTTGTCCAACATCCAGACTATGACCTCCATGCCTTTCCTAATCCTGGGCCCTCTCCTGAAATGTCGTCTCCCATACATACCTAGCCAACTCCTACACATCCTTTAACACCCAGCTTTGATGCCCTCTGTGTCTAGAAAGTCCTCCCTGGTGCCCATCCCAGCTGGGTTGGGTGTTCCTCTAACTGAACACATCCTAAACTGAACTCAGCATCTTTTCCTCTAATCCTGTTCCTTCTCTATTCTTCCTTAACTCTAACCATAGCTCTGACCATCATCCTGTTCACAGCTAGTCCTCTGTTCCTTCCACCTTCATCTCTTAAATATTCCTCCACTCTGCATCCCCTCCCATCCTCTCCACAAGCACAGCTATCACTTAGGCCCTCTTCATTTCCTGCCAACAATTTTCAATGCACCCCCTCCAGTCTGTTCCCCTTCAGTGATTAGGGATATCCGTCTAACACATATGTCTAACACAATGGCACTCCCTGCTCAAAATCCTTCTAAGTGTGCACATGCACACACACATACATATACAAATGAATGCAAGCTTTAAAAAAAAAGGTGGGGGAAACTGAATAAGCTCTGTAGTCTAGCAATGTACCAATGCCAATTTTCTGGTTTTGGTAATGTACTCCAGCTATATAAGATGTCACCATTAGGGGAAGCTGGGTGAAGGGAATTCTTTGTACTATTTTTTACAACTTCTTTTGAATAAAAAGTTAAAAAAACAAACAGAACTTTCCATGATAACACTATCAGGAGGAGAACAAAGTCCAAGCTTCTCATCCTTTTGCACACAGTGCTGTAGGACATGCCTAGCCTCCTCTTCTGCCCCTGGCCCAGCCTGGAATGCCACACTCGATGACCATCTGACTTATCATTCAAGCTACCTGCTTTTTGTGGAACATCCTCCACACCTACTGCTTCCCACCCCAGCTAATGCCCACTGTTCCTTTTGGTTTTGGGGGGGTATTTTTTGTTTGTTTTGAGACAGGGTCTCACTTTGTTGCCCAGGCTGGAGTGCAGTGGTCTCATCACAGCTCACTGCAACCTCAAACTCCTTGGCTCAAGCAATTCTCCTTCCTCAGCCTCCTGAGTAGCTGGGACTACAGGCACGGGCCACCATACCTGGCTAATTTTTCTATTTTTTTTTAGAAGCGGGGTCTTACTATGTTGCTCAGGCTGGACTTGAACTCCTGGGCTCAAGTGATCCTCCCGCCTCAGCCTCCTGAATAGCTGGGATTACAGGTGTGTACCACCATACCCAGCTGTATCTGATTCAGATCTGAGCAGCCCAGAGAAAGAATGTCTACTCTGAGTAGGCAAAGCTCATGAATCCTAGAATAACAGTGAAGATACTGATATCAGTCATCATTTATTAAGCACTTTATCCTACCAGATACTGCTCTGAAAGCTTTAAATATATTAATAATACTCCACTCCTCACAACATTCCATAAGAGAGTATGATTATATCCCCATTTTACAGATGAGGAAATCGAGGCACAAGGAGGTGAAGCAACCTGCCAGGGTACACAGTTAGTAAGTGATAGAGCTGGGATCTGACCTGGCAGGTGGCCTCTGGAGTACATGCTGTCACCTCCCAACTCAACAATGCTCTGCCCTTCTCCATACCAGGCTGCCTCCAGCCTCACCCCACCCACCTTGCACTCACTTGCCCCAGGTTTAATTAAAGAGTAGCAGTCAGTCCAGACTGCAGACATGAACACTATCTGAGGTTACGTCATCTCTAAAGATGCCTGACACCTCTCCTGACTCACCAGGCCCTTGATGGCTTACTCAGAGAGACCAGGAAAGGCCTAATTTTACCATCCTTGACCCTACTACTCAGCATTCCAAGCCTGTATTTATCCCTTCTCCACAGTCCCTCCATGGCTTATCTACCAACCCTGAGGACCCTCTGCCCCAAGGAGGTCAGGGAAGGGACATGTGTCATTGCTGGGAATTACCTGCAGCATGTCAAGTACCTTCTATGGCAGGGATTCTAAATGGAGAGCATTCAGGGGCCTGTGAACTGGATAGGGAAACATTTACAACCTGGTTTTCACTAAACCCTACCTGATATTTAGCAT
Source organism: Lemur catta (assembly GCF_020740605.2). Lineage (NCBI taxonomy): Eukaryota > Metazoa > Chordata > Mammalia > Primates > Lemuridae > Lemur > Lemur catta. The sequence goes on from NC_059133.1 coordinate 7,004,462, forward strand.
TCCCTCCAATTATGCATGTAGGCAATACACTGTCACCATTAGAATCTTTTCCCATCATGTTTCAGTTACTGCAGACATAATGAAATGCTCACCCTCATCACAACTTCAAAATTACAGTCGTTACATTAGACTCACTGCTAGATCTTGTTTTTTAGTGAATTCATAAAGACGCTATAGTTCAAGAGAATTGGTTTCCTTTATCATCCTGTGTATTTCACTTTCTGCATTTAAGAACCCTGGCTTTCTGGCTGGGTGCAGTGCCTGTAATCCTAGCACTCTGGGAGGCTGAGGTGGGAGGATTGCTTGAGGTCAGGACTTTGAGACCAGCCTGGGCAAGAGTGAGACACCCTCCCAACCCCCACCAAAAAAGAACACTGGCTTTCATTACAGATCTGAGATTGATTTAGAAGCCCTGTTCTAAATACTTATCCCCGCAATAATCTCAAAGATAGGTGCTTATTACCCCTTTTTCCACAGAAAAGTGAGGCTTAAAGGGAATTTGTGAGTTGCCCAAGGCCACACTGCTTCTAAGGAAGAAAGCTGGAGCTACTGGCAATGTCCCAGCCTCCAGGAATGAATGTGACGTGGAATGCCCACAGGCCTCAGTGACCTGAAGCTTGCTTTCCCTTCAACTGGCCACGCTGAACAGAAACCAAAGTTCAGGAAACTTCCCCAGGTCTCCCCTACTCCCTGCCCCCCAATCCCATAAGCCAAATTAAGCGTCAGCAGCAAAGCATAATCCTCCCTCCTGCATGTTCTGGTTACAAAGGGCTTTTATTTTCATAATCTTGTCTTACCCTCCCGACAACCTGCGGCCAACCTGCCCAGGAATGATTCAAACCCACATCCCTGTCTCCAGGGGCCTGGGCTCCAACTTCTTCATCAAGATTGTAGGTAGAAACAGAAGGTTGAATCTTGCAAAAAACAAAAAACAAAACAAAACAAAAAAAGACCATAGGATGTGGTGCTAAAGAGAGATGTTTAAAAAATAACTCCCCCTTTTTTTTTCCAATAGAAAAGTAACAGAAACTCATTGTAAAAGCTTTGGAAATTATAGGCAAACATAAAAAAACAAACCAGAAATTTCCCAGAGGACCATAGCTGAGTGGCCACCTAACACTGCAAAGTCCTTGCTTTCTTTCAAGCAGTTGACTGGTCACTCTTCCTGCTCACAGCGGTGCACCACCCAGCCATCGAGACAGATTCAAGGGCTCCTCTGGGCCATGTGGCCCAAAAGCCCTGGGTACAGATCCCAGGACTGTCCCACAGTGGCTTTCAGGGCATCTTCCTGAGCCTCAGTTTTGTCATTTGCAAGATGGAGCTGACAATACCTGCCCGGCAAGACTATTTTGTAGATTTATACAGTGTGTCTCTCCCAGAGGAGATCAGAAATTTGTGCGTCTGCTGAACTGGGTGCTGTGGTGTACACATAACTTACAAAACTCTCCTATAAGCTTTCAATCTGTCAACACCAATTTCTTTGCAGTTTCTGTCTAGACCTGGGCTATTTGGCAAGGGCTGTTCTGTGGGCAACCTGCTATGTTATTGATTTATTCAACATTTATGCACCTTTATATGCGAGGGGCTCTGCCAGGTGTTGGGGGAACACAGTTAATAAAGTCCCTACCCTTAGGGAGCTTGTCATCCAGAGATGCAAAGACAAATAAACAGGTTAGTGTTAAATGCACAAGGTAAGTAAAGATAGAGATAAGAGTTACAAGGAAACTGAAACAGGAAACTGGCAGGGAGTGATGGAAGGTGGACTGGGATTTCAGGGAAGGTCCTTAGGTGGCATTTAGGAGTGACCAGGAGCCAACCATGGAAGATGGGAAGTGGGGTAAGAATGGACCCACTCAGCAGCAGACAGGGCAAGGGCAACGACCTTGAGGTGGGGACATGCCAAGAAGCTTCAAGGAACACACAGGAGGCCAGTATGACTGCAGTGCTGGAGCGAGGGCGAGCTACGGAGGAGGCAAGGTGTGCGGGGCAGGCTGGGCCATCAGAGAGCTACACACAGGCCACGCTGGAGAGCCACGGCTGTGTCCTGTGCATGCTGGGAGATGCCTGGAGGGTTTTCAGCAGAAGAGTGGCAGGATCTTATTTAAATTTCAAGAAGATCCCTTTGCGGCCACGGTGGCTCATGCCTGTAATCTTAGCACTCTGGAAGGCCGAGACGGGATGATTGCTCAAGGTCAGGAGTTCGAGACCAGCCTAAGCAAAAGCAAGACCCCGTCTCTACTAAAACAATAGAAAGAAATTATATGGACAACTAAAAATATATATAGAAAAAATTAGCCGAGCATGGTGGCGCATGCCTGTAGTCCCAGCTACTCGGGAGGCTGAGGCAGGAGGATCGCTTGAGCCCAGGAGTTTGAGGTTTCTGTGAGTTAGGCTGACGCCACGGCACTCTAGCCCAGGCAAGAGAGTGAGACTGTCTCAAAAAAAAAAACGAAGATGCCTTTGGCCACTGCAGGGAGGATGGACAACAAGAGAGGATACTAGGAGATTAGTTTTGAGGCTACTGTAGTGGTCCAGGCCTGGATCAAGTTAGAGAAGATTCAGGAACATTCTGGAGGCTATTAAATGCTCATGACAACCACTACTCCTGAGGCAGATTCAACTGGGTCAGCATGACCATTTGACCATTTCACAGAAAAGGAAACTGAGGCCAAGAATAACAATCGTGCCCCAGATCACACAACTGGCGTGTGCTGGACTTGGGAATGAAACAGGACTTTTGGCACCCTGCCCTATGCTCCTCTGCCTGTAGAGGGGCAGGGCATGACAGGGAATGCTCCTGGGAACAAGAGCATAGATGAACCAGAGTGACCTCTGAAAACCCCAGAAGGGCCCTGACCTTCCCGGTAGCCCTCACAGGAAGTGCTCAGTGAATGATTGTTGGCTGACCCCAGCACTTCAGAAACACAAACCCACTATACAACATGGCTCTTGTGTCCCTTTTCAAGTCACAGTGTGCACTGGGTAGGAAAAGCCAGAGAGTTGGTGACTCCTCGGTTTTCTTCTTCTGAAAAATAAGCACGCCTGTCTTTCAAGGAAACTGGAAGTAACTGAAAGACTCTCCCCTGCATGGCAGCTAAGACCTCAGACTCGGGGGTCCAGGAGGCCTGACTCCATCTGACTTCCTGCTCTACCACAGCCGTGAGACCTTGGATGTGCTACTTAATCTACTTAATCTCTCTGAGCCTTGGTCTCCTTGTCTGCAAAATGGGGCTGCTAATAACTGTTCCTGCCTCAAAGAGTTAAGCAGAGGTGATAAGGGGAGGCACAGCAAGTGCATTAAATACATGGTGGCTACTGCCGTATTACCACCGTCACGCTCACGTCTCAGCCTCTGATATGGGGCTCGGGAACTGCCGCTGAACTGAAGCTGCCTAGATGTTTCTGAAGAGAAGACAGGTGCTGACTGCAGGGTGCCACTGCCCCTCCCATGGGCCCCTACAGCCTGATGGGGACGCAGAGCAAACACACCTGCAGAAGTCATCGGGACGCCTGCAAAGAAAGACTTCCTAGGGGGAATAAATAAGTCAGGAAAGAGTCCGTAGCTGGTGCTGACAGAGAAAGGAAATGAGCCCATTTTCTATGGGCCATTAAATGTGATGAAAGGATCCGGCTTGTGTGGAGGCTCCTGGGAGCTGACACGTGGTAGTCACTTCATCAGCCCAGGCCGAGCCTCCAGCTTCAGGCTGCAGCCTTCCTCAGAGGACACCTCCACCTTCTTCTGTCCGAACCCCTCAGGTCTACCCCGAGGGCCCCTGAGGTGTCCCCTCTCCCTTCCCAGGTCCACATGAACCAACTCCAGAGCCAGAATGCCCGCCTTTGCTTCACAGCTCTGCCACTTGCACACTGTCACTGAACCTCTCTGTGCCGCAGTTTTTTCATCTGTAAAATGGGGATAATGATAGTGCCTCTCTCTAGGGCTACTATAAGAATTAATAATCTAATCTTGGAAAAAGCACTTGCAACAGGGCCTGGCCACTAGGGAATTGCTGGATCAGTGTTTGTTAAATTAATACAAATTTTAAAACCTGTCTAATTCCTTTCATCTTGGTTTCTTGTCCTGATCCCCAGGCATGGGTTTCCATCAAACATCATCAAATCTCAGAGCTCATTTTCAGGAGGGGAAACAGGCCCAGAGAACCAAAGGGACCGGGTGACAGACTGACCTGAACACAAACTCATATCTGTCCCCGAAATTGTGGTGGCACCAGGTCACCTGTTCCTTCTTCAAACATCCCAGCCTCTGTCTTGGTGCCTCTGCTTAGAATACCCTTTCTCCGGCCTTTCAACCTATCACTCAAATGTTCAAATGGCACTTCTAGGAAGACCTTCCACCCATGGGCAAAATAAACCTTCTTCCCCTACAATGGGGCATAATTCAGTTTGACAACACAATGGCTGGATGTGTCAGAGGCATGGAGGGTGAATCAGACCCAGTTCCTGTCCTTGGGAAGCTCAGGTTAATCATCTGTATCTGTCTTGTTCCAAGCCCCAAGCTCCAAGCTCCTCTGGGGTGGTGAGCCAGGCACCCAATAGGCACTAAGGACCCAAACTTACTCATATCTCCATGTTCAGGGCCTGGTCATCCTTCCACTGCCATCCTGCCTTCTCCAGTCAGAAACCTACTGACAGCACTTTCACCAGGCCAGTCCTGTGGGCCCTGGAACACACAGCTAGTTCAGTAGAACTCTCTGGCCTTGGGGAGCCCACCGACCTTTTAGCCTGAGCCCCCAAACCCTGCTGCATCTGCCAATTCAGACCATCCCAGTCCCTACTCTTGTTTACATATCTGAGACAAAGCTGGCTACAGGATGCAGGAGCACACTCAAGAGTCACGGAGGACTGGGTTCAAATCCAGTGGGGTGACATCGGGCCAGCCACACGAATCCTGTGTTCCACAATTACTTCATCTGCAAAATGGAGGCCAGGCACAGAGGCTCACACCTGTAATCCCAGCACTCTGGGAGGCTGAGGTGGGAGGATCGCTTGAGCCCAGGAGTTGGAGGCAGCAGTGAACTATGATCGTGCCACTACACTTCAGCCTGGGTGACAGAGTGAGACCCTGTTGCTTAAAAAAAAAAAAAAACCCTAGCGATAACAATGCCCAATGCCCATCCCTCACGGAGCTACTGTTAAGAATGAAAGAGAACGTAAGTCCATGTCCCAGCACAGAAGCAACTGGGGCTTACCCAGGGATCCCCTTCCTCTTCTCCACCCTGGCCAAGCTTCCCCATTCTTTCAAGCTCACATTCCACTTTCTGGAGGAAGTTTTCCCTAATTTTTCCAGGTTACCCTGAACTTCATTCTCTCTCCATGCTCACTGCACTGACCCCAGAATTCAGCATTTTCTTGTTCTCTCATTCATTTACTAGAGTTAACTTTCTCTTTCCAGCCACACAATAAGAGACAAACTCAATCCTAAACCTGCCCCACAGCATCTCACAAGAGAAGCTTGAAAAGCAACTTGCCAAGGTAGCCCAGGATTCTGGAAAAGGGAGAAGATTTGGAGTCAGCAAACTGGGCGGGAAGCCCACCTCTGCTGTGTGACTTGCCAGCACTCACTTCTCTAAGCCTCGGGTTTCTCATCTGGAAAATGACTGAAAAGTGTTCACCTGACATAGTTGCTACGTAGGCCAGATGAGCCAACATATATGAAACTAAAAAGTGTTATTTAAGGGATTATTATTTTCAGAAGCTCAAACCCAAACCTACCAATGTCTCAACTTTCCTAAACCTAAGACTCAAGAGATCCGCTCATCCCACTGAGCTTTTTAGGCCCCAAATAATCTTCCAAAACCCACTCTCCTAATTGTCCAACCTAAACAAAAAGCTAACAGCTTAGAACTCACAGCATCCATGGAACACAAACCTTATCCAGCTCAGAGACCACAAAGTCTCTCCCCCATCCTCAGATCTCATCCCTCCTGGACACAGGTTTCCTTTCCAGCTTAAGGCATCCCACTCCTCAAACCTGCTAACCAGGTGTTGGCCAGGCATCACTTCCAGCTTGCAGTCCTACTTCCATGGAAGGTGATCGTCGGGAAAGAAGACCACAGAGGGTATGGACCACATGGCTGTACGTGTGGGGGGGGGAGTCTGGGTAGTAGAACGAAAGATTCCGCTAGAATTTTGTGTCCAACACAGTTGCTAAATGTACTATAATTATCTCATTTTGTGTGAAAATTCAAGGATCTGCATTCTGCTATTTTCATCAGACTGGAACTGGGGAAAATAGCAAGAAGTTGGGGTTCAAAGTCTTATGCCTAGGAACCAAAGCTAGCCACCAGAGAAATGCAATCCCTGATCACCCTGCTGTGAGCCTGCAGCCCCCTACTCCAGGCCCAGCCCCCAGACTCCCATTCACAGCCCTAGCCCCCTAGACTTCCCCATTAATACCATGAGGGCAACACAGACATCAGGTTCTATCAGAGTGAACTGTTTCTACATGATATTTTCCGCTGGGAAAACTGCTTTGTCTCTCTGTGTGAAAGACCCCCAAACCAGGCACCTTATGAACACCTGAACTAGACAGTTTAAAGGGGAAAGCGGAGAAAGGAGGAGGGATCAGGCTCCAGAGGGGGAGCCCCAGGCCCGCTGTGAGCAGGAGATGGGTGTGAGGGCAGGTCAGCGGCTCCTGGTCCCCCAGCCCCAACAGGGCAGCCCCCCCAGTGCCTAAGCTCATGCCCACAGACCCCACATGCTTCCAGCACCGTGGCGGTGGCGGGCCTCCGGCAGGCCTCTCAGCCCGGAGGCGGATCCCAGACCGGAAACGCCCCCCTGCCCAGCCAGCCCAGACCGCGCCCCCCCTTTCCTGCTGCCCCCTCCCCCCGGGCCTGGCCACAGGCCCCGGATCCCCGAGCTCGCTTGGCCGCCGCAGCCGGCAGAAGCGGCCTGTCGGGCGGCCGCGGTCCCTGGCCCTCGCCGCGGCCCCTCCAACTCCGGGCGCTGCGGGGCCAAGGCGAACACAAAAGGAAGGGAGGCGCTGCCAGCGACGCCCCTGCTAGCCCCCCGCGACCCCCTGAGCGGGGTTCGGCAAAGCATCCGCGCACCCCCAAAGCTCCAGACCCCGAGGAGCGAGGCCCCCACACAAAATTCCAGGACGCCTCCTGGGGGCTGGCAGGGGCGGCCAAATCTGCCCAGCGGCAGGTGCCCCCGGCCGCACAATAACTTTGAAACTTTGGGGCAGGGCACGGGGATGGGGATCCCCAAAAAGGAGGAAATGGGGATTGGTGGGCTATTTCTTTATTTTTGCCAAAACCCACTTTCCGGGTGGCCCGGCGCGCGGCTCCGGCCTGGACGAGGTGCTCTGCGCCTCCTCCCCGGCCGGGCCCCGGAACCCCCGGGCCCTCGCGCGCCCGTGGCCCGGGACGCGGTGGCCCGGCCTCTGCCCTGGCGGGGCTCGGGCCGCGCCAAGCACTCACCTCCGCCGGGCTGCGCTCCCCGCGGGCCTGCGCCGAGCCCGATAAATGGTATGCTATGACTAGAGGTATGATTACGTTATTATTAGTAGTAATAATAAGAGTAAATGCTATTTAATTATGGGCGGCCGCATCCTGCTCCCGGCGCCGCCGCCCCAGCAGCTCCGTCCATGTGGCTCCGGAGCGCTTTACTTTCATTTCCAGCCCCTCGGCCGGCCGCTCGCGGCAGCACCCGCTGGAGGCTCCGTCTCCCTGCAGCTCTGCCTCCTCGGGTCCTAGAGAGCGCGGCTCCCCTCGCCTCGTCGCGCCCAGGGTGGGCGGCGCGGGCTGTGCACCTGGGGAGGACCGGTTGGGGGAGGAGGGGAAGCCCCCCTTCCCCGTGGAAAGCTCATGCCTGGAATTCACCTTTATTTTCCTTAAAAGTGTCCTTCCTTTCAGGGGGTTTTCTTTTGGTGGTTCTGCATATCTGGGCTGATGCTGGTCAAATCCAGTGCCTCCTCCCTCCTGTATGCGTGTAAAAAGCCCCCAGGTTTCCAGGTATTTTCATGGAAGGCTCCCAAAAACCCTTTTCGCAGATGAGGACTGGAGGCACGGGGAGGAATCAGCATCTCACTTGGCTGGAGTTTTGTGTATTGGATGTTAAAGAAACAGTTATTCAATGAGGCTTGTTAAAGTCGGCAAGGCAGACTTTATTGGGGGGGGGGGGAGGCATCACGGTAGGTGTAGGGACTACTGCAGCCTGCAACGGGGTTTTGCAGTGGGGGAGAGAAATGGGGCTTAACTAGGAGTTAGCCTGTGCAACTGGAAATTTATAGCAAGCAGCAAAGTGGGGGTCAGTGGATAGAAAATTACAGCAGGGTTGGGGGGGTTCTGGCTAAACAGACCTAACAAGATTCTCCCTGAAGGCAGGCCAGAGCGATCAGAACTCATCTGGAGAATCCAGGAGGATGAGGAACCTGCTTAAATACTGATGATCAGATATGGAGGATGGGGGGTTCTAGCTAAACCAATGTAGCAGGATTCTTGCTAAAATTGGACAATGCAGAGATGAACACAGAAGTCCAAAAGTTTAGGCCTAGGTGACAAGTTCAGGGTAGCCCAAGTAGAGTTCCCTCAAGGAGACAATCTTTGTCAGGGATCTTTCCAGAAAGGATGTGATGCCTCTTAGAAGACCTACTAGGTAAAGGGGGATTAACCAGACAGACCTGCCATAAGCCCCCCAGCACTGCCTCAGAGCTGGTGAAGGTCAGGCTGGAGATTTGGATCCATAGCTCCTGATTCCAAATACTGTTCATCCCACCCTACTGCTACCTGCCCGTTGATTCCCAGAGAATGCCTAAGAGTTCTCTCAGATTTCCTCCGTCCCCCTCTTCATTTTACAGGTGTGTATGTATATTTATTTATAGCTTATTGTGGATCGGCTGTGAGCCTGCCAGATTTTATCTTTACAAATTTTATCTGTTCCACCGTTAGTGACAGACAGAATCTTAGGACTGGAGATACAACAGTGAGACCAATTTTAAGTATTTAAATACACTGTGGTAAGTACTAGGAGAAACCAAGAACCTGGAGCCATGTTTACTTATTTAATTTTCACAATAATCCTGGAAGATTGGTTTTGTCATGCCCATTTTACAGATGGAAAAGTGAAGCTCAGAATTAAGTGACTTGTCCAAGGTGGCAGTTCTGCCTGCCTCCAGGGTCTGTGTACTTTGTATGGCCTCCTACACTTTCCACTATCTCTGCATTAAGTGAGACTTGAAAGAGGAACAAAATGCACCTGGACCTTCAGAAGTTCTCAGACTCTTCCTTCTCTGGGTGACTTCTCCCTCCTCACTACTCTGAGATCAACAAAGAGACAGCCTCTGGCATGAGGAATATGGACACTTATGTCCAGCTATGAAAGCAGAGTCCAGTGGCCCTCAGACATCACTGATTTTCAGTGGGAAATCAACCCCTGGGTGACCTGAGATAGAGTCAATCAAGACCATGGGCTAAAGGCGGTCACAGACTGAGCCTGATAATTTAGGAAGGCCAGCTGGTGTGATACAGATGTCACTGAGGTGTCATTAGGAAAAGCAAGGTCTCCAGCCCTGCCACTTAGTGTCTGTATGACTCTGGATAATCTCACAGCATCAATTTCCTCATTTGTAAAATACAGATAAGAACACTGAATCAATAGAAATTTTGTTTCAAGGATTACAACGAAATGTCTATAAAGCATGTAGTGAGAGATGAATAAATGTCAGTTCTCATATCCCCTGTGCAATTTAGTGAAACACTCTTGACAACTTATTGTAGTAGGTACCATTGTTATTAAATATGGTCACTCCCATTTTATGGATGTGGGTGCTAAGGCCAGTTGAATTACTGCATCTTGCCTTAAATGAACTAGCTGGCAAATGGTCTGGTGATTCCACCATCCCAGGCTGCTGGTGAAATGACACATATCCTTAAAAGAGGACTGTCCATCATTTGGGAGGATTCAGCTGGATATCAGCCCCCCATCTCTTCAACTTGGCATCAACTTGTTAAACTGTTTGGGCTGCCTGAGATAGTAAAGGGGACTTTATTACAAGACCCCAACCAGAGGTAAGAGTGCTTTGGAGAAAGGGGCCAGGAGGCTGGTCCCGGTAAGTTTTCTTGGAAGCCCCATGTTGTCAGGCAGCAGTGTCCCCACATTGAAGCTGAAATAGCAGGAACAGCCACCACTTCTTGTTTACTATGAGCCCAACACTACATATATTGATTCTCTTACCCTCTCAAAAACCCTGTAAGGTAGGCATTGTTTCTACCTGTTTTCAGGTAGGAACAAACACAAAACAGTTAAGTGACTTGGATAAGGTCACACAGCTAAGAAAGAGACAGAGGCAGGATTCAATTCCAGGCTTGTCCACCTATAAGGCATAACCACTGCACCGTGATGTGGACATCTTAAATCTGGATCTGTCACTAGTTAACCTCAAGGGCTTGTCATGTGAGTGAGTCACTGGAGAATGGGATTCAGAGGCTCATGCTCCTAATTCTGAGGAACTGACAAGTGTATCATTTATTTGTTCCTTCTTCAGTGAGTACCTTCTGCCCTAGGCTTACCTCCTGGGAGGGCCTAAGTGCATGGCAACCTTAATTGCAACAATGAGTAGGATTCATTGTTACTTGACAAATGTTTGTTCATTGCCAGATCCTGTGTCCCCACAGCTCTAGCATTATCCCAGGACCTAGCCCTGCAGCAAGGGATCTTAATTTGGAGTTTAGGGAAGGGCCCTGAAGAGGTACACACAACTTTAGGCTTAGGTTCTTTTTTCCTTATTTGTAAATTGAAGGTGCTATGGGCAGAATGTGTCCCACCAAAATTGTATGCTGAAGTCCTATCCCTAATGTGATAGTATCAGGAAGTGGGGCCGTTGGGAAATCATTGGGACATGAGGATGAAGCCCTCAAGAATGGGATTAGGAGCCCAGGAGTTCAGAGCTGCAGTGAGCTATAGTCCTGCCACTGTATTCCAGCCTGGGCAACACAGTGAGACCCTGTCTCAAAAGAAAACAAAATGGGATTAGTGCTCTTATAAGAAAAGACACTGGATTGAGAAATGCTCTCTCTCTCTTTCTGCCACGTGGGAATACAACAAGAAAACAACCATTTGTAAAGCCAGAAGGCAGCCCTGACCAAGAACCTGACCATATTGACACCCTGATCTTGGACTTCCAGCCTCCAGATCTGTCAGAAATAAATTTCTATTGCTTAAGCCACCCAGTCTGTGGTATTTGGTATAGCAACCTGAGGTGACTAAGACGGGGGTAATAAGAGTCCTTATCCCATAGGGTCTGTAATGGTTAATTTTATGTGGCAACTTGACTGGGCCATGGAGTGCCCAGACATTTGGTCAAACATTCTGGGTGTTTCTTTGAGGGTGTTTTTGGATGAGTTTAATATTTAAATTCATAAACTAAGTAAAGCAGATTGCCCTTCCTAAGGTGGGTGGGCCTCATCTAATCAGTTGAAGGCCCAAATAGAACTAAAAAAGCTGACCCTCCCCTAAATAAGAAGGAATTCCCCTCTGACAGCCTGTGAGCTGGGACATTGATTTTTGTCCTGCCTTCGGACTTGAAGGAAAACTCGGGCTCTTCCTGGGTCTCCAGCCTGCTGACTGCAGATCTTAGGACTTCTCTGTCTCCATAGTCACGTGAGCCAATACATTACAATAAATCTTTCTCTCCCTCTCTCTCTCTCTCTCTCTCTGTGGGTATATATGTATACACACACACACACACACACACACACACATCTCCTATTGGTTCTGTTTCTGTGGAGAACCCTGACTAATACAGGGTCACTGCAAGGATTAAGTGAATTATGACGTGCAAAGCATTGATATATATGTGATTGTTAATTTAAAAATGAATAAAAAATACATTCTTGGGACACAATCTATAGAACTCAGACTCTCAAAGGTGAGGGTGACATAAAAAAAGACAAGGGGAGGCTCCATGGGTCTAGAGGGTGAAATAGGCTAGCCACCAGACAACTGTAATACCATGGGCAAAACGCAGGCGATGAAACATGGTCACATTTGTCCCCAACGTGTTAGAAAAATGTTCAAACATACAGAAAGTTGAAAGAACTGCACAGTGAACACCCACATGCCCTAGATTATTCTACCATTGTTAACATTTTGCTGTATTTGCTTTATTACATATTCATCCATCCATCAATTCCTGAACATTTTTGTTTTTAAAAAAGTAATTTTTAACTTTCTTTTTTATGCTCTTTTGCATTTTATACTAATTTAAACAGATTACTGTCAGTTTTCATTTAAAAAACATGGAACAAAAGAATTATTAAAAAAGAAGATAATTTGCTAAAAAATATTTGGTATCAGGAAACCCTCCATAAACATTAGAGCATAATTTAAGCTCCTCTGTGAACACCATCCTTTTCTCTCTCCTGGGTTTCTCAGGAGCTGGAACAGTGCCCTTTCCAACATGGATGTTTGATAACTATTTGTGGAGTGAATGAATTATTTTAATTATGGTTAGTAATCAAGATTAAAAAAACAGGAGCCTTTGGCTTGAACCCCCAAGGGAATGCGGTTTGAGTGTCCTTCACAGATGATGTAGCTGCCCCTGCCCACCAGCAGAGGGGTGCTGGGGGAGGCTCCCCTGCCCTGCGGGTGGGCCCGCCCACCACTCTCCAGGGGACCTGGGGCAGCACCTGGTGGGGTCTTGGGAATTTCTGTCCACATTCCTCACGTGTCCGGCATACTTCAGCCATTTGTTTTTGGTCAGACTAAATGGCAAGTCAGCAGCCTTGGTAGTTTTTCAGGAAAGCAGCATAAATATTGTTATTTATTTCATTTACAATTGGCAATTAAGTTTGCTTTCAGGCACCAGAATGGAATTTAAAACATTCATGAAGTAAACTAAACTAATCAGAGGCACCGTGTTTTTGTCTTCAAAACATTCTTTAAAAAAAAAGAAAAAGCTGCACAACAGAGAAAGAGAGGTCCAGAACACTCCCCCTCTCCGTATTCCCCTCATACACACTTTACAGTGATTTGTTTTGTGTGTGTGTTGAAAAGGATCCAGAGACCTGGCTTCCACTGTCTCCTGTCTAAATCATGATTTAATTTGGGCAGGTTATTGGACCTGTCATGGCCACAGTTCTTCACCTGTTGAAATGAGGAAAGGGTTGGCCTAGGAGGGCCACCTGTCAAAGGCTATGATTCCAATTCTGGGGCCAGGCAGACTAGCTCCTAAGGGATAACTTGAAAGAGAGAAAGTTGGAGTGGGGGGAGAGAGAGAGAGAAGATGACAAGTGTGTTGCTTAGAAACAGTGATGATTCTTGATTCCTCTGACTCACTGTGCACTCTTGGGCAAACCCCCTTCTCCTTTTTAAACCTGTCTCCCCATTTGTAAAGGGGCTTAAAATAGAACCTAGATATAGGAGTAACAGAATCTCAATTGCTAGGGTGTGCTGTCAGGCTGAGTTTGTGATTTTTAGCTCTGAACCAGGAACACCTTCGGGCAGAACATCTACTTTCCAATTCTCCATAAGCCCCTCCAGGCCCCATTACTTCTTTATGTCTCCTTGGCCCTTGAAGGACATTGAATTTCTGCTAAGAATTCCCTTCGAGTTCTGAACTTCCCACGATCCATCAGCTGGATGAGGAGGGGAAGATCACCTAAGATGTTCTGCCACCCACCTTCCTCTTCCCTTTGGGAGGTCTCTGAGGGCCAAGGAAAGTCTCAAGTAGAACTGGAAAAGGGAGGCTGGGCATCACCCCAAGGAAAATCCAGACTGATGTCATCAGTCCCAGCTGGAAGCAGCACAGGATTAGCATTAGGTCTAATTGGGAGCACATCTCAGCCTATTCAGATTACTTTTTTTTTTTTTTGAGACAAGGTCTTGCTCTGTCACCCATGCTATTATGCAATGTCATGATCATAGCTCACTGCAGCATTGCACTCCCTCCTGGGCTCAAGCAATCCTCCTGCCTCAGCCTCCTGAGTAGCTGGGACTATAGGTGTATGTCATCACACCTGGCTAATTTGTTAATTTAATTTTTATAGAGATGAGGTCTTGCTATGTTGCCCATGCTGATCTCGAATTCCTGGGTTCAAGCGATCTTCCCACCTTGGCCTCCCAAAGTGCTGGGATTATGGGTGTGAGCCACCATGTCTGGCCTCAGATGACTCATTTTACTTTATTTTTTTGAGACAAAGTCTCGCTCTGTTGCCTGGGTAGAGTACAGTGGCATCATCATATCTCACTGCAACCTCAAATTCCTGGGCACAAGTGATCCTCCTGCTTCAGCCTCCAAGTAGCTGGGACCACAGAGGTATTCCACCACGCCCAGCTAGATGACTCATTTTAAGCAAACATCCGGTGACCTTGACTGATATCCGGTTTAAATGAGGAAACCTGAATCACCTATGACAGCCCAGGCCCAGAGAGGATCTTGCCAGGACGGATTCAGCTCCTGCCCCAGAGACCCTCCCAGGCTGAGGAGGAAGCCACCAAGAACACTATAAACTCTGAAAAAGCCCTCAGAGCCACAGACCAACTGCTGTGGGTACCTGCAGGAGCGTGAGGCTAATTCTGACTACAGTGATGTACAAAAGCCTCCTGTATTAAGTGGCATTTGATATGGGCCTTAGGCAGAAAAGGAGCGGGGTGGGGAGCTGGGGGGCGTGGAAGAGGACCCATATCTTGGTAACTTTGTGAACCAGGAAAGTTACATTTGATCTGAAGTTTTCTCCTCTTTATGCTGGGAAGAGTGGTAATGATGCCCACTTCCTTTGTAGTTGTAAAAATTAAATTAGCTGTGTGAAAGGATCTGGCACACCTGTTTAACTCCGAATTGCAGGCAAAGCAAAAACATGAGTAAGCTGAGTTGTGAGAGGTAACTCTGGAAAAGAAGACTGCATATGTTGACAGTATTTCTGAGTACTAGAGTTTAGGGTATGTTTACTTTTCTCTTTATTCTGTATTGGTTGAAGTATTTATATTAATAATTAACACATTATAAATATGGTTAAAATGCTCTTTTTAAATTTTATTTTTTTAATATGAGGGGATTGAGGAGGGGGTTCAATTTCCTTTTTTTTTGTTGAGACAGAATCTCACTCTGCCGGCCTGGGTAGAGTACAATGGCCAGGAGTTTGAGGCCAGCCTGGGCAACATAGCAAGACCCCATACCCAATCATTTTTTTTTTTTTTTGAGACAGGGTCTTGCTCTGTCACCCAACTAGAGTGCAGTGGCATCATCACTGCTCACTGTAACCTCAAACTCCTAGGCTCAAGCAATCCTCCTGCCTCAGCCACCGGAGTAACTGGGACTATAGGCACAAGCTACCATGGCCGGCTGATTTTTCTATTTTTTTGTAGAGATGGGGTTTTGCTCTTGCTCAGGCTGGTCTCAAATTCCTGGCCTCAAGCGATCCTCCCACCTTGGCCTTCCAGAGTGCTAGGATTATAGGCATGAGCCTAGCCAAGACTCCATCTTACTTGAAAAAAAAAAGAAAGCTATTTGTGTGTGTGTGTATGTTTGAGACAGGATCTCACTCTGTTGCCCAGACTGGAGTGCAGTGGTGGGATCATAGCTCACTACAACCTTGAACTCCTGGGCTCAAGCGATCTTCCTCCTTCCACCTCCCAAAGTGTTGGGATTACAGGGGTGCACCACCTTGTCTGGCCCTATTTGTGTTTTTGTACTTAAAAAAATTCAAACCTACAGAAAAGTTGCAAAATTGTTCATAGAACTTCCATATATTCTTCATCCAGCTTCACTAATTAACATTTTACCACATCTGTGCTGTGTCTGTATGTATATACACACATTGCTTTTAACCATTTGAGAGTAAGTTAAAGACATCATACCTCTTCACCCCTAATTATTTCAGTATTTTCCCCCCAAGAACAAGGGCAGCCTCTTACATAACCCAGTTCCATAATAAAAATCAATAAATTTAACATTGATACAATACTATTGTTATCTAATATACAGTTAAATTTTGCTAATTGTCTCAATACTGTCCTCTATAGCAATCTCCACCCACCCAGAATCTGATCCAGGACCATGTATTAAGCTTAGTTGTCTTTTTTTTTTTTTTTTAATGACAGCGTCTCACTCTGTTGCCCAGACTAGAGTACAGTGACATCATGATAGCTCACTGCAACCTCAAACTCCTGGGATTAAGGGATCCTCCTGCCTCAGCCTCCCAAGTAGCTGGGATGACAGGCAGTGCCACTGCACCCGGTTAGTTTTTCTGATTTTAGTAGAGTCAGGGTCTTGTTCTTACTCAGGCTGGTATTGAACTCCTGAGTTTAAGCGATCCTCCTGCCTCGAGCTCCCAGATTGCTAGGATTACAGGCGTGAGCCACCTCGCCTGGCCTGTCTTGTCCTGTTAGTCTCCTTTAGTCAGCAACACTTCCTCAGCTTTTCTTGCAACCGTACAGACCAGTTATTCTGTACCTCAGCTTGGGTTTGTCTACTATTTCCTAACGACTAATTTTATGCATTGTGGCCTGGACTGACAATGCTGTGTCCTCGGTGCATCACATCAGAAGGGGTGCCATGGATGTCAATCTGTCCTGTTACTGATGTTAAGGTTAAGGTGGTGTCCACAGAGTTTCTCTACGATGGAGTCACTATTTCCTTTTTTTTTTTTTTGAGGCAGAGTCTCTGTTGCCCGGGCTAGAGTGAGTGCCGTGGCGTCAGCCTAGCTCACAGCAACCTCAAACTCCTGGGCTCAAGCGATCCTCCTGCCTCAGCCTCCCGAGTAGCTGGGACTACAGGCACGTGCCACCATGCACGGCTAATTTTTTCTGTATATTTTTAGTTGCCCAGCTAATTTCTTTCTATTTTTCAGCAGAGACGGGGGTCTCGCTCTTGCTCAGGCTGGTCTCGAACTCCTGAGCTCAAAGGATCCGCCCGCCTCGGCCTCCCAGAGTGCTAGGATTACAGGCGTGAGCCACCGCGCCCGGCTCCCCTTTTTAATTATAATTTGTGAATATGTATGTGGAAACCTTCGAATGCTCTTTCAATTTCATGGGAGGGGAAAAGGGAGTCTTTTCTTTCAGGAAACGGACGCCTGTATCTTACTGAAGGGACCCAACACGCCTTCGGCAGCCCAGGCCTGGGTCGAAGAACCTGCGCGAAGAGCAGCGTTCCCGGAAGGTCTGAGCCGCCGGGCCGCAAGGCACTGAGGGACTCGTAGTCTCCCCTGGCGCTCGCCGCTAACCACCGCCCTGCGCTCTCCGCGAGAAAGAGCCAGAAGCCGAAAAGGGAGGGCGCGCAGGGAGCTGGCGGCGCTCGGACGCGGGGCGCCAAGGACGGGTAGTCTGAGGAGCGCGCCCCGCGGCGGCCCGCGCGGCGCCCTGGACTACAGCACCCGACAGGCAGCGCGTGCGTGCCGGGCCGGCCCTCCGGGGCCTCTGACAAATCAAATCAGAGGAAAGAAACTGCCGGCTTTCAAAATCCTCCTCCTCCGCCATCATTTGCTGCCGTGAGGGGAGCAGGTGGTGGGGGAGACGCGGGCGACGAGCAGCTCCCGCGAGCGGACAGACTGGAGGGCTGCGCATCTGGGCCGCCGGACCCGGAGGTGGCGACCCCGACCTGACCTGACCCGGACCCGAAATCAGCTCCCGCCCCGCCGGGCGGACGCGCGCGCTCGGGTCGCCGCACGCGACGGCGCCGCCTGTTTACGGTAGGGTCAGGGTCCTTCTTTCCCCGTCACCTGCCATGGTTAGGGGTGGGGACGCGGAGCGGCCCTGCACCTGGGCGAGGAAGGTGTGCGCCCCTGAGGGCCTTCTGCGCGCCCCCTCAGCCTCCTCCGCTGCGCCTTCAACGGCCGAGCGCGGAGGGGTGGCGGAGGGAGTGGGGGTGCTGGGCGGCGCTGGCCCTTTTCACAGGTGGGGAAACTGAGGCCTAGAGGGGGCGTCTGACTCCTCCGGGCCGCCCAACCTGCAGCTGCCAGCAGTGGCGTCTCATGTTAGCATCGATGTGAACTGGAGGCGGTGCTAGTCGGCCGAACGCCCCCGACGGGGGCTCTGGCGCTTCCCGCCTGTCATTGACGGCCTGTGTTCGCGCGTCCATCGCCCCCCGCCGCCGCCCCCCAACAGGTCCCCGCCCGCGGGGACCAGGGCCGGCGTCGCTGCCCCCGGGATCCGTGTGAGTCACCACTGACGCTTTGCAGGAGCGTGGATGTGCTCCTCAGGGAGTCTCTGACGCTGCTGCAGAGAAGGGAGAGGACGTTTCCGTATTAACCGTTTGTCTTTGCAATGCGGCTGACCCTTGCTGACCTTGGACAAATCATCTCTCTGTGCTCTGGTTTCTTAGTCTTTAAAGTGAGCGAGGGTGCGGGAGTTTATGCATCTCTGTCTGTCCTAGACTGAGGAATGGGCCCCCTTCCAGCTGAGAAGTTCTGAGTTCCTGGTCCGTCTGGAGCCCCACCACCACTATTCTAGCCTCAAATTGTCCCATCCCAGGACTTCAAGAGTTGGTGGGGTTTCTGGTTAGTTTTTATTCATTTTCATCCGGTCACTCTGTTGAGCATCTTCTAAATGTCAGGCCCCGTACAGATAGAGTGACGGTGTCAAAACATAGGTCAGATCACACCTCTTGTCTGCTAGAAACTCTACAGTGGCTCTCCTTGTCACTCACAGTGAAAGCCACAGTTCTTCAGATGGTCCTTGTTCACTCTCTTTTCTCATCTCTTACCTCTGTTTTTGTTTCCTGTCTGTGCTCCAGTCCCATTTCCCCCACAAGAGCCTTTCCATTTGCTGTTCCCTTTGCAGGAATGCTCTTCCCCCAGATGTCTGCATGGCCCAATCCCTCATATCCTTCAGGTCTTTATTTAATTGCTTCTTTCCTAATAATGTCCTCTCTAATCATTCTACTTTAAACTGCAACCTCCTCCAAAAGAAAACTACTGACCCCCTTCTCTATTTTTATCGCTGTCTAACACACTAAATATCTCATTTATAGCACATGCTTCAAGAGGACAGGATTATTGTTTCCTTTACTGGCGTTCTCCTGTCTAGCACATAGTAGTACTCAATAAATGTCTTGTCAAGTGAATAAGTGAAGGCCTTGCTCAGAATAATAATTCATGCTTATTGACAAAGACAAACAGATATAGACAAACCAGGGTGATAAGGGGTAAGATAAAGAGAAGGGATGGGAAGCTGGCTGGCTGAGCCCAGAGAAAGCCTGGGAGGTGTGGGAGGATGGGGGTTACCACAACCACATCTGAGGATGAGGGGATTGGGGGAGGAGGCCTTCTGGATAGCACCTTCTGGTTCTTCTTTTTTTATTATTATTATTAATTAATTAATTTATGTATTTATTTATTTATTGAGACAAAGTCTCGCTCTGTTGCTCGGGCTAGAGTGCCATGGCATCAGCCTAGCTCATAGCAACCTCAAACTCCTGGGCTGAAGTGATCCTTCTGTCTCAGCCTCCCAAGTAGCTGGGACTATAGGTGCCCGCCAGGATGCTCAGCTAATTTCTTATTTTTAGCAGAGACAGTCTCATTCTTGATCAGGTTAGTCTGGAACCCCTGACCTCAAGCAGTCCTCCTGCCTCTGCCTCGCAGAGTGCTAGGATTACAGGCACAAGCCACCGCACCCAGCTAGCACCTCCTACTTCTGTCCCCATATTACTCCTCCTTGGTTTCCCTTCATTCCCTTCATTTCCCCAAAGGGGAAATGGAGCTGTTCATTCTGTCATTGTGCTGAGCTCCAGGCTGGAAGCTACTTTTTCAGGCAACTCTGTCCCTGACCTATTGTGATGGTGGAGATGTCTGGTCTCCTAGCAACCCTGAGAGGCCACCATGGTCTGCCCAGTCTCCTGGCCAGGTTTGAAATCAGATGTGCAGTGGGCTGACCCCTGTGCCCCACCCCCAGAGCCATGCCAGTGTGGGCAGTGGGGCATTCCTTGGCATGGATGACCTGGATCCTGTAGCCATCTATGTCCTGTTTGAAGAATGGGACCCTCAGACAGAGAGTAGCCAAGATGATCAGGCGGGTGTGTGCTTGGGGTAGACTCTTTGTAGCGATTGGTTTGGGACTTGACTGCCATTCACTGGGTAGTCCAGAAAATGGGCAATTCACATGGTTTTGCTGGGTGTCCCAGCTGGGACAGTTTGGTAGAGGAGGATTTGTAGTAAGGTGGTAAATCTTTGTAGGCTAAAACATGACTTTTCTGCTTTCTTACTGTCTCCTCCACCTTTCTGGAACTGTTCTTTCTCCAACGCTGTTTTCATTTCTCCCAGTGGTTTAGTTCTGGGGTCTTCATAGCAAGGCGGGGAGGGGGTCAGGCTCCTGAGATAGCTGAAGTCCTACCCTGCCCATACTACCAGGGGCCCCAGGAGACTCTCTGTTTTTTTTTTTTTTTTTTTTTTTTGGAGAGTAAGGGAAAGGCTTTAATTATGTACAATTTCAATAAGAACCATGGCAGTTCTAAGTAGATTTAAAAGAAAAGTTGCTTAACATATTAATTACATGGAGAGTTTTCCTAATTGAAAAACCTTTAAGTCATGCTGGAAAGAAAGAACAAAATAAGGAATGATCTGCACAGTAGAGACCTCAAAGGCTGTACGCATGCCGGACACAGTTCTGGTGTAAAAGTCCACAGGGACAATTAGGAGGGCCCCCATTGGGGTGTCTCCGGCTCCTTCCAGGAAATCAGCTGGAGTGGGCCATGCTATGGGTGGCAAGCAAGACTGGGGTTCCTCTCCTTTCTGGGTTCCTCCATATTTCAAACCTTGGTTTTTAGCAGCTTCTGGGGACAGCCTGGGCTCCAGGAGGCAAAGTGCGTGTGTGTCTGTTCACCTCTGCAAGAGCTGGCCTCTTCTGGCTGGTTCAGGCCCCATTGGCTCCCACTGCCCCGTAGCATCTACCTCTTCTTGGGGTAAATGTAGCACCTTTGTGGTTTCAGCCATTGGCTCTGGAGCATGTGGGTCTTGACAGCATTTTTGTCCCTTCTTAACTCGGGGAACAGTTCCATGCCTGGTGTCAGCCCAGCGCAGCAGCCCACATGCATCATTGGCACTCACATTGCCGCAGAGCTGAGGGCATGGGCAGCAGTGGCAGCTCAGGACCTCAGAGTTATCGAGTGCCCAGGCCCAGGCTAGCTCTCGGTTCAGGCCCAGCGGCATGTGGGGCTCTGGACCGGCCTGACTCCAAGATGACTCTTCCAAGGTCGATGGATGGAACTCCATAGTTTTAGCCTCCTAAGGCTTGACCAGGCCAAGCCAAGTAGCTGGTCTAGGAAAGGGCCACTGACTCCGAGACTCCTCTCTCTTAACGCAACTTTGGCCTCCTCAATTTGCAGATCTCCAGGGGAGCCCACCATTGTGACTAACATGGCCTCCGAAGACATTGCCAAGCTGGCAGAGACACTGGCCAAAACCCAGGTGGCGGGGGGACAACTGAGTTTCAAGGGCAAGAGCCTCAAACTCAACACTGCGGAAGATGGTAAGTTCCTGGGTGTTCCTGCACTGGTTTGTTTAGGGGAAGAAAGGGAGTGTGGTGAACACTTACTAGTTCTTAGGTTCTTTTAGCTATGTTGTCTCCATTATTTGTCCTAGGAGCTCTGAGAGGTATCGCTGGGCCCATACTAACAATGACGCTCAGAGATCATTCACCCACGAGCTTCTCTGCTGCTCTGTGTGTTTGCAGTGGGCATCCCTTTGTGCATGGTCCCTTTATCTCTCAGAAGGAGGGGATAGTAGGTAATGAAGGGCCACAGTTAGCCGCAGTCCCAAGGTATAGCCCGTGATGTTTGACTTCAGATCTGGTGTTCTTCTTACCCCAGCTTTACCCCCATCATCCCAGGTGAGTCTGGGAGTATCTGCTGCCTGTCCCAGACCTGAGGCCCTTGTGGGGCTGCAGTAAAACAACAATCTAGGACCCTCTTGGGAGGTGCTGGTCTATGCAACTAGATGCCCCTGGGAGAGGGATGGATGCTTCTGTGTGTACAGGGGCTGGGACCACAGAGAACTGGGAACCAGAAAGCAGACCCTGTGTTTTCATCCCTGGCCAAGGCTTGGCTGGCACTGACCAACCCTGAATCCTCTAGCATCTAGCAGTGCAGGCACCCACATCAGTACTTGTAAGGCCTCTTGGGGTTCTGGCCCAACCAGGGAAACTGGTCTGGACTTGCCTGGTTGTCATGCTGTGCAGGCAGCCTTGCTCCCCGCCCCTGGGTCAGAGACTGCTGAGTCCTTGGGTTGCTGGGCGCGTGGTGACGTGCATTCCTGACATCTCTATAGGGCCTTAATGTGTATGGAGGTCCCCCCTGTGCTTTTGCTACTTTTGATCCTCACATCATTCCTGTGGGCGGTAGGTGAGAATGTTACTGTTTTATAAATGAGGGAAAAGGACTTAGGAGACTTAAGTAACTTGCCGGAGTTCACACATCTGGTAAATATCAGGGCCAGGATTTTAACAGAGGTCCAGCTAAATCCCTGTTCTGTGCTTCTGATTAGACATTGAGCTCAATTCAGTCAACATGGATTTGGTTTTAACACTGTGTCAGGCAAGGTTGTTAAGTGCCATACAAATAGTATCTCAGTTTATCTTCACAAAATCCCTTCAGATAGGTTTTATCTCCATTTTGCAGATTGGAAAATTGAGTCTTAGAGAGGTGATATGACTTGCCTAAAGGCATAGCTTTAAGTAGTGGAGCTGGGCAGGAGGATCCCTTGAGCCCAGGAGTTTGAGGTTATACTGAGCTATGATGATGCCACTGCACCGCAGCCTGGGCAACACAGTGAGACCCTGTCTCAAAAAAAAAAAAAAAAAGGCCATATGCTATATGATTCCATTTATATGACACTCTGGAAAAAGCAAAACTGTAGGAACAAAATTTCGATCAGAGGTTCACTGGGGATGAAGGGAGGGGACTGACTGCAAAGGGATATAAGGTACTTTTTGGGGTGATAGAAATGTGTTTTGTTCCTTGCTTGTAATGGTGGTTAATCAACTATGTGAAAAGTTGATCAAGCTATGTACTTAAAATGGTAAAAAAAAAATAAGTAGTGGAGCTGGGTTTGAACTCAGGTTTGTCTGGCTCTAAAATCTGTGCAGGGACTTCACTTCAATAGCACAGGTGAGACATGGTGTCTCCCATTTTGTAGGTCACCAGGGGTGCCCAGCTTATCCAGCCTGTAAGGAGCACCGAATCTGGAATAGGAATGAGGTACCCAGATAAGTAACAGCAGGCAAAATGTAAATGTACTCTAACAAAGCAGGTGAACACAAGGCTCTAGGAAGTAAGGCAAGAGAGGGATCACTCTTAGCTTCGGAGGGCCCAGGAAGTCACCATGGATGAGGTGGTATTTGAATTATCCTTAAAGGGTGATTTGAAGGAGAAATGGCACAGCAGGCAGGGAGAACCATGTGAGTGAGGCACAGGAGTTGAGACACACGGTGGGCTGGGGATAAAGGAAGTCAGCATCCTGTAGGGAGCCCAAGACACAAGCCCTCTCATGCTGCGCCACGGAGCCTGGAGGCCTGACTGTGGGCTCAGGAGACTGTTCTGGCTGGGAGTGAGCGGTATGCGAGGAGGCCACTGAACTGACGATTAGGACAAGGCCCCTTTTGCTCCCCAATAAGTCATTTAAGGACCAAAGAAAGGCCTTTCTGCTTTATGTGGCAGAGTAACAAACATCCCAAACTTCTTACTCTGAGGTAGTAGAGGCTGGAAAGGGAAAGTCCTATCATACAGCCTCATGACAATTGGTTATTCAGGGGTGACTGAGGCCCATCTCTGACCTATTATATGAGGAATGGTGTTTTGCATTTATGCAGAACTCTATTTGGGGCCAGGCGTGGCGGCTCACAACTGTAATCCTAGCATTCTGGGAATCAAGGCAGGAGGATTGCTTGAGGTCAGGAGTTCGAGACCAGACTCAGCAAGAGCGAGACCCCTTCTGTACTAAAAAATATTGAAAGAAATTAGCTGGACAACTAAAAATATAAAAAATTAGCTAGGTGGTGGTGCACACCTGTAGTCCCAGCTACTCTGGAGGCTGAGGCAGGAGGATCTCTTGAGCCCAGGTTGCTGTGAGCTAAGCTGACGCCACAGCACTTTAGCCCAACAGAGCAAGACTCTGTCTCAAAAAAACCAAAAAACTCTGTTTGGATTGAAAGCCAAGGGGAGAGGCAAGCCCACTTGTGACCCTCACTCCCTTCCAAGTCTGCTTTTCCCATTTTGGTGCATTTCCTTCCAAGCTTGGTCTGTGCTTGTGATTTTCTGAGATCATATTACGTACGTATCTGTGTACTTGTGTCACTCGCGCAGCATAAGTTAAGTCTCTCCTTGGGTCCTGGACTGTGTGAGCATTCCCTGGAGCAGCCTCTCCTCCTCACTGATCTGGCCAGTCCACAGATGTTGGATGGGGCTTCTTTTTGGAGTGACACTTCCAAAGGGCAGAGAGGTCATCTCAGCCCTTGCCCTGGGTGCCAGTTGCAGAGAAGGCTTAGGACACTGGGGCCCTGGAGATGCAGTTCCAGAGTGGTCACCCAAGAAGGTTGGGTCTGCTTTCCTGGGTGAGTTTAAGGGGTTACTCTGCTGGGGGCTGCATAAAAGCCATGGCTGTGCAGAGAATTGAGGGTTTGGGGAGGACCACATAGGCTCGCTCAGTTTTGGAAAATCAATCTGAAGCCTGGCTCTGCCATTTTCTCAGAACTCCTGAGCAGAGTTGGCTTCATTCCTTGACATCTCAGCTTCCCCTCCCAGAAAATAGGAGGTTCATACCTGTCTAACCTTTCTTGTCTTGAAATGAGAAATGGAAAATAAATGTCAGTCACCACTTTCTAGCTGTGTGTCCTTGGTAGGCATTTGCCTATCATCTCAGTCGCTCACTTTACTGAGTTGTAAAAACATATGTGATAGTGACTATGTTATTAAATGTGGTAGGGAATATATCAGTTAATGTATGTGAAGCGCACATGTTAGTGTTATGTTCTCGTCTCTGGGGGGATGTAGTGGTGAGCAAAGGCAGAGGGAATCCCTTTTCTCATGGACCTCATTAGGTCACAAGTGAGGAAGAATGGTATTAATAGAGTTACCATGTAGTGAGTAAGTAATCATTTAAACATGTGTAAAATTGTAGCAGCCTACACCTGAGAAATCCAGGGCATGCGATGCCTTTGGGAGTGGAGGTATTTGCTGGCTGGGGAGGTTAGGCAGGGGTTTTTGAGGCGGGAATACTGCAGTGCTGGGGACAGGGTGGTAGGTGTGCACGAAGGCTCTCCTCCACCTGCCACCTCCAGCAGCTTCTTAGGAAGCCCATTATGGGTTGTAAGTCCCAGCCTTTCTCAAGACTGCCTGTGACCTTCATAGCCAGAAGCTCAAGTTCAAATTTTATCTCCCATACCCATCCCTTTCTCTTCCCTACCACGTGACCCTGCTCCAACCTATGCCAGCCAGACTACATTTTTTTTTATTTCATGTAACTTGTTTTGTTTTGTTTTGTTCAGATTATAAAATTAATGCATGTTCATTAATTTTATAAAGTACAGAAACATTCAAAGAAGAAAAAAAAATATCCTCATTATCATATAGCCTAGGGATATAATTACTATTAATTTTGGTACATTTTCTTTCTAGTGCATTGTGGTTTTTTTTTCTTTCTAAACATAGCCGAGTTGTTTTTTAAAAAAAATTTGGATTATATTATGGATCCTTTAAAAGCTGCTTTATATATATATATATATATATATATATATATTTTTTTTTTTTTTTTTTTTTTTTTTTTTTTTTTTTTGAGACAGAGTCTCACTTTGTTGCCTGGGCTAGAGTGAGTGCCGTGGCGTCAGCCTAGTTCACAGCAACTTCAAACTCCTGGGCTCAAGCAATCCTCCTGCTTCAGCCTCCCGAGTAGCTGGGACTACAGGCATGTACCGCCACCATGCCCGGCTAATTTTTTGTATATATATTTTTAGTTGGCCAGATAATTTCTTTCTATTTTTAGTAGAGACGGGGTCTCGCTCAGGCTGGTCTCGAACTCCTGACCTCGAGCGATCCACCCGCCTCGGCCTCCCAGAGTGCTAGGATTACAGGCGTGAGCCACCACGCCCGGCCCTATATATATTTTTTGAGACAGAGTCAGGTAGAGTGCAGTGGCGTCATCATAGTTCACTGCAACCTCTGAGTCCTGGGCTCAAGTGATCCTCCTGCCTCAGCCTCCTGAATAGCTGGACTATAGGCAGAAGCCACCATGTGTGGCTAATTTTTTTTAGTTTTTTATAGAGCTGAGGTCTTGCTGTTGCCAAGGCTGATCTCGAACTCTTGGCCTCCCAAAGTGCTGGGATTACAGGCATAAGCCACTGCACCCAGCCTAATACATACATTTATAAAAGTGTGATCAGACCACACACTGTTGGATAACCTCATTTTTCACTTATCATGATAACGTGAATATTTTCCAAGTTGAAAAAACACCTGTGTCACCATTCATAATGGCATTTTGTAACTATTTATATAATATACCACAGTGAATTAACCTGTCCTCTCTCAGTGGATGTTTAGGTGGTTTGGAATTTTTCATCATAATGAAATGGTACAGTAATGAACAAACCCCCCCCCCACCTGAATCATTTAACAATGAGGGCCTTTGTGCCAGCGTGCCTGCCAGCCCTCTGACTGGCATGCTGTTTCCCTGATGGCCTGGTATGCAGCCCATGCTTGGAGGTGATACAAATACCACCCACGTGGTGAAGTCTTCTTTGCTCCAAGCAGCTAAGTTGCTCTTTTACCTTGGCTGCCAAGGGAAAAGATTTTATACATGCCTTGTTTTTTTTCTTATTTTCTAAATCTTATTATTTTTAAATCTACATTGGATACTCCTAATCAAATATACATGTCCATTAGTAAGAACTTCTGAGTTTGTAAAAATTTTTTTCAGGAAACCAAATATATGGCCAGGTGTCGTTGCTCATGCCTGTAATCCTAGCCCTCTGGGAAGCCGAGGCAGGAGGATTACTTGAGCTCAGGAGTTCAAGACCAACCTGAGCAAGAGCGAGACCCTGTCTCTCCTAAAAATAGAAAGAAATTAGCCAAAAAACTAAAAATAGAAAAAATTAGCCGGGCATGGTGGTGCGTGCCTGTAGTCCCAGGTACCTGGGAGGCTGAGGCAGGAGGATAGCTTGAGCCCAGGAGTTTGAGGTTGCTGTGAGCTAGGCTGACGCCATGGCACTCTAGCCCAGGCAAGAGAGTGAGACTCTGTTTAAAAAAAAAAAACAAATATACATGCCTTGTGTTAACACTGATCACTGATTACAGAGGAATTGTCTGTGTAGCTCTGTCCCCTGCTAGACTGTGAGCCAGTCTGTTTCTCCTATGTAAGCCAGGGCTCTGCATGTGGTAGGTGCACCGTAACTATTGAGTGACAAGGTGGTTGCTCAGCTCTCTCCTGTCTTAGCCGTTCATAACTCCCAAAGCCTAAGTTTCTGTTCTTTGGTCCCTGGCAGCTAAAGATGTGATTAAAGAGATTGAAGACTTTGATGGCTTGGAGGCTCTGCGCCTGGAGGGCAACACAGTGGGCGTCGAAGCAGCGAGGGTCATCGCCAAGGCCTTAGAGAAGAAGTCAGAGTTGAAGGTGAGATCTGCAGGGCTAGCGGGCTAGCAAGCCCAGGCTGCTTTGGACAAACTTCTGCTGACACCACCACAACCCTGACCTGTGTCCAGACCCTCAAGGTGCCCCTGTGCTGGGTTACAAGCATAAGCCACCATGCCCAGCCCCTAATACTTTCTTTACGTCAGCTAACTTTTATGTGATTTCAAAACAAACATCACTTCTATAAATGAAACACTGGCATCGCTTACAATAAAGGAAATAAAATGGTGTTATTGAATTCTAATTTGATGCTGTTGCCCCCTAAAGGCTCTGAGCCTAGGGCCTGCTATCCCTTTATTAAAAAGGCAAGTGGGCCAGAAATGGTGAGGGGGCAAGCCCACAGCCTCAGGCTGGCCGTCTTCTAGAAGTGGCCAGAGAGTTGAAAAGACACCTGAAAAAGAATAACTTCCTTGATGCTGAAGCCCAAGTTGTTTTTTGGTTTTTTAAATTTTTATTTTGCTTTACAGACAGGGTCTGTCGCCCAGGCTAGAGTGCAGTGGCATCATCATAGCTCACTGGAGCCTCAAACTCCTGGGCTCAAACCATCCTCCTGCCTTAGCCACCTGAGTAGCTGGGACTACAGGCATGCACCACCATGCCTATCAAGTCCCAGTCCCATATTATTTACTTTCATGTTCTCTGTTACCCAAAATTGCATCACATGTCCATCCAGAAGATTGGACAGATAGGAGTTTTCTTGACACTACTGCTGAGCCCCTCATGGCCCTTGGGGGCTGCTTGTCTTGAGGACAGGCCTCCAGGTCCCCTATCAGCTTCAGTCAAAATGGGTCCAGCTTTTTGCTGACAAAGCCCAAATTGAGAAGTCGCATACTGTTGGGGGAGTCTAAGTCACCAGGATGAAGTGCTGCCCACAGGGCTTCACTTTAGGCTGCCTCTGAGAGTCTTTCTCCAGATAACTCCTCTGTTCCTGCTCCTGCCACAGCGATGCCACTGGAGTGACATGTTCACGGGGAGGCTGCGGTCCGAGATCCCACCAGCCCTGGTAAGTGAACAAGCTTCTCACCTCCCCCAGGCACAGGGACCCCTCGGCAATTCCCAGGACTTTTTCTCATACCTTGTTCTTTCTGAACACTAAGATAACCCTGTGGGTGACTGAGAGGCTGACGTGGAAGCCAGGAAAGCCCGGCATGTGCCCTGTGTCCTGCCAGAGGTGTGGCTGGGCGCGTGGAGATAACGGGAGGGAGCCGCAGGGTGAGGACTTGGATGGGAGAATGTAGAGCTGAGACCAAGGGTCCCTGGGCTCCTGCTGAGCTGCGTGGTTTGGCTCACCGTGGATTTTACTGCCAATGTGACAAGATTGCCCTTGCTTTCCCGGTACCACCTCCCTGCACCCTGCAGTCCTGCCCCTCATGACCTCTGGCTGCACAAGTCGCTGTCCCTCTCTGGCCACTTTCTTTCTCCATATCACTCCTTTTGCTTTGGGTCCTGTCATCGGTGGCTTCCTTCTGCCTCCATGTCCCCTTTCCCCATTCTGGGGGCTCAGACTAGCTTGGGTCATGTTCCTGCCCTGAGTGCATGTGTGGAGGGGGTGTCATGCAGAATAGAACACGGCTTGCCTGAGCCTCTCAAGTGTACCTCTTGGCCTGGGGCCCGGCACCTGACAGCCCCTCAGGGTGCAGCATCTGGGGTGACAATCAGTGTGCTCATCGATGTCATCGAGTCCCTCACTATGGCTGTTCCAGGCCTCTTTCTCAGGCCTTCATTCATCTGGCCAGCATGGAGGTTCTAGAGATGCCGGTATGCCAACCCCACTTGTAAAGAGCTTCAGCCCAGCAGATACCTCGGGGTCACTGGGTGTGCAGGTCTGTACTAGTCCCGAGGGAGGCTCCCTATGGGGATTGAGGAAGCCCTCAGAGCAGGTGGAGGGCAAGTTGGTGAAGAGCAGGCAAGAACAGATGAGGCTAGGATTTAGAATGTGGGTTAAGTAAATTCATCTGGGTGGTTGTAAGTAAAGGATTTCAAGTTAAAAAAGAGGGTGAAGCAACTTTCCTTTACATACTTGCTGTGAGTCTCTCACTATGCAAGTTGTTTTACTTAAATGTTAGCGTTTAATTTCCTCGGGCTTTGAGAAGATATCTTTATCTCCTTATTCCCAGTGATGAGAATGAGTCTTAAGAGAGGGGGATAAGAGAACCTGGAGTTGGGATGGCATGAAGTGCAGGGAAGGTGGTGGAGGGCACAGTGTGTGAGACGCTTTGGCTGCTTGGGGCTGGAAGCCAGTCAGGGCCACATGGCCAGGGCTGGGCCTTCTGTGGGCAGGGTGGCAGAGAGCATCCTGCCTTCGTTATTGTGTGGCGGGAGAGCAGTGGACACTGCCTCTGGTACCATCTCATGGCCTGGGCGAGGGCACAGTGTCTCCCTTCCTGCATTCCTGTGCCCAGAAACCACCTGCCTAGCCTCAGTTCTGTCCCCAGTCTCTGTCAGAGCCACCTCTTTGGCTCTCTCTATTTTTCCTCGGGGGAAATGGGGCGTGTAGGTATCCCCAGCCCAGTAGGTTCCTAGGAACGCTCAGCACCCTCCTACCAAATCTGGTCTGCAGTTGTGGCTTGGAGATAGCCACCTCTGTCTGCCCAGTTGCCACCAGAAACCCTGGAGGCATTTGTGGTGCTTCCCTGTCCTCCCACACATCCAGGACCCCCCGCTGTCTGCAGGTCCCCCACTCTGTGACCGGACTCAGCCACACTGGCCAGGAGGCCCCGTCTCTGTTGCCTGTGTTGCTGCCTCACATGTCCCTCAGCCATCTCAAAGCCTGTTTTCTCAGGCTCAGGTTCACAGTTCTTGGCCCAGTGGTCAAGGTTCTAGAGATGCCCGTGCATCTTACCTAAGTTGACCCCTCACTTCCCTTCTAGCCAATGCCCATGCCTCAGCCTTTGTACAGTCCACTGGCTGCGCCCCAGGCACACAGCCTGCTGCATCGTGCTTATGTCTCTCTGCTCATGTTTTTCAGCTGCCTGAAATGTTTTTATATTCACTGGCTGATTCTCATCCAGACTGAGCTCAAATGCCACCTCCTATAGGGAGCCTTCCCAGACCACCCCATGCATGCACAAGCCCCACTTCCCGGCTGAGTTAGGAGCCCTCCACAGGGTTTCCAGTCTTGGGTGTATAATAAGGAAAAGTCTGTACTGGAATGGTCTGTCTGTGCCAGTTCCCCACTAGCCTGGGTGGCCCCTGAAGGCAGGGCTGGGCCTGGCGCAGAAGCAGCATCTGCTGGGCGTCTGAATCTGACATGAGCTCCCTCTGTGCCCAGATCTCTCTAGGGGAGGGACTCATCACAGCTGGGGCCCAGCTGGTGGAGCTGGATCTGAGTGACAACGCGTTCGGGCCCGATGGTGTGCAAGGCTTCGAGGCACTGCTCAAAAGCTCAGCCTGCTTCACCCTGCACGAGCTCAAGCTCAACAACTGTGGCATGGGCATCGGCGGTGGCAAGGTGGGTGTGGTGGCCCCTCTTTTCCCTCCCTGTTGAGTCCCCAGCTATATCCACGTCCGTCTGAAGTGTGTGCTTCAGCCCTCAGCCACCACTGTCTGGACGGTCAGCCCGTCATTTTCAAAAGGGAAAGGCCTCTAAAGCAGCAGCTGGCCAGTGGGGAGGAGTCCGAGAGGGTGGGGTTGCCAAGCAACCATCCCACATCCTTGTGTTAGCTTGGCAATGCGGAGTCAGTATTGCTGCATACCTGCTCCAACATGCTGGCTCTGCAGAACAGAGAGCTCGGGGCATCCTACACCTACTGTCCCTTCACAGCAGCTGGCAGGGCCAGGGCGAGGCCTGGCACATAGGCAGAGGAGGCAGCACAGAAAGGGGAACATGTTGCTCAAGGAGGCACAGTCACAGCCACCTTTATTCCTGGACAGGGCCTTGCCCAGAGTGCTGCCCCTGTCCTGCCAGCAAGTCATGCTGGTCAGGGAAGGATGGAGTTTCTTTGCTTCCGAGAACCTGCACCGAGGGAGACCAGCCCTGGTCTTTCTCTGCTAGGTCCATCCTGACTCCTTTAGACCCGGAGTTGAGAAACACTGGGTGCCAGTCTGCACCCCGCCCTCCACACTCACACATTCTCACCAAGGGGAGGAAAGGGCCGGACACAAACTCATAGCAATTGGGGCATGTTTTTGAAGCTGTGTCATATACATTGCCTTAACTTCCCCACCACACTGAAAGGTGGATGGTACCTTTCCCCTTTCCCACGTGAGTAAACTTGGGCTTGGAGAGGTGGAGTTGAGTGGGTCACAGAGTTAGTGTGGGACGATGTGGGTTCTGAGCCTTCACCCACAAGGCCCTGTTCAGAGTGGCACAGGGAGTTGTGAGGCCTACAGAGGCCCAGGCTGAGGAGCTGAGGGTGCGAGCAGGGGCAGGCTTTGTGCCTGTCTTAGCCGGCACCCCCTGGTCCAATGGGGCGGTAAGCTGTCCCTGTGTGCAGGTATCATAAAAATGTTGCATTGGCACAGAAGACAGGTACAGCCCAACCTAGACTGGGGGAAGGTGCTGGGAGAGCCGGAGACGCTTTCTTGCAGAACGCTTCACTCTTCCTTCCATCACCTCACCCCTGCCGCCCAGCAGTGCCGGGAAACAGGCTCAGTGAACTTCCCTGGGTGACCAGTGCTTGTCTGGCCTGCCCTACACTTGCAGTGGGATGACGTGGGGAATCAGAGTTTTGAAGCCCAGAGCCAGGAGTCCTCTCTGACAGACCTGCTCACTCTGGAGGCTTCTAGTGCCCTGCTGCCTCCCTCACCACTGATTGGCTTGGACCTCTGGGTACCGGCCTTGCTGACCTGCACCTCTTGGGAGCTCCAGGCAGCAGGATGTGAGTGTGTGACCAAGGCCTGCAGGTCCTTTAGAATCTGTTCCTTCCAGGCAGCATGTATTAAGTGAGGTCCATGTGCCATGGCAATGCGAGGGCCCAGAGGATCCAGAGGGAATAAGGTATGGCTCTGTGCTTGGGAACCCTCCAGACCTGAATCTGCTCCCACGCTGAACTGCAGGCGCTAAGGCTCTCACCGTGGTGGCCTCAGAGAGGAGCCAGGGGGAATGGGGATGAGCTAGCGCAGTTGGTTGCCCCCTCTGAGAAGATTCCTCAGAGGCTGGTCCACAGCAGAACTTTGATGCCTTTACCTTGAGCATATGTGTGACCCACCATTGCCACTGTGGGTTTGGGCAGGTGTCATCCAGGTAATCCTCAAGGCCAGCTGTGTACAGTCTCATGTCAGGAGTGAGACCAACCCACCTGCCATTCGCAGTGCTGTGTGACCTTGGCCAATTAATTTGCCTCTCTGTGCCTCAACATCCTCGTTTGTAAAGCAAGGCCGACACCACCTGTCAGGCTGGTTTTGAGGTTGAACCGAGAAAGCGCAAAAGTGCCTTGCTGAGAGCTCTCAGGACCCAGTGGGTGTTCTGTAAATGCTGTTTCTCTCCTACGTGCAGTTGCTTCTGAATCCTTTATGTCACATTTACTGTGGGCTGATTCCTGCCAGCTAGTCACATTTTTAAATGCCTATTGGGGTAACCAGAGTATAGGCCACCTACTGGCACTACACCAAGGACAGGCCAGGCTGGGTTTAGGTGAGCCTTGCTGTGCCTGGGCACGGCATGTAGCAGATGGGTGCATCTGGGCTGCTGTCGCCATGGCCAGCTCCCTTGGGCATTGTGGAGTGTGGAAGAGAAGCTGGAAGATGTGGTTTCTGGTTCAGAGTCTGCCACTTGCTTGGTGACCATAAGAAAATTTCTGTTCCTTTCAGAACCTGAGTTTCTTTAGCTCGAAAACGAGAATCGTGCCATTCCCACCTAGCAGAGGGCTTGTGACAGTGAAGTGAGCTGAGCAGGGAGCCCTCCCCTGGACCTGGCTTCTTGTCGGTCCGCTCAGTGTCATTCTTTCCCCTCCCTCAGTCTTCCTGTCTAAAGTGAAGCTAAACCCCACAGGCTAACACGTGTGACACACAAAGTAGTAGATGTACAAGCTGGACACATAAAGTGCTAGGCATGTGTACGGTGCGACCATTGTGCTATTAGCAGTTCTGTCCCTCTACCCTGCACTGGGGGGTGGTGTGGGATGTTGAGCAGTTCAGAGACAGTGGCCACCCTGCTGGGAGAGGGGCCTCCTGCCCATGGCCTGGGCCACCATCCTTTCTCCACAGATCCTGGCTGAGGCTCTGACTGAGTGTCACCAGAAATCTAGTGCCCAAGGCAAGCCGCTGGCCCTGAAGGTCTTTGTTGCTGGCAGAAACCGTTTGGAGAACGATGGAGCCACTGCCTTGGCAGAAGCTTTTGGGGTGAGTGGTTTCTGTCCATCCTGCCCCACCAGGCCCTGAGGCACACTTGGGTTAAGGGGTTGATAGTGGCGCTTAGCCTAGTAACCTGGGGAGAGTCGCTTTCCCTGTCTGAGCCCATTAGCTTATGCTAAAGTGGGCCAGAATTCCCATCGTGTGTGTCTGGGAAGGCACATGATCCGCCCCTCAGGTGTGTCATGGCAGGTGCCCATGAGGCTTTGGGCAGGGCAGGCTGCTCTGATCAGGGAGGGCCGTGTGCCAGGCACGGAGGAGGTGGTGTAAGATGGCAGGGGAGCTCATGGTAGCCTGGCATAGCCCCTAGGCGTGGGGCATGGAGAAGGAACGTTTCCAACTTCCTGAGACAGGGAGACAGGCAAGAGCAGCATCAGGGCTCTGGTACCAGACAAGGTAATCTCAGGTGACCTCCCCCTTCCGTGTCCCCCCCCCCACTCCTCTCCCCATTCTCTCAGGACACTGCTGAGTCCCCACTCACCGCCAGGAGAAGGCCACACCTGTCCCCCACAGGACTAGGAACTTTGGGATCTGTCGTCCTCTTAATTTAAATGTTTTCTTCAGCAAACAGTGTTCTAGCGGCATTGACCATGCTCAGGCCAGAGTGGCACCCACAGTGCTGCTGCATGGAGTGGCCTCCCTGCCACAGACGCTGCCTTTACAGGTGCCTCCCCCACCACAGTGGGCAGTGGATGTGGCAGAGACCTGCCTCATGTCTTGCTGGGCCCCTGGCTGCGGGACAGCTCCTGCCATCTGGGAGATAGAGGGGCACTAGTTGCTCTCCCTGGGTGCCCCCTTCCCTTGGCCTGCCGGCCACAGTGCACTGGGAATGGGGTGCACTGTGGTTGTGCTGACGTTCATACAGTGTCCTCTGGGGTGCTTAGAATGGGGTTCTTAAGCTGGAGTCTGTAGGATCCCCCAGTCTGTAGATAGAATTTAGGGGGTCTGTGGACGTGGCTGGGGGGAAAATTGCATCATTATCATCCCTGAGGTAGCTATATGTGGTATGACCTTCGATTATGAGTGTAGACCGTGAACCTCAGTAGCATTAGAAATTCCTATACTTTGTCACCAGTGGAAACCACAGATGGTTCATATCAAGTTATAGTTGTTGCGGATTGCAGATATATAGAAATATTTGTTTCTTACCAGGTCAAAGTCATACTAATAGTAGACCTGCCCCTAGATCTTGCTATTCAGTGCATTAATGAAGTTCGTACCTTACTACAGCGCACATTTGGGGTATTTTTGTAAGTGTTTTGACAGTTGTTCCAATAGAATTGATTTCCTTTGTAATTCTGTATAATATATCTCAAAATTTAAAAACATTTTTCTGAGGTGGGGGCCCAGAGCTTTACCAGACTGCCCAAAATGCCCATGGCACAGAAAACTAAGAAGCCTTGACTCGGAATGTACCTAGGTTGTCCTGTATTTATTTGTAAGCCCCTCCAATCCCCAATGCTGTGTGGAGTACCCGGGGACAGCAGGGAGGTGCCCTGGCCAGGGCTGTGGTCAACCCTGGGTGGCAGTGGAGCCTGGCACACGGCCTAACCTCGAGAGCTCAAGCTGGTGCAGACGAGAATGTGCTTCGGTACTCCAGGGTAGGGGACACCATGATAAGGAGGGACCAGGGGCTCCAGGGGCACAGGGGAGCCCTGGACTTTGCTGGAGAAATCCAGGAAGCTGTCCTGGAGGAGGAAGTGTCCAAAATGAGAGCTGTAGAATGCATGTGAGTTAGCTTATGAAGAAAATGCTGACAAATAAGGAGACAAAATGTTCCAGATAGAGGGAATAAGGTGTCAAAAGACTAGGATAAAAAAGGACCAGATGGCTTAGGGAATAATACACTCCTCACCCCTGAAATAGGATGTGGCATGTGAAGTGCCGGTTACGTTGTGGAGCTAGAGTAGGAGGGCCCTGAGCAGGAAAGGTCAAGTGGAGCTGCATCATCCAGAGAAGGGCTGTGACTAAGTACCCGCCAGAGCCCAGGGGTCCCACAGTGCAGAGGACACCAGACTAAGGTGTCCTCTAGGCCTCCTACTTCAGAGCTGTGTCACTCTGGGCAAGTCAGTTAGCCTCTCTGATCCCTAGTCATGGGTGGATCATATCCCACGTGGGGCTCCCTCCTGAGGTGGTGGGGAGGACCACATGCAGCCATGCCCAAGAGCATGCTTGGCAGTTTATGCCCAAGAGTCCCACAGACAAGCTGTGCTGACAGCAGCCCCTCCCTGTGTCTGGTGTGTGGCATTGCTCTCCTGCCTGCTGGATGTCAACTGGCACCTGGGGGCCCATCTCTCCACTCTCTGTGCTGCCCCTGCAGGTCATTGGGACTCTGGAGGAGGTCCACATGCCGCAGAATGGGATCAATCACCCTGGTGTCACTGCCCTGGCTCACGCTTTCGCCATCAACCCCCTGCTACGAGTCATCAACCTGAATGACAACACCTTCACTGAGAAGGGTGCGGTGGCCATGGCTGAGGTGAGGCGAGTGTGGTGGGGCCACACCAGGCCCCAGTGTACAGTCTGGCTGCTGCCTTTGCAGTGGACCTTTGAGCCTTCGTTAGCAGGTGATTGCTCTGCCCCCACCTCCCTGCCCACCTGCGGTGTACCTCACGGGTCCAGCTCATTTGAACAGTCGTCAGCAGGGTCACATGTCATGAGGTGACCTGTGCCCTTGTGGGGCACCTCTGAGTGTTCGTGCTGCCTTCATCCTGAGCTGCCTCTGTGCAGCCGCAGCGATTGGGGTGGTTTGGTTCTCAGGTTGCACAGGAGAAGGCTGCTCCTCCATCTGTTTTCCTCATGGATTTGTTCAGCAACAGTATTTTGTTTTGTTTCTTTACTTCCTTTTTTTTTTAGAGATGGCATCTCGCTGTGTTGTCCAGGGTGCTCTTGAACTCCTGGGCTCAAAGAGCCCTCCTGCCTCTGCCTCCTTAGTAGCTGGGACTACAGGTGTGAACCACTGCCAGGCCCAGCAGCTGTTTTTGAGCCCCTGTTTAGTGCCCAGCTTTGTAGCAAGTGCAGACCCACAGGGTTGACAAACCCTACCTAGCACTTAGGGAGGCTGAGGCAAGAGGATTGCTTGAACCCAGGAGTTTGAGACCAGCCTGAGCAACGTAATGAGACCTCATCTCTACAAAAAATAAAAAAATTAGCCGGGCGTGGTGGCGCATACCTGCAGTCCTAGCTGCTCAGGAGGCTGAGGCAGGAGGCTCACTTGAGCTTGGGGTTTGAGGTTGCAGTGAGCTGTGATGACACCACTGCTCTCATGTCTGAGCAACAGAGCAAGACCCTGTTTCAAAAAAAGCCCCTGCAAAAACCCTGCCTTTAAGGAGACCCTAGTGCAAGAAGGGAAGGGAGCCACTGATCAGCGATGGAGTTCTGAGCACAGTGGCTGCTCAGCTGCCTGGGTGCTGGGACACTGCGGCCCAACACAAGGCCAGTCCTGCCACTGTAGGTGTTAGGAGATGTGTAGGTTCTTGGAAGAGGTCACATTTTGGCTAAGTTGTACAGGACAAGTAGACTTTCTGAACAATGAGGCTGGGGAAGGGTGTTTTGGGCACAGCGATCCACAGCAGGTGGAAGGCCTAGATACTCGGAACAGGAGCCTTGCTTGGTTGGTCCTGGTTTGAAATGACCAGGGCTCAAGGTGTGTTTGGTGGTTGAAGGAGATGAAGAGAGGGAGGGAGGCAGGCCTCTGCAGGCTTGCTGACTCTCTGACACTTTCTCCCATGGGTAACTGGGAGCCCTGGGGGGTTTCAAGTTGTGTGTGATGTGATTAGATTTGTACTTCAGGAACTGTTCTGGCTGCAGCATAAGGAATAGGGTGGAGGGGGTTTAGCCTGGGGCCCGGAGGCCAACAAGAAGGTGACAGGAGAGCTGATCAGGTGTGGAGGAGGCCAGACTGGGGTACACAAGAGGACAGTGTGTGGTGACTGGTGTGGGGTGTGATGTTGCTGGGAGTTGCTGAGGGCTGGGGTGAGGCTTGCACCCTCACTCTGGATTCTTGCTTCCTCTTTGCAGACCCTGAAGACCTTGAGGCAGGTGGAGGTGATCAATTTCGGGGACTGCCTGGTGCGCTCCAAGGGTGCTGTTGCCATTGCAGATGCCATCCGTGGGGGCCTGCCCAAGCTGAAGGTGCCAGCCTTGGTGCCTGACACTCTCCCTCTGGGGTCTGGGCTTCTCCCCGACGCAGGGGTAGTAGGCTGTGGGGGAGGCAGGGGTCTGAAGGCAGGCGGGCCTGGGGCCTCATCCCAGTTCCACCACTTCTTGCCTGGGATTTTGTGCAAGTCTCCTCACCTCTCCCAGCCACGGTTTCTTTATAAAATGGGAAGGCATGGTGTACGTTATTAGGGTATAATTTAAGTGAACAGAAGGGAGTAGTGTACATTGTTACAGTGGAAGTGAATATACGTAGCAGTCAGCATACCATTGGGTATGTGGTATCATGTTATATTTATCGTAGAGTTATTTTTCCTGCCCCTTCGGCCCCATCTGGAAGACAGAGCTCACCTTATCCTCACTTGGGGAAACCAAGGCTTGAGAGCAGGTAGGACCTGGTCTCCTGCTGTCTGCCCGCTTCCACCCTTTCTTGTTACTTTTAGGAGCTGAACTTGTCATTCTGTGAGATCAAGAGAGATGCTGCCCTGGCTGTCGCCGAGGCCATGGCGGACAAGGCTGAGCTGGAGAAGCTGGACCTCAACGGTAGTCGGGGCGGGTGGCCCCAGCACAGGTCTGCTGGACTGGCCCTGCCAGCCTGTCCTGACCACTCTGCCCTCTCCTTGAGCAGGCAACACCCTAGGAGAAGAAGGCTGTGAACAGCTTCAGGAAGTGCTGGACGGCTTCAACATGGCCAAGGTGCTGGCATCCCTCAGGTAGGGAACTTCAGGTGAATGACCCAAGAGATCAAGGGTCAGGCCATTCCTTCATCTGTTTCTACATTTATTCAAAAAACATTGGTTGAGCTCCTGTTATGTACCAGACAAGCCTGTACTGGGCATTATGGGTATAAAGATGAGAAGGCAAGGTTTCTGGCTTGTGGGAATATGGCAGAACGATTAAGTTGTGTGTATTCAACAAAGGAGCACACACGGGGCTGAGTGTGGCTGCGCTCTAGAATGGGTGAGTTTCTGGAGGTTTCTGAAGGGACGACACTAGATCTGATCCTGACATGGTGGGAGCTGCACATACAGAGGGACAGTGAGGCCAGGGCAGGTTGGGGGTGGGAGGTGCAGGCACCTAGAAGGGGATGTGCTCAGGATTATTCTTAAGTCTGGCTCTAGCAAGGAAGAGAGAGATGCGAGAGAATGTGGATTCTGGGGTTTGCGGAGCCCATTGGAGGTGAGGGTGAGGCCGCGGGGGAGCTGCCTTCACCTTCTGGATCAGTTGGTTTGGGCCTCCAGCATCTGGCTCCCTCTGCCCCTGTCATCTCCAAGTCTTCATTTGTGTGCCAGATGCTCAGTCTACCTCCTCAGGGCTGGGCCCTGGGCTGCTGCTGGGCACTGGGGACTCAAAGGGCCACGGTGCGGGGAAGTAGAATAGCCTTCCTGTGGCAGCAGGGACACCCCTGCACCTGTAGTCAGCCACATGTGGTGGCCCTGCCCCAGCATCAGAGCCTGGGCAGTAGTCCTGCCGAGCTGTGGGCCCCAGCTGTGATAGAGCTTTCTTCCTTTTCTCTGTCTTCCTCTGGGACTGGGGGAACCTTTGGGACGGGACGAGATTCAGTTATTCTGTGTCTGCATCGTGGGCTTCCTGGGTGATGACAAATGGGGAATGTGCTCCCCGGTGATCATCTGCTCCTGCTCTGGGAGCAGGGGCTCCGCCCAGGGTCCCCTTACCTGGCTGGGGTCGCCAGGCTCACGGAGCCAGGCCTCTGGGCCAGCGGCTGCTGGGTGGGGAGGGTCTGCTTTAG
The DNA here is from genome assembly GCF_020740605.2 of Lemur catta. Classification (NCBI taxonomy): domain Eukaryota; kingdom Metazoa; phylum Chordata; class Mammalia; order Primates; family Lemuridae; genus Lemur; species Lemur catta. The sequence continues at coordinate 7,044,227 of NC_059133.1, forward strand.
CCAGCTCCTCTCTGCAGTGATGACGAGGACGAGGAGGAGGAGGAAGGAGATGAGGAAGAGGAGGGAGATGAGGAAGAGGAGGAGGAGGAAGAGGAGGAAGAGGAGGAGGAGGAAGAGGAAGAGGAGGAGGAAGAACCACAACAGAGAGGGCAGGGAGAAGAGTCAGCCACGCCTTCAAGGAAGATTCTGGACCCTAATGGTGGGGTGAGTGCCTGGCCATCTGCCAGGATCAGAGCCCTGGTCGCATGAATGGATCCAGAGGTGTTTTCATGGGGGTGTCGGTCCACTTGGGTACAGTAGCCATAGATGTTTTTTGATTGCAGGATATTAAATAAAAAAGCAAATCATCCCAATATAGCAATATTTGCCTATATTTCTATTTATCCCAATATATTATAGATATGTTTATTCATTTATAAATTATGAGATGATTATAACATATATAATGCTGTTGTATTATGTATTATGTATTAATGTATTATAAAACATACATAAATATTTCTAAAACAATTGAGTAAAAAAAAGCATAAATTGAAATTCTGAATTTTTTTCCCCACCCACCAGGGGATTATTTTGGTGACCCTTAGGGACTGCCCCGCAGTCCTGAGATTGTGGTTAGGACTGTGCTATCCCTTGCCTGTGATGTCCCTTTTTTTTTTTTTTTTGAGACAGAGTCTTATTCTGTCACCCTGGGTAGAGTGCCGTGGCATCAGCCTAGCTCACAGCAACCTCAAACTCCTAGGCTCAAGCGATCCTCCTGCCTCAGCCTCGCGAGTCGCTGGGACTATAGGCATGTGCATCACCACACCCAGCCAATTTTTTCTATTTTCTATTTTAGTAGAGACGGGGTCTCGCTCTTGCTCAGGCTGGTCTCCAACTCCTGAGTTTAATCGATCCTCCCTCCCACCTTGGCCTCCCAGAGTGCTAGGATTACAGGCATTAGCCACCGCGCCTGGCCCACTAGGCATAATCTTAATATTAAGTTTTTCTCTAGGCACCTCTGGGGCTTGCTAGCAGTGCTTACGCAGGCTGGACTCTAGGTCTGGTGGGGCCTGCTTTAGGCCCCACGTGCCTCTTGAGTCATTTCTGGGGCACCGCATATCATGGTAAGGATCCACTTGGCTGTAGTGAGTCCCAGGGAGGTGGCTTGCCCCCCACCCCAAAGGCTTCTGGACCAGGAGCCAGCCAGGGCGAGCATCTACGGGTGACTGAGAGAGGTGGTAACTGCAGCTGAGTGGGAGGAAGAATTCTAGACTATGAGCCTGGGCTGGCTAGAGTGAGATGGATGGTGCTGGGTGTGGGGATGGGTACAGCCTGGGCAAGGAATCTGGGGTCTGGAATTCTACAGAGCCCCTGTGCCACCGTTCTCAGGAACCAGCTCCTGTGCTGTCCTCCCCGCCTCCTGCAGACGTCTCCACTTTCCTGGCTTTCCCCTCTCCAGAGAAGCTGCTGCGTCTTGGGCCCAAGAGCTCCATGCTGATAGCCCAGCAGGTAATAGCAGCACTTCCCGAATCCCACCTAAATTGCCAGAGAAAAGGGATGATCAGAGCTCAGGGGATTGGGAGGCGATGTTGGCAACTGAGGGTGGGGAGGCTTGGCCTGCCACTATCGTCTTTTTTTAATATAAACACGTAAATGAGGGTGTCCGGTATATTTGTCAACCTCTGGGGGTTACAGATGCTCCCACTGGGAGTACACTTGGCTCCAGGTGGTGCAGCCTGCCACTTCCCAGTGGTGACTGGAGTTAGGGAGTTTTCTCAAGACTCTTGTGTGTGCACTCCCATACCTCGGCTTCTCTCTGTGTGTTCTGTCTGCCTGGCTGCTTCTAGAACAATTCTGCTGCCCAGGGCCTCTTTGGAGGTCACATGCTTATTGCAGGGAAGCTGCCCTTGCTCCAGCCTCACTTGTTGGTTGGTTGGTTCACTCATGTAGAGATGATTATCGAGTGCCTGTTTTCTGACAGGCACTATACTTGGGCATGATTTTATTTAACCTTTATGGCAATCCAAACGTAGACCCTGTTACTCTTATTTTATAGATAAGAAAATTGGGGCTCAGAGTGGTTACTCTCAGAGTTGGCTTGACATTTGGCTGATTTCTTTTTGATGTTTTATCTGGTTTTGTTTGTTTGTTTGTTTTTGAGATGATCTTGCTCTGTTACCTGAGCTGGAGTGCAGTGGCGTGATCATAGCTCACAGCAACCTCAAACTCCTGGGCTCAAGCAATCCTCCTGCCTCAGCCTCCTGAATAGCTGGGACTACAGGTGCATAGCACCACACTCGGCTGATTTTTAAAATTTTTTTAGAGATGGGGTCTTGATATGTTGCCTAGGCTAGTCTTGCACTCGTGGCCTCAATTGATCCTCCTGCCTCAGCCTCCCAAAGTGCTGGGATTATAGGCGTGAGCCATTGTGCCCTGCCTGAATTCTTTTAACATGATAAATGGAATTATACAAGCCTTTTTGCATCCTCTCATTTTCCTTTAACACCATGCATCATTTGCCTGAGTCAATAAAACTCTTCTCATGCCCTTTGTTCCAGAGAGTGGACATAGCACTTAAAAGTGAGCCACTGTTTCTGGACATTGGTTTTTTTCCCCATTTTGCCTGTCGTTGGGTGAGATCAGCTTCCTTGCATGCGAGTATTGCCTGCATCCTGGATTGTTTCTTTAGGTTTGATTATGAGACGGTACCACCAGGTCTCAGGGGTGATTGTCAGTGCTCCTTCATTCCCACTGTGCTGCCTGGTCCAAGCTAGACTCTGAGGGATGAGGTGGGGCCTGTCCTCGCCCTCCAGGGGCCCAAGGCCTCTTGCCTGCAGCAGGACCCAGGCACATCACCTCGTGGCAAAGGCCTGGGGTCTGGCCCCGTGTGACCCACCGTCATCTCTTGTGTCCTCAGACTGACACATCTGACCCGGAAAAGGTGGTCTCTGCCTTCCTAAAGGTGTCATCTGTGTTTAAGGACGAAGCCACAGTGAGGACAGCAGTGCAGGATGCAGTAGGTAACATGGGCTGGGTGGGGCCCGGGCGGCTCATTCCCCCTTGACACTCGTTGGCCCCAGATGACATCTGTGGTTACTGTAGCCCCTTTGCTCTGACACTTATGTAGGGACTGCTCCTTGGCCACTCTGACCTATTCTTGTCAGCTTCCTGCCATGGAGCATCTTGGGTGCCCTCCTGTCTGTTTTTGCACCTGGGAAACAGGCCATTCCCAGAGCCGCACAGCATTTGCGGTTAGAACTCGGGCCAGGTGGCGTCCGGTGCAGGTGCCCACGCTGTGTATGAAACCAGATAGTCATCCACAAGGCCCAGCGGTTCCAGTCCTGTCAGGAGGAGGGGAGTGAGAGGTGGGCCTTTGTCCCCACCCCGGAGCCTCTGTACTTGTGGCCTGCTCCACCTGGAAGTTCCCTGCCCAGAAGACACCTGCTGTCCCCATATCATCCAATATGTTCCTGGGACTACCTCCCTCAGTCCTGTCATGTCCCTCTCCCCACGCTTTTCTCAGTTTCCTCCATTCCAGTACCTGTCACCTTCCACCTTGTCACCATTTGCTTATCTGAGCCTGTAACTAACTGTGGGCCAAATTTGCCAGACAGAGGCGAGGAAGGGCCCTACGGGCAAGGGGCACAGCCCACGAGAAAGGAGAGGAGAGATCTGTGTGGTGCTTCCTCCTGGACTGGTGCTTTGTGGGTAACACTGAAGCAGGGGGTAGGGACAGTTCAGTGAGAAGTGGGGCTGGGAAGCAGGTGAGGGCTGGACGGGGGTCTGCTCCTGAGAGCCCACCTATGGGCATTTGTAGGAACAAGTTGCCTGAGTTCTATTTCCCAATACAGCCTAGCACAGTCCACACAGGTCGCCTCGTCTCCCTAAAACACCTGAAACCTCCCCCACGGGTGGTCTGCCTCACTAAGTCTCCACCCCTCTCTTCGAGGTCGGCACAGTGGGTATCGTCCCCACGCCCATTTTATATGTGAGGCCAGGATGGGGAAGGGCCAGAGTATCACAGCCAGTAAATGGATGGGGCTCATCCCCTGGTGCCAGCTGTCCCCTCACTCTGGTGCCTGTGTCCCCGTTGTCCCTCCTGTGTTCACCTCGTGGTCAGAGCGGGGAGGCAGGGTGAGCCCATGATGGCTCAGGGCATCCTGCCCCACTGCTGCTTCTGCCCCGCAGATGCCTTGATGAAGAAGGCCTTCAGCTCATCAGCCTTCAATGCCAACGCCTTCCTTACCAGGCTCCTCGTGCACATGGGTCTGCTCAAGGTGAGGCCAGAAGAGCCGCATGCCCAAGAGGGAGGAAGGCAGGAGTACCCCAGACGCTGCTCCAGTCACACCCACAACCCCTCCCACACCTCAGGTCCTGCTCCTGTCACCCCCACTGTGTCCCTGAGGCCTGAGTCTGCCTCAGCAGTCTTGGTCTTCGTGACAGGATCTGAGCTGGACCTCAGTCTTGGGGCACTGTCAGCAGAGTCTGAATGGTGGAGACCAAGGGCCCCCCTGTGACCTGGAAGCTCACCTGCCTTTTGCTGTGCTCCACTTGCAGAGTGAAGACAAGATCAAGGCTATTGCCAACCTGTATGGGCCCCTGATGGCACTGAACCACATGGTGCAGCAGGACTACTTCCCCAAGGCCCTTGCACCCCTGCTGCTGGCCTTCATGACCAAGTGAGTGTGGCTTTGTCATTTTGCCCATGCCTTCCCTGTCAGGCCCCTGGTTGGCTGAGGCTTCCCTGGCCTGGTCAAGAGGCACTTGTCCCAGGGGTCCTGGCCCAGCAAACCCGGTTGCCCCCACTCGGGCTTTTGAGAGGCCCTCATGCCTCCTGGGCTCTCAGCATCCAAATCTGTATCTCGCCACCCGCATGAGGCCTCCTGCCGTTTGCCCCGCTGAGAATGGTGGGGGCTTAGGGACAGTGTCTTCCTATGGAGAGAGAAGACATGCAACGGCCCCCATTTTCCAGATGAGGAAACTAGCACCGGGCTGGTTAAGCAGTCATCCCACGTCACGTACTAGCAAGAAGCCAGGCCGGTGTCCACACCCAGGTGTGCTAGTCGAGATTCTGATTCCGTGCTTGGCATTGTCTCTGGGAGCGATTCTGTGTCCGTGCCCACAGCAGCCCAGGCCCTTCCCTGTGATGTGCTCTGCCAAGGGCACTGGATGGTCTTGGAGCATTGGTGGGGCCTTGGGCACAGTCAGGTAGCAGAGCTAGGGCCCTACCAGGGATAGGTTGGAGGCTTGTCCCCTATACCCCTGTGTGCCCCATTTGCCCATCCAGGAGTCAGGCTGGATTGTCTCTAATGGGTCTGACCAGCCACACCTCTGGTGAATCTAGTGCCTTTAGGAGAGTGGGGCAGGTGGAGGAGCAAGGAAGTCCCCCTGCCATGAGAGGCCTGTAACGTAGGTGGGGACCACGGGCCAGAGCTTGGTGGCTGCTGCGGGCTGCTTGGACATGTGGGGAGCATTGTGGGGAGGCCAGGCTGGAGGAGCGTAAGGAGCACCCAGGTGCCTTCAGCACCCAGCCAGTGTCTCAAGGGTCAGTCTGCACAACACTGTCTCCTGAGTCAGGCCTTGGCCTCCGGCCATGTGTCTCTCTCCGCCACTGCCACGTTCCCCCTCCCAAACCACCCCTTGCACCGCAGCTGGGCTGGCCTTGGTGCAAAGCAGGCCAAGTCCCCAGCCTTATTGTGGGTCTTGTGGCTAGCTACAGCCTCTCCCTTATCCCACTGCACCCCAGCATGGTGCGTGCTCCCCGAGCCTGTTCCACAACAGGAGCCGTTGCCTTGACCTCTGTGCTTTGCTCATGCTGTCTCCAGACAGTGGCCCTGGCCCCTGCTTCCACCCCTGGCAAAGCCCACCTGCTCTGTTTCCTTCCCAGCGCCAGTCAGAATTGCTCCCTCTCACTCCCAGCATCCCCTGCCTTGCCCTTTGCCTAGGCATGAACCCCTGAGAAAACACCCTTGTCCCATTGGTCAGAGTAAGCTGCCTTTTCCCAGTTGGTTGCCCAACCCCCAGCACAGGCCTCAGTCTACCCCTAGGTCTCCTCTGAGATGACTGAGTGACTAATGACGTGCACAGCCTCTCTTCCCTCAACCCCCAGGGAAATGGTCTGGGGCCCCAAGCCTGGCCTGGCTCCTGGGCTGTTAGTGGGCTGTGGGCCAGAGGTGCCCTCAGTGCTGGTGCTGGCTGCGCCCCACACTTGCACAGCCTCCCGGGAGTATTGCCTCAGTTTCTTCCTCTGCGGTGAGACTAATGGTCTCGATGGCCACAGCGGCCAGCCCTTTACTTACAACCCAGGTGGGACTATTGTGCCCCAGTCTTAACATGTCCACTGGTGGCCACTGAGGACTCCCTGGCCTGTGTCTGCTGGAAGGGCCCTTGGGGAGTGTCTGGTCGATGGCAGAGGCCCAGGGCTCTGACTGGGCAGCCTGCATTCTGGCCATCTCTGGGCTGTGTGGCCTTGGATGCCAGTCTCTGAGCTTCATGCACACCCCACTCTCATTATGCAAAGGGCAGGGGGCTAATGTCTCCCTTGCAGTCACTGTGAAGGTTAGGAAAATTGAGTCTGGCACAAAAATGGCCCCCACGGTTGGGAAACAGGCCCTGCTGGAGCCTGAGCTCCCAGGGGCCCCAGAGGCTTCTGCCCCACTTGCTCACCGTTCTATCCCCGCAGGCCTAACAGCGCCCTGGAATCCTGCTCCTTTGCCCGCCACAGTCTGCTGCAGACGCTGTACAAGGTCTAGACTTGAAGCATCTCCCTATCGCTTGGCCTGGACCAGTGACCTGGGGAGGGATTCGGATGAACTGAGCTGCAGCCCATGCCCTCCCCTCAAACAGGACTCTGACCAGAGGCAGGGAGGGTCTTTGTCTTGTGTGTCTTGTCCGTCTCCCTGAGTATGTGTGGTCATGTGCTTCCTGTCGGGATTTGAGTTTTTAATGTCTCCCTGCTGGCCTGGCCCTGGTTTGCTGAGGGGAGTTGGCTTCCTGCGGAAAGGGCTGCGAGCTGCTCTGCCATTAAACTCACCACCCCCTGAGGCACTCTGCTGATCTCTGCTTCAGGCTGGAGGCCCTGGTGGCTGCCCCCAAGCCCCCCAGGCCACACCAGAGCCTGGGCAGTTGCTGTCCATGTGCTGTCCCCTCCCTCTGTGTTGTGGGCAGACTGCATCCTGTCACCAAGGCCTGGTCCCACAGAGACTGCCATCCCCACCACCCATGTCTGCTGTGTTGACTGGTCGGCCTAAGGAGCAGAGACTGCCACGGGTGGGCCGTGGGGTTGTCAGCAGAGGGCAGGCCCCTGGCCCCCATGCCATGTGGACAGGCGGACATCAGATAGTCCAGGAGTGGGAGTTGCCTAGGATTGTGCTGGCTTCCAGACCCAGTGGGACCCACCCCTGGCTGCTGAGATTGTCTGTGACTGGCTTTGGGGCTGAGCTGGAGGGGACACCTTGGCGGCCCAAACCTGTTCTGCCTGGGGAGGGAGGGGCTGAGCCCCTGATGCTGGAGCTACATCTTGGGGCTGCTCTTAAAGGACCTTCTGGGGTATGGGAAGGGTGGGACTGAACTGGGCAGGAGATGCCCTGTGACCTCCTTGAGCGGCCCCATGACCGCCCTGTGCTTTCCCCTTTGTGCTCTTTGTGTGTCTGGGCTGTGCCCGGGGGCTTCACAAATAAAGTTGTGTGTGGCAGCAGCAGAGACTGAGAAACTTTCACCTAAAGCAGGACGTTCTCGGGGCTTTTGCACCCAGAGCTCTGCCTGTGTGTGAGGGGGAGTCAGTCCTGCAGAAGAGCCTGGACCAGCCTGGCGTCACCACCTGGGCAGGCCTCTCCCCCTGTGCTGTGGGTGTGGCAGCAGGCAGGTGGTGTTGGGAGGGGCAGCGACTCCTGGGAGCGGGGTGGGAGGGGGCTCCCCCTCTGCCCCACCTTTGGGCCACAGCAGCTCTTGCTCCTGTGCTGCTCCTTGATTCAGGGACCCAGCTGGGCTAGATACTGTCCAGGTTTTGTCACAGGCCCTGCTGGCTACATTGGAGCTCCTGGGCCTGGCTGGCAAGGTCACTTCGCAGAGTTGAGCCTAGCTGGGAAAACCACCTCAGGATGCCTTGCTACGAGGCCTGCGGTGGAAGCCACTTCCCATGGGGTTCTTCACTCTGTCACCACATGAAGTGTGAGGATAGCCCAGCAGACCTTCTTTACCTCCTACCCTATACAGTGTGCACACTCAGGAAACTCGTGTTCCCCACAGGCCACCTCCAAGAGGTCCCTCTGCCATTTCTTAGGGGGCAGCATTTTCTTATTGCCTGTGGACCACTTAGGTGACATCTTTCTTGACCAAGTGGCAGAGGAAATGCCTGGGCCTTGCCCCTGCCCTCCATATGAGGCAGATACGGGTCTGGCCAGCTCCAGCCTGTCACCTTTGCTCAGTTTTGAGCTCCAGGGCCACAGTCACTGCCTTTGGGGAGCTCCCAGTCTAGTCTAGAGACCGACAGTTGTGGCCCAGTGTGGAGACAGTGGGCAGCGAGGTGAGTAGAGCCTTCAGGGCGAGGGATGCAAGAGCTGAGCCTCCTCTCCAGGTGGTGTCTGCCAGATGGGGAAACCCTGTCCAGGATTCTCCGGCCTGGCCGTTCCTTCCTCCAGCCGCACAGGGTTGGCCTTTGGTCTTTCCTGGGTGATGTGTGGACAAGCTTCAGCTCAGACTGAGGAGAGAGGAAGACCTCATTTCACCTCACAACAGGCCAGTGGTGTCTGGCTCCTTGAACCTCACAAAGAGGAGAATCCTGTTGGTCACAGGAGTGGAGGCTTCTGGCTGCCCTGGCCCCACCTCAGTGCTTCGGACCAGCTCAAGAGGTCGTGCTCCTGACAGCTCCAGGTGGAGGGAAGGGCCCGGGGCCTGTAACTTTGCGCTCACTGAGGAGCTGTAGCCTTTGGGACTTCCGCAACTCAGATGCTTATACAACTCGAAACACCGAGAACTGCAGCCAACCCTGAGATACTCGTGCTCTAGGTCCCTCAGGATCGTGGTTCTGGGTATGAAAGATGCTAGATGTGTGAGCCTGGGCAGCCTGCGACCCCTGCATATGAAAGGCCATCTCAGTACGAGGCTGGCTCCATTAAAGGGACTTCAACCCACTGCAATGGCAGTTCCAACAAGGGTCTCACTCTGCTGCCCAGGCTAGAGTGCAGTGGCGTCACAATAGCTCACTGTAGCGTCTAGCTCCTGGACTCAAGGGATCCTCCCTCCTCAGCCTCCTGAGTAGCTGGGACTATAGGTGTAGGCCACCACACCCTGTTAATTCCATTCTTAAGCTTAGACTAAAAAATTCCCAGGAAACATGCTCTGGGGGTTCTTGTGGTAGCAAGAACCTAGAAGCAACTGAAAAGGCCAACATCAGGAAAATGGATAAATAAAACATAAAGCCACACTGCATGTTGTATAACAGTAAGAATGCATTAACTATAGCTACATGTGTCACGGATGAATCAATAATGATATCGAGTGAAGAAAATCTCAATACTATACCAATAGTTCAAAAACAAGTAAACAACGTGTTTTAGGCATACATATGTATGTGATAATGTGTCCTTTAAAGGGATGATATCAACTGCACATCAAAAGGATCATACCATGACCAAATGGGATTTATCCCTGGGATGCAGAAATGGGTCAACGTAAGAAGATCAGTATAGTATACTACATTAACAAAGGACTGAAAAAACCACATCATCTCAATAGATGGAGAAAAAGCACTTGACAGAATTCAGCACCCTTTCATGATTAAAAACTCAAAACTAGGATTAGAGGAAATTACCTCAACATAAAGGCCATATATGAAAAGCCCACAGCTAACATCACACTCAATGGTGAAAAAGCTTTTCCTCTGAAGATTGGGAACCAGGCAAAGATGCCCACTCTGACCACTTGTATTCAACATAGCACTACAAGTCCTAGCAAGAGCAGTTAGGCAAGAAAAAGAAAACGCATTCAAATTAGGAAGAAGTAAAATGGTTCGTTTGTAGATGATGTGATCCTATATATAAAAAACCCTAAGGACCCTGAAACAGAACTTAATCATAGAATTACCATTTCAGGCAGCAATTCCACTTCTGGGTATATACCCCTAAAGAACTGAAAACAGAGACAAACATGCCTCTACACCAATGTTCACAGCATTATTCACAACAGAACAAGAGCCAAAAGATGGAAACAACCCAGTGTCCATCAACAGATGAATGGATTAAATAAAATATGGTATATGTGTACAATGGAATATTAGTCATAGAGTGAAATTCTGATATATGCTGCAACATGGATGAATCTTGAAAACATTGTGTTAAATAAGCCAGAGACAAAAGACAAACATATGACTCCATTTACATTGCTATCGAGTGCTTATCTAGAATAAGCAAATTTATAGAGACAAAAAGTAAAGTAGAGGTTACCAGGGGCTGGAGGCAGGGAGAATGGGGAGTAATTATATAATGGGTACAGAGTTTCTGTTTGGGATGATGAAAAAGTTCTGGAAATGGTTAGTGCTGATGGTTGCATAGCATTGTGAATGTATTTAATACCACTCAATTGTATACTTAAAATGATAAATTTTATGTATATTTACCACAACAGAAAAAATCAAATTTAAAAGGCAAAATTATAAAGCTCTTAGGAGATAGTATAGCTATCTTCAAGGCCTTCGGGGGTAAGGAAAAGAGGATGAGTTAAGCTGTTAGGTTTGGAGCTCAGAGAGACACATAAAGCCTCATGTAGCAACATGCTGTTTATTTTGAGCATCTGGGTGCAGATGGGTGGAGGGGAAATATTGTCCACAAGAGAAAAGGGGAGAGCCTTGGGTTTTTTGTTGTTGTTTTTTGAGACAGAGTGTCACTTTGTTGCCCTGGCTAGAGTGAGTGCCATGGCATCAGCCCTAGCTCACAGCAACCTCAAACTCCTGGGCTTAAGCGATCCTCCTGCCTCAGCCTCCCGAGTAGCTGGGACTACAGGCATGCGCCACCATGCCCAGCTAATTTTTTCTATATATATTTTAGTTGACCAGATAATTACTTTCTATTTTTAGTAGAGACGGGGTCTCGCTCTTGCTCAGGCTGGTCTCGAACTCCTGACCTCAAGCGATCCACCCGCCTCGGCCTCCCAGAGTGCTAGGATTACAGGCGTGAGCCACCGCGCCCGGCCTCCCTGCTTTAGCCTTGAACTCCCAGGTTCAAGCGATCCTCCCACCTCAGCCTCCCCAGCCACTGAGAGTGAAGGTGTGCACCACCATGCCTACCTAATTAACAAACTAAAACCATTAATTAAAACACAGATGAATCTCACGAAGGCAATGTTGAGTAGAAAAAGCCTGACATAAAAGCATGCACACTGAGATTCCATTGATAAGGAATTTGCTGAGTGAAATCAAGCACGTGTAGAAGTCCATGTGTGGTTGGCACTATTTCTGGTTTAAAAAAAAGTGAATAATGGAAGAGGCAATTCCATCAAAAACATGGGATCTGAAAAACTGCAGGATCCTTAAATGTTTGCAGTGGTCTGGATATACTAGTTCATTGTTTTTAACATACATGTGCCTGAGAAGATATATATTTGGGTATTCTTTACAACATTGTAATAAAAACCCAGAGGGAGGCTGGGCGAGGTGGCTCACGCCTGTAATCCTAGCACTCTGGGAGGCCGAGGCGGGTGGATAGCTCGAGGTCAGGAGTTCGAGACCAGCCTGAGCAAGAGCGAGACCCCCGTCTCTACTAAAAATAGAAAGTAATTATCTGGCCAACTTAAATATATATATATACAAAAAATTAGCCGGGCATGGTGGCGCATGCCTGTAGTCCCAGCTACTCGGGAGGCTGAGGCAGGAGGATCGCTTGAGTCCAGGAGTTTGAGATTGCTGTGAGCTAGGCTGATGCCACGGCACTCACTCTAGCCCTGGCAACAGAGCGAGACTCTGTCTCAAAAAAAACAAAAACAAAAAAAAACCCCAGAGGGTGCTTGCTTCGGCAGCACATACACTAAAAACAGAATGATACAGAGAAGATTAGCATGGCCCCTGCACAAGGATGACACGCAAATTTGTGAAGCATTCCATATTTTTTACTACTCAGACATAAAAAGAAATGATTTAATGTCTTTTGCAGCAATTTGGATAGAACTCGAGACCATTGTCATAAGTATCTCAAGAATGGAAATACAAATACCACGTGTACTCTCTAATTCGGAACTAATCAGTGGGCATACATGAGCACAGAGAGAAGTAAAAGTCATTGGAAATTGGCCAGGTGTGGTGGCTCATGCCTGTAATCCTAGCACTCTTGGAGGCCAAGGCGGGAGGATTGCTTGAGCTCAGGAGTTCGAGAGCAGCCTGAGCAAGAGCGAGACTCCATCTCTACTAATAATAGAAAAAATTAGCCAGGCATGGTTGTGGGCACCTGTAGTCCCAGCAGGAGGATCACTTGAGCCCAGGAGTTTGAGGTTGCTGTGAGCTATGATGCCATTACACTCTAGCTGGGGGCGGCAGCAGGAGAGTGTGTCTCAAAAAAAAAAAAAAAAAAAGTCATTGGAAATCAAGAAGGGAGGATTGGGGAGGAGTAAAAACCTACCTACAGGTACAGTGAACACTATTCCAGTGATGAGCACACAAATAGCCCTGACTTAAACATTATAAAAGCTATCCATGTAACAAAAACATTTTTTTTTTTTTAATTTATTTTTTGAGACACAGTCTCGCTCTGTCACCTGGGCTAGAGTGCCATGGTGTCAGCCTAGCTCACAGCAACCTCAAACTCCTGGGCTTAAGCAATCCTCCTGCTTTGGCCTCCCAGAGTGCTAGGATTACAGGCATGAGCCACTGCACCTGGCCTAACAAAAACATTTGTACCCCAATATTTTGAAATTAAAAAAAAAACTGGAGGTAACCAAAATGTCCAGGATAAATGGGTAAGTAAATCTGATACATTTAAACAATGGACTACTATACAGCAATCACAATGAATGAGCATGAGGCTGGGGTGTGGTGGCTCACACCTGTAATCCCAGCACTTTCAGAGGCCAAGGTGGGAGGATCACTGAGCCCAGGAGTTGGAGGCTGCAGTGAGCTGTGATCTCACCACTGCACTCCAGCCTGGGCAACAGAGCAAGATCTTGTCTCAATAAAATAACAATATAGGTAAATATATAAGCACAAACAAACAGGAAAGAGTTAATTGTTCTTGAGTACCTACTATGTGCCAGGTGCCTACCTTAATATCTACAACAACCCACAGGGCTAGTTAATAATACGTGTTTTTCAGAGACCAGGAAACTGAGGCTGGTGAGGGCAGCCCCACGCAGGGTCCCACAGAGCTGGGAGGAGCCCAGGGCTGCTGATGCACAGGCTGGCCCTGGGACTCAGGTCTGGGCTGCAGTCCTGGGCAGGCGCCGGGCAGGAGGCCCTGTAATTCCAGCCCCTGCCCGCCCCTCCTTTCCCTCTGCTGGGAAGCCCCAGCTTACTCTGGCTGTGACAATGCCTCCCATTCAGCCCTGTCCCAGCTGCCAGGCCTGCAGGCCTGGGAGGGGACCTCCCAACGGCAACCAGGAGGGGACCGGCCTTTCCCTATGCTGTGCCTCCAGGCTGGACTGGCAGTTCCAGGCGGCATGGAGGGGTGAGTCTTTGGGCCCCGATGGTACAAGGGAGGTTCAGAGCAGCTGAGTGGTCTCAGGCAAGTCCCTGCCCCTCTCTGGGCCTCTGAGAGGCTGGCAGACGGGGGATCTGGGAACGTCCTGGGCCTGAGATTCTCTAAGGGTCTCCCAAGGTGGGTTCTGAGGAAGACAGTGTTTGCAAATGTGGCTGCTCTGTGCATTAGTCCTTCAGGGCTTGTCTGAGAGCCCAGCGTCAGCCCTCGGAGCCCTGGATTCTTGTCCCTTCAGGGATCTGTCCCCATGGGTCGCCTCCCTGGCCTGCCGTGAGCCACAGCCTTCACCACCAGCTATGGAGAAGGCCACTAACTCCAAGGCAGGGGCTGGACCTTGGCACCCACAGCAGACGCAAAACCAGATAGTGACAATCCCGAGAGCAGGCGGCAGGGGGCAGCTCAGGGGTCAGGAGAGGCTGCTCAGAGGCTGTGCATGACATAGGCTGAGATGAGGACAATGAACTGGACAAGTTCATTCGACACAGGCAGAGAGGAGAAGCTCTGGGCCTGTGCAGTGACAGCACAGCTATTCCAGGTGTGCTTGCGGTGAGGAAGACAAGGGAGACACTGAAGAATCTGAGCAGATTCTAGTTGAGTAATCAGGAGTTAGGACTTTCCATCAAAGGCAATGGGGAGATGCTGGAGGGTTTTCAGCTGGGGGTGTCAGGGTCCTATCTTTGTTTTGGAATGTTCCCTTCGGTTGCTGGGTGGGCAGTGGAGCATAGGGGAGGCCAGGAGAGCCACAGTGGCAGCAGTTGTCCCTAAGGATCAATGGGCAATAGCTGCAGTTGTGAGGTGAGGGGGTCTGATTGGGGGATAGGTGGATGGGTGAGTGGATGGGTGGGTGGGTAGATGAGTGAATGGGTGGGTGGGTGCATGGGTGGGTGGATGGGTAGGTGGGTGGGTGGATGGATATACCTTCTTCAAAGCACAGCCCCAAACCCATACCCTCAATTTCCCCCATTCCAGTCCAGGCTAGCCAGGTGGTGCTAAGGTAAAGGGAAGACAAAAGGGGAAATAAACACAAAAGAAAGAAGAGGTTTGAGCTGCCCACTCACCATGGTAGTATGGCTCTGACCAGACCTTAAGGCTTACTCAGGGACCTCAGACCTGACAATACCTGGACCTGCCAATCTTTTTTTTTTTTTTTTTTTTGAGACAGAGTCTTGCTCTGTTGCCTGGGCTAGAGTGCTGAGGTGTCAGCCTAGCTCACAGCAACCTCAAATTCCTGGGCTCAAGCGATCCTCCTGCCTCAACCTCCCAAGTAGCTGAGACTAAAGGCATGCGCCACTATGCCTGGCTAATTTTTTCTATTTTTAGTAGAGATGGGATCTCACTCTTGGTCAGGCTGGTCTTGAACTCCTGACCTCAAGCAATCCTTCTGCCTCGGCCTTCCAGAGTGCTAGGATTACAGGCATAAGCCACTGTGCCCAGCCGACCGCCAGTCTTGCTTGCAACACGGGCCAAGCCTGGGTCCTTTTCTCCTCCTGCCAGGCTGGCTTCTCAATGTGGGCACCATTATGCTCCCTGCTGCCTGGGAGCTGGCTGTGTATCTGTGTGACAACAGCGTGCTTCTGAGCCTCCCCCTGGACTGGGGGCTTCACCACAGCCTGGGTACGTGCTCTGAACTCGAGTCATTCTTATGTTCAGCAAGTCCTCACTGAGCTGCTGGAGAGAGAGTTTTTCTTTTTTTCTTTCTTTTTTCTGGATAAACTTTTAGGCACATAGGTCTCTTCCCTGAGCCTTGGTTTCCTCCAGAGTGAAATAGGACTAGTAGTAGAACTGCCACTGCACAGCAGGAGGGTGGGGGAAGGGTAGCACGGTGAGGGTCAGGGCAATGGTACTTTCCTGAGCCCAAAGAAGGGTTCTGGGGGCAGGAGCTGCACCATGGCTGGGGCTCAGTGAGGTGTGTGGTCCCTGTGCACAACTCTCCCTTCCTCTCCCAGGCCCCAGAGCTCCACCCACATCTCCTTGGTCCTACTGCTGCTTCTGCTGTCAGGCCCAGCTTGGCAGGCAGCTGCCCAACGCTGCCCACAGACCTGCATCTGTGACAACTCCAGGTGGCACGTTGCCTGCCGGCACCAGAACCTCACTGAGGTGCCAAACGCCATCCCTGAGGTCAGCAGGGTGGGAGCATGGGCACAGGGTGGCAGTGGGGCAGGGCATGGATCAGTGGAAGGAGCCTGGGCTAGACACCACTGGCTCTGCCACTGCCTGGCTGGTTCCTTCTCTCTGAGCTTCAGTCTACACATCTGTAAAATGGGAATAATAACAACCAGTAACAGGGAGATACTCTATTTAAAATCCTTATGGCATGATGAAAATAAGCAGGTGACCTATAGATAAATATGGCATTTATTACAGACCCTGTGGCAGAGAACTGAGGATGTAGCAGGGGAAGTTATGGTCTCTGCCCTGTGGAGTCAGGAGCCAGCAGGGGAGAGAAAAAGAAAAGAGGCAGTGACAATACCGTGTGAAAAGTGGCACAGTGGGGGATGCCCAAGTGACTGAGGAAGGCTTCCTGGAGGAGGCGTCAGGGAGCAGGATAAAGAGAAATACAGGAAAAGCGAGGGGAGAGAAGAGTGTTCCAGGTGAGGCAGCGGCACCTGCAAAGGCGGCTCCCTGTGTCTCAGCCTCTGCTTTCCCTCCCGCCCGCAGCTGACTCAGCGGCTGGACCTCCGGGGCAACGTGCTGAAGGTGATCCCTCCAGCTGCCTTCCAGGACCTGCCCTATCTCACACATCTGGACCTGCGGCACTGTCAGGTGGAGCTGGTGGCCGAGGGCGCCTTCCGTGGCCTGGGCCGCCTGCTCTTCCTCAATCTGGCCTCCAACCGCCTGCGCACGCTGCCCCAGGAGGCGCTGGACGGGCTGGGCTCCCTGCGGCGGCTGGAGCTGGAGCGCAACATGCTGGAGGAGCTGCGGCCCGGGGCGTTCGGGGCTCTGGGCGCTCTGGCCACGCTGAACCTGGCCCACAATGCCCTGGTCTACCTGCCTGCCATGGCCTTCCAGGGGCTGCTGCGCACCCGCTGGCTGCGGCTGTCCCACAACGCGCTCAGTGTGCTGGCCCCCGAGGCCCTGGCCGGCCTGCCCGCCCTGCGCCGCCTCAGCCTGCACCACAATGAGCTGCAGGCCCTGCCCGGGCCAGCCCTGTCCCAGGCCAGCGGCCTGGCCCGTCTGGAGCTGGGCCACAACCCACTCACCTACGCGGGCGAGGAGGACGGGCTGGCCCTGCCCGGGCTGCGGGAGTTGCTGCTGGACCACGGGGCCCTGCAGGTGCTGGGTCCCAGAGCCTTCGCCCGCTGCCCCCGCCTGCACAGCCTCGATCTCCGAGGGAACCAGCTGGACACGCTGCCCCCGCTGCAGGGCCCGGGCCAGCTGCGCCGGCTGCGGCTGCAGGGGAACCCGCTGTGGTGCGGCTGCCAGGCGCGGCCGCTGCTCGAGTGGCTGGCGCGGGCGCGCGTGCGCTCGGACGGCGCGTGCAGAGGCCCGCGGCGCCTGCGAGGCGAGGCCCTGGACGCGCTGCGGCCCTCGGACCTGCGCTGCCCCGGGGACCCGGAGGAGGAAGAGGCGGAGAAGAGAGAGGAGCTGGCAGCAGCCGGGCCCCGCGCCCCTCCGCGCGCCCCCGCGGGGGAGGACGGGGCGGTGGTGCCCTGCCCTCGCGCCTGCGTGTGCGTCGCCGAGTCCCGGCACAGCAGCTGCGAGGGCCGCGGCCTGCAGGCAGTGCCCCGCGGTTTCCCCAATGACACTCAGCTCCTGGACCTGAGGCGGAACCACTTCCCCTCGGTGCCCCGAGCGGCCTTCTCCGGCTTGGGCCACCTGGTGTCTCTGCACCTGCAACACTGTGGCATCACAGATCTGAAGGCTGGCGCCTTAGCTGGGCTGGGCCGCCTGGTCTACCTCTACCTCTCTGACAACCAGCTGTCAAGCCTCAGTGCTGCCGCCCTCAAAGGGGCCCCACACCTTGGCTACCTGTACCTAGAGCGCAACCGCTTCCTGCAGGTGCCAGGGGCCGCGCTGCGCGCCCTGCCCAAACTCTTTTCCCTGCATCTGCAGGACAACATTGTGGATTGCCTAACACCTGGAGACCTGGTGGGGACACGGGCTTTACGCTGGCTCTATCTGAGTGGAAACCGTATCGCTCAAGTGTCCCCAGGAGCGCTGGGCCCAGCTCTGGAGCTGGAGAAGATACACCTTGACAGGAACCAGCTGCGAGAGGTGCCCACTGGGGCCTTGGAGGAGCTGCCTGTCCTCCTGGAGCTGCAGCTCTCTGGGAACCCACTCAGATCCCTGCAAGATGGGGCCTTCCGGCCTGTGGGCAGGTCGCTACAGCACCTCTTCCTGAACAGCAGTGGCCTGGAGCAGGTAGGCACGGGATGTGTATTGGGGTGGGGGAGGTAGCACCATACCACATGCATCAAGATTCACTCAGCAAGCATTTGCCACCCCCTTGGTGCCAGGTCCTAGGCTGGGCACTGCCATTGCCCTTAGGGAGCTCAGGTGTGGGTGAAAGGCCAGGCCGAATCCAGTGCCACATAACTGGAGGGCAGCCCAGGGAAGGCACTGCTGGAGTATGGAGGAGGGAGGAATTTGGGGCCATAAGGTCACCTACTGTTTGTACATACTGAGAGTCCTCAAGAGGTTTTACCATTATGCAGCGGTTGGGGGTAGGGGGGACTTGAACCATGAACTGAGCATCCAGGTGACTTGGACAGGGCAAGTGCTTTGACATTAGACCAATCTGGGTTTCCACCCAGCACTGCATTTTCTACCTGGGCTACCTTGGGCTCTCCAACTCCCCCTCTGCTGGGGGAGGATGGGGCTTCCCACCAGACCTGGGGGTGGGAAGGGCCTGCCAGGAGCTCACATCAGGGCCTGGCACCTCCTTGCAGATTTCTCCTGGGGCCTTCTCGGGCCTGGGACCAGGGCTCCAGAGCCTGCACCTGCAGAAGAACAAGCTTCGGGCCCTGCCTGCCCTGCCTGGTCTCAGCCGGCTTGAGCTCATCGACCTCAGTGGTAATCCCTTCCACTGTGATTGCCAGCTGCTCCCACTGCACAGGTGTGCCCCGCTCCTGGACTCCGGGGGACCCACCAGCTGCTCTCCATCAACCCCCTGCCGTCTCCCTGGGGGCCTCTGTGCCTAGCCAAGCATCTTGGCAGGGAAGGGGGGGTCCTGTCGGAGCCAGGCATGAATGAGCCCTTTCCAGGGTCAGTTACCCTCCCTGGAGGAGTTGGGGTGGACTTCTCTGAGTTTGGATTTCATCATCCATAAAGTAGGAATGATATGTGCCCTGCCTAGTGGGCTGGAACCTAATAAATAGGCATGGTCACTTTACATAATTACATAAGAAAGCAACAGGAAGCCTGGAGTTGGCAGACCCGGGCTCCCATCCTGGCTCTGTGCTTTTACCACCTTTGGGCAAGGCACATAGCCTGTCTGTGCCCATCTGTTAAAAGAGGATGATAGTGTCTATCTCATGACGGTTGTTGTAAGAATTAGTCAGTGTATGTGAATTGATTTGAACAGCGTCAGATATATCTTAAACCTTCTGTAACTGTTTGTTACTGGTTACTGTTATTCCCTTTTTACAGAGAAGGGACCTGAGGCTTGAAGTGGCTTGTAGGTCACATAATTGGTGAGCTGCCAAGCCAGGATTCTCTGCAGAGCCTGCTGTCACCCACTGGGCCCCATTGCCCCCAAATTCCCAATGACCCCCTCGATCTCCTCAGGAAAGCTCTCAGCTGGGAGTCAGCACAGGGTTCCCCAAGTTCTCTTTTCTCTTCAGGTGGCTTACTGGGTTGAACCTGCAGGTGGGGGCCACCTGTGCCACCCCTCCCACTGCCCGGGGCCAGAGGGTGAAAGCTGCAGCTGCCGTCTTTCAAGCCTGCCCAGGCTGGGCTGCCAGGAAGGCCAAGCGGACACCAGCCTCCAGGTCCGGCTCCAGGAAAGCCCCCATCAAGGGAAGACAGCCAGGATCAGAAAAGGTGGGTCATGGGGCAAGACCTCCATGGGAGGGCCAGCTCTCAAAGCCCCTAGGTAGCAGGGGTCCCGATGCATGTGGTTCCATAGCTGGGCAACAACCTGGTTGTGTGTGTTCAGTAATGTCTGACCTCCTCTCCTCACCTCTGGCCTGGACCCAAGGTGAGTTTGTAAGGAAATGACTATGTGCTATTTTTTTTCGGCGGGGGGCAAAGAGTCTCACTCTGTCACCCAGGCTGGAGTGCAGTGGCGTCCTCATAGGTCACTGCAACCTTGAACTCCTGGGTTCAGGTGATCCTCCCATCTTGGCCTCCCAAAGTGCTAGGATTACAGGTATGAGCCACTGTGCCTGGCCAACTATGTGCTATTTCAGTGTGACGGTGGCCTTTCTTATAAGCCACAGTATACTGGTCCCAGTGTGTCCCTAAAGCCAATCCTGCTGTTATCGTATTGGCTAGATCACTGTTGATTCAACCATTTCCAACCCCCACCTCAAGGGCCCCGGTCCAGCAATGGGGAGAGTGAAGTGCAGGTGTGGTGTTGGCTCTGCCTCCCATGCCTACCCCGTCAGCCACAGGGTGGGCCCCACCTGACATGTTCACCATCCTGACATTCAGCCTTGGCTTGAACCCTCAGTTGTAGCAGACCCTCACAGCACATTAGAGAAGGGTGAGCAGGACAGGGACTCCCCTGCATGTGGGAACAACTGCTGATAAGGCCATGGGGGGCGGTCTGAGGAAGAGAGGCGGTCCTTAGAGGGAAACGAGAATGGAGAAAGTGGGCAGTAGGAAGGTGGGGAGACGGCTCTGCCTCACCCTGGACCTGCATTTTGAAGATTTGGGGTGCTGGGGTCCATTTGATAGTGTTTGTGTTAGTTCCCTAGGGCTGCCACAACAAAGTACCAGGAACTGGGTGGCTTAGAACAAAACTGCGTTGTCTCACAGTTCTGTAGGCTAGAAGTTGGAAGGCAAGGTAAGGTGGCAGCAGGGCCACGCTCTCTGAAACCTGCAGTGGAAGGATCCTTCCTTGCCTCTTCCAGCTTCTGGGGGCCCCAGACATCGCTTGATTTGTGGCAGCATAATCCCAAGCTCCGAATCCATCTTTGCATGGTGTCCTGTGTCACTCATGTCATCTTCTCTGTCTCTGCTCAAATTTCCCTTTTTTTATAAGGATACCAGTCATATTGGATTAGGGCCCAACCTCATGAGCTCATATTAACTTCATTACATCTGTGAAGACCCTATTTCCAAATAAGATCACATCTGAGGTTCTGGGGGTTAGGACTCTCCTGTTTTTAGGAGAGACACAATTCAACCCACATTAGTGCTTTCTCCCTGCATCAGCCCCAGGGAAGCTCACATAGGTGCTGAGCCAGGCTCAGGAGTAGAAGCTCAGGTGAGTCCCCTTCCAGATCGGGGCTGTAGTTACAAGGGGAAGGCACCCCAGCCTCCGCCCACAGTACGGTGGCTTCAGCAGGAATCAAGACCTCTCAGACCATTTGATCCAGTCACCCTTTCTGACATGGCGATATCCCCTCAGTGCCAGCCCTGGGGTTCTAGGTTATTGAGTGAAGGTGGCAGTTTCCTCCCAGGAATACAAAGGAATTGAAGGCTAAAGGTCCTTATCTTGAGGGCTTCATACTGGCAGAGTATTCCGGGTGGTGGGTGCTCACCCTGCTGAAGGCACGAGGCTGGCCCACATCTGTCTCACTCTCCCGCGAGGCCCCAGTGTCTAGCCTGGTGTCGGGCACACGAAAGGTGCTCAGTGATGCTGACTGACTGAGCACTGGCGGTAATCAGTAGGCCAGCCTAGGTTTGACCCGCTGCTTTCCTTTAACAGTTGTAAACTGAAGCAGCCAAGTTACTACACCTCACTGAGCCTTCCTTTCTCCCTTCTGTAGAATGAAGTCAATATGTACCTCACAGGGTAACTGTGAAGGTGAACTGAGCGATGTACATACGTATTTATCTGGTGCCTGGTGTCTGAGGCTCTTGGAGCAAAGTTCTCTTGCTTCCCTGGCCCATGACTGCAAAGGATGAGGGCTGCAGGGTAGCTTGCTGGAACGCTTGGATGTGCTCTAATCTGCTTCAGGAGTCCCTGTGGGTCCTCACGCAGGGCAAGCAGAGTAGGAGGGTTTTGTAGGATGTCTCCCAGCCAGTGGCCCCATTGCTGGGAGACTCAAGAAGACCTTTAGTTCCAGCCAAGGGCAAATTGAGGTACAAGGTTCATTCTCTGCCTTGAGTAGAAATTTCCAAGAGGTTAATATTTCCATCTGTGACAAATCAAAGTGACCTTTAGGTACGAGCAACACAACAGTCACGGATGTGCTTCCATTTCACAAACGCTCATCAAAGCCAACTTTCTACCAGGCCTGTGCTGGGTATTAGGGCCAGGCAAGACACAGGCTCTGCCTGTAGGGAACACATGGTCTTGGGAAGGAGAATGGCAGAATGTAAATAAGGACAATACAATGTGGTTAAGAAGATGGGGTGCTCAAGAGCTCATGACCCAAGACATTGACTTTTCTTTTGAGACAGAGTCTTACTCTGTTGCCCAGGCTAGAGTGCAGTGGCATCATGATTGCTTACTGCAACCTTCAACTCCTGGGCTCAAGTGATCCTCCTGCCTCAGCCTCCCGAGTAGCTAGGACTACAAGCATGCACCACCATGCCTGGCTTATTTTCTATATTTAGTAGAGATGAGGGTCTCACTCTTGCTCAGGCTGGTCTCGAACTCCTGAGCTCAAGCAATCCTCCTGCCTTGGCCTACCAAGGTGCTGGAATTACAGGCGTGAGCCACCGCGCCTGGCCTATTCTTTATTGCTTTGTATACGTTTCATGTATTGGCTCATTTAGTCTTCATAATTGATACTGAGGTATGTCAGAATATACTCTGCAAGGAACAGAAATCTGACAAGTTGGACTTTAGTAAGTAAGGGATTTAATTTGTCATATGTAGCCTGGGGAGGCCAACCCAGGGCTGGAATAGCAGCCAAACATGTCCTCCAGCTCTGCCATCCTCCTCCTGGGGCTATTGTGCTCATGGTACCTCTGGGGATGGCTGCTTCATTCAGGAAGGAATGAAAGGCCAAAATGGCACACAAACCCAGCTCTCCTAGAAGCCCTTCAGTCGGAACTGGATTCCTTAACTGCCAGGGAATCTGAGATGATCTCCATGAGCAGGCAGCAGAGCCAAAGTGCACACCCTGGCCATCCTCCTCCCGATGTCCTCCCCTGGGGGCTGATGTAACTGACCTGTCAGCACCAGAGTCACGGAGCTGAGGGGTATGTATGTGATGGCAGGGGATGAGTGGCCCCTCTGAACTGAAATCTGCCTTGCTCCTGTGGTCTTTATAATTTCAAACCTATTTACCTTTTGAGGAAATCAGGACCAACAGGCTACTTTCTTTTTTCTTTTCTTTTTTTTTTTGAGATAAAGTCTCACTCTGTCACCTGGGCTAGAGTGCTGTGGCATCAGCCTAGCTCACAGCAACCTCAAACTAATGGGCTCAAGCCATCCTCCTGCCTCAGCCTCCCAAGTAGCTGGGACCACAGGCGCATGCCACCATGTCCGGCTAATTTTTCTATTTTTAGTAGAGATGGGGTCTCACTCTTGGTCAGGCTGGTCTTGAACTCCTGACCTCAAACTATCCTCCCGCCTCAGCCTCCCAGAGTGTTAGGATTACAAGCGTGAGCCATTGCACCTGGCCAAACATTCTTGGCCTGGTTTCTGCATGGTGGGGGGTACCCACTGCCTTTGCTAAAGATAGAGATAGAATCAAGTTCTCTCTGAACCTGCCCAGAAATACCCAGGACTGTGATGATTGGAAACCTGCACCCTCACCTCAGGGGTGAACCCAAACAGCCTGGGTCCTGAGCAAACCTATAGTTAGCATGTCTCAGCAAGCAGCAGACGCGGGCAGCCCAACAGACCAATACACAGGCAGCTGCACACACGGGCTCGAGCATCAGCAGGCCTAGAAGGCAGCTGCACATGGCAGCACTGCTGCAGTCCATGCAGGACGACGTAGGGACCCACCCAGCACCGCCTCTATCTGAAAACCTGGGGAATGCAGCCTGCCCCCACCTTAGGCTCCAGGAAGACCTGTTATTAAAGAGATGGGGTAGATCACAGACATGAGAGTATCAAGGGAGACTGGGAAAAATAAAAGCAGATAAATTTGGGCACATACTACGTGAACTTCTAGAATGTAATTTCAGAAAGGAGTGGGGAGAAAGGAAATACGTTACGGAGTCGAGAAGGACTTGGGCAGAAAGGAGAAGTGAGCCAGGAAGTGTATGGTTAGCCCTCCCTCCCAGAGGTGCTGGCAAAAGAGGGCAAGAGTCTCCTTCAGGGCCACCTCAACCAGCACGGCTGACCACGTGACTCTCTGGCGGGGCCATACTTGACCCTGGTTATCAGAGAGAAGGGGAATGACAATGACAGGTCTAACCAAGCTATGAGGACCGAGCTTATCTTCCCATCCTGCTACCCTGGCAGTGAACAGCCTGTCCCGATCACCTTCTACAACACTGAGTCAGCCCCAAGTGGCACCAGGCGCCTGCAGGCCTCCTGCCACTGTTCCTTTTAGGAAATGGGAGTCAGTGCTCATGCCAACAGAGAAAATAAGTTAAGGCCACCTCACAAGTCACCAAAACCCACATCCTGGTCACTGTTTCTCAGCTGCCTGCTTAAGCTGGGTTTCTGCATGGGTCCACAACGTCCCTAGGGTGCTAGGAGTGGAGCAGGAGGAGGCAGAGACGCATTTGGCCTGGTTAGTTTTTTAGGCAGAGGCTGGTCCCATCATACTACTTGCTGTCAATCAGGGGACCTTATCCCGCTCAGAGAACTGCTTCAGAACTTTATTTACATGAACTTGCTTGGGCAAACACACAGTTCGCTGTCTTGTCTTCCAGTGTGACTGGGGCAGCTCCACCCCGGGCAGTTGAGGGGTGTGGTGGGGGTGGAGAGTGCTCCTGTGAGGAGGAGCAGAGTCCGGGCAGAGGGCATTCCAGCTGCAGGAGCTCAGGCCGGAGAGGGAGGCGTTCACAGATGAGTTTGGGGGCCTCAGGTCACGTGGGCCTTGCCATGAAGAGGGCAGAGGCAGGAGGTGGGTCAAAGGAGCCCCAGGCTGGTCCTTCTGTGCCCAGCCTTTACGCACCAGGCAGAAGTTACGCACAAAGGTTCAGTCTCCAAACTAAAGTGGGTAGAGGGATGGTGGCCGCAGAGAAGCCCTGGGCCTCCCCTCTGCTCCATAACCCTGGGCTGGCTTCTGGCTAGGGGCCTGGCTGGCAGCAGAAGGCTCAGTCTTCTGTCTCCTGCTTGATGTTCTCAATGGAGACAGGCATCTCTGAACTTGGAGTCTTGTCAGGCGAGGCCACGTCTAGATGCTCTTCCTTCACTTGGACAGCAATGACTGGAGAGGGAGGGGAGGTGGGACGGTGGCATGGAGAGCAAGCCTGTAACTCAGGGAAGGGCGGGGAGCAGGACCTGGGAGAGGGATCTGGTCCTTACAGATGGGGGCCCTCAGGACACACCTTCACCCTCCTGCTTGACCTCTGGGAGGGCAGCAGCAGCAAAGGCCCAGGGCCCCAGGACACCTGTGCCAGAGACACTGACATTGACCAATATGTCACCCCTGCCCAGCACACTGGGTGGGGGCAGAGATGGAGGAGAAATGGCCAGGCAGCCTGGGTGGATGGAGACTGCTCTGTTCAGAGTTGGTGGGGGTGGGTGGGAAGCTCTCCAGGCCCAGTGGTTCGGGGCTGCTTGGTGCCCCGAAAATTCCCGCCAAACTTGACTCTACTCTTTTGTGCCCAGGTTGGGAAGAAGAGGGGCCGCCTCTGAGCACAGAGCAGGCTGGTCCTGCCTCGACCCAGCCTAGTGGCTCTTACTCTCATCTGAAATGGGCTCTGATGAGATCTTCCCTGCAGCCTGCAGGTCGTCCTCCAGCAGGGGCTTCTTGGACCCCTGTCTGAGGGGCCGCGTCTTGGTCGGAGGGCTTCTTTTCCCTTTGAATAAAAATGGATTCAAACCAAGCATTAAGGTCGTACCTACGTGAGGCCTGAAGGGCTGTGTCTTGTCCAGTGGTCAGGTGGTGTGGCAGAGGGGAAAGTGCCAGTCTGGGGACAGAAGGCCTGGACTCCAGCTCTGACAACACCCCTGACTGGCTGTGCCCTGAGGTCAGAGAGGCCCTCTCCAGTGGGGGATTAATGACAACACCTCCATCCAGAGCCAAGGCTCAGAGCCATCGTGGTTGTTAGTTTCCTTTTTCAGTCTTTGATTTCTTCCTCTAACACGCAACATTCCTGGCCCTGCTGTTTTCAACAGCACAGGGCTTCTGCCCACCTGACAAACACTATACCGTCACTCAATCTTAATCCTGCCCGGGGACCTTGTCCCTGTTTCTGCTTTGTCCTGTTTCAGGACATCTTCTTCCTTGCATGGTGCCATGTGGTAGAGACCACCTTGCCATCAGTGGCCTGAACTCTGGAGCACAGCTTTGCCCCCTCCCCCCTCTGCTGCTCCTCAAGCTGAGCCCACACTGGGCTCAGGATCGGTTGAGAGTGAGCCCCTGAGTGCCAGGTGGAGTCTAGCCACTCAGCAGCCTGCCCTGGCTTCCATCCTCAAGGAGGTCTCA
Source organism: Lemur catta (assembly GCF_020740605.2). Lineage (NCBI taxonomy): Eukaryota > Metazoa > Chordata > Mammalia > Primates > Lemuridae > Lemur > Lemur catta. Next base: position 7,070,502 of record NC_059133.1, read on the forward strand.
AGGGAAGAATGACAGCCTTATAAAGAAAGCTTCTATTTCTTCCTGTGCCTTTTCCTTTAGAACCTAGCAGCTGCGATTGCCCAAGAGGCCAGGCCATTTTCTGACCCCGGGGCAGCAGGGATGGGGATCCCTGCAACCTCACTCTCAGATACAATCTCGTCTCTCCTCCTCAGGATCCTGACCCTGCCACAGACTGAACGCCCCTGTTTACACTCTGGATCCCCAAAGACACAGGGTAAAAGGCCTATGGGCCAAAGGGCAAGGGAGAAGAGACAGGGCAGGACCGGCGGGATAGCATCTCGGAACCAATGCCGCAGGGCTGACCCCACCTCTGCTCTGGGTCCCACACCAGCCTGGCCGATTTGGAGCATCACTTACTTTTCTTTGCAAACTGTTTCTTTTTCTTCTTTACAGCCTCTTTGGCCTTCAGAGGTGTGGTTGGTTCTGTTGTTGAAAGATAAGGCAAGAGAGATGAGAAGAGAGTTCTGGGAGGACACAGGGCACAGGTGCATCCTGAGACCCTTTCCACCCTCACACAGGACACTCCAAGAAGGGAAGCCAAAGCTGGGCAACAAGAATAGGTGGGACTGGGGAGAGAGGCTGGAGAATAACTGTCCCTTCTTCCCACCCTCGTCACTAGGGCTGCTCAGAGGGACCTGGGTAGTTTACCTGGGTGCACAAGGGCACGAGCATATGACAGAGTGGGCAAGATGAAGGAAGGAGCTCTGCAGGCCAGAGGGAGATGGAGACAGAGAAGTCAAGACCAGCGGGGGGAAACAGGGCTCACTCTTTACACAGAGTGGTCCATGAGACTTCTTGATCTCATGCCAAAGAAGTAAGTGGGCACAGGGGAGGGGGCAAGAAGGAAAAAAGAAGAGGAAGGAAAGTCAAGAGTCCCTTAGAGCTGAGAGCGCCCAGACCTGCGGCCACAGGTGGCTGGAGCTGGTAGCCAGTAAGCTCACACCAGCCGACGGGGTAGATGTCCGGGGACTCGCAGTCTACCCACTGGTCGTACTCGCTGTCCCAGCCATCAAAGTGGATGCTGAGGAGCCGATGCACCACCCGTTTCACCGTGGCCACGCAGATGAGCCGGGGCTCCATCAGGTCCACAGCCTCCAGCTTCATGCCCACCTTGAAGCCATGATTGGGGCAGTCCTGGGTGAGGGAAGAAGGGAGTACCAAGCCAGTCAGCTCCCTGCCCCAGCAGGCTTGCCTGGGCCTGCGGTGGGGTGGGCTGGGGGGATACTGGCAAAATTGGGGGAGGGAGAGGGCCTGGCACTAGAATGCCTGCTGGGGCAGATTCCTCTGGACAACATCCCATAGCACCTCTTTCCTAAGCATGAGCCCCTCTATGGAAAGAGAGTGGAGTGCCTATGTCACAGTGTGGGACTTCTCCCCTGGAAGTAGCTGATGTCAGCAGCAGAGGCACGAGAGAAGGGTTTGGAATTGCTCCTGTTGACGCATTAGGCAGGGCCAGTCCCCAGGCTGCTGCAGGCCCTTGCTCCGTCCTCGGTCTCCTTACCATGTTGAACAGTCTCGATGGAGCAGCTTTCGACTTGGTCTTCTCCAAGTAGTTCTCCCAGTTGAAAGTCTGTGTCTCGTGCCCTGGAGAAGCAGAAAACTCAGATGCATAGGGAGAGGAGGGGAAGTGAAAAGCAGGTTGGGGGAAATGAACACGCTGCCAAAGGGGTCCTGCAGCTTGGACAAGGCTCAGCCTGGAGTCTCCCCATAGCCTTCTTCCCTTGTCCCCAGGCTGGTACCTGTTCTAGGACCATGGTCCTATTGTGCAGGCTGTTCACTGCCCAAAGGGACAAGTGGGAACTCTGCTCACCAACCACACACCAACCATGGGCTGAGTCAGCCTGGGCAGTGTAAGGCTAGTGGTGGCCCTGGGTAGCTCTGTCACCTCTACCATACATCTTGAAAATCCACATCAGAGGGGTCTGATTTGACCAGGAATCCTGGCCTGTGGCCTCACCTGCCCCTTCTGACTGCAAGGCCAGCATGTGGTGGCCTATCATCTTACCTTTTGGGGGTGTGAGCTCAATGTCATTCTTCTGGCAGAAGGTGGCTGGGAAGATGGCATGGGAGGAGGCGTGGTAGCAGAACCAGTCCGAGCCATCTGTGGAGGGCCCCCCGTCCACACAGATCATTAGGTAGCCGTCCAGGAGAACCTAGGGAGGGGTGGGGAAGATGGAGCATTGTGTCATGAACTGCACCCCACCCAGGGTAAGGCAGCTATAATGGGGACACGAGGCAGAAGGGCCCAATGGATCTGGAGCTCAGCCTTCCCGGAGAACGCCCTGAGCTTCTGCGCACTGAGGGCATTTATCTTCCCCACTGGACAGCAAATGCCGAGCCAGCAGGGACTGTCCCGGTGCCTGTGTGTTCTAAGAGCGAGCACACATGCCTGGCAGGGAGCAGATGTGCTGAATGGACACAGCAGCAGCGTCCTCCAGGAGGGCCAAGGGCAGGTGGCTGTGTGCTACTCAGGCTGCGGCAGTCACGAAGGACCAGTGGAGCAAAGTGAGCCCGGCTGGGGTCTTGGCAGCTAGGCTGGCACTCAAAGGACATGGCACGTGGCAGGCAGGCTAAGTGAGGTGACACCTGACACAGGATCGGGTTCAGGTGTTCACTAAGCACCCATCCAGTGTGCCTCAGATCCTGACACGAAAGCAGATTCTGAGCAAGGAGCAGGTAAGGCCCCTCCTCACAAAAATCAGGTCCTCCAAGAGCAGCCAGCACTGGGGAAGCGGGATGGATGACCTGCAGTCCCAAGGGCCCAACAGTGGATGGCGGAGCTCTGCACCATGTCGGCCCCCTCAGAGGGCCAGCCCCAGGTCACCTTGCAGATGGTTGCCACGCAGATGTTGCCCAGATTCAGGGGGTCAATGGCTTCCAGTTTCATCCCCTCTTCAAACCAACCGCCTTCTGTGTAGACAGCCCGTACCTGGAAGGAATGGGGCAGCTGAGGAGTCCCTGGGTGGGTCCAGGGGAAGACGGGGGGTGGGGCGCTGGGGCAGAAGCAGGCCTCACCTGCCATAGGCCTGGGAAGGAAATGGGGAGGGAAAGGGACAGTCCCAGGCAAGAGCCAGGGTCCTCAGGCCTGGAATGATCTATGGCCAAGGGGAAGAGAGCCCAAGGGCTGTGCCTCACCTTCTTGAACAGGTAAGGAACGGCATCACAGTAGATTTTCCGGAAGGTGGGATGATGGGCCATGTCGCTTCGCCTCTCTTTTGAGGAGATGACAGAGGGAGTGAGGAAGAGAAGGGAGTTGAAGGCAGCTAACTGGGCCATCTCCACACCTCCCCTGTGCATATGGGGCTGCTGTGCATATGCTTGAGGCTGTGTATCAGCACCTGCCACCCCAGACCCGCAGACAGATGGCTCTAGCCCAGAAAACATCAGGAGCTCTCTGTAGGGACTATTCAGCCTCCAGACCCAGACTCTTCTTGCATGATGTGGGAGAGGATTGGAGCCAGGAGCATCTGGGTCCAACTGTTGATTTTACCACTCACAAGTTGCACTGAGTGACCTCAGTCAAGTCTCTCAACCTCTCTGGAGCTCAGCACTGTCACCTGCAGGGTGCAGATGATAACCTACCTCCCAGCACTGTCATGCGGTATGGGGAAGGTGCTCCCACCCAATCCTTGGGAAGCAAAACCTAGGGCCACTGCTCACCTGACATCTTAATGCCGTGGCCAACACGCCGGGACCAACCCACTGGGTGGATCAGGGGGCTCCACATGTGGCACCAGAAGTCGTCATCACTGTCGCCATCCTCATAAAGGAGCCGCAGGCGACCCCCAATTACTGTGTCTACCACAGCCATGCGGGTCCGTGATACCTGGGACTTGTCTACTACCTCTAGCCGCATGCCCTGCCGAAAGGGGTACTTCATGCTCTCCACCATCTGCAACGGCATCACAACACAGGCCTGCTGTGGCCAGGGGCCTCCTTCCACATCCCCCTTCCTGTTCTGTCTCTTCACAGAGCGTAGAGGACAAGGAAAATATGGTGGAGTCATCCCACGCCAAGCAGGAGGCGGGCAGGTGGGCACTCCTATGCCACCGAGTCCACCTTGGCCCTGATTCCCCAAGATGACGTAGAGGGCATGGCTCAGGAGTGGGCCACTTCTGATCACTAAAATGCCAGTAAGTCAAGACGCTACAAATCACAAACCCATTTTAGACCAAGGAAACTCATGACCCAGAGAGGTCAAGCAACTTGCCCAGAGTTGCAGAGACTCATCAGTGCCAGAGCAGGGCTTCGAACCTGGTGTCCGACCTGTGCTCTTCACAGGCTCTGCACTCTGATACCCTGGCGCCCCGCACTCCCCTCTACCTCCCAGCCCTCTGTTGATGGCACATGCAAGACTCATGTCCAGAAAACTGAGTCCCCTTGTGTCTCCACATGTCCAGTTCCAGCCCTGGCCCTGACAGGCTGTGGCTCTGAAATGGTTTCAGCAGCAATCAGTATCCCCTCTGACCCAAAAAGGAACAGTGACCAAGACGCCCACGAGCTGTTCTTCAGAGATCCACGGTGGTGAGTAGGAGATTCTTTCTGTTCACTGTGTCTCCGGAGCTGTCCTGGCTGGGCTAGGGGATAGATATGGTGTGGGGCTTTTCCAGACTCAGGGCACGGCCAGCTCAGGGAAAACCTGCCCTGGCCAAGTCTCAGCAGTGCCATTTCCAAACACACTAGGAAGGGGAGGTCTCGGAGGTCACAAAGCAGCTGAGGGGAAAAGCTAACACAGGACTCTTACACCAGACAGACCCTTCAGCCCAGCTCAAGGGCTGGAATACATCCTGAGGCTGACGGCATCCTATCACAGCAACTCATCTAGGAGAATGAGACAGACGGGGGAGGCCTGGCCCAGGCCCCTCTGGACCACCTCCCCACCCTCTTCCCTTCCTCTCTAGCCAACACAGTGCAGCCCAGAACCCAACAACACTTTACTGCCTTTATTTGTTTTGGATAATACAGGGGAATTTGAGCTCTGTAAGGGCAGAAGCTAGGATTGATTCATTTCTACACTCTCAGCTCTGGGCACAGAGTTAGTGCTCAGTTAATGTTTTTCCTTGAGTGAACAAACACATGCACACACACCTGACTTTGACTGATGAGTCATTTCTCATTCAAACATTTTGCTGAGCACTTACCATATTGTAGGCAACAATGGGCCATGTCTGCATTAGAGCTTTCTCCATAGACCCACCCCCTTCTATCCTCCCCAGCCCCAATCTCCAGAGGGGCCGGCAAGTCAGCAACTGGGAGTGCATCCCAAGGGAAAGGTCTTGCCCCATCTAAGCTGTGGTCTCCATGTCACAGTATACAGCGCGCCAAGTCCCTTCTCCTCAAGGCAGTGACCGCCAAAGGATCAGCTCCCCAAGAGGCCTGTCTGGAACCCCTATACCCACATCTGGTCTCACAGTGCCTTCCCATTCTCTCCTTAGTGTCATCTTCTTGTCCCAATAAGGGGCTGGAGCTTTTCCACCCCCTCTAGCATGCACTACAGGATTGGCTACGTAAAAGTCAGCGCGTGCTTGCTGACTGTTGATGTGGATCACTGCCCTCTGCCCAGAGTCATGCTTTTAATGTAAAGAAAAAAAGAGGCCACCTCGTTACCCCTAGTGGTCTGTACCACCCACCACCGTCTGCCTCATCCTAAGACAAGGGCTGGCTGAGAAAGAGTGAACAATCACCTCCAATCATCAAATCTGTCAACTGTGCAAAGCACTGTGGGAAAAACTTAGTTTTGCTGGAGTAAGAATATAGAGAACCTGAAAAGACAGTTAACAACATAGAGATAAATAGCAAATCAGTATCCCGTAAGTTCAAATAAGGAAGAAATCATTTCTATTTTGGGGAAAAGTCCGGGAATGCTCTTCGAGGTGCACTGAACCATTCCTTGCTGAAGGCCAACTCTCCGTTAGCAAAGGCTCACGATGTGCAACCTTTTCATCTGGCGTCCAGTGCCGTGGGTGAGATTCGATCTATATTTTCCACTGTTGGCTTCCATACCACCCATGCTCTACAGATCAATGTAAAATTTTCTCCACAAAGCCTTCCTTGATATCTGCTCCTCCTCTGAGGCCAAAAGGCCACTTGAATTGCGTGTCCTAGCAGCACTTGTGCTGCCTTGTCCTGCACACGCTGCAGGGCTTACCCAGGGCAGCATGGGAACAGCACCTCTGAGCACTTGGTTCAGGAGACCTCAGATGCAGCCCAGGCACCTGTGTATGAGAGCCCCATGACAAGAGGCCTGGCATAGAGAGGTGGGAGAGAAAGTCTTCACTATATAACCTTTTGTTCCCTTTGATTTTTTTACCATGTGCATCTATGACTTTTTAATTTAAAGAACTAGTTTTTTTTTTTTTTTAAACTCAGCTCCTACAGGACTAAATAGTTTTTTAAAAAGAAAATTAAATGCCACACAGATATTTCCCTTGTTCAGAACAAAGGCTTATAATAATTCGTGTGCATGACTTTCATTTCCTCTGCCAGACGGGAGATTCCTGGATGGCAGTGTCTGTATTCTTTGTACTCCCAAAGTGTGCCTTGTATGCAATAAGTACTTAATAAAATCTATTGAGTGAACAATCCTAAAAAATGCTATGAGCAAAGGTGAGGGTCTGGAAGAGCAAAAGGCAGACAGAGCAACATGATCAATGTGGCTGGAGCAGAGTCTAGCTGGGGAGGTGACTGACTTTGGGCTGGGAGGGCAGATGGCAGCTGCCCTGTGGCGGCGTTTGACTCCATCCTTGAGAAATGTGGAGCCACTGAAGATTGCCTAGCAAGGGAATCTTAGACAAAATACTCCGATGAGTAACATGAAGGATGGATAAAACTGGGAGAGGAGAGGGAGGAGAACAGTTAGGAGCCCCAAAGGACTCACTGCCAGACCTTGATGTGGAAATCCACGGGAAGTGTCCTGGAGCCCACCAACCGTTTCATGAGGTAGCCCTTCCAGTCGGTGAACTTGGCATGGATAGCTGTGGAGACAGCAGCGGAATCCCAGTTACACACAGACACATACCCCGACAGGGGGCGCCAGAGCTGACCCAGAGACCAGCACGGGGGTTGGAACAAGTTATTTCTGCTTCTCCAGGCCAGCAATGACTTCGTTTTATAAAACCAGGTTCCACAACTTGGATGTGCCCCAGGGCCTCTGGGACAGGGAGGTCAGGAAGCAAAGGGAAAAGTGGGTTCTGTTCTAACAAGGCAAAGGACTCTCCCTCTACCAAGGTTCCTGCCCTATAGGAACCAGGACAGAGAACGTTCTCATCAACTCACTCCGAGGGGGCACTAGGATCTTGCTGTTGATGGCGCACCAGCCGATGGGGTGGACATCCACGGTTCCCAGGTTGCACCAGAAGTCATGGGAGGCGTCATTTTCAAAGCCTTCATACCGGAGCAGGACCCGGTACCCTGAAAGGAAGGAAAGGGCACTGTGAGGGAGGGTGGGATGAGGAACGGCATGTTCTTAGGCCTTCCTTCATCTCGAGCCTAAACTGGACTTCCCAGTGCCTATTCTAAGAACTTGCTCTGGGCAGGTGGGTCCCTGTTGTCCATAATAGTAATAGCCCAAATAAATCATGCCACTTATGAATATTTGGAAAGCATTATGGCATGGTGCTAGGAGTTAATTTTCTATAGCCTGATCATGCCAGGAATAAACTGAAGAAATTGGAGTTTTCAAGCCTGCCAGGCTCTGTGTTCCCCTCTACGGTGGAAGAATCCTAAGAAGGGGGCAGAAACTCCAATGGGTGGGGTTTTTGTTTGTTTTATGAAGCCAATTTCTGCCTACGACACTGCTCATCCATCTAGAGATGTCACCCTCTAGACAGATCCCTGAAGAACCTTGGCCAGAAGAACACCCACCTGCCGCCTGAATGACAGAGGCAATCCAGTACACCCGGCTGGGGAGCACGGCGTCACTGTTGAGCACCTCCACCTTCATCCCCTTCATCACATCCTCCCACTGGTCATAGAGTGGGACCTGTATGGCGATGAGAGTGTTGTGTTCAAGAGGGAGAGTGGCTTTTTGGGCTGGCAGGGGACAGTGCCTGCCTCACGGCCCAAGTCATCAAGTCCTTCTTTGTACCTCAACTTTCCACATCACCCACTGGGTGCAGAAAGCCAGGCACAGTACCAGGGGTGAAGAGGTGAGGCCTGCTGTCCTTAGAGCTGAGCCGGGGGATGGAGGTGGAGAGGCAGGGTGACGCTTGGAGACCCACAGTCAGACAGACCCGAGTTCTCATCTTTATAGGATTAGCTCCTAACTGTATCATCTTGGGCACATTACACCTTTGTCCCTGTGCCAGCCAGGCAATAGTAACACTTTCTAGTGCTCACACCACTTGCCAGGTACTGTTCTAAGCACAAATATTATCTTCTTCAATTGTCACTCAAACCCGGGCACAAGTATTATGACCCCTCATTTATGCAGAGCCATCCACCTGCATATTCGTTCTCTACCCCTCCTCCTATTAAAAGGCTCCATGAGAGCACGGTACTGCTTTTGGTTGCCTTCCCGATACTTAATCCTTGCTTTGCTGCCAATAGTATCTTGACTCTCCTTTAGGGAAATTCACCTTTTTTCATTCCCATTCCATCTCCCTGGTCACAGAGATTGGTTCTTCACAGAACCTGGAAATAGTTGGCTGTTCTAGGCCAGTCACACAGGGGCAGGCTTTTTACAGGGCGTATTGAATCCTGTGTGTTACATGGAAGTATGGTATAACTCCCCTGAAATGAAAATGCTGAGACTGCTAGAGAGTTCTGGGCAAAAAAGAGGTTTTCTCCAGTAGGAAAGATGTTTCCTTTCATTAGCAACTCAAAGAGGAGAGGAGTAAGAGAGTTAGCTGAGTTAAGAACCAACTTGTCCTTGTTCAGGGCACTCCCCAGAGTTCCCTGGCAGTTCAGAAAGGAGCCCAGGCAGGAGGTTTACTCTGATTGGAAGACTCCAAGACTAAACCTCCTCCCAGATTTCCTGGGGTTTGGGACATTGGTTTCAAAGCTAAAACACAAGCACCGCTACTGGCTTTGCACCTGGTCTGCAGGCTACAGCTGCTGAATATTAAGTTCTTGCACTTAAGCCCAGCCTGCCAGGAACTTGCCCTTCTTTCTGGTTTCTCAGTAACAGGCATCAGGGAGCCCTTCGCAGAAGTGGGCTCCAAGAGGAACCTACATCTGCCTCCTGGGGACCAAGGGGCCCAGGCTAGTACAGAAGTACCACACTTTCCATGAGAAAACATTAAAAATGGGGGTGAAAGGAGAGAAGGGTTTCAGAGTTGGAAAGCCCCTTAGCAACTGGCACAAAATTCCATTACATGAATAAAACTCTGAGGGCCCTCAGGGGAGGCATAGTTGAGCACAGTGTGAGAAGCCCTCAGTAATTGTTTGGGGGAGGATTTTTTGAGAAGTGAACAGATACAAAGGTAAAGATGGAGCAAAGCTGGGCTTCTCCCACCCAGACCTCACTACTGCTCTCTCCCCAGTGCCACCGTCTAGCCTGGGGAAGCAGGTAGGGAACACTGAGTCGGCTCCCAGGCCTCCCTCCCTCAGCACCAGGGGACTCACATGTTTAAAACAGCTGACAGGAGCAGCCTTGTAACTGTGATCCTTCAGGAACTTCCCCCAGTCGAAGCCCAAGACCAGAGCTGCAGACCAGAAGGAGCAAGAGTCAAGACTGGCAGCAGCCACTCTGGGGACCTGGACCTGAGGACCCTGTGGGGCCTGCAGATGTAGGTCCCTCCCCCTCCCCAGCAGCCCCTCTCTCAAACCCATACCTGCCCCACCAGTGGCCATCAGAACAGATGAGGACCCAATCTAAAGGCCAAGACTCTCAGGAGTAGAGGAATCTTCAAAGGGAAAATTCTCACCCTTCTTCCCCCAGATAAGGAGAAAAATTCAGTGTCCCTGGGCTTAAATTCCTCAGGCCTCCCTCAATCTGATTGGCTATGCCCAATCTAAATGACCCTGGATGAGGGGGCAGTAGCACACAGCTACACCCCTCCTGGCTGCTAAGCTCAATTTCAGTCAGAAGCTCAAACCAACGATAGCAGAGTTACTTTGTGCCTGCATTTAATTTGCTTAGAAGAAGTTGCCATACACTCAGAAAAAGAGAGGGAAATATTCCTTTCTTATCCTGCCATCCCTCTGCACATGCCCCTTCAAACCAGACCTGGGCCTCACTGCCCCAGGGAAACAGAAGCCAGAGGGATAAATACAAAGAGAAACAAAAGCAGCTAATTAATTTTTGGCTTTTGAATTATCAAGGGTAGGAGTCCTGGCAATTTCAGGGTGGTCCAAAGAAGTTTCTGGGGTAATTTCCACAATGCTCGACAGGCGAGGAAGCTGCAATTCACAGTAAGCCTGGGTCAGGTCCTCCTGGCTGGCCACCTTTCCCAGTGCTCACTCCCAGTGAAGCCCACCCCAGGCTTGGCCCCCACCCTGGCCCTAATGGCTTCCTAAGCACCAGTCCTCTGCTGTCTTACCATCTTGTCCTGTTGGTGTCCCATCTGCTAACTGTCCTGTCCCCTGTGAGTGGAGGAAGGCTCCAATTTTGGCAGACCAGGCCGCCTTGTGCAGGACTTTGGCTTTCTTGGTAGGGGGTTTCCCCTGGAAGGAAGAAGAGGAGAATGTGTGTAGCCTACTGGTGAAGAGCACCGCTCTGGATTTGGACTGCCAAGGTTGAAATTCTGGTCTTAATCCAGTTACTTAACTTCTCTTGGGCTTGAGTTTCTTTGTATGCAAAACAGAATGGTGATAATGACAATGCTTAGCTCAGAGGGAGGGTGTGGGGGAAGGATGGGAGGGTCAGCGGGCTGCAGGAAGGGACACATTCTATCTTTTAAGCCTTTGCTCCCTGAAAGATTCAAGTTTCATCATGTCCTTCCTCCAGTGCTCCTGAAGATCCACAGCAAAGAATGGGCTTCAGAGGGGCCAGAAACTCTCTGACCTGGGAGGCAACATTTTGTACGCACATGAATGTTCTGTGGAGAGGGCCCATGGCTTTCATCAGGTGCCCAAAGGGGGTCCTCCCCCAAAGGGAAAGGCCGCCAATCTGGTCTGTGTCTTATAACTTAAGCACTTTGATCACAAAGGCCAAGAATTTACTAAAATGATCAGTGAAGTAGAAATTTGGGTTTAAATCCCAGGCAGACGTGGGGTCAAATCCTGGTTCTACCATTTTTAGTTATATACCTTTAAGTAAGTTACTAAAAGTTTTGAGTCTTCAAAATAGGAATTTTGGCCAGGCGCAGTGGTGGCTCATGCCTGTAATCCTAGCACTCTGGGAGGCCAAGGCGGGTGGATTCTTTGAGCTCAGGAGTTCAAGACCAGCCTGAGCAAGAGCAAGACCCTGTCTCTACTAAAAATAGAAAGAAATATGGACAGCTAAAAATATATATAGAAAAAATTAGCTGGGCATGGTGGCACATGCCTGTAGTCCCAGCTACTCGGGAGGCTGAGGCAGGAGGATTGCTCAAGCCCAGGAGTTTGAGGTTGCTGTGAGCTAGGCTGACACCACGGCACTCTAGCCAGGGCAACAGAGTGAGACTCTGTCTCAAAAAAAGAAAGAAAAAACAAAATAGGATTTTTTTTTTTTTTTTGAGATAGGGTCTCACTCTGTTGCCCAGGTTAGAGTACAGTGGCATAATCATAGCTCATTGCAACTTAAATTCCTAGGCTTAAGTGATCCTCCCACCTCAGCCTCCTGAGTAGCTAGGGCTGCAGTTGTATACCACCACAGCCTGGCTAATTTATTTATTTTTGTAAAGATAGGGGTCTCACTGTGTTGCCCAGGATGGTCTTGAACTTCTGGCCTCAAGTGATCCTTCCCCCTCTGCTTCCCAGACTGCAGGGATTACAGGTGTAAGACATCAAGTCAGAGACAAGGCATGGACTTCCTAAAGCCACCGTGGCTGGTGAACCCTGTGCCTGTTTCCCAGCTTCCTTTCAAAGCATTTATAAAAGTGGGGGTGAAGACCAAGGGTGTCAGACTCCCCCAAGGTTGTTGTTTAAAACTTACTGAATACATCAGACTCTGGGGGAGGAGGGTAGCTCCAGGAATCTATAATTTAACAAGTTCCAGAAGTGGATTGCTCTGCCCTCTGAAATTTGAGAGCATAATAAATACCAGGAAACTTACAACCTTAGATGGCCACAAGCAAGGAGCTTACAAAGCCCTCTTGGCCCCTGCCTTCAGTCAGTTGGTGGTTCCTGTCTCAGCACTCAGGGAACCGGGGAGGATCCAGGTGGCTGCCTCTCACCTGTAATCTAGCCAAGATACTGGCTTTCTTGGAGTTCGAGGAGTAGCTCCTGGAGCAGGACACACTGCAGAACCTCTTCGTCTTGGAGAAGAAGGCTTCCCTTGTCCCCACGATACCACACATCTCACAGACAGCTGGGAAGAGAACTTAGCACATGAGTTATCTGATACAGCCACTTCAAATCAAACACAACGATGAGTCCTTCAAAACCTGGGACACTGCACTAACCAGGTGAGCCCAGCCCCCCCCAAGGCTGACAGAATTGAATAAGAGGGGCAGGACGAGGTAGTGGTGCGTACATCTGACTCTACCTGCCCTGAGCTCTGCTGCTTGGCCTCCATTGCCTGTATGTGTCAACAGAGCCAAGGAAACAGACTCTGTTTTTTGAGGTAAGGCCACAAGGATGACTGGGAAAACAGGCAAGTGCTGGAAAGTTTGCCAAAGGAAAATGAGAAGAGAAAAAATGTATAGGAAGAAAAAGTACCAAAGTCACTTCACCTCTGTGGCTCTCTTTTCTCATCTATATAGGAATGAGATAGAACTAGAGCAGTTTTTCAACACTGACTTCACATTAGAATCATGTGGGGAGCTTTTAAAAATGCCCAAGGCTGAGATTCTAATGAACTGATCTGCAGCGGGACACTGGCACTTGTAGTCTGTTAAAAGCTCCCCAGGTGATTCTACTGTGCAGCCAGGGTGGTGGTCTCTAATGGTTACTTTGAGGTTTTTAATTTTTTAATTTTATTTTGTGGGGGGTTGTGAGGAGGGGTGCTCAGTTGCCTTGTTTTTGTTGAGACAGAGTATCATTCTACCGCCCTGGATAGAGTGCAGTGGCGTCATCGTAGCTCACTGCAACCCCCAACTCCTGGGCTCAAGTGATCCTTCTGCCTCAGCCTCCCAGGTAGCTGGGACTCCGGGCATGCGCCACCATGCCCAGTTAGGTTTCCTACCGTCTCAACATCCAGGCTTAGAAAGCCACAACCTACTCTCATAGATGTAAAAGCAGCATCATGTTACTGACTGGCATCTAAAATGTGCTGAATAAACATTAGTTGTATGAAAGAATGAATGAAATCACAATTTGAAATCAGACTGCAGCAGAGGAAATGACGTTTGTGGCTACTTGGGGTGCTTCTGTCTCCCTTATAGGTCCTTAGACATCTGATCCCTTAGACATCAGAACAAAGTCTTTTACATATGGACAGCTCTGCCCACATGGCCTGTATCTATCCCCCTCGTCCTCTACAATCTCCTGACCCCTCGTGATCTTCAGGGGACACTCTGAAGGCACCTGGCTCAGAACCACTGCCATCCAAGGAGCGAGGAGTCCCAGGGCTGAGCAAATGCAGCGGGGAGGTGGGCAGCTCCCCAGCTTCCCGATCCTCATTTTCTGCTTCACTTGACTCCTCCAGGTAGGAGCTGCTCTCACTGCCCACACTGCTGTTATAACTCCGGAAACTATCATAGCCACCAAACAGCTCCAAGTCATCATCTTCCTCTTCTTCCTCCATTGGTTCTGAAGACCGGGTCTCCTAGTGGAAAGATGACACAAACAAGGCAGAAGGAATCATGTTGGTTTTAGTGTACGGGGAGAGAAGCTGCAGACCTGCCATCAGCCCCCTCGTACTTTTGGGAACCTTGTGGTGGCTCATGCCTATAATCCTAGCACTCTGGGAGGCCGAGACTGGAGGATCACTTGAGCTCAGGAGTTTGAGACCAGCCTGAGCAAGAGCAAGAACCCGTCTCTACTAAAAATAGAAAGAAATTAGCTGGACAACTAAAAATATATAGAAAAAAAAATTAGCCGGGAATGGTGGCACATGCCTGTAGTCCCAGCTACTCGGGAGGCTGAGGCAGAAGGATTGCTTCAGCCCAGAGTTTGAGGTTGCTGTGAGCTAGGTTGATGCCACGGCATGCTGGCCTGGGCAACAGAGTGAGATTCCGTCTCAAAAAACAAAAAATAAACAACAACAAAAAAAACCAATTTAAGTCAGAAAAGTTAATTTGGGACCCAGATTGCTCCAAGGAAGATTTGAGAGGCAGATGACACACAGATAGCTGTGGCTTTGTGGTAGGTACCACAGCTTTGGATTCAGCTCTGATCCTAATTAGCTGTGGGTCCTTGGGCAAGTCATTTAACCTCTGTGGGCTTCAATTTTCTCACCTATAAGAAAAATATTTGGCTCACAGGATATGAGATGCAAATGAGATGCTGTATATGAATCTACCTAGCATATAATAGAAAATGTGTGAAACAAGGTGAAGAATTTGGGCTCTGGATAAGGGCTCAATACCATCTCTAGTGCTTAAGTCAATCTTTTAGTGCCTCAGTTTCCACACCTATAAAATGAGGATAATACTACCTATTTAATAGGATTTGGGGGAGAAGTAAGAGATAATACAGGTAAAGCATTCAGAACAATGACTTGCACATAGTAAGTACTCAATAAATGTTCACAGTTTTTACTAATTGAAAGCATAGGGGCTGAGTGCAGTGGCTCACGCCTGTAATCCTAGCACTGTGGGAGGCCGAGGTGGGAGGATCCTTGAGGTCAGAAGTTCGAGACCAGCCTGAGCAGGAGTGAGACCCTGTCTCTACAAAAAAATAGAAAACTTAGCCAGGTGTGGTGGAACATGCCTATAGTCCCAGCTACCCAGCAGGCTGAGGCAGGAGGATAGTTCAAGCCCAGGAGTTTGAGGTTGTAGTGAGTGATGATGACGCCATTGTACTCTAGCCACGGAGACAGAGTGAGACTCTGTCTCAAAAAAAAAAAAGAAAGGAAAGAAAAGAAGAAAGAAGCGTAGGCTCTCAAATCAGATACACCTGGGTTTGAATCCTGGTTCTACCGCTTATTATCTGTGTGATTTTTGTGCAAGATATTTAACCTTGCTGCCCTCAGTTTCTTCATCAATACAAGGGAGATAATAAAAAGCCTTCTTTAGAGGACTGTTATGAAGTTTAAACTAACATATGCAAAGCCTTGTTCTATTTAGAGCAGTCAGTAACAGCTCTAAAAATGTAAGCTATTATTCTTATTTTCCATATTATTTTCCTTTACCCTTGTGAAGTTTTTGAGCGATTCCACTTTATATTTGCAACTACACATGAAAATATGCTAGAAAGGAAACGAAGTTCAAATATAAGGTGCCCTTGCTGGGCCAGGTGTTGTGCACCTGTAGTACTTGCTACTTGGGAGGCTACGGTGGGAGGATTGCTTGAGCCCAGGAGTTGGAGGCTGCAGTGAGCTATGATAGCGCCTGTGAATAGTTGCTGCGCTCCAGCCTGGGCAACATAGTGAGACCCTATCTCTAAAAACAAAACAAAAATATAAGGTGGCCAAAAGCCAAATGATTAAAGAGTGGTTAAGTTTTAGGGGCTGACAGACTTAGTGCCCATATTCTTCACTTTCCAGCTGCGTGAACTCCTGGGGACTTGCACCACCTCTCTAAGCCTCAGCTGCTTTCATCATAAAGATGAAACAATAACACAGGAGTGCTGTGAGTATACTGCACGTGAACGTTCCAGGCGCGGAGTAATAATGTTCACTAAACTTTAATCTCCCTTCACTTCCCACCTGATGTAATAGGCCTCACAAGCCCTAAAGAACCCGACCACGAGACAAGGAGGGCAAAGAAAATTCAGGAGCTCTCAGATCCTGAATCCAGTTTCCCTTTCCCCAAGCCTGGGAGGCTGTTCCTTCCTGAACCCTTCGCCGAGCGTGGATCTCAACAGCAGGAGAGCAAAAAGTAACGCCAATCGCTCCTAGTCCTGGCTCAGATTAAGTGCCTCAGTTTATCCATCCTTCCACCCTCCACCCTCAAAGCGTCGCTAACAGGCCTAAAGAAGGACCCACCGAGCGAGGATCTCTGGGTACCCTTTCCCAGTTACGCTAAGTCCTCTCCCTCTCACCTCAATACCCCGGGGCTTCTCCATGAGACCTAAGTCAATTCCTCCAACCGTCTCCAGGTGCTGGAAGCCATATTGGCCTCGCTGCTCTCTCGGAGCGCGCTCATTGGCCGCCTCGCTGAGCCACGGGCCAATCACGCTGCAGGAAAAAAGGAAAAGCCGGTTCCGAGCCCACCTGCGCTACTCCTCCCCCGGGGGCGGGGAAACCGCGAGCGGTTGTGGGACTTGTAGTTCTCCCGTCGATGCGCAGGGAGGGCGTTACCACAGCGACGTGAAAATTCCAAGGGCGCTGGACCTGGCACTCCTTGCTCTGACTGTTCTAATCACGCCAACCCCTACCGCTCACCCGGATCCTATTTTTCATTAAACAGTTATTGAGCACCTACGATAGTCAGTTTCAGGGCCAGGAACAAGCTGGGATTCTGTCCGGTTAGAATTTAAGGTGCCCTTGTGCCAGGATACCTTGCAGAGGGGACTCATTTCTAACTCAGGCAGAAACTGGAATATTTTTATGCCCAATACTATAAATGTCCCTCCCGATCAAAATCCTGCAACACTTCCCTTCATCACTATCTCATGAGTAAAACTTCGAATACCAGGCGCTCTGACTCATCCCATTTGGATCTCCTCACATGCTCTGGGTTCTAGGTGCTATTGTGCAACTTTACAAATATCTTCTCAAATCCTTACACATCCAATCACCATTTTGTTTTTTGTTTATTTGTTTGAGACAGAGTCTGGAGTCTTGCTCTGTAGCCCAGGCTAGAGTGCAGTGGCGTCATCATAGCTCACTGCAACCTGAGTCCTGGGCTCAAGTGATCCTCCTGCCTCAGCCTCCCAAGTAGCTGGGAATACTACCACGCCCAGCTAATTTGTCTATTTTTTGTAGAGACAGGGTTTCGCTCTTGCTTCCACTGCTCTCTAACTCCTGGCCTCAAGCAATCCTTCTGTCTTAGCCTCCCAAAGTGCTAGGATTACAGGTGTGAGTCCCCCAATCACCATTTTAAAGAAACAGAAATGGTGACTCCTATGGTTTAAACACTTTCCAGGATCACTGAGGATTGTATTTTAAAACTTGGTCAAAATTTTTTCCCTATGCTATGCTGTGTCCCAATTAATTAATTGAGAATCTAAATGTAATAAGTGGATGCTGAATATATGTAAAACATATTCCTAAATTTGAGGTCCTCCACATAAATGTGAAAGTTTTCCTTGATGTCTTTCTTCAACCCCTCCTACCCTACACCTCTGTCTCTACACTGTCAACAAGTGTTGATTTTTCTACCTCCAAAATATATCTTGTATCCCTCTAACACTACCAGCCTAATACAAGCCACTGGCCACTGAAGCAGCTCTTCAACTGCTTTCTCTGTTTGAATCTTCACCTTCTTTAATCCACACAGGTGATCTTTTACATTCATAGACCAGACCATGGTCATTCCCTTGCTTAAAACCCGTAATGGCTTCCCCTTGAGCTTAGAACAAAATCCAAAGGCTCTACCCACAAGACTCTGAATGACCTGGCCCCAACTTTCTCTCCAACCTCTTCTTGTACTATCCTATCCATCTTTCACCAAATCCATCCATTCTCCCCTTCCTCCTGTTTCTGAATACCAAGCTTGAGTTAGCCTCAGGGCCTTTGTATTTGCTGGTTCATTGTGGGGCCTTTGTACTTGCTCAGCCAATCTTTCCACAGCTCTTCTCATGGCTGGCTCTTCATTTTTCAGATTTTAGCTCAAAGTCACCTCCTCAGGGATCTTCTTATCTAAAATAGCTACTCCCTCCCCTCACTCTGTTTCCCTTCACTCATTCTACAGTCCTTCATAGCACTTGTTTCTGTCTGGAATTATCTTGGTCATTTGTTTCCTTGTTTATTGTCTATCTCCCACCACTAGAATGTAAGCCCCACAAGGGCAGGGAGTTTGTGTTGTTCTCTACTGTATTTCCAGAGCTGAGAACAGAGCATAGCATAGTGTAGCTGCTCACTAGCCAAAGAACTGGAAATACTTCAAGGAGTGCAACAGGCTGCTTCTTGAAGGCAGAGCACTGGGTCAGGTAGATTGCTATTCTGGCCATTGTGAACTGTTTAGATATTCATTTATTTATACATACCACTAACAGCGTTCCAGGCCCAGTTCCTCCAAAAGGAGGCTTTCCTTCTCTGGGGACACCTTCCTCATCAAGCAAGTTGGATTGGATTAATCTCACTCAGTTTGAAAAATTCTATGATTTCAGAGTGCAATAAACCACTTCAGATTCTAAGGCTGGTTGAGGTGGCTCATGCCTATAATCCTAGAACTCTGGGAGACTGAGGCAGGAGGATCTCTTGAGCTCAGGAGTTTGAGACCAGCCTGAGCAAGAGTGAGACCCTGTCTCTAAAAAAAAAGAAAAAAAAAAACAACAAAAAAACAACTCAAGATTCTATATTAAGCAGGATAAGTAGCTGGGGTTTAGGTTTTAATCCCTAAAAAGGGAATAACAGGACTACCTCATTTGATTGTTGTGAAAATTAAAATAAATATGCAATACTGGGCACAGTAAGTGGTAGTTATTAATATTAACATCCTATTAGACACTAGGATTGGCTAGGGGTGGTGGCTCACACCTATAATCCTAGCATTCTGGGAGGCCGAGGCAGGAAGATCCCTTGAGCCCAAGAGTTTGAGGTTGCAGAGAGTTATGTGATGCCACTGCACTCTAGCAGGGGTGACAGAGTGCGACTCTGTCTCCAAGAATAATAAGCAAATAAATAGACACTAGGATGGCAGCAACCAGCCAAGAATAATAACCTTTATGAGTTGCATAATCTTTTATTAATATTTTAAAAGCACAACCATGAATTTCATAGGCAGAGAATCTGCTAGTGAAAAATTATCTTATTGATCAAGCATTTATTTAGTACCTACTGGATGCCAGCCAATGTGCTGGACTCTGGGGAAACAAAAGGGAACATCTCTGTTCCTATTAGAGCTTACTGCCTCCTGCAGGGAGACAATGAGGATTTAATCAACAAACATCTACTTCCAACTGAGGACTTTAACAGGCTGCAGTAATGGAGAACAGGGAAGGGAGCTTCTGGGTAGGGGATGGGGAAAGCCCTGCTAAGTAGGAAACTCACTTTGATTTGCAGGAGAAGAAGCCATTCAGGAGAAAGAGGTTGTTGGGGAAAGAGCATTCCAGGCAGAATTTAGGGAGTGAGGTAGAGAACAGCTATAGTTAGCAGAAGAATGTATTGGGAACTGTTGGAGGTTTTAAGCAGGGGAATGAAATGATTTGATGTATTAAAAGATCATTGTCTAGCTGCTGTGTGGAGAATGGATTGGAGGTGGGTCAAGAGACAAAGCAGGGAGACCAGTTAGAAGGTTCTCCTAATGCTCCAGGTGAAGGATGATGGTGGCTTAGAGGCAGAGGACATGCAGAAAAGTCGAAGGATTTGGGAGACAGTAACTAATTGTTTGGGGTGGGTTTGGAAGAGGAAGGAATCCTGAATGCCTGTGAGGTAAACCTCAGATGAGTGGATGGTGTCACCATCTTCTGTAACGGTGAAAGCTGTCAAAGGAATGAATGAGTTTGGGTGGCTGAATGGAAGGAATGATGAGTTCTACTTAGCTGTAGGTGCCTGTGAGACAGTGGAGAAGAGGGCAAAAAGGCAGTTAGAGTTCAGAGAAGAGCCCTGAACTGGAAATCTACATCCTGTAATTGTTGGCATTGTGCCTTTAAGATTGAATCCATCTTCTCTGTGATGTATTATTTTTTACATCTCAATGCATCTATCATCACTGGTACAAGGAAGTAGAAGCCTGAGCTGCCAGTTTCATAGTGGGAAAGACTTTGGGGGAGGGAAAGAAGCAGAGTGGGAACTCTGGTGACAGGAACCGTTAACATAAGTTGAAATGGCTGTTAATTAGGAATTCAGTTGAAACACCTTACTAAACACGGGTTGCTAAGCAACAGTGGCCACCCCAGAACAGTGTGGCTGTACCTTCTGCTTTGGAGCTCCTGGGCCTGGGTCTCATGCTGCAGCAGAGGTATTCCACACATGGACCGCATACATTCCTCTCTTTTCAGGTTCTTCCCTCTGTGAGTCACTGTCCCTCTCTCTGGGATCATTGATCTCTCACTCTCTTCTGGGTCATTCCCAGTAGCAACACAAACATGCTTTTCTATCTCCTTGCTATAGGAATAAATACCTTGATCTCACCTCCTCTATCCCCTGCCATTGTGTTATTCCACCCCCACAACTTCTTGTCTACACATACTGCCTCCACTACTGCTTCTCTTCGTGTCTCCATCTGTCCCCACACTCTACCGAAACTGCTTTGGTCAAGTTCACATACAGCTTGTCTGGCATCAGGCCACGCCTCTCTTCTCTCAGTAGCATTTGACATAACTGACAATTCCATCCTTCCTGGGATATTGTCCTTTCTTGGATTCTTCTTGGTTTCCCTCCTACCTCTCTGGCCAATTCTCTGTCTTTATAGGCCAGTCCTCTTCCACTTGAACTCTATGTATTGGTGTTCTCCAGGGCTGTGTCCTGGGCTCTCTTCTTTTCTCATTACTTTTCACCTTAAGTGATGTCTTTCATTGTTAGTGCTGTAAATATATTTATATGCCCCAAATTCACACCTCCAGCCTATGTTTGTCCCGTGAGCTCCAGACTCATGTGTCCATGTGTCTAGGTGACAACTTGACACTGCATTATAAACCCCCACACGACACCTTATTCCCTTACCCCAGACCTTTTCTCTGGCAGTTTTCCCCACTTAGTACACAGCACTACCAATCATCAGGAACTTCCTCTTCATTTCTCCCTCTCCATCCTTCAGTGTTCAATCCATCAGCAAATCTCTTTAATTCTCCAAAACCTACCTCAAATATTTCCACTTCTTTCTATCCCTACTGCCATCACTTAAATCCAGATCACCATCATCCCGACTCTGAATCCTACTGAACCCTCCTTGCTGGGCTCCTCTCTTACCCTACCTTAGCCTGTTCTCTACCTAGCAATCTTTTTAAAAATACAAGTTGGGTCAACTAACTTGCTTGTATCAGTGATTTACAGGCTGGGTGCTCTTTCCCTCATCACCCACTTCTATCTCGCCTTCCCCCAATTATTTAATAAGACCCCTGGGGAGGGGGCGGGGTAACCCAAGTTGAGGTTAGAGAGGTATTCATTCACATAATTCACTGAGTGCCCACTGTGCTCCAGGCGCAGTGGTTACCACAGCGAACGCCAGGACGGCACAGTTCCTACGCTCAAGGAGCTGCCATTCCAATAGGAAAGGGGACCGACACTTCCCAGCGCCGACAACCGGCCTGGCGTGTGCTCGCTGCCTCGGCGCCCGGCCTGCCCGCTGTGCCTCCGGACAGGCCTCAGTTCGCCTCCTCTGCAAATGGGCTGATGACGCGAAGCTGCCTTCTCTGCCGCACGGGGCCACCAGAAGTTCCTGGCCCCAGCGCTCGCGTGGGAGGGGTGGGGACACGGCGAGGGGCGAGTGGTGGCTCCCACCCCCGCGCAACTCCCAGCCCGGGCGGGGCCGGAGAGGGCGGGGCCGGAGAGGGCGGGGCCGTGCGGTCACGTGGCCGGCCGGCGCGCGCCCTATTCCGTAGCGCCAACCGCCGGCAGCCCCGCCCCGCCCCCGCACCCGCCCCCAGCGCGTGGCCGCCGCGGCGTCCTCGGGGCTGAAAGGGGCAGCCCCTGCCCGTGCGAGCCCGGCAGGAGCGGGGAGGAGCGCGGCTCGGGCTCGCCCGGACTGCTGGCTAGCCGGGGTCCAGCCTTGGGGGGGGTCAGTGGCGGCCGGGAGGCGCTGGGGGCGTGGGGGGTGCCGAGCCTCCGGAGGGCTACTGAGCTGGGGGCTGGGAGAGTTGGGACTCCCGCCCTGGGGTTACGAGACCCTCCTTTGTCCTAGTCACACTGAGGTGACGGGGCCGCGCTCGGCCAGAGCAATTAGCACGGTGCCTGGCGCAGAGCGAGCCCTCAGAGTATCCCGGTCTGGGTTGCAACCACGGTGCGGGCGAAAACTGAAGAGGGAGTGAAAGGTAACTGGGCTGACAGAAGATAACTGCCATTGTTAAGCACCTAGGCTGGCTAGGTGAGGTTACCTCTACCACCTCTTCTTTCCCGAGGTGGCAGCCGAGGCACACAGGGGACAAGCATCTGTCCTAGGAGTCCGTAATACTTAAGATGCAGAGGTGGGATACGAACCTGGGACGTTTCGCCTTTGGCCCACTGTGCTAGGCTGAGGAAAAAGGGTACTCGAACCAGGCTTAGAAAATTGGGCAGAGTTTGATGAGTGGACCTAACAGAGCCCCTCATTAGCTGTTAAGGCCTTTAGAAGACTGTCTGATCCTTAGAGGCCACACTTTCCTCCTCCCTCCGTGAAAGTGGCCGGACCTTTGAAAACTAATAACTTCTATGTAGGTAGTGCTATGCAATTTGTAAAGCACGGTGTCGTAGATGATTCCTAACAGTGGGCTCACTAAGCGTTTTTATTTGCCTTTTACAGATGAGGAAATTGTGTCCTAGAGAAGTTTAGGGAGTAGTGACAGAGCCTCACTGTTGAATAAATCAGGTGTTTTGGATATCAAACTGCCTTGGATGAGAGTAAAGCTCCCAAACTCAAACATCCTGTGATTTCATCATCTGAGCTCTTACCTCCTAGTTTAAGACGCAATACTTTGCTGGATCTGTGTTCTTCTTCCCAACTACCAACTGTAACCCAGCAACACACATCACCATGGCACAACACTTTCAATGATTATGTTTTAAATATTTCTTACTGGTTTGGGTTGAACCAACTGTGGAGTCCTTTAGGCAGAGTCAAAACTGGGAGGTAGTTGGATGGGTTAATTGAATTCTGAAAATTCCAACTGAGTGTTTTGGGTTTTCTAAGTGATAGTTATCTTGAGGGTGTTGGTGGTAAATAACATTTTTTGTCCTTCCTATTAACAGGTCTACCTCCTAGCAAATTACTGGAAGGAACATGAGAAAAGTAAGTAGGGATTTTGCAGTATCAGTTAAAAGAACCAAAATTGTTCGTTTATAGAATAGTGGCAGTTAATTTGGTGATGTCATTTCTGGATGTATAAAGTGAATGAGCAGGTGCTTATCAAATGCCTATTTTTGAGGAACGTATATATTAATACATGCTGACAGGTCTATACAGGTGGCAATCCGTCACCACAAACACAAATACACCAAGAGATGTTTTTTTTTTTTTTTCAGTCCCCATAGGACTGCGAAAGGGAAGAGGAACCAGCTGTCATCCTGATGTCTGTGATGTGTGCCAGGTGGCATGAGTGTTTTCGTTATACTACAGGCTTGTTTATCCTCACAACAAACTTAAAAGGCAGGAGGAGTTCTTATCCTTTTTAGAAAGGAAGAGACTGAAGCTTGGGAAAGTTAAGTAAACCAGCTCCATAGATGCCAAAAAAAACTTGGGTTTTTCACCGTTGCCCACTGTTTTCACCTTGATGCAGGTGCAGGGTCAACAAATACTTAATGAACACCTACTTGTATCCCGTACTTTTGGATACTTTTTAAAATCCTTATCATAATCCACCATGCCTTTTGCTCATTTCAGCTGATCACGTTGAAATCAATTAGCAAACATATAAAAAAAATAGCTCATTGCCTCATCAGAACAGGGAGAAAAGCATTTGTAAATGCATGGCACTGTTACGGCCTCCCTCCCTAAACATGATGTGGTGCTGCAGGGGTGTTGGAGGCATCAGCTCCTTTCACACAATCCTGACATCTCAAAAAGAGAGGTGCAAAACAAAAATGTGGGTCTTGTGCAACAAATTGAATTGTAAGGGTATTTTCTTCCACTGGTGATGATTAAAAATGCCACTGGTTTCCTATGATAAATGTACACAACATTGGCTAATGGGACTGACCATTGATGTGACACTTGGACTGATTAGGTGTTACTTATGAAAAAACATCTGGTGGAAATTTGAACATGGCCAGTAAGAAAGATTATTCACAGTATATTGAAAGGCTCTCAGATGATTAAATCTGAGCATTGAGGGAAATAGTGACAGACAACCTGCACAACTCTCTCAGTGATTTTTGAAAATTATAACTCTGGGTGGGGCAAGGTGGCTCATGCCTGTCATCCTAGCATTTTGAGAAGCTGAGGCGGGAGGATCACTTGAGGCCAGGAGTTTGAGACCAGCCTGAGCGAGACCCCAGTCTCTACAAAAGAATAGAAAAATTAGCTGGGTGTGGTGGCATGTGCCTGTAGTCCTAGCTACTTGGGAGGTTGAGACAGGGGGGTCACTTGAGTCCAGGAGTTTGAGGTTGCAGTGAGCTGTGATGATGCCATTGTACTTTAGCCCTGGTGACAGAGTGAGACCTTGTCTCAAAAAAATATAAATAAATAAACAAAGCTCCTTTGGATTCCTCGTTGATTACCCAGTAAAGACCCTGGTGCTTGGAAGCTGTCTCTTCCCACCCCCCGGCTGCTCTCAACTAGCACGTTCCCTGCATGGGAGCTGTTCAGACCTGGCCGCAAATCTGTGGATAAAGGATCTGTCATCTCAGTGCCTTTGCATTACATGATGCTCCTCTGCCTGGGCTTTCCTTTCTGCCCTTGCCTGCTAGGGGAACACTTACTCTCTTCCTTCAAGACTCCGCTTGAGCATCTGCTCTGCTGGGAAGCTTTCCCTGACTTTTCCATGGAAAATCAAATAGCAATGCTGTTATTTTTAATTTACACAGCTGGTATCCTCACCAAACCTTGAGCCCTCTAACCCTGATCTGTTTGTGTCTAGAGCCCAACAGGTATGATGCATAGAATGTTTGTTGAACAAATGCTTGTGTTGTCAGAATCACCCTTCAGAGCCTACTGTATACATGGTACCTTTTTATGGGGAGTCATCCATCCATCATCTTTCCACATTTAGTGCCAAAGTGCTGATCACCATGGGTACAAAAATGATTAAGGTGCTAGTCCTTAAAGAGCTCCCTACCTCCTGCAGGAGACAAGCAGTGCTAAGTCCTGGATCTGATCTGTCTTAACCACATGATCTCTGGCAGGTTACTTAATCTCATGTAAAATGGTGATGGTAGTAGTATCTGCCTCAAGGTATTTTGTGAGGATTAGATGGGTTTTTATGGGTAAAACACTTAAAACAGGGCCTGGCACAGAGTATGTGCTCAGCAAATGTATGTTAGTACTACAGTGCCTGGTGAGTGTTAGGATAAAGGAGCCAGGGGAAAGGTTCCCAGGGAAGGTAGTGCCTAAGCTGAGTTATGAAGATGAGCAGAAATTACTTTCTTCTGTTTGCACCAGAGCATGTTGAGTGCAGTTTCATTCAGATATATTGCACAGAAAGGATCAGCTTTATTATTGACTGTGGAAGATATGAGGACACACAGGCAAAGAAAGGTTAAGGAATGTTACACTCTTAGGGGTTACCCCAGCCTCAATTTCCTAAGAAATCCTTTTCAAAGAGTGGTGCAGACTGGGGGCTGAATTCAGCCTGTAAAAGTGTTTTGTTTGGGCTTGGCATGGTGGCTCATGCCTGTAATCCTAGCACTCTGGGAGACCGAGGCAGGAGGATCACTTGAGGTCAGGAGTTTGAGACCAGCCTCAGCAAGAGCGAGACCCCCGTCTCTACTAAAAATAGAAAGAAATTGGCTGGGCAACTAAAAATAGAAAAAAAAAGTTAGCCGGGTGTGGTAGTGTGCACCTGTAGTCCCAGCTACTCAGGAGGCTGAGGTAGGAGGATCCTTTGAGCTCAGGGGTTTGAGGTTGTTGTGAGCTAGGCTAATGCCATGGCATCCTAGCCTGGGCAACAGAGCAAGACCCTGTCTCAAAGAAAAAAAGGTGTTTTGTTGGTCTGGACAGTGGTTCTAAACTTTTTTGAAGTAAAAAATAATCTGGATTTCAAGCATCATAAATCAATCACGGTGCCCACTGCCTTCAGATTAAAATCTCTATGTCTTAGAGTGTTTCTGCATGATGGGAAGCAACTGTCTGGAGCTGGTAGTTGTGCTTCCTTAGTTTATTTACTTAATTTTTTTTTTTTTTTTTTTGAGACAGAGTCTCACTGTGTTGCTCGAGCTAGAGTGCCGTGGCGTCAGCCTAGCTCACAGCAACCTCTAACTCCTGGGCTCAAGCGATCCTTCTGCCTCAGCCTCCCGAGTACCTGGGACTACAGGCATGCGCCAGCATGCCTGGCTAATTTTTTCTGTATGGTTTTAGTTGTTAAGCTAATTTCTTTCTATTTTTTTTTTTTAAGTAGAGATGGGGGTCTCGGTCTTGCTCAGGCTGGTCTCGAACTCCTGAACTCAAACAATCCGCCGACCTCGGCCTCCCAGAGTGCTAGGATTACAGGTGTGAGCCACCACGCCCGGCTGCTTCCTTTGTTTAGAGGGTGTGTCCCCTTCAGTTTGCCAACTCTCACTGTCTGCAAAATGCATGCATATTAGAAGATAAGGAGATTTAACAAAAAGTAAAATAAAAAAGCGCATGCCTCAGCCTCCTAGAGTGCTAGGATTACAGGTGTGAGCCACCCTCCCTGGCCTGTTGAGGGAAATTTAGGCTTTCTCAAAATATATCCCCCTTTACCCCATAACCACTATTAACAGCCTGCTATATTTCTTTGTACTTTTTAAAAGTTAGCATTTATTAAGCACTTGATGTGTGTCATGCACTTAGCTGAGCATATTACATAAATTATCTCTTTTGATGCTTGTAACAACCATATGAGGTTATTATCATTCCTATTTTACAGATGAAGAAAGTGAGTCATAGGTTAAGTAACAGGTTCAGGGACCCACAGGAGCGCTTTGTGGAGCTAGTGTCCCAGTGCATTCCTTTCTGATTTCAAAGCCCTTTCTTCTAACCATGACAGGGTCACACCACCCTGAGAAGACCTCTGGTGAGGATCTACAGATACTCCCCTGAAGAGGGGTATTCATAAAGGCCCCCTGCTTCTGCCCTGTTCTCTATTCCTTAATGGAATGTTTACTGAGTGGCTGCTCTGCAGGAGTTTGGGGAGCATACATCTGTTATCACAGTACCTGCCCTCAGGGAGTTGCTTGATGGTGATGACATCTGGAGATACTAAACAGACACTTGCAATATGGACTTATGGACAGTGCACAATGGTAACAGAAAGGAGAGAGTAGTTTTGCTTGGGTGGTGAGGAGTGGGACTGTCACTATAAATGATTTTTAAGCTGTGTCTTTTTTCTTTTTTTAGAGTCAGGGTCTTGTTTTATTGCCCAGGCCGGAGTGCGGTGGTGCAGTTATATCTTACTGCAGCCTTGAACTCCTGTACTCAAGTGATTCTTCTGCCTCAGCTTCCCAAGTAGTTGGGACTATAGGCATGCACCATCACGTCCAGCTAATTTTTAAATTTTTTGGTGTGTTCCCCAGGCTGGTCTTGAACTCCTGAGCTCAAGTGGTCTTCTTGCCTCAACTTTCCAAAGTGCTGGGATTACAGGTGTGAGCCACGGCACCCAGCTTAGGCTGTGTCTTGACAGATGCATACTGTGTTCAATAGGTACGTAAGAGGAAAGGATACTTCAGACAGAGGAAACAGCATTAACAAAAGCGTAGTAAGATGAACAACAGTTTGTTCAGGGAGCTGAAAATACTTTAGCGTGACTATAGGATGGGAAGTGGGAAGGAGCTGGATAGATAGGTAGGGTCCTGAGTATGGGGCCTTGCATGTCATTCTGAGACATCCAGATTTTAATCTATAGGCAGTGGAGCCATTGCAGTGTTTAGGAAAGGGGAGTGCTGTGATTGATTTATGCTGTAAGTAAAGTCCGAGTGGAGGACACTTTGAAGCAGGTGGGAATCGGAGACAGGGAGGCAAAGAAAACAAAAACTGTAGTTAGTCCATCCGGATGAATGTGGAAATGTCCTGTGACTCATCAGAATGATATTAATAGTAGCTGACATTCACAGAGCCCTCACTGAGTGCCCAGATTCTGTGTGAGGTGCTTTTCATTTATTATCTTATTTAACTTTCACAACTGCCCTTTGAGCTAAGTGTTGTTATCCTCATTTTACAGATGAGGAAGCTGAAAGATGACTTGTATAAGGTCACATGGTGACTAAGTGATCAAGTCAGAATTCAAATTCATGTCTGTCTGAGTCTAAGGCACTCTGTACTGCAAATCTAATAAAATTATTACTATTATTTTGAGACAGAGTCTCTCTCTGTTGCCCAGGTTAGATTCACAGCAACATTAAACTCCCGGGCTCATGCAATCCTAAATCTATCCTGTGAGCCTATACCGAGTGAGGAGTACCAGACAGAATATTCAAGTCTTTGTATAGCAGAACTTACGTATAAAGTGTAAGTCTTGTTGATTCTGTGTTTAAGACACATCCCACATCTGTCCATCCCCTACCACCTGGGGTAAAGTCATCATTTCTTGCCTTCAGTCTTACAATAGCTTCCTAACTGGTTTCCTACTTCGTCTTCCTACTTGCCACCCTGAAACCTGTTCTTCACACAACAGCATGACTGATCTAGTTCAAATGTAAGTCAAATCATGCCATCCTCCTCTGAAAGTGCTCCCCTGGCTACTCATTGCACTTAAAATCTAATTCCTTGCCCTGACCTATAAGGGTCTCAGCTAATGCGTCAGCTGCTTGCCTTGTCAACTCCATTTTGCATCATCTTCTCCCTCCATCATTGAATTCCAGCCTTATTGCCCTTCTTTCTGTCCCTGGAATGTGCTAAGCTACTTCTTGCCTTGGGGAGTTTGTATTTGTTGTTTCTCTCTAGAATGTTCTTTTCCTAAATATTCTCTTGTCTGGCTCCTTGCCATTTAGGTCTCACTTTAAATGTCATCTCAGCAAGGCCTTTCCTAAGCACCTAAGTAAAGTAGTTCATGAAGGTCTGTATCATGCTAGCCTTTTACACTTTCTTCATTGAATTTATCACAACCTAATATTTAGTGCATATTTATTTTCTGCCTCCCTGCACTAGAATGAAAGCTCCTTGAATTGTAAGAGCTAAAACTTAACAATACTATTCTAAGTGCTCTAATATATTAACTTAATCCTTACAACAACTCTAGGAGGTAGATACTTTTATTGTGCCCATTTTTCAGATGAGGAGACTAAGTCTTAGATAGGATAAGTACCTTGCCCAAGGTCACATAGTTAATAAGTGGCAGAGCTGGGATTTGAAGCCAGGCAGTCTAGGTCTAGCTAGCATCTACTCTCTTAATCAAGTGAAGGCAGGGCCTTATCTTCTCCACCTCTGTAATCTGGCACCTTGAATTTAGCATGGCACTTAATAGGCTCAGTCAAAATTGTGGAATGAAAGAAACAAAAGCCTAGGAATTATTAGCCTTGATTCTCCTCTGTCCCACTTGCTAATCTGCAAGCAAGTTCTGAACCTGAACTACTTCTTATCATAAAACATAGCCCAAGTGTGTCCACTTTCTGCCTCCCCACTGCCAACGTCCTTGTCCAACTCCTGAGTGGCTTTCTCCTAGACTGCCGCAGGAGCTCCCAGTGGTTTCCGAAATCATAGGCCAGGGCAACTCTTCTAACTGATTTGAAACCTGCTTTCCTCATTAGGCTACACCAAAGAATTGGGTGTGTTACTAGGGTAATAATGTCTGTTTATCCTGAATGAAAATTTGCTGGCTGGCCTGTACCCTAACAGCGTCTCCATTTATATGCATTACTGGTTTGAGTAGGGTCAGACTCATGGAATAGTCATTAGCTGGAGAAGATCCCAGGTCTTTGGTTCCCACCCTGTATGCGAAGGCACCCTGAAGTATGGCAGGGCACTCACAGGGGTGCTGAGGCATGTTTTTATTTATTCATTTTTTGAGAGGGAATGAGGAAGGGGGTTCAATTTCCTTTTTTTTTTTGAGACAGTGTCTCACTTTGTCACCCTGGGTGGAATGCAGTAGCTCACTGCAGCCTCAAACTCCTGGGCTGAAACGATCCTCCTGCCTCAGCCTCATGAGTAGCTGGGACTACAGTCGTGCCCGGCTAATTTTTCTATTTTTAGTGGAGACAGGGTCTCACTCTTGCTCAGGCTGGTCTCAAACTCCTGACCTCAATTGATCCTCCCACCTTGACCTCCCAGAGTGCTAGGATTACAGGTGTGAGCCACAGTGCCCACACCTGAGGGGTATTTTTAAATCTTAGGAGAAATATGGTGTATTAGTTTGCTAGGGCTGCCGTAACAAAATACCACAGGAAGCCTTTAATGCTGTGTTGTTTGGCCTGAGCAATTGAAAAGATGTAGTTGCCATCTACTGGTTGTGAGAATGAAAGGATTGTCCTGAAGATAGGCAATATTCCTTTATTTATTCAAAGTACTTATTGAGCACCCACTGTGTGTCAGGCGTACATTGAAGAAAAAGACAGGTTAGTCTTTTTTTTTTTTTTTTTTTTTTTTTTGAGACAGAGTCTCACTCTGTTGCCCAGGCTAGAGTGCCATGGCGTCAGCCTAGCTCATAGCAACCTCAAACTCCTGGGCTCAAGCAATCCTTCTGCCTCAGCCTCCTGAGTAGCTGGGACTACAGGCATGCACCACCATGCCCGGCTAAATTTTTCTATATATTTTTAGTTGTCCGGTTAATTTCTTTCTGTTTTTTCGTAGAGATGGGGTCTTGCTCTTGGTCAGGCTGGTCTCGAAATCCTAAGCTCAAACGATCCTCCCGCCTCAGCCTCCCAGAGTGCTAGGATTACCAGCGTGAGCCACCGTGCCTGGCCAGACAAGTTAGTCATTACCCACATGGAGCAGCCATCCTAGTCAGTAGAATTAGACAGTAAATGTGTCAACAAGTAAATAATACCAGCAAGAGATAAGTGTTAATGAAGAAAATAAAATGTATTGTGATGGTGCCTTGGAATATGTAACTTTAGGGGCTGGAAGAGCTCTGTGTAGAGGTGATAGATTTGACTTGAGTACAGTTATCTGTGGATATAAAAAAACTTATCCTTAAGAAGGAGCTAGACCATCAGAGAGCTGTGTCATGGCCTCTCATAGAACTACTTGAACTGAACTTTGTTTTGTTGTTACGTTGAAGTAAATGCTCTGGGTAGACGATGGGTGGTGTGGAGACTCTTACCTACCAACTCAGACAGTGGCTCAGTGTGGCAGTTCCACTTGTATCTCAGTTGCAAAAATTGTTGTGAAAATACTTAATGACTGATTTTTTTCCCATATTGTGGATACAATTATATAATATAACTGATCGTTTTCCATTCTTTCCTTCTGTGTCCAAGAAGCTAAAAGTCAAATCTGTAATAGCTCCCCTCTTGCAAGTGTACTTGCAAGATCTGATGGCATGTATTTTGAATACAAGCTTAATCCCTGTTTCAACTTACTTTTTAAAAAATTGAGATATAATTCATATATAATATTTTTACTCTACACTGTATCATTGTAATTTCTATAGTCATAACTTAGTTTTACCTACCTGTTCTAGAACTTCATATAAATAAAATCATGAAGTATGTACTCTTTTGAGTTTTCTCTCATACAGCATAATGCTTTTAGATTCAGCCATGTTGATGCATATATCAGTAGTTCATTTTCATTGCTGTGTAGTATTCCATTATACCGATTTCTTTATCGATTCATCTATTGGTGGACATTTGAGCTGTTACCAGTTTTTGGCTACTGTGAATAAAGCTGCTGTGAACAGTTCTTTTTGAGGACAAATATTTTCATTTTCTTGAATAAATGCCATAAGTAGAATTGCTGGGTCATAGGGAAAGTGTATGATTAACTTTATAAGAAATGGCCAAACCTTTTCCCAAGATAGTTTTAGTATTTTACAATCTGCCAGCATGATATGAAAGTATCAGTTGCTTTATATCCTTGCTAACATTCGGTATTGTTAATCTTTTCATTTTAGCCTTTCTTATTAGTGTGAACTGGTATCTCATTGTGGCATTCAACTTTATTGAGATACAATTTATATACAATAAAACTCATCTATTCTAAATCTACAATATGATGAGTTTTGACAGATGGATACACAGGTGGTTATGCAGTTGGTTATACAGATAGAATCACTTCTGTCACTCCACAGCGCTCCTTTGTACCCCTTGCCCTTCCCCATCCACTTCCCCCATCTGTCACTATATTATTGTGTTTTCTAGAAATCCGTACAGTATTGGCTGAGTGCGGTGCCTCATGCCTATAATCCTAGCACTCTGGGAGGCTGAGGCGGGAGGATTGCTTGAGGTCAGGAGTTTGAGACCCACCTGAGCAAGAGTGAGACCCTGTCTCAAAAAATAAATTAATTAATTAAAAAAAGAAAATAGAAATCTATACAGAATTTAGTCTTTTGCATATGGCTTCTTTCAATTAGAATAATGCTTTGAGATTCATTCATGCTGTGTTTATCAGTGGTTTATTCCTTTTGATTGCTGAATAATATTGCATTTTCTGGATATATCACAATTGTTTATTCATTGTGATAAACATTTGAGTTGTTTCCATTGTTTGGTTATGAATGTCATCGACATTCACAAGAAGGTCTTTGTGTGGACACATGTTTTTATTTCTCTTGGGTAAATATCTAGAAGTGGGGTTGCTGAGTGATCTGGTAGTGTATTTTAACTTTTTAAAAAACTGCCAAAGTGGTTTATGAGAATTCCCATTGCTTCGCATCTTTGCCAATACTTGATCTGGTCAGTCTTGTCAATTTTAGCCATTCTGATGGGCATGTAGTGGAAGTTCATAGTGATTTTAATTTGCATTTCCATTATTATTAATGATGCTGAGTTACTGTGTGCTCATTGTCCATTTATATACCTTCGTGAAATGTCCAAGTCTTTTGTACATTTTTATTTTTTAACTTATTTTTTATTTTTATTTCTTTTATTTCTTTGTTTATTTTTAAGAGACAGGATTTTGCTCTGTCTCCCAGGCTGGAGTCCAGTGGCACGATCATTGCTTACTATAGCCTTGAACTCCTGAACTCAAGCAATCCTTCTGCCTCAGCCTCCCGAGTCTCTGGGACTACAGGTGCATGTCACCATGCCTGGCTAATTTAAAAAGAACTTTTTTATAAGGCCAGGCGCGGTGGCTCACACCTGTAATCCTAGCACCCTGAGAGGCCGAGGTGGGCCGATTGAGCTCAGGAGTTCAAGACCAGCCTGAGCAAGAGCGAGACCCCACCTCTACTAAAAATAGAAAGAAATTATATGGACAGCTAAAAATATATATGGAAAAATTAGCTGGGCATGGTGGCACATGCCTGTAGTCCCAGCTACTCGGGAGGCTGAGGCAGTTGGATCGCTTGAGCCCAGGAGTTTGAGGTTGCTGTGAGCTAGGCTGACACCACGGCACTCTAGCCTGGGCAACAGAGTAGTGAGACTCTGTCTCAAAAAAAAAAAAAAGACTTTTTTCTACAGACAGTGTCTTGCTATATTGCCCAGGCTAGTCTCAAACTCTTGGCCTCCAGTGATCCTCCTGCCTCAGCCTCCCAAAGTGCTGGGATTACAGGCGTGAGCCACCGTGCCCAGCCTCTTTTGCCCATTTTTATAGATTAAGTTGTTCTGTTGCCCGGGCTAGAGTGAGTGCCGTGGCGTCAGCCTCCCTCACAGCAACCTCAAACTCCTGGGCTTAAGAGATCCTCCTGCCTCAGCCTCCCGAGTAGCTGGGACTACAGGCATGCACCACCATGCCCGGCTAATTTTTTCTATATATATTTTAGTTGGCCAGATCATTTCTTTCTATTTTTAGTAGAGACGAGGTGTCACTCTTGCTCAGGCTGATCTCGAACTCCTGAGCTCAAATGATCCACCCGCCTCGGCCTCCCAGAGTGCTAGGATTACAGGCGTGAGCCACCGCACCTGGCTCACATATGTAATCTGAATACAAGTCCTTTATGTTATATATATGTATTTTGAATATTTTCTCCCAATCTGAGACTTGCCCTTTCTTTCTTTATTTCTTTTTTTTTTTTTTTAATGAGACAGAGTCTCGCTCTGTAGTCCTGGCTAGGGTGCAGTGGTGTCAGCCTAGCTCACAGCAACCTCAAACTCCAGGCTCAAGCGAGCCTCCTGCCTCAGCCTTCCAAGTAGCTGGGACTAGAGGCATGTGCCACCACACCTGGCTAATTTTTTCTTTTCTTTTCTTTCTTTTTTTAAAGCATGAAACAAAGTTTATTCAGGAAGGACAAGATAGGTTTACAGGGCAAGAGCAACATACGTTTGCCACAGAATGGCGAACTCGTCTCTGGTTAATTTTTTTCTATTTTTAGTAGAGATGGGGTCTCACTTTTGCTCAGGCTGGTCTAGAACTCCTGACCTCAAGTGCTTCTGCAGCCTCAGCCTCCCAAAATGCTAGGATTACAGGTGTGAGCCACCTTACCTGGAATTCTTTATTTTATTTTATTTTTTTACAGATGGGGTCTCACTCTGTTGCCCAGGCTGGAGTGCAGTGGTGCGATCATAGCTCACTACAGCCTTGAATACTTGGACTCAAGTGATCCTTCTGCCTCAGCCTTCTGAGTAGCTGGGATTATAGGCATGTGCCACTATACCCACCTAATTTTTAAATTTTTTTAGAGACAGGGTCCCACTATGTTGCCCTGGCTGGTCTCGAACTCCACTGATTTACTTGTTTAACTTTACGCCAATAATATACTGTCTTGAATGTTAACTTTGTATCGGCTGGGCTTGGAGGCTCACGCCTGTAATCCTAGCACTCTGGGAGGCCGAGGCAGGCGGATCATTTGAGTTCAGGAGTTCAAGACCAGCCTGAGCAAGAGTTGAGACCCCGTCTCTACTAAAAAAAAAATAGAAAGAAATGATCTGGACAACTAAAAATATATAGAAAAAATTAGCCGGGCATGGTGGCGCACACCTGTAGTCCCAGCTACTCAGGAGGCTGAGGCAGGAGGATTACTTGAGCCCCGGAGTTTGAGGATGCTGTGAGCTAGACTGACGCCACGGCACTCTAGCTTGGGCAACAGAGTAAGACTCTGTCTCAAAACAAAAAAAAAAAACAAACAACTTTGTGTCCTGTAACTTTGCTAAATTCACTGATTCTAGTAGCTTTTTTGTGGATCCCTAAGAGTTTTCTACTTACAACATTCATGTAGTCTGCAAATAAAGACATTTTTACTGCCTTATATCCAACCTTTATGTCTTTCATTTCTTCTTAAATTCCACTGGCTGGGACCATTAGTCAATGTTGAATTAGAAGTGTTCGGAGCACACATCCTTGCATTGCTACCAGTCTAAGAGGGAAAGAACTCACTATTTCATTAATAAGTGATGTCACCGGTAGGTTTTTCATAGGTCCCCTTTATTAGTTTAACTCCCTTCTGTCTCTACTTTGCTGAGAATTTTTATTTTGAATGAGTATTAAATTTTTTCAAATACTTTTTATGCATCTATTAAGAATGGTATCTGATTTTTCTCCTGTAATACATTAATATGGTAGATTACATTGATTTGTGAATATTGAACTTTTATTATATAAACACATGGATATAATTATCATTTTTATATGGTGTTGGATTCGTTTGTTGATATTTAGTTTTACTATGACTCAATAAAAATATTTTTCAATTTGCTAATGTTTTTGTATGTACATGAATGATGTTGATCTACAATTTTCTTTTTTGTAGTATCAGATTTTGGTATTAGAGATGTGCTGGTCTCATAAGACAAGTTGGAAAGTATTCCCTTCTCTACTTTCTTAAGGAGGTTGTGTAAGATTGGTGTTATATCTTCTTTAGATATTTGATATAATTCGCCAACAAAGCCATCTGGGCCTGGAGCATTCTAGGGAAGAGGTTGTTAATTATGAATTTAAGTTTTTTAATAGATGAATGTCTTTATATATTTTATATTTGCTTGTACTTTGGTAAATTGTGTTTTTTAAGAAATTTGTCCATTTTGTTTAAGATGTTAAATATGTTGGCTTAAAGTTTATAATTTTATCTTAGTATCCTGTAGGTTCTATAGAGATGCCTTTTTTTCATTCTTTTTTTTTTTTTTTTTTGAGACAGAGTTTCACTTTGTTGCCTGGGTTGGAGTGAGTGCCGTGGCGCCAGCCTAGCTCACAGCAACCTCAAACTCCTGGGCTTAAGCGATCCTACTGCCTCAGCCTCCCGAGTAGCTGGGACTACAGGCATGCGCCACCATGCCCGGCTAATTTTTTGTATATATATTTTTAGTTGGCCAGATAATTTCTTTCTATTTTTAGTAGAGACGGGGTCTCGCTCTTGCTCAGGCTGATCTCGAACTCCTGAGCTCCAGTGATCTGCCTGCCTCGGCCTCCCAGAGGGCTAGGATTACAGGCGTGAGCCACCGTGCCCGGCCTCTTTCATTCTTGATGTTGGTAATTTGTTTTCTCTCTTAAAGGATTTATCATTTAATTGTTTAAAGATTAGTAAAATAAAATTTTTGCCTTTGTTGAGTTTCTTTATTGTTCATTTTATACTTTATTGTTTTTTGTTCTGTACTGTTTCCTGTATACTCAGTTGGTTTTAAATGTTTTTTTCTTTCTTAATGTACACATTGAAAACCATAACTTTTTTCCTAAGGCTGCCTCCCACAGTTTTGTCATATTTTTGTTATCAGTTAAAAATATTTTCAATTTCTCTTGTAATTTCTAAATAATTCATGAGTTATTTATAAGTATGTTGCTTAATTTTCAAACATTTGGGGATTTTCTAGATATTATTATTGATGTCTAATTTGATTCCATTGTGGTCAGAAAAATCATACTCTGTATGATTTCTTTTTTTTTTTTTTTTTTTTTAAGACAGAGTCTTGCTTTGTTGCCCAGGCTAGAGTGCCGTGGCGTCAGCCTAGCTCACAGCAACCTCAAACTCCTAGGCTCAAGCAATCCTCCTGCCTCAGCTTCCAGAGTAGCTGGGATTACAGGCATGCGCCACCATGCCCGGCTAATTTTTTTATATATTTTTAGTTGTCCAGCTAATTTCTTTCTATTTTTAGTAGAGACGGGGTCTTGCTCTTGCTCAGGCTGGTTTCGAACTCCTGAGCTCAAATGATCCACCCGCCTCGGCCTCCCAGAGTGTTAGCATTACAGGCGTGAGCCACCGTGCCTGGCCATGTGGTTTCTTTTTGTTGTTGTTTTGTTTTTTGAAATAGGATCTTGCAATGTTGCTCAGGCTGATCTCAAATTTCTGGCCTCAAGAGGTCCTCCTCCCTCAGTCTCCTAGGTAGCTGAGACTACAGGTACATGCCACTGTGCCTAGCTAATTTTTCTTTCTTTCTTTCTTTCTTTTTTTTTTTTTCAGTAGAGACAGGGTCTCACTCTTGCTTGAGGCTGGTCTCAAACTCCTGGCCTCAAGTGATCCTCCCGCCTCGGCCTCCCAGAGTGCTAGGATTATAGGTGTGAGTCACCGTGCCCAGCCTAAAGTAGGTCTTTTATTTAAAACAGTATTTAACCGGATCTTGCCTTTTTATCCAGTCTGACAACCTTTGCCTTTTAATTAGAATGCTTATTCCATTTATTTAATACCTATAATGTAATTATTAGATGGTTGGTTTTAAGTCTCCTGTCTTGCTGTTTGTTTTCCATTTGTCTCCTCTGTTCTTTGTTCTTTTATTCCTCCTTTCATCTATTGTTTGGGTTGAGTATTTTTAAGCATTTCATTCTTTTTCTTCCATTGGCTTTTTAGCCATTTCTTTAGATAGTTTTTAAGCGGTGACTGTAAAGATCACTGTGTGCATCCTTAACTTTCACAGCCAATTCACATGTAATGAAAAACCTTATGACAATGTTATTGTATTTACTCCCCTACAGTCCTTTGTGGTGGTGTCATTTATTTTACTTCTATAAATGTTATAAACTTCACAAAACATTATTTTTACTTTAAGTAGGTAACTGACTTTTTAAAAATTTAAGAAAGAACAATAGTAATTGTCCATATATTTGCCATTTTTGGTGTGCTTATTTCCTTTCTATAGATCTGAATTTTCATCTTTCCCCCGAGCCAGAACAACTTCCTTTAACAGTTCATGGAGTAAGTGTTTGATGGCTACAAATTATTCTAGCTTTTACTTACCTAACAATATTTTATTTCATTTTTTTCTAATTGTGCTAAAAATGCATAACATAAAATTTGCCATTTTAACCATTTTAAAGTGTATGGTTCTGTGCCATAATTACATTGACATTGTTGTGGGACTGTCACCGCCATCCATCTCAAGATCTTTTTCATCTTCTCCATCTGAAATTCTATATCCATTAAACACCAGCTCCCCAATAAAACAGAGAGCTCAGAAATAAACCCTTGCATATATTAACATATGGTCCAATGATTTTTGACAAGGGTGCCAAGACTACTTAAAGCGGAAAGGACGGTCTTCCATAAGTGGTTCTGGGAAAATTGGATATCCACATGTAAAATAATGAAGTTCGACTCTTACCTTACACCATATACAAAAATTAACTAAAAATGGATCAAAGACCTAAACTAAGAGCTAACACTATGAAACCCTTAGAAGAAAACATAGGAGAAAAGTTTTATAAGTTGGATTTGGCAATGATTTCTTGGGTAAGACACCAAAAACACAGGCATCAAAAGAGAAAAAATAGATAAATTGGACAACATCAAAATTACAAACATCTGTGCATCAAAGGACACAACAGAGTGAAAGACAACCAACAGAGCGAGAGACAAAATTGCAAATCACATATCTGATAAGGGGTTAATATCCTGTATTCAACAAAAACTTCAAATAACACAGTCAAAAAGATGGAAAAGGACTTGAATAGATATTTCACCAAAGAAGATATACAAATGGCCAAAAATCATGAAAAGATGCTCAATTACCACTAATCATTAGGGAAATGCAAATCAAATCCACAATGAGATACCATCTCACATACACTGGGATGTTTGTTATCAAAAAAACAGAAAACAACAGTGTGGGGGAGGATGTGGGGAAATTGGAATCTTCGTTGCACTTCTGCTGGGATGTAAAATGGTGCAGCTGCTGTGGCAAACAGTATGGTGGTTCCTCAAAAACTAAAAGTAAAAATATGATTCAGCTTTATTTCTTTGTCTTGCTTTATGTTGCTGACTATAATATCCAGTATAATGTTGAAAAAAATTGGTGAGAGTGGAGATTCTTGCTGCATTCCTGAGCTTAAGGAGAAAGCATTTGCTCTTTCTCTGTTACGGATGATGTTAGCTGTGGGGTTTTGTAGATCATTTCAGGCTAGGAAATTTACTTCTAGTTCATTTCAGGTGAAGTTCTTATTTGCTGAGGATTTTTTTATTATGAGTGGGTTCATCTATTGAGACGATCATATTGTTTGTCTCCCTCTTTGGTCAATGTGGTAGATTAAAATGACTAATTTTGGAATATTAAGCCAAACTTGAAGTTTTTGGGATAAACTCCACTTGATTATGATATAGTAGTCCTTTTATCTATTACTAGACTTTATTTATTTATTTATTTATTTTTCTTTCTTTTTTTTCCTTTTTTTTATTATTTTTATTTCCCATTCAGCTTGTTGCTATATATTTATTTATTTTTTTTGAGAGAGAGTCTCACTCTGTTGCCCAGGCTAGAGTGCCATGGTATCAGCCTAGCTCACAGCAACCTCAGACTCCTGGGCTCAAACGATCCTCCTGCCTCAGCCTCCCGAGTAGCTGGGACTACAGGCATGTGCCACCATGCCCAGCTAATTTTTCTATATATATTTTTTTAGCTGTCCATATAATTTCTTTCTATTTTTAGTAGAGGTGAGGTCTCGCTCTTGCTCAGGCTGGTCTCGAACTCCTGAGCTCAAACAATCCGCCCGCCTTGGCCTCCCAGGGTGCTAGGATTACAGGTGTGAGCCACCTCGCCTGGCCAATTACTAGACTTTATTTGCTAATATTTTGTTTAGGAATTTTGCACCTGAGTTCATGAAGGCTATGCATCTTTAGTTTCCTTATTGTTTAAAATATTTAGTATCAGGGTAATAGTTTCATAAAATGAGTTGAGAAGTATTTATTTTCTGAAAGACTTTCTATATGATTGATATTATTTCTATATGTTTGATAGAATACTTCATTAAAATAATCTGGGCCTGGAGTTTTCTTTGTGGGAAGGTTTCACGTATGAATTCAATTTCTTTAGAAGATTTAGGACTATTCAGATTTTCTACTTTTCCTTTATCAGTTTTGGTAATTCGTGTGTTTCAAGGAATGTTTACATATCATATAAATTGTCAGGAATATTGGCATACACATTGAGGACTGTTGCATCTTCTTGACGAATTGACATCTTTGTCATGAGGAATTGTCCCTCTTTATCCCTCATTATGTTCCTTGCTCTCAAGTCTACTTTTTCTGGTATTAACGTTACCACTCCAGTTTTCTTTTATTGAACGTCTAAATGTGTATCTTTTTACATCCTTTTATTTTTTTAACTTATCTGTCTTTGCATTTAAAGTGGACTTTTTATTGAATGCATATAGTTGGGTCTTATCTTTTTAAAAATTCCATCTGATAATTCTACCTTATGTTTATTTATTTATTTTTAGAGACAGGTTCTTTCTTGCTCTGTCACCCAGGCTGGAGTGCAGTGGCGCCATCATAGCTCCCTGCTGCCTCGAACTCCTGGCTCCAAGCGATCCTCCTGTCTCAGTCTCCTGAGCAGCTGGGACTACAGGTGTGTGCCACCACTCATGGTGTGTTAATGTCTACCTTTTAATTGGAGTGTTTGGAACATTTAAATTTACTATAATTATTATTATGGTTGAGTTTTTTTTTAGTTTATCACTGGTGTGAATATGGTTGAGTTTAAATCTAACATCTTGCTGTTTTTCTGTGTATCCTTTGTTACTTTTTTTTTCCTCTTATGACTGTTTTCTTTTGCATTAACTTGGTAATTTTTAAAATTCTACTTTTCAAAGTCTATTTGCCTTCATTTTTGAAGGTTACTTTCTCTGGTTATAGAATTCTAGGTTGATGGGTTTTTTTCATTGTCTTCTGGCTTGTGAGGTTTCTGATGAGAAATTTACAGTCATCTTTGTCTCATAACGTGTCTTTTTATATTCTGGCTGCTTTTAAGATTTCTCTTTATTACTGTTTTTTAGTGTGTCTTGATATGCTTTTCTATGTATTTTTCCTAATTAGGGTTCATTGAACTTGGATTTGTAATCTTATGGTTATCCAATTTGCAAAATTTTCTGTCATTATTTCTTCAAAAAATATTTTTCTTCCCCCCTTTTCTGGAACTTTAATTATACATATGTCAGATTGCTGCTCAACATTGTCCCACAGAAGCTCTGTTCTTTTTTTTCGGTCTTTTTTCTCTGCTTTATTTTGGATAGTTTCTACTGTCATATCTTTCAGTTCAACAGTGATCTTTTTCTGTGGTGTTAATCTTCTGTTAATCCCATTCAGAGACTTCTGTTCAGGCATATTTTTCATCTCTGGCTGCACCATTGGTTAGAGTCACAAGTGTGTCCCCACTAAGCCTGCCTTGCCCCTCAGAACAGCATCAGGCACTGATCGTTGGCATCCTTACCTCGTCAGATGAACAGGAATCTCCCCCTCCGCCCTGCACTCTTTAGATGTATGTCTCTTTTCTTTTTTGTTTTGTTTTTATGCCTGTGACCACCTGGTAACCCTGAGGTTTTGAGTCCACTGTTCTGTGTACCAGGTACCAGGCCATCACCAGCTACTGCTTTGTTTCAGGTTGTTCTCATCACCAGGCCATGTATGGAAAGTGGTACTTGTCACTTACTGCAAGGACACAAACAGCTGTGTCTCCTCCTTTTTCCGGTACTGTCCTGTTAGGCCCTGTTCTGTGTGTGAACTGGGAGGGAAGACTAGACATCCTGGCCAGAAATTGCTCCATCGTTTTTATACAGTCATGTGATGCTTAGTGATGCGAACAGGTTCTGAGAAATGTGTTGTTAGGAGATTTTATTTTTGTGGGAACATCATAGAGTGTACTTACACAAGCCTGGAT
Source organism: Lemur catta (assembly GCF_020740605.2). Taxonomy (NCBI): domain Eukaryota; kingdom Metazoa; phylum Chordata; class Mammalia; order Primates; family Lemuridae; genus Lemur; species Lemur catta. The sequence goes on from NC_059133.1 coordinate 7,112,605, forward strand.
GCTACAGTCTACTACACACCTAGCGTATATAGTAAGGCCTGTTGCTCTGATGCTACAGAACTGTACAGCATGTTACCGTACCAAGTACTGTGGGCAATTGTAACACAGTGGTAACTGTACATCCAAACATATATAAACACGGAAAAGGTATGGTAAAAATATGCTATAAAAGATAAAACATAGGGTCAGGTACAGTGGCTCATGCCTGTAATCCTAGCACTTTGGGAGGCTGAGGTGGGAGGATCACTTGAAGCTAGAACTTTGAGACCAGCCTGGGCCACATAGAGAGATCCCATCTCTACAAAAAATAGAAAAATTAGCTGTGTGTGGTGGCGCACACCTGTAGTCCCAGCTACGTGGGAGGCTCACTTAAGCTTGGAGTTTGAGGTTGCAGTGAGCTGTCGATGATGCCACTGTACTCATGCCCAGGCAACAGAGTGAGATTCCCCCCAAAAATTGTACACCTGTGTAAAGCACGTATCATAAGTGGAGTTTTCAGGACTAGAAGTTGCTCAAGGTGAGTCAGCGAATGAGTGGTGAGTGAGTGTGAAAGCCTAGAACATTACTGTACACTACTGTAGACTTTAGTAACACTGTACACTTAGGGTACACTAAATTTATAAAAAATATTTTTTCAATAAACCCTAGATTACTGTAACTTTTTAACTTTATAAGCTTTTAAGTTTTAAAAAGTTTTTGACTATTCTATAACACCTAGCTTAAAATGCAAACACATTGTACAGTTGGACAAAAATATTTTCTTTCTTTATATCCTTACCCTATAAGTTCTTTTCTAATTTTATATTTTTTTGTTAAAAAAAAACTAAGACTCCAAGGCACACATTAGCCTAGGCTCCGCAGGGTCAGGATCATCAATATCACTGTCTTCCACCTCCACGTCTTGTCCGTTAGGTCTTCAGGGGCAGTAACACACGTGGAGCTGTCAGCTCCGGGGGTAACAGTGCCGGCTTCTGGATACCTCCTGAAGGACCTGCCTGCCTGAGGCTGTTTTACAGTTACTTTTTTTAAAAAAATAAGTAGAAAGCACACACTCTAAAATAATAATGAAAAGTATAATAAATGTATTAACCAGTAATAATTGTTTACTATCATTATCAAGCATTGTGCACTTTACATGATTGTGTGTGCTATACTTTTATATGACTGGCAGCACAGTAGGTGTGTTTGCACCAGCATCACCACAAACGTGTGAGTAATGTGTCATGCTACAACTATAACGGCTGTGACGTGTGGGGCCAGTGTTGTATTTGTGCTCCCTCATTCACTGAAACGTCCTTATGTGGTACATGACTATAGTTCACTCCTTTTGGCTAGTTGAATGCAACATTTAGGACAAAAAGAAATAAAATAATGTATGGATCAGAACTTTGCGACAGTTTCATTAACATTATTTCGCCTGGTCTTTTTTTTATTGTGGTAAAACATACATAACATAAAATTTACCATTTTTTTTCCTTTGATTTTTTTTTTTTTTTTGCCCGCGTCCCCCACCACCTTTTTTTTTCTTTTTCCTTTGAGACAGAGTCTCTGTCACCCAGGCTAGAATGTAGTGGCATCATCATAGCTCACTGCAACCTCCAACTCCTGGACTCAAGTGATCCTCCTGCCTCAGCCTCCCGAACAAGGCATGCGCACTACCATGTCTGGGTAATTTTACCTTTTTTTGTAGAGACAGGGTCTTGCTCTTGCTCAGGCTGGTCTTGAACTCCTCACCTCAAGGGATCCACCCACCTTGTCCTCCCAAAGTGCTAGGATTACAGGAGTGAGCCACTGCTTGCCATTCTTTTGTGTATATACTCAGAAGTGGAATTGCTGGATCATATGGCAGTTCTATCTTTTGAGGAAAGACCGTACTGTTTCCCATAGTTCTGCACCGTTTTGCATCACTGCCAGCAATGCACAAGAGTTTTAATGTCTCCACATTCTTGCCAACATTCATTTATCTTTAAAAGCACCCAGTGAGGTGGTAAGATGGATGGTATTATCCTCATTTCACAGATGAGACCATGGAAGTCAGTTACTTGCCTAGGGTCATGGAACTGTTGAGTTCTCATCATGCACATGACTCCAAACCTTTTGATTTTATAGTTTGCTCTGACTTCCACTTTGTCCTTCTTCTCGCCTCTTCTGTGCCCAGTGCTTCCTAAGTGAGAAATGACTGTGATGTCATGGTTAGGGTTATGAGCTGGGAGGTGTTATCTGCAGCTTATTCTTGCTTTTGAGTTAGTTTCTGGATAGCAAGTAAGGAGGATGATAAACTTTCTTTTCAAAAATGTCAGGCTTAGGTGAAATCATTGTATCACTATTGAGCATTTATTTATATTATTAAAATGGATTATCTTTTTCTTTTTCTGTCTGTCTCTATTTTTAAGAGATGGTCTCACACTATGTTGCCCAGTCTGGCCCTGAACTCCGGGGCTCAAGCACTTCTGCCTCAGCCTCCTGAGTAGCTGGGACTGCAGGTGCGCACCCAGCAGGACAGACCCACGCCCGGCTCTGTCTATATCTTTTTATCAGAAGATTGAGGGTGATCTTAGTGGTCTCTTAGTTTCTTCCACTCTCAGTAGAAACTCACCATGTCCCAAGACAGCCTTACTTATCCTGGGACAAATTTTGTTCAAGCCAATGACTAAGAACAAGGCTTCTCTTCTTGATGGTCCTTAGAGCCCTCCTCTGGCTTCCCAGGCTCCCACCTGCAGGCTGAACATCCTAGAACGTCAGACCCAGCGTGTCCTGGCCTGTACTCTGTGTCCTCCTCTACGTGCTTTTATGGCTTTTTTTTTTTTTTTTTGAGACAGAGTCTCCCTCCTTTGTCCAGGCTAGAGTGCCGTGGCATTAGCCTAGCTCACAGCAACCTCAAACTCCTGGGCTTAAGCGATCCTACTGCCTCAGCCTCCTGCATAGCTGGGACTACAGGCATGTGCCACCATGCCTGTCTAATTTTTTTATTTTCAGTTGCCCAGCTAATTTCTTTTTATTTTTAGTAGAGATGGGGTCTTGCTCTTGCCAAGGCTGGTCTCAAACTTCTGACCTCAAATGATCCTCTTGCTTTGGTTTCCCAGAGTGCTAGGATTACAGGTATGAGCCACCACGCCCAGGCCTCTGTGTGCTTTAATTGAGATATAATTCACACACCACAGAGTTCACCTTTTAAAGCCTACAATTCAGTGGGTTTTAGTATGTGCAGAGTTGTGCAGCCATCACCACTGTCTAATCCCACATTTTCATCACCCCAAGAAACCCCATGCCCGTTAGCAGTCAGTCCTTATTCTCCCCTTCACCTACCCCTGGAACACTAATCTACCTCTGTGGACTTGCTGATTCTGGACATTTTATATAAGTAAAGTCATATAATTTGTGGCCTTTTGTGTCTGGCTTCTTTCATTTAGTTCAAGGTTCATCCATGTTGTAGTATAAATCAGTACTTCATTCAATGGCTGGAAAATATTCCATTGTATGGATACCCATTCATCAGTTGATGGGCATTTGAATTTATATGTTTAACTATTATGAATAAGGCTGCTATGCACATCTGTGGACATATTTTTGTGTGGACATATTTTTTCAATTCTCTTTGGTGTATACCAAGGAGCAGAATTGTTGGGTCATATATGGTAACTCTGTGTTTAATTTTTTTAGAGGAAATTCTACACTGTTTTCCATTTTCCATCACCACCAGCAGTGTCATGAAATTTCTGTACAACCTAGCTAACACTTAGTCATTTTTGGTTATAGCCTTCCTAGTGGGTGTGAAGTGGCATCTCATTGTAGTTTTTGGCTTGCATTTCCTTAACTAATGATTTTGAGCATCTTTTCATATGCTTATTGGCCATTTTATATCTTCTTTGGAGAAATGTCCATTCAAATCTGTTCGGGCTTACACCTGTTATCCCAGCATTTTGAGAGGCTGAGGTGGGGAGGATCACTTGGAGCCAAGAGTTCAAGACCAGCCCTGGGCAACATGGCAAGACCCCATCTCTACAAAAAGAATACAAAAATTCGCAGGGCATGGTGGTGGTGTTAGGATTACAGGTGTGAGCCACTATGCCCAGCTGTGTTTTTGTTGATCATGACCTTTAGTGCACAAAATTTTAAAATTTTGATGAAGTCCAATTTATTTTTTCTTTGGTTGATGTGCTTTAGGTGTTTTATCTGAGAAACCATTGCCTAACCCAGCATCATGAAGATGTATACCTATGTTTTCTTCCATGATTTTTATATTTATCATCTCTTACATTTAGGCCTATGATCCATTTTGAACTAATTTTTGTATTTGGTGTGAGGTAGAGTTCCAACTTCATTCTTTTGAAGCACCACCATGTGTTGAAAAGACTATTATTTTTCTGCCTTAGCAACTTTCTCAACAATCATTTGACCATAAATATATGGATTTATTTTTTGACCATCAGTTCTATTCCATTGATCTAAATGTCTGTCCTTAGGCTAGTACTAGAGTCTTGATTAGCAAGTTTTGAAACCAGGAAGTGTGAGTCTTTCAAATGTTTTTTTTTTTTCAAGATTGTTGTGGCTATTCTGGCTCCTTTGCATTTGTATATGCATTTTAGGGTCAGCCTGTCAGTTTTTACTAAAAAAGACAAGGGTTTTTACTAAAAAAAGACAGATATTTTGATAGGGACTGCACTGAATCTCTAGATCAATTTAGGAATATTGCTTTGTTAACAATGTTAAGTTTTCTAATGCATGAACATGAATGAATGTCTTTCCATTTTATTTGATTTCTTCTCACAATGTCTTGTAGTTTTTGATGCACAGTCTTTTGTGCTTCTTTTGTTAAATTTATTCCTAAACATTTTATTCTTTTTGATGGTGGCTTGTGTCTTCTTTAAACAGGGTGACTTTATCATGAATGTTAACACTGCAGGAAATGTTCTGGGGAGCTTATTTTTATGGTTCTTTAGTTGTTCCCCTCTTCCTTTAGTTTTTGTACTTTGAATTTGCTTGAAACACGGCCCCTGTGTCATATGTATTAATTTGCAGCTACCACTAGGGCTTCTCCACAGTGAGGGAGATAAAGACTTTGGGGGAGAAGGGTTTTGGAGTCCAACAGACCTTTGTCCTGGTAAGCCTTTTACTGGCTGTGTGATCTTAAGCTAAGTTATTTCACCTGAGCTTATTTTTCATTTGTCAAGTGGGCTGCTGAGGATTCAGTAAGCCAAGTAAATGAAAGCACCTGGATTACTGCTCGCCCCCACTGGGCCCATTTCCTTGATCCATGTGATCTAACAGCCCAGTCGGAGACTTGTGGCTCCTTTTTTCTCTTTCCATCTTTTCATTGTGAACATTTAAAAAAACACAGCAGCACAGAAACACTGAAATCACCTTGTATTCCTGATTCTGGATTAATCTATTTTCTCTCTCCCTAGCACTACTTCTGGTCTGGTCAAGGGCAGTTTTGTTTTGTTCTTCCTTTCCATTTAATGATTTCTGCTCCCACTTCCTGCTTGTAATACTGCAGAATGTGTTGGTTTAACACTTCAACCCATCTGTCTTTAGCCAAAGAGGCAGAGCTGTGAAAACTGGGAATCTACTGCTTAGAAATAGGGTGGAATTTTACCTGTAGCTGCTCCCTAGCAGGATCTGTTACTTCAGTCTCCCGGACAAGTTCCTCCTCAATCTTCTCCTTTTCCTGTTTGTCTCTCCTTGAAGATCCAGATCCAGATCCAGCTTCCGTACTATCCTTTCCAGAAAGGGTTCCAATTCCCATCAGCTAGAAGGCTTGAGTTCCTTGCTGGTATCACTTTGCACTTTGAGCTGCCATATATGGTTAGTATAAAACTATAACAAAAAATAAGACCTGCCAGAGCACCACAGTAGTAGTATTCTAATTTTAAAAAACTTGGTCATAGCCAATATAATGTTCGGTCGCTCCATTCTTTTAACAGCTAGCACACTGCTGGACTCACGCTGCAATCTCTCAGCCTTCCAGGTTTTATTTATGCATATTTTCCTTTCCTTCAACCTGATGGCTCCAACTGACTTCTTGGCTGGCAGTTAGCAAAAACAGGAATGTACTGTTGCCCTACCTTTAAGACTTACACAGATAAGACCCTGGTAGTCCTCATTCTCATCACTCTTAAGATGAGGGTAATTAGGCCGGGCGAGGTGGCTCCCGCCTGTAATCCTAGCACTGTGGGAGGCCGAGGTGGGCGGATTGTTTGAGCTCAGGAATTCGAGACCAGCCTGAGCAACAGCGAGACCCCGTCTCTACTAAAAATAGAAAGAAATTATCTGGACAACTAAAAATATATAGAAAAAATTAGCCGGGCATGGTGGCGCATGCCTGTAGTCCCAGCTAATCCGGAGGCTGAGGCAGTAGGATCACTTGAGCCCAGGAGTTTGAGGTTGCTGTGAGCTAGGCTGATGCCAGGGCACTCACTCTAGCCTGGGCAACAGAGCGAGACTGTCTCAAAAAAAAAAAAAAAAAAAAAAAATGAGAGTAATTAGAAGACCTTGAAGGTCCTACATTTCAAGGTGTTAAATGGCTAATATAACTTCAGCTTTGACATTTTAGCTGGTACTTGTGGTACTTTGTTTTTCCCTGAACTTTGAACAAATTCACCAAAACCTATTTGTGAATTCTTTGTATGTAACAGTTAAGGAGGCTGTAAGCTAGTTTCTTTCTTCTGAATCCTAAGCATCAGGCACTTAAGCTGGTATATTCTAAGACAAAGATGTGACATCAAGAAGTGAAACAAAGTCAGGGTGTCTGTCTCACACAGTTTATTTAACAATAGGTAATAAGAAATCAAATTTAACAGTCTATACAGTGATCCAAAGTTCATATTTATAAGTAATCAACTTTAATTGCATGATTTACAACAGTTGAGGGTTTTTGCTTTCTATTTTCAAGTTTTACAGAAAGTGTGTGTGTGGGAGGGGGCAGGGCAAGGGGGAAGAAAGCAAGCAAAGAAACCCCAGGGGCATTTTGCATGTTAAAATCATCCCACCGGAATCGTTTCTTACCCTCTTTTTAATTTTTTCCTTTGTTAGATGTAAAAATAACGAAAAAAATTCTTTCAAGAAACAGAAACCACAATATATAATACATCAATTTGGCAGCTGCCCCTGTATATTTTTGAAAAAGTCATTTTTCTTTCTACATGTACAAATTATTTTAATACTTGAAGTTTTACGCTCAGACTTACAGAATAGAAAATTTTCTGGAGCACAAAAGTTGACTTGAGGGGAGGAAAGGGGGATTTTTTTTTTTTAAACATTTTTAAAAGAATGAACATCTTTGCACCCAGAGAAAAAAAACTGGTATTTTAATATATATTTATATATATTTATATATATAGAATGTAATTTTAAAGTAACATTAACCCCTTTTGTCCTCTGGTTTTAGAAATGTTCTTTTTTAACTCTTCCATAAAGTGAGGAAAATAGGGAAAAATGTCAACCATCTGCACCAGTAAATAATAACTATTAATATTACATATTTTCATTAATTTAAAAAAAATAATAAAACCTATTGGAGGTGCAAGGCAGGAGCATATGGTTGGCTTCACAGGCCTCAGCCTCCTCCCAGTGCACACGTGAACCACACACACAAGTGGGAAAAGGCTGGTGGTAACCCCAACCATAACAAAAATATATTCTTTGTATTTCTATTATCCCTCAGGTTCATCTTGCATGTTTGCTTTAAACCACAAACGGCTACTGCGCAGTTCTTATGTGTTCCAAGGAAAATTGTCTTTTAGGCTAAGAAAGATTCAAAAAAATTGTTTTCAGTACAAAAAGTCTTAAGAGAAAATAATTTTTTTGCTCCCAAAATACTACAAGGTGTCTCTAGTGTATGTCTAGTGTACTCTGTGAGAGGTTTGAATTCAAGTCTGAGTTATCGGTGCTGAGTCCCAGGTCCGTGGCGCTTGCACCATGGAGGTTTGCCATGCCTGGATTGTTAGCAAGTTGAGAAAGCATTGAATTCTGGTCTGGGCTGGCAAAATGCCCTTGTTCCATGGGGTTGGCCTGGGCAGCCACCAGTCCAGGATGTGGGGAACTTGTCTGTGGGGAAACGTGGTGTGGAGAAGGCTGAGGCTGCATCCTCGGGGATGGGCTGGAATGGGGGGGCTGGGACTGTGGCCGTGGAGAAGGGACAGGCTGGGGAGAGCGTACTTGATTGGAGAGAGGATTGGGGATCTGCTGGCCTTGCAAGTGTGGGGACTGGGCCTGATTTGGGAGCATATGCTGTTGGGGGCTCATGGGGTTGGGTTGAGCAGGGGACCCCATCTGTTGCTGAAGGAGTCGCTGCTGATAGGCCTGTAGACTGGCGCCTGCCTCTGCTCCCAAGGCCTGGGGGAGCTGGCCCATCTGTCCCATATTCCCTTGTTGCATCTGTTGCATGTGATGCTGCATCCGCTGCTGCTGCTGCTGTTGCTGTGGGGGGTAGCCAACTCCTTGGGGTTGCTGGAACTGGTTATGGTTGGCCATTCCAGGGCCTATTCCTGGCCCTGCTCCCTGTTGCTGCTGCTGCTGCTGCTGTTGCATCATCTGCTGACGTCTTAAGATGTCTCGAAACTGTGAAGGCATGGTGTTGTGATTCATGTTCATTTGCTGAGGTTGGGGGCTCATCCCTCCCATGGGTGGCTGGAGTTGCTGCTGTGGTTGCTGCTGGGGCAAGGCAGCCCTCTGCACGCCTGCCTGCATGGGATTCATGTTCTGCATGGCTGGATTGGAGTGGACCCCCTGCTGGCCTGGCATGGTAGGTGGCTGCAGCCCTGGCTGCCCCTGGGGCATGCCAGGCTGCCCAGGGAGGGGTTGTGGATTAGAGTTGGCATACTTGGCAGCCCGCTGCTTGATGAACGCAGCCAATAGCTGAGGGTTGGCGTGAAGGATACTAAGCACCTGTTGCTGCTGTAAGGGAGAGCTGGGAGACCTGAGAGTCCGCAAAAGGTTTTGTAAGGCTTGTTGAGACACAGTGCCTGGTTTGAGTGGGCTCACACCTACCTGGCCCAATCCTGGTTGTGGAGCCATGTTCAAAGGCTGACCATGCTGGGCCACTGACATCATGGCTGGCCTTGGCATCCCGGACTGTAGTTGCTGGGGCTGAGGCAATCCTCCTTGGGCCCAAGGTGGCTGTTGTTGCATCCCTGTGGGCCCTATCCCTGGCTCCAGATGCCCACTGGGACCTCTGGCCATTGGAGGTGGGTTCATACCCATGGAGGACATGGGAGTCAGCTGGGGCATCTGGTGCTGGATTGGCCTTTGAAATATTTGCACATGGGCCATCTGACGCTGTGTCTCAGCTGCCCTCTGAATCTGCATTGCCATTTCCACTGCTGCAGGTGGGGGCCCTGGAAGGGGTGGCTGAGCAGTCTGAGGTGGGGTTGGAGGAGTCACCTGGCCAGCTGCCTTACCCTGGGACACAGGGCCAGCAGCCTGTGTCCTGGGCAAGTAGGGTGGCATGCTGCTGGGAGGAGTGGGCTGAGGCTGAGAGGTTGGCTGGGGCTGGGGCGTCTGAGGGGTGGTCGGTTGTTGGCCCGTTGGTGTGGTTGGCGTGGCAGGAGTAGGGGAGGGTAGGCCCTGTTGCTGTCCCACCACACCAGTCCGCTGCATGCTGGCCATCCTCCTGCGGAGCATCTGGGCCTGCTGTAGCCGGTGCTGCAGCTGCTGCTGCCGGAGCTTCTGCTTGATGTTTAGGCAGAACGGCACGGGGCACTTATTCTCCTGGCAGTGCTTGGCATGGTAGCAGCAGAGGGCAATGAGCTGCTTGCAGATGGGGCACCCGCCATTGGTTTTCCGTTTGCAACCCTTGGTATGCTGCACAACCCGCTTCATCTTCTGGCAGGAGGGCAGGGAGCAGTTGGCATTCCGGCACTGGCAGGCATGGACCAGAGACTGGATGCAGCGCTGGATGCTTAGGCGGCGAGAATCTCCAGGGCTCTGCGTGGCTGCAGCCTGCTGGTTGTTGCTCTCATCATCTAAGCCAAGACCCAGTTTCTCCATTTTGTGGTCATGGTTTTTAGTGTTATAGCAGGTAATACACAAATCATAATCCTGGGGAAAAGACACAGGAAACACAGGTAAACACTCCAAGATTTAAGTCATTCAAAAGCATTTCAGATATCCCACTTGTGCTACAACAGCCCCTTTTATAGAACAAAACTAGCCTCTGCAGCTCTGCCACTCAAACATGAAGCCAGGCCCCTCCCACCCCGAGGCCTATATAACATGCAGCTGCATCACCTCACAGACAATCGGAACCCTGCAGACCCTGCCTCCTACCTCACAGACAGTGCAGTGCCAGCGTGTCTCCACGTGGTGCTTGCATTCATTGCAGGTGTAGACAAAGCGGTCCTGGCTCTGTGTGTGCAGCTCCACCAACATGCACATGGTAGACCACTGGGCTCTTCGGAGTGAAGAGAACTCCAGGTGCTTATCCCTTGCAAGGGTAAGAAATGCATCCCGACCATCCATCAGATCGCAGGGTATGAGAGGGTCAGGATCAACGATGGGAGGCAGGGAGTTGGCGGCAGGCCCAGCAATGAGGCGGATCACAAAGAAGACCTGCAAAACAGAAAGTCTCATTCCAACTCTGGACCTAGAGCACCGCCACAGAAGACAGGTCAGTGAGACTGGACACCAATGAGATGGGTGCACAGAGTTTCACAACCACACCACTCTCCTCCTGCTTCACATCCTGTGGTCTTTTCTACCTTATTCAACAATTCCTTTAAGAAGGGTCTAGTTCAGGTACATGCACAGTGGACAGGTCTTGCCTCAAGCAGTCTACTTTAAGGCCCATGCAAATAAGGCAGGGAACTGCCCAAGATGACAAGTAACCCATAGTCCTTGACTGGAACATAAGGACCAATGTTAGATGGTGGCATTGGGTAAAGGTTAAGTTGCCTTATTCTTTAATGAGGTCAAAGAAGAAAAGGAAAAAAAAAAAATCAAATTTTATTTAAAAAGAAAGAAAAATTAAATTTCCTGAGTGAAAAACTGTACTACGGTTATGTAGAGGACGTCTTCTTAGAAGGTACTGGCTAAGGCAGGGCATGGTGGCTTATACCTGTAGCCCCAACAATTTGGGAGGCTGGGCTGAGGCAAGAGGATTGCTTGAGCCCAGCAGTTGGGAGGCTACAGTGAGCTATGATCGCACAACTGCACTCCAGCCTGGGCAACAGAGCAAGATCCTAGCTCAGAAAAAAAAAAAAAAAAGATACTGGTTAATAGAGATAAATCTACTTAGTCCTTGTTGGTGAAGCAGTAAAATTTTTGTTCACTTAAGTTTGAAAACTCATAACCACCACCAAGTCCCATAACCATTAGTGTACAAAGGGTGCGACAAGCTGGTATTATGTATATGTAATTGAAATTAGTCATATATAACTATAAAGTCTTATTAAACAAACTAAAAAATATTACCTGAAGAAATCAGGAACTTCTAATAAACTGCTGTACTGCCTACTACATTCTACCAGTTTTTGGGACACTAAAAATCTACGCAAACTGGCAGTAACACTTGCAATGTACGCGGACAACAGTATCTGCTGCTTTTGTCCCCCTATAGCTAGGCCAATACCTGAATTTATAACCTATACAGATAAAGTCGTAGAATGTGTCCACAAATCAAGTCAAACTCATGATAATATATTCTAAGGGCCTTTTCCACTGCTGTTATGCTAGAAGTTTGTCAGATTAACTATAGCTTGAAATAGCTAATAACTATTAATTGTTAATAATTATTACCTTAGCTTATTGTAGCCTTGAACTGCTGAGCTCAAGTGATGCTCTCACCTCAGGCCCCGAGTAGCTGGGACTACAGGCATGCGCCATAATGTCCATCTTAATTTTTTGTAGAGATGGGTTTTTTTTTTATGTTTTTTGTTATGTTGCACAGGTTGGTCATGAACTCCTGGCCTCAAGCAATCCTCCTGCCTTGGCCTCCCAAAGTACTGGGATTACAGACATTATCCACTCACACATCTTACACTTTTAAATAAGGCACAATCTAACACAATCTAGATTTAAAACACAGCTGCATAGCTAAAGCAAACTGAACATTTCTTGTTCTACTACCTACCCTAATTACCTCTTTTTTCCCTAATTGCCCCTCAAATGGTTTCTTTCTTCTGAATCTCAAATGGTCTGGTGCTCACATCATAAACACCAATTGGAGTGGGCAGTTTTTGAAAAACCCTGTCCTGTTTGTTTTCCAGCTGCTGGTGGCTGCATCTTACCTCTTTGTGTTTCTCCATGGTGGCATACAGTTTCTGCGAGAGGTCATTGGATACATTGGGCATGCCGGGCTTCTTCTTGTTGCCCCTACTCAGGCTGCTCTTGTTTTTGCTGGTTTTCTTATTATTCTTCTTTTTAGCATTCTTGCTGTCTCCCTTTGTCACCTGCCGGGTAGCACAAAGGAGACAATAAAGTGTTAAGTTTTTGTTAAGAATTGACTTAGAAATAACACTGAAGGTAAAAAGACTCTCCTTTCTATGAATTGTAGCTTATGCTTATATCTTATTTCACTAGCAGCTCACTTCACATATTCTCTCTCCTTTCAAAGTTGTTATTTATGGTAAACTAATGTTCACAAATATATTTGACCTAATTTTTTTCTCAGTGAAGATGACCTTTCATTGAGGCAATGACAGCTTAGGAGTGTGTAGACCTTGTTGATGGAGCACATCCCAGATTTGAGAATAGGGAACGAGGAGTGGGTGGCAGAGTGGGGTACAGTGTATGGCAGTGGGGAGCCAAAAGACCTTGGCTTTACTGCCTTTTGCTCATATTCTAAAATTTTATGAGCCTACTAAACCTTGCCCCCCAACACTCATACCTTATATTGACAACTAGTCTATCAATGAATTTGAACAAAGCTGTAAGAATTTGTAAACGGACTATTTAAGAGTGACTTTATAAGTCTGATTCAATGGAGGTAATTCTACATATGCTATAGGGAAATGACTGACCAGGTTCTAAGGCAGGTGCTATATGGGAGACAGGCTGGTTTTGGATAGCTAAGAACGGTTTTTACACTTCAAAAGAGTTGTGTTATTTTTTTTTTAAAGGGGAAAGAAAAAGACTATGCCACAGATGGTATGTGGCCCACAAGGCCCAAAATATTCATAATCTGGTCCTTCACATAGGTAATTTTCTATCAGTTTTTTTTTTTAGGATTTCATTTGCTTTTTTTCCCCCTCAGTTTACATTACTCAGACTCTGAGATACCATTTTAAAAGGGGGTCTTGATGCTAAATAGGTTTGAAACCACTAAAATAGAATCCTAGTAAACTTTCTAAGCCATAATTTCTTGCCCAATTTAAAGAGCTGTTTCATACCTGAGAACTTTAAAACTAAATTGAACATTTAAGCTCATTTCTGGATTATACAATTAGAATTAAGGTAGAAGATGAAAAGGAACTAACGTCCTTACATCAGTGCTTTCATTGCTGGTATTTTCCTCTCGCTTCCTCTCTTCTTCCTCCTGTTCCAGTTCTTTAATGCTTTCTTCCAAAACATTGGGCCAGAAATCACCCTCAAAGTAAGGTAATTCCTTTGCACTTGTTAATCGATCTTCAGTAGCTTGTTTAAAAATATCCTGTAAAAAAATCCATGTACAAATAGGTATTTCTATTTTTTATAAAACATTGATTATACAAGCACTCACAACTAACTGACACAAGAAACATGAAAGATTAAAATGTCTTCAGAAAGCTGGCAGAGATTCTATACCCAGTACCTAATTCTATACCATATGCTAGGGAGGTATTTAATGTCATAAACAGTGCAAGGGCTGGTCTGAGTACAGTGGTGTCTAACAATAAACCACAACCAATTACAGATTTCTCTGTTCCTTCTCCATTCCCACTGCTTAAGCTGACTAGCCTTTAAAAAAATAAAAGAAAAAGAAAACAAGCAAAGATCAGTGAAAAGTCCTGGTCTGAAGTCAGTATTTCTAATTTTCTCTTTCCTCTGCCTATGAAGATGGAGATTATCTGCCTTTATATAACCAAATGGCAAATTATCTTGCCAGGGATCAATGTCAGAGGGCTTCAGAAGCATCATTCACACAGCTTTAACTGAGAGTTGAAAATGACTAAAACCTATTATGTCATTAAGTATGAGATGTCCGACTTCCGTAACTATTAAGTTTGACAGTTGGTATCTCTGACATTTCACTTGACACTTCTTGTTTTCTTTTTATTGTGAAAGTACATTTTCATTCTTTCAAACACATAGTTTGACTTGCATCTTTCAAAGTTTTTTTAAAAACAATTTTTGCAAAACCATAGGTAAGTCAAAAACTTGTGACTAATGAACACACAGTTCTGTTCTGGTGATTTTAGTCTTAAAAATGAGCCACGTGGGTGACCTGAGACCAAAGAGAATAATAATCAGCTAAAATCTATAGAAGCAAATCCATTTCAACCCTATGCATAAATTAACAAGGTTTGACATTACTATTGCAACAATATTAGACTGCTGAAAACAAAATCGACAAGGTAAAAAAGCTGGATAGATGGATACCACATAAATAAGCGTCAAAAAAAAAAAATCGAGACCTGCCTTTCTTTGCTGTCACGACATAAAGACAAACCGTTTTTACACCTTATTGTTATCTGTAATAACAATGGATTCTTTTTGACAATCACAAGCATTCAACACAATGGTTATTAAATAAAGTGCCAAAACATAGTCCAAAACTGAATATTCATCAAAAAAAGGTAATGGTGTCTGTTTAGTGTCCAGCACTGGTATTATCCACTACGGCTTCATGAAACCTCAACTGATTACAGCAGGTGTCTACTACAACAAGTTGGACGAAATCATGAGGATGCTTTTCATTAAACAGATTGGGCGGCAGAGACAGGCCAAGACCACATGTCACACAAACAACTTTGCTCAAAATTACAGAGGCTAAACTTAGTAACTCTGTCATCCACCATATCCACCAGCCCTTGCACTGACTACCACTTTTTACAAGGAAAAATATTCAATTCTCAACAAGCTGTAAATAATGCTTTTCGTGCTTTCATTGAGACCTACTCTCCACACTTCTTCACTGTTGATATCAACAAGCTACTATTAAGATGACAAAACTGTGTCGATAGTTTAGGCACAAACTTTGATTAATTGCACTGCTTCTTGTTTAAGATGTAGCAAATAAAACTTCTGATTCAAAATCAGACATTTCAGTCTACAGCCATACCACCCTGAACGCGCCCGATCTCGTCTGACCAAAATCAGACATTACAAATATAATGACCTAATACAAATACTGGAAACTGTATCTGCTGTAGAATGATGTGCTGGGCTGCTTGGGAAAACATCCAGTTTATGTAGGTAGTTCAAGTTCATATCAAGAGACAGCCTACATTCATGAATGTTTAAAATAACATGGCTAGTAGGAATACATTTTTTATTGGTTACATGTTCAAAACAGATTTCTTCAAAAAACCTAGTTTTACTTTGAAAAATTGTGAATACACAAAATAAAAAACCTATCAAATTAGCATAATTTTATGAATTACACGGAAGATGTAGAACACCACCACCAAGATTAGTACATTTCCAGATCTACTGTCTTTCTCCCCCATGCTCCAACTGACCTTATAGTCATGGACAATGCGCTCTGAGACAGCTTTGTCAAGCATCTTTTTGTACCATTCCTGCAGTCGCTTGGGCTTTGGAATCTTCTGGTCAGGAGGATGGCAGTGGAAGATATAGTCATCTCCCTCACTTGGTGGACATGCCCAAATATGCCCTGTTGTGTATCTAACAACACAGAAGAGGAATGTTCGATAGAAAAGATCATCCATTTTAGACAGAATGCTACCCTTTAAACCATAAGGTGGAGCCAATACTGAAACAATGATTTCTCCTAAGATAACACAAAACGTTTAACCCAGCATCAGATCAAAACTGAGGCCAGCACTAAGCATAACCCATGGCACTAATAATGGATCTCACAATGCCTGCTACTTTTTGGATGCCACAGAGGAGTGCTGAGAATTTCTATAGTAGAGAGAATAACTTAGCCCCAAATCCCAAATTTGCATTTTAGGGCTGAATTAAGATTACAATGCAATGGAAAATGAACCTACTTTAACAAGAGACCTAAATGAAAGGAAAATTGTAAAGCGTAATAACCTGCAAGATGCAGTACTGAATATTCTCAAGGACACATGTACTTTAAAAGTGAGAAACATATCCCCAGAGCTTAGTTGTTTTTGGTCTTGATATGTAGGTATAAAAGAATCAAATACACCAAGATTCTGCCCTCAAATGATTAATAAACAAAAACTTCAAATCAACGTATCCAATGGCTTAACTGAAGAAAAAACAAACAAAAAAACCCACCAAAAAACCCCAAACACCTCATCTGGGATGTTTGGAACTAGGGCTAAAACATCCATTTTTCTTTCCTATTGACAACATTTACTTCAAAGGGCACCAACAAATTTGAGATGATAATTCTGCTAGATGGGAACCAAGATTGGGGGTGGGGAAGGGCAAAAATTACATATTTGCACATTTTAACAATAGCACACTAATTGTTTTTAAAAGAACATTCATTATCAATATGCTTACCCTAATTTCTTGACATATTCTAAATATCCAATTAGAATTTCATGATAGACTGCAGTCCTCAAGCATTTAGGACGGAAGAAATGAACACTATCGAGGTAAGATATGTATACTCTCCTATACCAAATGGGAGGAAAAAAACAAGTCAAGTCACACAATGAGTTCTTGTACTATATGGCTAAAACACCTTCTTGCTCTCCTGTGCTCTTTGCCCATGTTGTCATTTGTAATGTTCACTACAGTCAGATGAGTGACTTCACTGTGAACCCCCGTAGGGAAGTTTAGTGAACCTGTGACTTCATTTTCTTTTCTTTTCTTTTTTTTTTTGAGCCAAGGTCCCACTCTATTGCCCAGGCTACAGTACAGTGGCATCATCATAGGTCACTGCAGCCTCCAACTCCTGGGCTCAAGCCTCCCGAAGAGCTGGAATTACAGGTGCTCATAAACACACCCATCTAATTTTTAAATTTTTCTGTAGAGACTGAGTCTCACTATGTTACTCAGGCTAGTCTTGGCCTCAAGAGATCCTCCAGCTTTGGCCTCCCAAAGTGCTCAGATTACAGGCATGAGCCACAGCGCCCAGCCTTCATTTTCTTTTTAGCAACCAGCAGTACCTGGCACATACTATATCAATATTTGTTGATCCCAATAAATTCTGGTACCATTCTTACTGAGGCCTTTGTACTATTTTTAGAAACAGGAAATTCTAAACCATGTATTACCTCATTTGTATAACATTTTTTTACATAACTCCCAGAGGGGTACTTATAATCCAGGTTTAAGTCTATTTTATAAAATGTAGTTAGAGTGATTCTCATTTCCAATGTCAGGCTGCTATTCATACTCTTTTATTACTATGACCACAGGAGAACAGCACTGTTTTGTCTATTTTAGGATTGGATTTTTAATTTGTTTTACTTAAATACTACTACTTTTCCACTTATTACAACTTGAACCCCCCACCCCCACTGGAGGGGCTAGCCATAGTCAGCCAGTCATACCTCTGGTTGGGTGGAGGGCAGTCAGAGCCGTACTCCTGAACATGCATGCCAAAGAAGCACAAGTCAACGCCATCAATCTCTTCAAAGGCAAAGAGGGCTTTGGTTCGGTATGGAAAGGATTCTGCCATCTCTCCACTGTCTACAAACCTATATAATTCAGGTTGAGAGAAGAGGACAACATTAACTCATACAGACTGGAATCACCAACAGTAACTATGTACAAGAGATTGTGGATCCACAAGAGAAAAAAGGGGAAATCACTAGATACCTTGCTTTCATGCCTGGTTTGACTTCCACAGTTTTGTCTGAAGCATGAACTACCCTAACAGTGACCTCTCCTGACTCAGGGTGATTTTGTCGCCTCAGAAAGTCATTTACACGATTCTCCAGAAAGGTGCCAAGCCTGGTAGATGGCAACCCTAGGAACGTAAAAGTTACAAGTTACCAAGGTGCAAATTTATTACTGTCAGTCTTAAAGGTTCAACCTCAAATCTCATTTGTGCTTTTTCTCAATGCAAACAGGATAACTTCCTGTTATTTTATTTATTAAATAAAAGATGGGGTCTCACTCTATCACCCAGACTGGAGTGCAGTGGCATGATCATCAGTAACTGTAGCCATGAAATCCTAGGCTCAAGCAATCCTCCTGCCTCAGCCTCCCGACATGCTGATTATAGGTGTAAGCTACTATACCTGGCTATATTCTTCGTATAAAACGTTCTGCCAATTTGCACTATCATACTTGGAATGATACGGAGAAGATTTAGCATGGTCCCTGTACTAGTATGATAAGGCAAGTCTTTGGTATATGTGCTGCTAAAACAGGCACAATACTCAATAATATCTAAATGTCATTTCCCCTAACTTTTTATTATGAAAAATTTCCAGTTGTCAGAATAGTTAAAAAAAAATATGGAACAATAAACGGCCATTGCACTTTGACTAGATTGCAATTATATTTTAAAATAACAAAGGTTGGCCAGGCACGGTAGCTCAAATCTGTAATCCTAGCATTCTGGGAAGCCGAGGTGGGTGGATCGTTTGAGCTCAGGAGTTCGAGACCAGCCTGAGCAAGAGCGAGACCCCATCTCTACTAAAAATAGAAAGAAATTAGCTGGACAACTAAAAATATATAGAAAAAATTAGCCAGGCATGGTGGCACATGCTTGTAGCCCCAGCTACTCGGGAGGCTGAGACAGAAGGATTGCTTGAGCCCAGGAGTTTGAGGTTGCTGTGAACTGGGCTGATGCCATGGCACTCTAGCCCAGGCAACAGAGTGAGACTCTGTCTCAAAAATAAATAAATAAATAAATAAAAATAAAATAACAAAGGTTGAACATTTTGAGGAACATTACAGAAATCAAAGCAATCTGTAAGTCAGAAAAATACTACAAAACAAAATACTACATTGAGATTGTAAGTGTCAATTACTTGCATGATAAAAATCTTTGACACCCTCCCCTGACAATGGAAAAGATCAGGTAAGGGCAAAATGGAGCCCTCATAAATGGTATAGACTAAACTGAGGGAATCACTCATGGGACAGCAATTCTGGCCAATCATTTTCACATCTGGCCCCATAAGGAATATGTCCCAAATAAGGAAAAATATAGTGAAAACACATCTTATGCATTTAATAAATCCTTTTCTTGAAAAATTTTTTTCTAAGGTCTAATGAATTTCCCACCAAAAAGTATATTACAATTCAACTTTAAGTAGATTATAAACAATTATTTTATTTTTACTCTGATTAAAAATAATGGAATTCTTTTTGGATAGTTTCTTCTCCATTAGACTTCAGAAGTTTTGCCAAGATTTACCTGTAAAGATGGGAACTTACTTTTAGCAGAAAACTTATTTTCTTTCCTAGTTCGTGCAGTTTTCTTTAAACAGCCATCACAAACAAATCTAAAATGTAAATCAAGACTTTGTTTACATAACTTAAAGAAGCCTTATGTGTATAACAAAATCTATTGTGTAAATAAAATTAAAATTCAAAAGACAATCTGGTACAAAATTTTCCATATTTCTATGAAAGAGTTACAACCAATACATACAGAGCTTTCAGAAATCAGTAAGAAAAAAGATAACTTAATGGAAAAACAGGCAATAGACATGAAGAAATGTGATTACAATTTAAGACAGGAATGTTTCTTTTTGGCCCAATCATATTGGCTAGAGTTAAGTGTCAGTACTCCTTTTACGTTAGTGGTTGGAATGTACACTTTGAGAGCAAAACCAATACATTTAAAATATATTATCTCTTTGTTCCTGTAATTATATATGATGTGTGTAAGTAGAGTTTCTTGCAAAACCTTGAGACTACATAAATGTTCCTCAAAGTAAATAATTAAATGGGTTATAGTAAATTATAGACTACTAGGCATCCATTAAAAATGCAGCAGACCTATTTCAAATGTACACAACCTATAAGATGGAGAAATTTAAAAAATTAAACACATACAAATCAAATATATTTTACTGATTTATATATTTCATATAATACTAAAGGAGACTATCTCCAACAAGCTGACTGATCCTAAATTGCAAACATCACAAGTCTCTTAAATCATTTTTTTTACCAAACCTGAAATTAAGGAAAGCACTAAAAGGGCATACTTAAAGACAACTTACACTGAAAATTAAAAAGTTTCCACTAAATATTACCTATATTGCAATTTTTCTTAGTATTATTTTCTAGAAATTTGCTAATTAGACCCCTCTTTCCTGTAACCTCCAAACCAGTACCAACAAGCAGTCTAAGAACAGAGCAGAAGACGGTATGGAGAACCAAACCTAATGAGAGGCACTTGATGCCCTAGATTCCCTCTTCCTTGGAACAGAGCTGGAATCAGCCCCATTCTTGGGAGAAGAAGAAGTGGTCTCTCTGACTCTCGCTGGTCAATTATACTTTTAACTGCAGCTATGTAACCTGTTGTCCCCAACCCCACCAACAGATATTTAAATCAAACACTTACCAGGCTCACAATTTAGTATAACATTCATAGCGTGTTTTCTGAGGTAGGAATAGAGGTGCATCCCCCTATACGTGTACCTTTTAATTTTTCTACAGCAGTATAAGTAATATTCAATGTGCGAAATTCAACTACATCTAACACTTGCTAGTTTCCAGATACCTTACCGACAGCATTGACTTTTTTTTTTTTGAGACAGAGTCTCGCTCTGTTGCCCGGGCTAGAGTGAGTGCCGTGGCGTCAGCCTAGCTCACAGCAACCTCAAACTCCTGGGCATAAACGATCCTACTGCCTCAGCCTCCTGAGTAGGTGGGACTATAGGCATGTGCCACCATGCCTGGCTAATTTTTTCTATATATATATTTTAGTTGGCCAGATAATTTCTTTCTATTTTTAGTAGAGACGGAGTCTTGATCTTGCTCAGGCTGGTCTCGAATTCCTGAGCTCAAATGATCCACCAGCCTCGGCCTCCCAGAGTGCTAGGATTACAGGCGTGAGCCACTGCGCCCGGCCAGCATTGACTTTTGATGAAAAATAACTACAATATAAATTTAAATTTCCTAATCCAAGCAAAAATTTTTAGAGATACGAACTTTGAAGATATGATATAGCAAAGAAGAAAAAACTTGTTAATATTCACGAGGATATACGAGAAAATACTGAAATAAGGCTTACCCAAGTGGCCAGATGATCTCATGATGAAGAACACATATCTGATGCATCTTTCTTCCACACTCTATACATTCAACAAACCTGGAAATACAGAGCCAATTTCAAGATTAATCCCAAAACCTTAACGAAATGAAAACTTCCATTACTTCCTGTGATTTCTGACAATTCAGAAGATAGCCAAGGTCATGGCCAAAGAATTGAAAAAAATAGTTCTAACAAAGTTTTTATTTTCAAAAAACTCTTTAGTGTTGCAGGTAGAGCCAATTTCAAAAGCAATTAAATTCAGTAATTAAATGTGACTGTGGAAAAATGGTAGCAGAGAAAGATCACGGGTGTCAAAACTTCCAAATGAGTCTGACACCATTCCATCCATTTTAGGAATACCTAGAAAACGTACATTTCAGTGCTCCATGCTCTCAAAGGCCTCACTACAAACTAAGGGATTATGAATTGTGAACTGAAAATGCAGAGGGTAACAGGGATGGAATACATAGCAGTGAGCAGACTGGGCCGATAAAACACTAAAGCAATAACTCAATTTAGTGAAATGTAAATAAATACTAACTGTAATGTAGACTAATAGCCTTAGTACTTGAATATATTCCACATTTTTACCACCTATGTTGGGTATATGTTATATAGATTTAGCCCAACAATGCAGAATCATCTGATTGGTCATAAAAATCCAGAGAATGAAAGGAAGACGAAAAGTCTAAATGTGCTGAGTATTCAAGGGGAACTACTTACAGTTCTGGATCCAGTGTGTCATTTTTTCTCTTGGAAAATTGTTCTTTATTTATTGTACTAAGGAGAGAAGAGGGACACAATGAGAAAAAGTGATAAAGATGAGCAATCTGACCGCAGTTCTAACCAAAGGGTACAAATCTTACACTATAAATGGATGATTTACATCCTCTAAGATTATACATTTAACATTTAAGCATTCCTGACTTACAAAATGCATGTGAGGGAATAGGACTTAATAATTATATCCCCTTATAGGAGGAAATCAGAAACCCAGGAAGAACTAGAAACATTAGTTCTTTCTTTTTAAATACTGCCTACTATTCTCAATGTTATTAATAGTTATACCTTTTTATGGTGTAATGTTCCTAGACTGAGCCATGAAGGATAAAGGTGTGCATAGGGGGAATTAAATCACTATTTAAGAATACCTTTTTTTAGGGGGAAGTGGGGTGTAGGTGTGGTGTCTTGCTCTGTTGCCCAGGCTAGAATGCAGTGCCACGATCATAGCTCTCTGCATCTTCTAACTCCTGGGCTCCATAATCTCTTACCTCAGCCTCTAGAGTTAACTGGGACTATAGGCACCTGCCACCAGGTGGCTAATTTGTTTTGTTTTTTTGTAGAGACAGAGTCTCACTATGTTGCTCAGGTTTGTCTTAAACTCCTGGACTCAAGCAATCCTCCAGCCTTAGCCTCCCAAAGTGCTGAGATTACAGGCGTCAGTCACCACACCTGGCTGTTTTTGTTTGTCTGAGACAGAATCTTGCTCTGTTACCCTGGGGAGACTACAGTGGCTTCATCGTAGCTCACTGCAACCTCAAATTCCTGGGTTCATGGGGTCCTCCTGCCTCAGCCTCCCAAGTAGCTGGGACTACAGGGAACACGTCATGATGCCTGGCTAATTTTTTTATTTTTAGTAGAGACAGGGTCTCAACTCTTGTTCAGGCTGGTCAAGTGATCCTCTTGCCTCAGCTTCTCAGAGCGTTAGGATTACAGGCGTGAGCCACCATGCCCCACCAACCAGCTATTTAAGAATACGCTTTCAGGCTGGGCGTGGTGGCTCACGCCTGTAATCCTAGCACTCTGGGAGGCTGAGGCAGGTGGACTGTTTGAGCTTAGGAGTTCGAGATCAGCCTGAGCAAGAGCGAGACTCCGTCTCTACTGAAAATAGAAAGAAATTATATGGACAGCTAAAAATATATATAGGAGGCGGGACGAGGTGGCGCACGCCTGTAATCCTAGCACTCTGCAAGGCCGAGGTGGGAGGCTCGCTCGAGGTCAGGAGTTTGAGACCAGCCTGGGCAAGAGCGAGACCCCATCTCTACTAAAAATAGAAAGAAACTATCTGGACAGCTAAAAAAAAAAAAAAAAAAAAATATATATATATATATATATATATATAAAAAAAAAAATTAGCCGGGCATGGTGGCACATGCCTGTAGTCCCAGCTACTTGGGAGGCTGAGGCAGGAGGATCGCCTGAGCCCAGGAGTTTGAGGTTGCTGTGAGCTAGGCTGACGCCACAGCACTCTAGCCTGGGCAACAGAGTGAGACTCTGTTTCAAAAAAGAGAAAAAAAGAGAAAAAAAAAAAAAAGTCTTAGAAACAGGATCTCACTCTGGGAGGCCGAGGTGGGTGGATCGCTTGATGTCAGGAGTTAGAAACCAGCCTGAGCAAGAGCGAGACCCCGTCTCTACTAAAAATAGAAAGAAATTATATGGCCAACTAAAATATATATATAGTAAAAATTAGCCAGGCATGGTGGCACATGCCTGTAAGTCTCAGCTACTGGGGAGGCTGAGGCAGTAGGATCACTTAAGCCCAGGAGTTTGAGGTTGCTGTGAGCTAGGCTGACGCCACGGCACTCACTCTAGCCCGGACAACAGAGTGAGACTCTGTCTCAAAAAAAAAAAAAAAAAAAAAAAAAGAAAAGAAAAAAAAGAAACAGGATCTCCCTCTGTCACCCAGGCTGGAATCCAGTGGTGTGATCACAGCTTACTGCAGCCTCAAATTCTTGGGCTCAGGTGATCCTCTTGACTTGGCCTCCCGAGTAGCTAGGACTACAGGCATACACCATTATGCTTGGTCAAGAAAATTTCAACATTAATACATGTTTCAGGGCAATTTTGAAGGACAAAACTCTGTACTTCATATTTTAAAATGTTACATAGCTTCCCATCCTGAAATCTAGCATACAACACTGCTCATGGCTTCACTACATATAGAAGGTAACAGTCTTACCATTCTCTACCTAGAGTCAACTTTAGGGAACCCCACTCTCATTGCGGTTAATCCTCCTTACAAAAATGAGGACATCTCTGAGGCCACATGCAGTGGCTCATGCCTGTAATCCCAGCACTTTGAGAGGCGGAGGTGCAAAAGTGAGGACATCTCCACATGTAAAACTGTTTCCTATACTAAGTTATAGCCTAGGGAGATTCACTCATCTAAGTTAATAGCATTTTCCCGAATAGCCTAAAGGCTTGCTACTCAAAGTGCAATCTGAAGAGCAGCTGCACCACAGAAAGACCTGGAAGCTTATAAGAAATGCAGACTCTTAGACTGACTAAAGACCTGCAGGATCAGGAGGGGATTTCTATACTCTTCAGAGTCAGGGATGTACTGCCCTCAGGTATACAACACTTGGCATGCCACCCCAGAGTTCCAACAGTAAGGCAGACGTCCATTCCTCCATCAGGGAAACCTACACTAGAGGTCACCTCCCTGATTTAGCCAAGGGTCAAAATATCTCAATGCTCAAGGTTCCCAGTATCTATTTTCCTAGACCAGCACCCATACCCTACTATACTGTATTTGTGTGGTGACTGAAGGGAAAGTGCAACTTTACAACTCAATTTGGAAAAAGTTTAACCAGTTTTCTTTGGAGGCCCTGATTTTGTACTAGTAATGTGACAACTCCCTATTTTTGTGGAATGTTATGAACAGCTTTCCTTTATTATAGGTAAATATGAATCTCTAAGAATACTAAAATTACATGAAACAGTACTTCTTTTTAACTACACAGTCTAAATTTATTCAAATTTAAAGATTACTACTACTATTAGGCAATTTAGGCTATACGCTGAGTTTGTGAAACTACAGAGTGTATCTGAGTCTCTTAAACCTCTCCATCACGTTAAATTCCATTCACTAGTATAGTGATTTAGGGCTTCTGTTAATCTACAAGAAGGGTGTAGGGTGGTTATTAGTTCAATTCTTCTCAAACTCAAAACAGTTAATTAACAATTAAGTTCTTCTCTTGCACTATCCTCCCAATTTTTAGAAGAAAAGCTATTTTTTAATTCTTTTAATATTATTTTTTAGAGACAAGGTCTTGCTCATCACCCAGGCTGGAGTGTAGTGGCCTGATCATAACTTAGTTTAGCCACAAACTCCTGGGCTCAAGAGATCCTCCCACTTCAGCCTCCTGAGTAACTGGAACTACAGGCACTACAGACACACACCACCACATCTGGCTAATTTTTAAATTTTTTGTAGAGATGGGTCTTCACTATGTTTTGCAGGCTGGTCTCAAACTGCTAGCCTCAAAGTACTCCTCCTGCCTCTGCCTCCTGAAGTGCTGGGATTTGGGACATGAGCCACCATTCCTGGCCTGAAAGTTTCTTTATAGAAGAAATACTTTCAGTATAGCTAAGATGACCACCTATATATAGTCTCTAGAGAAGTGCTGATTAACAGAATTTTCTGCTGTGATGGATTATGTTCTCTGTGTTGACCTCTAGCCAGAGATGGCTACTGGATACCTGAAACGTGAGTAGTACAACTGACAAACAATTTTAATTTTATTTACATTATTTATTTATTTGAGACAGAGTCTCGCTTTGTTGCCCCAAGTCGGGTACAGTGTCAACATCACAGCTCATTGCAACCTCTAACTCTTGGGTTCAAATGATTCTCCTGCCTCAGCCTCCTGAGTAGCTGCCACTATAGGCCCATGCCACTGTGCCTGGCTAAGTTTCTATTTTTGGTAGAGATAGGGTCTCTTGTTGAGGCTGATGTGGAACTCCTGAGCTGAAGCAATCCTCCTGCCTCAGCTTCCCAGAGTGCTAGGATTACAGGAGTAAGCCACTGCTTCTGGCCTTACTGTTTTTTTTTTTTTTTTTTTTTTGAGGCAGAGTCCTGCTCTGTCAGCCTGGCTAGAGTGCTGTGGCATCAGCCTAGCTCACAGCAACCTCAAACTCCTGGGCTCAAGCAATCCTTCTGCCTCAGCCTCCTGAGTAGCTGGGACTACAGGCATGCGCTAGCATGCCCAGCTAATTTTTTCTATATATTTTTAGTTGTCCAGCTAATTTCTTTTTATTTTTTAGTAGAAACGGGGGTCTTGCTCTTGCTCAGGCTGGTTTCGAACTTCTGAGTCCAAAGATCCGCCCGCCTCGGCCTACTCAGAGTGCTAGCATTACAGGCGTGAGCCACTGTGCCTGGGCAGGCCTTAATTACTTTTAATTTGTATTTAAATAGCCATCTGAGAGTAATGGCTACTACACTGGACAACACAGCTCAAGACCATTTAGAAAGAAGCCTGAGCATAATACCATGATAATACACTGAGAAGTAAGATAACACTTTTCAAAATAATGTAGCTACTTACGTTTGAGGCTGGGAAGGGTCATCCCCCAAAGAAACGCTCTCCCCTTGGATTTCATTGAAACACTTCTCACAGAAATGATACCTGTCGGCAAGAAGGCCATACTGGGGTGAACTGTTCCGTTCACACAACACAGCCCAAGCCAAGCAACGAAGCCACCAATCACAGCAGGCCAAGGAAGGGGACGGGAGCAGAGAGCAGGTCATCAACGGCGACAAGGACATTCAATGATGCAGATTTATGGGCCCCAGAGTTTGGGTTTTTTGTTTTTTTTGTTTTGTTATCAAAGCCAAGTGCAGACAACGACAAGCATGAGGGAGAAAAAAAAACACAAAACAAACGAAGAAATGAGGGATTGCAGGACAACAAAAAACATAAAAGCAAGACAGAACAACACAAAGCAGAAAGCCAAGGCAAAGCACAGATTAGCATTAAATATCTCAAATGGAATCACAAGTAGCAAATGATTACAGCAAATAAAAACAAAAGTTTGACTTACACAGACCCACACCCTTTCATTTCAGTAATTAATGCTATCTGATATAAACAATCAAAAGAAGGGAGGAGGATAAAGATACCAGGGAGAAAAGGACTGCTACTTTCAACACTACCTAAATACAGCAATCACTTCTGCCCACTTTCAAAAAAAAAAAAAAAAAAATCCACCATGGATAGAGTAGCAGGAAACAATAACCTAAAACAACTGAGGATTGAAACATACAAAAATTTCTTTTTGATCCCAAGGAAGCCGTAAGTAACAAAATAGTTTTTCACTGAAAAGCCCTGCACGAGCAGTTAAATACTGCCTACAGCCATCAAGTGACACATTTCAAAAGGCAGTGGTATGTGCAGGTACATGGCTAAACATGCCTTGGTACAAAGACTGCTGTTAAAAATCCAAAAAGGGTACAAATGTCAAGGTTGTAACAACATAAGAAAAGTTTCATGCCAGTTGTTACTTGCTTTTTTAAGCATAAAGTGCTTATAACAACTTGAGTCTCACTTTTCCTAGATTGCAATGAGTAAAATACTGGATTTTTACTCATCGTAAAATCAAAACATTAGGCCTACAAAGCATAAGGAGTACACCTAACTTTTTGCAAATAAAACAAAAAGTGTAAGTAACTTATCAAAGCTAGAAACACATCTGTAGCACACAAGTTCAGCAAAAACCAATAACATGGGCTTGGTGTAAGTAAGGGTATTAACTGCCCAACCTTGCTATTACTATATCAGAGCCCCAAACACCCTATGCTAACTATATTGTAGGCCAATTACTGAAAACAGGAGACAAATCGTGGTTAAGAAAGATTAGTGAAGTGATTTCAGCTATTGGTGTAGCGTGAGAAAAAAGGCAGAAATGCCTAGTTTATTTAGGCACTGTCATATGCAAGTCTTTGTAGGGAAAAGTCAGGTGCAGATTTTGGAGGTTTTCCTTTTAATTTGCTTAACAGAGGAAAAGTAAATACTTTGGAATCCTGTTTTCATGTTCCAAGAACAACAATTTAGGGATAGGCAACACATAAAAAAGGGAAACATTTCCAAAAAGCAGTCTAATAGGCACTAGTAGTTAAACATTTTCTGGGGAGTTTAATCTCCTCAGTTTTGCCTTGGTCTGTGGTGAGTACTAAAAGCCCAGGAGAAAGAGAAGTGGGGCCTGGGGTTCCTCCCTGCTAAAAATAAGGGCCCAGACAACTGATGCAATGCTAATTTTTGATACAAAATTTTATAATTCTGCTAAGAAAGGCAGACGGCAAAGAAGGGAACTTGTGCTGTACAGCTGTTTTCAAGCAAGTTACACATGAACCATGACTGTATGTGTGCTGGTCCATCCGCATGCACTCCCTAGACATGTGGACATATGGGCCAGGGTCCACATGTAGTCGGGCTTACCTGTTCTGATAACTATAATAAGTGGCATCACGAGGGATTGTGCACAGTTGTTTGCCGTAGCAACACAGTGTCTGTGGAGAGAACTCCAACTGCAAAAGAAACCATTTGTCAAATAGCACAGAGGCCTTAAGGACAAGCTAGAACAATCACAATGGCAAAGCATAAACAAAAATCAGTGATGTCTTTAGTTCTTATTTATGTTAACCATAATGGGCTATTTCCTATTTCAGTTTCCAAAAACCATTCTAAGTTTACTCCTGTATTATTTCATCACTCTGAGGTAGGCTTAGCAGTCATATCCTTCTACCACTTTACCAAAGACCCAACAGGACATGTAGACCTCAAGAATGTGAATTGGTATGCACAGGAAAACCAATATATCCTGAGCAATGTGCATACACAGCTGACCATGATAAAGCCCCAACTCCGTATGAGCTTACAGTCTGATGATTCATTATTCTAATTGGTCAAGTTTTCCATAAAATCCAGGTGTACCAAAAAGTCTTTATAGTAAGTCCACTCCATATAAACAGATAATATTGTGGTATGTGCAAATAAGTCTAAACAAATGCATTAAAGAAAAGGCCGTGTCAATGCCAGAAGCAGAATATTCCCTTATGCCATCAGTATATTCTAGGTATCCTAGAAAAGTTAAAGGCATGTCTGAAAACCATTTCTTACCTTTCTGCCACAACAATATCCAAGACTTTGCATGACTGGATCAATTTCTTGTTCAAAGACCTCAGATAACTTGGAGCAGTATTTATATACCCGTGATGTTTTCCGATTATATAACCAGGCATTGTTGAACATAAGCCAAATATCATCCACGTATTGCCAGGGCTCCTGATACTGTCCAGTGTCTAACTTCCTCTTAATGGTAGAAAGATCCATGGGGCTCTTCACAATATCAAAATAATCCTAGAAGGGTAAGTGACACTAAACAACATTGCCCAAGTCTCAGTATATTTAATCTTCCTATTATCATTAATTTTCCAGATAATTTTGGATTTCTGACCAGTTTATATCCCCAAAGAGTTGACTAATGTCCATCACTTCTTTAAATCATTAGCCTACACAGATACGAAGCTGCTCAGAGGACTGAGAAGACAGAGCTATAGACTTTCCAGTCAGGAGACTGATGATGGTCTACTGAAGCAACTCCAGATGCTTTACAACAGTGTTATGTGAGATCAATAAAGACACTTAAAATTTTAATACTAGAAGGGGCCTGCAAATGAGGAAACTAACCCCAGAGAACTTCCGTGTTACATCTAAGATCACAGAGAAATACAGGAAAAACAAATTCCTAAAGGATTTTTGACCCTAGAAGCACTCATCCAATAATACCTAGAGATCTTCAAATGAAACCTGCCAGCAGCCTGGTGTATAAAGACAGGCTAAAGACAAATCTAACTTGGGTCTACCTTTCTGTCATGATCTACTGCTCTTCAAATAATAACCTTGCAATTCCATTGGTAGGTATATACCAAAGAGAAACAAAAATATACACACCCACACAAAAATTTGTATACCAGTGTTCATAGCAGTGCTATCTTAATAGCCGAAAACCGGAAACTCAGATGTTTACGAACTAATGAACAGGTAAAGAAAATGTGGTATATACACACAAATATTATTGGGCCATAAAAAGGAATGAAGTATTGATTTATGCTACAACATGGATGGACACAGATAAAACACTGTGCTAAGTAAAAGAAACCAGTCACAAAGAATCACATATTGTTATGTTTCCATTTCACGAAATTTCCAGAATAAACAAATCCAGAGACAGAAGGTAGACTGGTGACTGCTTAGGACTGGGGTGCTATGGGAGGAAATAATGAGTGACCATTAACAGATATGGGTTTCTTTTTTGAGGTGATGAAAATTAATCAAAATTGTGGTGATGGTTGTACAACTCTGAATATACTAAAAATCACTGAATTATACATTTTAAAATGGATGACTTGTATGGAATGTGAATTATCACTCAATCACACTATAACAAATTAAGAAAAAATCAGAAGTACCATCATCACATACTTACAGGGATTCCTAGAAGCTGAGGGTCCACAGGTTGACGAAAGGGAAGGGACTCCGGATCCTGGCGATAAAGTGCCTCCAACGTTGGCATCAGTGCCTGTCGTAATTCTTCTGGTTTGAAAACTTTAAGAAGAGTACATTTGAAATTAGTTATCAATTAAGCAGAAATCACGTAGAAGCTCTAAAAAGCATCCCAAGACTCATAAAACACAAAATCGATGACATTGTCCCTATGGAAATACCACTAAGGGCTCATTTCCTGATTATAACTCCTGCTCTGATTCTAAAAAACAGAATGTCTTGTCAACATTAAATATCCTTTCACGGCTCAGCTAATTTTTCAGTCACAAATTCAGTTAAGATAGTAGACTTGGCCAAACAGAAACAGTACATAAGCCTTCTAAAAAATTATGAAGACACTTCCAATAGTAACAGTCCAAAAGATACTGGTGGGTAGTAGAGCGATACCATCAAGTAAGAACAGAAAAAATTACAACATCAGTATTTAACAAGTCAGAAATTAGAGCTGGTATTGTATTGTCACTACACAAAGGAATCAGAAGCACTGAAGGGAAAGGTTCTGCTTCAAAATGCTTGCGTTTTGAGAGCTGAGGAAGAAGAGATGCTTACTACTTTAATGGCAAATATTACATTTAAAAAATAATCATCATTGCTAGAACAATGGACGTAGTTGATCTAATTAAGTTCAAACATGTTCTCTGTGATGTTTCCCAAAAATCAAGAAAGATACGCCACCACATCCCAAATGGAATAAATTTAAGTAATTGTTTAAAAAGCTAGTGATTAAAGGTAAAATTTTGATCTTTAAAAAAAGTCTGAGGGCTGGGCACGATGGCGTGCCTATAATCCTGGCACTCTGGGAGGCTGAGGCAGGAGGACTGCTTGAGGTTAGCAGTTCCAGACCAGCCTGAAACAAGTTTGAGACCCTGTCTCTACCAAGAATAGAAAAAATTAGGTGGGCCCTGTAGTGTGTACCTGTAGTCCCAGCTACTCGGGAGGCTGAGGCAGGAGGATTGCTTGAGCCCAGGAGTCTGAGGATGCAGTGAGCTACGATGACGCCACTGCACTCTACCCAGGGTGACAGAACAAGACTCTGTCTCCAAAAAAAAGTCTAAGTATTATTATTACTTAGACCTTAGGCTTTATTATTTCTTGATTTGCAAATTATTTTATCTTCACAGTAGGGTATATTTGTTACTTTAGGTATTTTTCACCTCAAGGTGGCGGGGGTTCCTCATTAAAAATAACATACAAACAGAAGATGGTTCTTTCTTTCTCAAAAAAAAAAAAAAAAAAAGTCTCACTGTGTTGCCCGGGCTAGAGTGCCGTGGCGTCAGCCTAGCTCACAGCAACCTCAAACTCTTGGGCTTAAGCAATCCTCCTGCCTCAGTCTCCTGAGTAGCTGGTACTATGGACATGCACCACCATGCTCGGCTAATTTTTTTCTATATATATTTTTAGCTGTCCAGATAATTTCTATTTTTTAGTAGAGACGGGGTCTCGCTCTTGCTCATGCTAGTCTCGAACTCCTGACCTTGAGTGATCCGCCCGCCTTGGCCTCGCAGAGTGCTAGGATTACAGGCATGAGCCACCGCGCCAGGCCAGAAGATGGTTCTTTCTCTCTTATACTTGGTTGTGCTCAAAACAATCAATTTGAGTAAACTTGTCAGACAAGATGTTTTAAAGGGAGATTCCTAATAGTAAGATTGGTCTGTTACAGCCTACACTAAATATCTCAGTATGTATAAGCCTTATTTTTAAATGAAAATAATTTTTTAAACCCTACATTTTATAACATTATATTAATGGAACACTTTAATAAACATCATCTCCAAGAGCCTGCAGACTAATCCTTGAGATAAGTCCTACCTGGGCCCATCTGCAAGGGTCTCTAGCGCCACAAGAAGTTCTAGTCCTCAAACAGTCAATTACTGTTTGTGGTCATTACTGGAGTTCAATATCCCCCACAGCAGTGCTGAGTGCTCTGCTTGACCCATTCATTTTCAGCAGAGATTGCTTCAGCCTGCCGGGGTTTGTATTCTAGCCCAAGCACTGACCAGCTAAGTAACCTGGGGCAAGTTACTTTACTTTGCTAAGTCTTATATTAATAACCTCATAGAGTTGTTGTTAAGTTATTAAATGAGACAATGCAGGTGCTTGGAACACAGGAGGTAAATGATAAATGTTACTATTATTGCTATTTTTTCCTACATTTTAGTTAAAGCTATTATTTAACAATTTCCCTCCTCTGAAAAAGAGATCATTTTTAATTTTTTTAGAAACAGCATCTTGCAATGTTGTCCAGGCCAGAGTCCAGTGGTGAAATCATAGCACACTGTAGCCTCAAGCTCCTGGGTTTCAAGTGATCCTCCTGCCTCAGCCTCCTGAGTAGCTGGGACTCCAAGTGCTAACCACGATGCCCAGCTAATTAAAAAACTTTTTTTGTAGAGACAGTGTCTTGTTGTATGTTGCCCAGGCTGGTCTTTTGACTGTTGGCATCAAGCAATCTGGCTGCCTCAGCCTCCAAAAGTGATGGGATCATAGGTATGTGCCACCACAGCTGGCCAAGAGATCATTTTTAGAGGATGCTAACCACTGAGCACTGAAGAAATGAGGGGTATGACTCACAGTGGTTGCAGGAAGTGACTGTATCTAAAGGAAAAAAAAATTATTTTTCAACATTAGTAATAATGAAGAGACTAGGCCCACAGCTCCAAGCGTAATGAAATCACGTGAATGGTAATTTTCAAGGCCTAAGAGGCCTGATTCCAATTCTACTCTGTGTCTTTGGCTTTCTTCACTACCTCCAGAAGAAAGAGCCTAAGAGACTCACTCTTTTTCTTTGACTGTCCTGGAGCTGGAGATGACTGGGTAGCTGAAGTACTTGGCTGATCTTCCTCCTCTTTAATTTCAGTTTTTAACTCAGTGCCTCTCTCATCTGTTTCTGTAGTTTCTACTTTGCAGTCTTCTGCTTTTGTCTAAAAGAAAAGGTAAAAACATCCAATACGGAATAAATAAGATCGTTATCATTACATTATTTACTCTCCCCTGTGCACACAGTATGGAATATCCTTTCTTACATTAAAATCTATTCAACAAGCCCTAATTATCAGAATACTTTCTTATAATACTGATTTTCTAAAAAATTACATTTCTAGATTGAGATCCTAATGAAATCACAGCAGTTATTGCCCTACTCTCACCTCTGGAATATCTTCTGGCTGATTATCTGCTGGTTCTGGCTGATCCACTTCCATTTTAGCCTCCATTTTCACTTCCT
Source organism: Lemur catta (assembly GCF_020740605.2). Taxonomy (NCBI): domain Eukaryota; kingdom Metazoa; phylum Chordata; class Mammalia; order Primates; family Lemuridae; genus Lemur; species Lemur catta. The sequence continues at coordinate 7,146,416 of NC_059133.1, forward strand.
GTGAAGGCTGCTTCTCAGGAATGGTCTGAGAATTCACTTCTGTGCTACTAGTAGATGGAGGATTTGATACCTGTCCTTCAATGCTTACAGCTGGCTGGGAAAGCTGGGCAAAAAAGGGAAGAAAACACACAGAGTTTTGCCAATTATGGAATCAGAATTTAAGGTACTCAACAAGATGGCAGTATGAACCACTTCCCTATTACTGTTACATTTTATGGTGCTTTCACTTGCTATGCCCATTTTACCTACCTTAATTACGCTTAAGAACAGGAAATTGAGGAATTGCAAATACTGGCTGGTTGTACAAAAAAATCACCAACAATTGTTTCTTTTGTAACTATCACTCTCTGGCAGTCTGAGAGTGGTGGGGGTTTCAAAGATACTGCTTCAGAGAAGCTCACATTTATAAAGAGATGAAACAAAAGAAAATAAGGATGACTGCTTATCTTTATTTTTAATTTCTCATCAGGGAAAGTTTCAAATGTACAGAAAAGGAGAATAAATATAATAAACTCCCATTTGGGTGGCTGCTTTAAATCATCACATTGTAATAGGCTAACTGGCAATCCCTATCTTTTTCCTATGTCTTCTTTTTTTTTTGGAGACAGAGTCTCGCTCTGCTGCCTGGGCTAGAGTGCCATGGCGTCAGCCTAGCTCACAGCAACCTCAGACTCCTGGGCTCAAGCAATCCTTCTGCCTCAGCCTCCCAAGTAGCTGGGACTATAGACATGCGCCACCATGCCCGGCTAATTTTTTTCTATATATTTTTAGTTGTCCAGCTAATTTCTATTTTTTTTTTTTTTTTAGCAGAGATGGGGTCTTGTTCTTGGCTCAGGCTGGTCTTGAACTCCTGACCTCGAGCGAATCCTCCTGTCTCGGCCTCCTAAAGTGCTAGGATTACAGGTGTGAGCCACCACGCCTGACCTCTATGTCTTCTAATAAGAAACCTCATAATTAGAAGTTAGTATTTTCTGGAACTACCCTAATAACGAATAAAACCAAGCACTGTCTAAAAGCGTATGAAATAAAAAAAAATTTTTACAAAATAAGAAAAACAAACATAAAACCAAGCAGATCCACAGATTCCTTTCTGCATTCCACTCCTCCCTGCTGATCAGAGGCCATGATGAACCACTCACCAGTGAACAGTATTTTATCAAAGACCGTGATTGAGAACCAAAATATTATTATTATAAAAAGTTCTAAGCCTTAACAAATAAGGTTCTATTAATAAGGATTCAACTACTAATTCAGAATTTAGATCTCTACTATTAATGTATATATAAACAACCTCTCACAAGGAAGCTACAGGTTGTTCTGGTTCTGGAAATCTATCATCTTTAACCCTGGTTCGGGTCACAGGGACTCATAAATCAGTGAATTCTCATTTGATTTCTAAGTTCAGTGGCCTAAACTGTTTGAAAGAGATTCTTTAAATGTATGTAAAATTCACGTAGTGCACTAAATGATACACTAAATAAGGAGAAGGACTCTGTCCCTTTGTCATTCCTCCTTAAATGCCTTCAAGCCCCAGAATACAACATGAAAGATAATGGTCAAAGTCAGACCTAAATAAAACCTTTGTACTCCCTTCTATGCTAAGTACTATCACAGGAAGAAAAAACAGGAAAAGGTAGTCCCTAATGAAAAAGGGATTCACTCCATTCTATCTGTGGAGACAACACTAAAAGATAAAACAAAAAATAGAAATGGCATAGAAGTAATATAATACTACAGTGCAGCTGAAGTGATTCCCCCTAAATCCAAATCTCTGCTTACTGGAGTTGCAGGCTGCGGAGGCAGCAGCGGCGCTGTTGGGGTAGGCACAGAGGCTGTTGTACTCTGCTGGGAGCGAGGCTGCTGCTGAGGCTGGTCAGTTGAAGGAGCAGTAGGAAGGGACGGCTGCACTTGCGGGGGAAGTTGTGTTGTTGGTGGTGTAGGTGTCTGCCTTGGAGGGGGATGAAGAGCCTGGGACTGTGGCCCTGGTGGCATGGCTGGAGGTGTAGGAACAGGGGCTGGAACTGCTGTTGCTGGTGGCTGCTGAGATCCTATGCTTGGGGGAGTGTGGTGAGGGGTAGGGGTACGACTGGGCACAGGAGAGGGTGAATTCTGATGCAGAGCAGGTTGAGGGAGAGGAGGGCAATGAATGTGGCTCCCTTGAGACCCTGGAGGCATTATAGGAGAGTTCACTGGGCAGGAAGAACTGGACATTTGTGCCTGTTAAAATGAAAAACACAACAATGTAGCAATTCAAAACAGAATTAAATATTTACACAGGCAGGTTATATGCATTTAAGACACAAACTAATTAAAGAAAACGAAGCAATGCCTCTATTTCAAAATGTGTAAAAAATTCTATTACTGGGGTCCTAACTTTGAACAACACAACCAATATAGTACATAACTAAAGAGACGTTAACCCATTCAGCAGAATGGCCTCAGCCACTGCAGAAGCATGGGACAAGGGAGTACACAGTGCTCTGGGCCTTACTGAGCTCTCTTCAGCCAGACTTCCTCCTTCCACATTGTAGTTCTCACTAAGATTTTATTTTTAAAAGTGTTCACTACTTAAAGTTCAAACCATCAATTTCAATTATTTCCTAATTTGTAACAACACCATTGCTATGTCACAGAATAATCTCTTCATGTTCAGAAGCTCAAAATTCTTCTTAATTTTTACCTAGTATTTCCTGCCACCCTTCCCTTTAAAACCTAAATCAAGACAAATTTCAAGAAACAAAAAATAAGTAAAAAAAATTCACTTATGAGACATACCTGAGACACTGGAGCTTGCCCACTGGATGGAGCCAAAGGCATATTTGTTACATTCATTCCCTGTGATGAGAAAGGAGCCTGGGGAAGGAACTGGCTCTGATTGGGAGGCTGCTGCATACGAGGCCCATAGCCCATAGGCTGCAAGAAACCACAAAGCACCAAACTGCTTCATTAGTTATTCTACTACACCACTCTGGGCTGACTGTCAGGCTTATTGAGCAGAGAAGGGCCAGAAACAAGGGAATAGGTAAAGTAGGAGGGGAACAGAAAGTGGTGGAACAACTCACTCTCATGCTAAGATAACAAGAACAGCCCCACCGCTTACCTCAGCCTACTCTCAAAAAATAACAAGAAGATAGGGACAAATGCACATTCTAGACAAATATGCCTATAACTCTGACAAGGAAGAGAGGTTAACTGTTTCTCTCATACTCTAAGTGAGGAGAGTGAATCATGATTTCATGAGCTCATGTCGGTGCTGTTGTAACAGCACAAACTCTAAGACTTCATAAAGGGAAAAAAATAGTAAAATCTTAGAAGTTGTAGCTGAATGTGGTAGGACTCATGATCCACAAACATTCTAGGATTGTGACATTTCATTTCTAATACTACTCTACACAAATCCAGGTATTTAATAAAGCATGGAAATCTGGAGTACCAAAGGCCAAAAATTAGAAGATAAGAACATTTGTCTTATAGATTAAAATGAAGAATAGGGGCCGGGCGCCGTGGCTCACGCCTGTAATCCTAGCACTCTGGGAGGCCGAGGCGGGTGGATCGCTCGAGGTCAGGAGTTCGAGACCAGCCTGAGCAAGAGCGAGACCCCGTCTCTACTAAAAATAGAAAGAAATTATATGGCCAACTAAAAATATATATAGAAAAAAAAAATTAACCGGGCATGGTGGCGCATGCCTGTAGTCCCAGCTACTCGGGAGGCTGAGGCAGTAGGATCGCTTAAGCCCAAGAGTTTGAGGTTGCTGTGAGCTAGGCTGACGCCACGGCACTCACTCTAGCCGGGCAACACTCTAGCCGGGAAACAGAGCGAGACTCTGTCTCAAAAAAAAAAAAGAAAAAGAAAAAGAAAAATAGGAACCCTTGTTAAACATGGCAGATTTGAGAGAAGTAGTAATGCTAAAGAACCTCCAAAAGGCTCAAGAATTGGAAGCACCAGCTAACTTTAAAGGACAGGGGTGGGATGAGGCCAATGTGGAGGGCTAGAGGGCTGGTTAAGAATTTGCATAAGGTGGTACCAGTGTGGTACCTCTCATGGGGGGGAAAAAAGTGCGCCTAAGGAGTGGCAAGATGCTCATTCTCTCTTCTCCAGTCTCTAAACCAGGCAACTGCCCCCCCCATTACCCTTGCAAAAGACAGATGGTTCCCTGCCTGGAGAGGGGAAGACAGGCATCAGGGAAGAGAGATGACTGTGAAAAAGTGTGTAGGCTACTAAACATTGGGATTCCAGGGACAGTAAACTGGCTGGTTTTTGTTAGCTTTCTAGTGGACCTAAATAGAACAGAATTGCAGTATAAGAAAAAGCACTTATAGCTTGTTTAAATAAGCCTTAGAATTTTTGCTTATGAAGTAAAAGCAAATAAGCAAAAAGGACTTCCAAAATGTCAGGTCTAAAGAGATTACCCAAAGTAGTAAAACTGACCGGGTTGAGAGCTCCAGGCTGGGCCAACTGTCCATGGTGCTGAAGAGGAGAGGTTTGCCGGGGTCCAAGAGGGGGCTGGGGCATATTCATCTGGCCGAATTGATTCAAACCTATAATTCATGCAAAATATTAGATCTGAATACCTTTGTGAAATTAGAGAATAAAAGAGTTCTTATATCTGGTTCTACATCATTTTATCAGGATGAATAACGGAACCTACTTTCAACCACGTATAGTTATAAATGAACCTGTTTCATTTACAGCAGCTGTAGATGGGCATTAACTAACATATGGTTTCTGAACTAAATTTTACAACCTACAGTAATGAATGCTTGCTCATTTAATGTCATTTGGCCCCTTGACCTGACAGTCAACCTGCTCTTCACCCTCCCTTCCTCCATGAGCTCCAACTCTAAGAGGTTTTCTAATTTCTCGAACAGATAATTATAACACTTGCTGATGGACTAAGGCAGGAATTGAGGTAGCAACTACCATCTTTATTACACCATGGACTCTGGTAAAAATGACCATGAATTTCTTTTACAATTTACCAGGTTGTGGAGTTATCCGAGGCATCATCTGGTTTGGCACACTGCCACGGATCATTGTTGGGTCAGGCAAAGGACCATCTAGAGCAAAAAAAATAGAAACGGTTAAAGAAGGATCTTTGCACCAGTTGCCCCTTACCTTAAATAACCCACAAAATATCTTTAATAATTATTTTGAAGAATTCAGTCTGAATCTTAAAAGAATAAACACTCTGAGCTAGACAGGAACCTGAAGAAATGTTATTTCTGGAATGGAAAAAATGGCTCCAAATGGTTTTAGCCCTATTCTTTTATGAACCGGGATGCTTTCAATGTTTACAGTAAAGTCATACAAAAGATTTTCAAAAAAACAAAGATACTGCAGCATTTAACATGCTATTGTTTAAGTCTGAGCCTTTTGGTTGGTGTGCAGCAGAATACGTCTACAAATAGTCACCATGGATTTTATGCAGTGATTCCCACATTTGATTTGGTAACCCAATAAGACCTGTTTTTGTGCACACAAGCCCACTGTGAACACTGATTTTAAATAATATGCATATTACAATATATACCATGTACCACTGTAAAAAATACAAAAATAAAGCATTTGAAAATGAGATTAAAAATATAAATAAGTTCTTATGTTTTCTTTCTGGATTATCTGCACAGTGCAGAACTTCCAACCTGGTGCACAAGGAAAACAGTACTTCTGCAGCACCTAGGGAAAAGGGATGCCTATAGTGACCCGGCTGACCCCTGGGCTCCCAATCCCAAGGGCTGCGAATTCAAGCCTCAGGCACAGGTGTGGGAAACCCTGCTCTAAGGAGATACTCACCACTTCAGACAACTCTCAACTTCAGCAAATGGGCAAAAGTGACAGAAGAAATGCTGAACATTTATTCACATAACCTTTTATCTACAACTCTCCAAGATTCATAAAAGTACACATGTAATCCATGTTCATTATATAAAAATTAGAAAACATAAAGCAAAAATGAATCATGATCCAATAAATGACCCAGCAATAAACCTCCATGAATAATTTTAATTTCCTTTCACATATATGTATTCACAGATACTTTAATACAAAACAATGTTTTCACCTAATATATGAGGAACCTTTTTCTCTTGTCAACAACATAGATAGGTATTGCAAAATAAATGGCAGCAAGAGCCAAGCAGTTAGTATCAAGTGAATTTGTTATAGGTACCTGCCCCCAAGAGAGGGAGTGGATAAGGACTGGGTGAAATGGAGAGAAAGCACAACTCTTCTAAGAGTTAGCCACTACTCTAGCTGTAGACAGTGTGTCCCTGTGGAAGAGAGGGTCAAATGTGCTAGATCCTTCCATTTTTTAAAAGCCAGAAATGTAGATTTTTATGCAAAATCTTATTTTCAAATGAGGCTAATCAAATGAAAATCAAAATAAAAACATAATCCTAATGCTCACATTTGCCCCAAGCACTTTCATTTTCAACTATGATATATATGATAGTTCTTACTGACTGCAAGATATGAATGTATTATAGTATCTATTGTTGGTCCATGAGGCAGCTCTTAGATTGTCATTATAAGGAAATTTGATGAACATTTCAAGGAACATTTTGATAATATTTTAAGATAAATATTTAGCGGCAAAGAAAATGTACACATACAAAAATGTACATCATTCACATTTAAGTAAAAACTCCCTTAATGCAAACTATCTACATACATCAATCAAAACCCCTTTAAAACACAACACAAAGTATCCAGGAATCATACCACTCCATAAGAAACCAATGTTAACAGGTTAGTATTTATTTCTTCCAGAACCTTTTTCTGGGCATACACCATATCTCAAAAAAATAAGACTGTAATACATATAGTTGTCTGTAATCAGTTTTTCCTTAAAGGTAATATGTTTAACAAAAAATTAAGAGGGAAAAGAACCAGCTATGTTAACCCCATTAACAATTTGGCTTGCCTTTCTCAGACTGCACATATACATTATTTCTACTCACTCATTTTGGGCATCTTTCTAGGCCAATACATAGACCTACTGTAGCCACTCTCTGATTATGTAATGAATGCAAGTTCTTTGGGAGAAAAAAAAATTCAGACTCTATAGAAATATGAAGATGAAAAAGTTCAATTCTCCCGTAATAATTTTCTCATACAAATATAAAAGATACAAATGAATTTAATGTATAACAGGTATTTAGCAATATAGTATCAGGGCATTTTTAGCAAGTTTCAATAGTATAAATTATGCTACTATGAATATTTCTGTGCAACTGTAGCATTATTGTTTGAAATTAAATTCCCAGAAACAGAATAATTCCATTTAAGGGAGTGAACTTCTCACCAACAGCCTACTGTAGGGTCATGCTCCTGCATAGTCACTAACACCCATTCTACGCTTTAGAGACCCAAAATGGTCTCTATAGATTTGGTTACTTGTTCAGTTCTTCTCATATGTTTCATCCTCCCCTATCCCCATGTCATATATTAAGGCAATCAGTACCTTTAATATTGAAAATACTTTCCTTGGTTTGCCCAATAATTGTGTGTGGTACCTTCTGTTGTCACTCTTTTTCTTTAAAGCTTCCAGGTAGTGTATAGAGGCCTTTCTCAATTCATTTTATATTTTCTTCAATATTCTGTATAATACTTTTAATATTTTTTAAAGTTTAGAAACCTTTCACTCTTCTATGATTAATTTCTATATATGGAATAAGGTACGGATCTCACTCTACAAAATGTCATATTCAGTATGAGCTAAAACTCAACATATATTTAAGGCTATTCGATTCCAGTAATACTTACTCTGGACTACAACAGTACCATACTGTTTTTAATGTAACATTAGAATATGTATTTTCTTTTTTTTTTTTGAGACAGAGTCTTGCTCTGTTGCCTGTCGCTCGGGCTAGAGTGCCACGGCGTCAGTCTAGCTTACAGCAACTTCAAACTCCTAGGCTTAAGCTATCAATCTTCCTGCCTCAGCCTCCCAAGTAGCTGGGACTATAGACACACACCATGATGCCTGGCTAATTTTTTCTAGTAGAGACAGGGTCTTGAACTCTTGAGGTCAAGCGATCCTCCTGCCTTGGCCTCCCAGAGTGCTAGGATTACATACATAAGCCTGGCCTACCTAGAATGTAATTTAAATATCTCAAATTTCACCCAGAAGTTGAATAAATTCTACCAAAACCAAGTATCTAAAATATGTCTACTTATCTCTATATCCTTACTTTCTACCTGAGTTTGTATCATGTAAGGAAGCAGTCTCCCCAACTCTAATCTTGACTTTCTCATTCCTAAACATTTGTTCCCCTACCTACTCAAGAAGTACATGTGTATCTTCCCTTACTACTGGTCCTCCATGTATACTATTCTTTTGCCGGAAATGTTGCTCTTCCCAATTCTTTCCACATCATGGCCCAATTAGAAAATACTATACCAGGCACACTGCAGTTAGGAAATGAGGTTGCTAAAGGCCAGTGGCAACCAATGATTCTCCACTTTATGACTCCAAGGACTGAGAGAACTTCTCAGCGCATTTATCATCCACTGATAGAATAAGAGCTGCTACCTGCTGGCTCAGTTAGTACTTAAAGGCAGTCAGCATTCCTAACTAAAATACAGGTTTTCCTATCATAGTATTTCTCACAGCACTTAAACAGCCTGTGTAATTCCTCACTATTGTGAGACCAACTCAGTATTTCACTGCTTAGAACCTAGTAACATATCCAATGAATGTGGGAGGCAATGTACAATAAATAATAGTCTTGAGGCCAGGTGTGGTGGCTCAAATCTGCAATCCCAGCACATTGGGAGACCAAGATGGGATGATTGCTTGAGGCCAAGGAGTTCGAGGGCTGCCTGAGCAACACAGAGAGACCTCTGTCTCTAGGGAAAAAAAAACAACAAAAAAACTAGCTGGGTGTGATGGTGCATATCTGTAGTCTCAGCTACTCAGGAGGCTTAGGTAGGAAGAGCACTTGAGCCCAGAACTTTAAGCCTACAATGGCCTATGATGATGCCATTGCACTTCAGCCTGGGTAACAGAGCAAGACCCCATCTCTAAAAAAAAAAAAAAGCCTTGGCTATCTAATTCATCAGGTAAAGAATGATGCTGGAACCAGAAACTGATGCTGATGAAAAGTAATTTTAAAAGACGCTTCTAAAAAATGGATAGTTCTTAGCCTTGGAATACACTGTCAAGAACAAAGTGAGACAATGTTAGAAACATGGTACGTGTGTTCAGGAAGTATGTAAGCTTCTATGAGCCCGCTGAACCTGGTCAGCTTACAAACACCTGATTTTGGCTGCCTAGGACATGCAAGTCAGTCTAAGAAAAAGGCAAAGAAAATCTGTGGGCTATCATTTTTCAAGTATCATTATTAGAAAAATATATCTTGGGCTCTAAAAATAATGCCAGATTATCAAAGTATGTTAAGTACCATGCCCAGAAATTTTAAATGTACTGTTCAGCTACTGTTTTTACTAGTGGATGAATTATTTTCTTTGCAAAGGCAAAAGGCCTCTTGAAAATTCCAGAATAGTTACACAGGCTTATACAAATTAATGGCTTCAGTTAGGAACCATTTTATTATCCATTTCTCCCCAAGAAAAATATAACAAGAAGTACTTACTAGAAGTCATTCCTGATTGTGGCTGTCCCATGTTAGGACCTGGATTCATGGAAACTGGTACCATGCCTGTAGCATTCGGTAGCATATTCTGTTTCTGTAGTCTAGTCCTTCGTTTTTCTTCTAGTTCTTTCTGGATCTTGTAGATCTTCTCAGCTAGAAGGTGGTAGTATTCCGCCTTTTTGAATTTTTGAAGTAAAATAAGAAAGATGAGGAAAAAAGAGGAACTGCCACTAGGTAAAAATGAACTAAGAACAGGTATGTTTCATTTAATATGCCACATGAAAAAGTAGTGCCAATTTACAAAGGAAAGTTCACATTATGCAGAGATGAAAGTATCAAGAGCTGCTTCACATTCTAGTGAACACAGCACAGAACTAGTAGCAGCTGAGTCACTTTTTAGGCTGACAGAAGGACAAACCAGATAAAGTGCCACAAGAGTGCACTGTATGAAAAAGAAAAACAAAATTCTAGATGATGTATACTTAAGAAATTCCTGTTATCTTGATTGTGCTCGGTGACAATAAGATGGGATAACTAAAGAGTGTCCTACTCTGAAGTACAGTATTGCTTATATATGTTATGTAAGAGGAATAAATTAAATAACCAGAACAAACCCATTTTTGACTATCAATAGAAAAGAAAAAACATGCTTACTCGATTATTTGCAGATTCATACATGTCCCCTTCAACTTTCCGAGCATATGCAACCAGGTTTTCCATACGTCTGTCTTTTAAAGCAGCAGGATCCGGAGTAGGAAATATGGCTTGAACACTAGAAACAAAAAATTCTACCACTGTAATACCATGTCAGTTTTTCTTAAATGTCATAGAAATATACAATACTTCAAGAATTTTTCCTGATTAGTATTTTCCTATTTTTCATACTATAAACACATAGAGGAAACGGAAAAATAACAGGAGTGGTATGTGTTCAAATCTAAAACTTACTGAAATGAAAGACTTCATGATAAACAAAGGGTTTTCCTGAAGACAATGTAAGATGTGCCTCCATAAAAAATACTCTCTGGTCCCTGTCACTATAAACATAGAGCAAAAAATTATACTGTGCTGCATCATAGTGAGAAAAACTGACCTTTGTCATAGTATAAGAGGCAAAAGCCTTTAGATCTGTCTACTCTCCTAAAGCTCAGGAAAATAAAACTTAATGATCACTCTAATACTATAGAAGATCAAAAACTTGAAACTGAGGGAGCAGAAATGCATAATAATTCTGCACTGAATCATTAGATTCAAAGTTTTTCACACTCTTACAATTCCCTTTAAAATGTTTGCCACTAGTATTTCTTAAGATTGACACATGTGGAGCACATTTTCTTAGGACCTATTGAGACCATGTGCCCCCTGGCCGGTGGTAACACACATTCAGTTCAGAATAAACCTCTTTAAATTATTTTACAGAGTTTGGGTTCTTTTCCATTGACACTTGTATGTTTTGTTTGCCATACTACCCCTGGGACTGAGCAAACAGTAATGAGCTCCATGTAGGCACATAATAAATATTTATGGAACCACTGACAGGGAACAAAAACTCACTCTAAGAATTTTTTTAAATGTGAACACACTATAAGAATTACTAAAACAAAACAAGAATCACTCAAAAACTCGACAAATGTGATTTTTTAGGCACAATTTAATTACTTGGACACCTCATGTTTAGTTGCATAGTACTTGAAGGAATCAGATTGAGAAGATAGAAATGGATTTTTTTTTTTTTTTCTTTTTTTGAGGCAGAGTCCTGCTCTGTCAACCTGGCTAGAGTGTCGTGGCGTCAGCCTAGCTCACAGCAACCTCAAACTCCTGGGCTCAAGCAATCCTCCTGCCTCAGCCTCCCAAGCAGCTGGGACTACAGGCATGCACCACTATGCCCGGCTAATTTTTTCTATATATTTTTAGTTACTCAGCTAATTTCTTTCTATTTTTTAGTAGAGACGGGGTCTTGCTCTTGCTCAGGTTGGTCTCGAAATCCTGAGCTCAAGCGATCAGCCCGCCTTGGCCTCCCAGAGTGCTAGGATTACAGGCGTGAGCCACCACGCCCAGCCCAGAAATAGACTTCTGTTTTTTTCTTTTTTGAGACAGGTTCTTGCTCTGTCACCCGGGCTGTAGTTCAGTGGTTCAATCACACTCACTGGAACCTTTTAACTCTTGGGTTCAAATAATCCTCCTGGCCTCAGCCTCCTGAGTAGCTTGGATTACAGGCATGCACCACCATGCCCAGCACATTTTTAAATGTTTTGTAGAGATGGGGTTTAGATTACTGGCCAGGCTGGTCTTGAACTCTTGGCCTCAAGTGATCCTCCCGCCTCAGCCTCCCAAAGTACCAGAATTACAGGAATCAGCCACTGCGCCCCTGGCCTATATATGGAAGTTTAGAAGAATACTTGAGTTGGCAGAAAATTCACAAGCATGTTAAACTTTTAATGTGAAGTCAGATAATCAATTCCAAATAATCTACCATTTCTGTCCATTAAATGAGTTCCTAAGCATTTTATCACAACATAACAACTTGGTTATTCCTTATTATTTCTTTTCATTAAACTTGTGGTGCAGTTTCCTTATAAAATTCCAGTTATTAGCACTACCACTTAAAAATTCCTAAATGTCCATAGGACATATCTATTAACTGATTAAAAAAAAATTCCTAAATGAAACTCAGGTATTATTGGTTGACTATGTAACATAAAAATGATAGGGCACATGGTTCCAAGTCAATAAAAAAATATGGACAAAATAAAAGAGATCCTGCCATTAAGTGGAGGTAACTTTCTCCAAGGGAAAAAAACCTGCTTTCTCGAAGAAAAATTGCTACATGGTGTTTGAACAGCAAACTCTAATCAAGAAGGCCCAAGCTTGGCCAGGCATGGTGGCTCACGCCTGTAATCCTAGCACTCTGGGAGGCAGAGGCGGGAGGATGGCTCGAGGTCAGGAGTTTCAGACCAGCCTGAACAAAAGTGAGACCCTGTCTCCACTATAAAAATAGAAAGAAATTAGCCAAACAACTAAAAATAGAAAAATCAGCCGGGCACGGGGGCACGTGCCTATAGTCCCAGCTACCCAGGAGGCTGAGGCAGGAGAATAGCTTGAGCCCAGCAGTTTGAGGTTGTTGTGAGCTAGGCTGACGCCACGGCACTCTAGCCCAGGCAAGAGAGTGAGACTCTGTCTCAAAAAAAAAAAAAAAAAAGAAAGTCCAAGCTCTACCTTTATGATTGTGGGCACATTACATTTTACCACTCTGTGTGTCTGTCCCTCATCTTCTGACAAGAATTCTTGAGTTTAAAAAAAAAAATGGAGGCCGGGTGCGGTGGCTCACGCCTGTAATACTAGCACTCTGGGAGGCTGAGGCGGGAGGATCGCTCGAGGTCAGCAGTTTGAGACCAGCCTGAGCAAGAGCAAGACCCCGTCTCTACTAAAAATAGAAAGAAATGATCTAGACAGCTAAAAATATATATAGAAAAAAATTAGCTGGGCATGGTGGCACATGCCTGTAGTCCCAGCTACTCGGGAGGCTGAGGCAGGAGGATTGCCTGAGTCCAGGAGTTTGAGGTTGCTGTGAGCTAGGCTGATGCCACGGCACTCTAGCCTGGGCAACAGAGTGAGACTCTGTCTCAAAAAAAAAAAAAGGAGTTTGTGAAAGGGAGTACCTGGCATACATCAACATCACAACAAATAGTGCAGAAGGTATTTCATAAGCTGCTATGTGCACACTTGGAGGACCAGAAGACCACAAAGAGACCACCCTACCAGATTCAATTTGGCAACATTATAATTGCTTTACCAAGAATAACAGAAAAGGATGCTACCATTGCCATGGTATAATGAGCTGAGGCCTAGTTTTTCTTACGAAATATGAGTAAACAAGTTTTAGTCAATACGTTAATTACTGGCACTAGGCAGAATAGTTCAGTTTGTACACTGTTAAAGCTAAAAGACTCCTTTTAAAAATGACGGTGAGAAGAAAGTTTGAGAAGTAGAAAACAGAGAATAAGATGCAAGAATCAACATCAACAGCATGGCTATAGAAAAACCAATATTCCTCTGGTGGTTAAATCCCCAGCAGATCGGAAGCATGTTTACATGACATTTCTTTACAAATCTACACATCTACAATCTTACTTACAGTTTGTGAACAAGATGATTTCGAAGATCCTGAGTAATATCTTCGTGCCATTGTTTCCGAATTCCAGTACTGGATGGTTGAGCTGCTGTTGGCATAGGACCCAGGGGGGCCACACTGGCATTTTCACTCATCATTGGGCTTTAAAAAGGAGTCATCAAATAGTCAAGAAGAGCCCCAGAAAGATGATCTCATTTAATTAGAACTGAAAATAATTATTGCAATGGGTCTAATACCCTAAGACAACTCTATTTGCATTAAGGAGTTTGGGTGCATGTGTGCATGGGTGTAGTGTCTATGTTTATACCTGTGTGAGAAAAAAAGAATTACATTTCCTTGTATGGAGGGGAAGATGAAGTCTTGTATTTAGAAAACCAAGTCTTATGTTACTAGACACTAAGCTGTCACTTGTGACACAGCTTATCTCAGGGAACCCCCTGGGTAATGGACTAATTCTTAACACTGGGGTAGAGCAAACTTATTTTTTATGCAGCTGTAAACTTGAAATTTCCTACTGTATTTGGGAAGGTGTAGGTTACCCTTTATCACTGATACAATTTCAAATAAGGCTGTAGAAAGAAGAATGGACCATCCTGCTTGTGATCATTCATCAAGAATATCCCCAAATCAAGGAAATTAAAAAACTCAAATAAGCAATTATTAACAAGTATTTAAAAATGTGACACAGGACGCAAACCAAGATAAAACTTACTTTTGAGAATTTATGGCTGAATGCAACATTGAGTCAGAAAGAAGATTTGGTGTTTGAACCCCTACACCTCCATTTACTCCCATAGGACTAGCACCTAAGGCAAAACAAAACAAAGACAGAAATAATAAAACAGCAACCATATAATAAACTCCATAATCAAAGTTAAGAACCAAATGACAATCAGTAAAAATATTAGCAGCACATGCAAGAAATAGTTATTAATGATATAATTAGCAATACATATATAAAGGCTAGTACATGAAGTACCCCTACAAACCAGTAAGAAGACTAACAATCCAGTAAGAACGTAACAGGCAATTCACAGAAATACAGGGCAGATGCAGTGGCTCACGCCTCTAATCATAGTACATTAGGGGGAGGGGCTCACTTGAAGCCAGGAGTTCAAAAAGATAAGCCTGGACAACACAGCAAGACCACATCTCTTAAAACAAAACAAAACAAAACAAAAGCCCACTTAAAAATTAGCTGGGCATGGTGGTGTGTGCCTGTAGTTACAGCTACTTGGGAGGCTGAGGCAGGGGGATCACTTGAGCCCAGTGAGCTACAATAATGCCACTGCACTCTACCCACAGTGACAGAGTGAGACTGTCTCAAAAAAATAGTCACCTAGAACTAAACTTCTTTCCTATAAAATAAAAAAGAAAAAGAATGTATGAAAATACTACCTTTACCTTAAGTCTGTGTCCACTACAGAACTAGAAGGAACCTAGGAGATTTAATTTAAATCACTGTGGAGGAAGACACATTTTTTACGGCCCTAATTTTCACAACGATGACGTTTTCCCCTTAGATTGTTAATTACATATCCAATCCATCCTCTTGGCAGGGTCCCTCAAAATACTTTAGGGTTAAAAGAGCATGGGTGAGACTTGACAACAATACCATTTGGAGTGCAATCTTGGAAAAACATCAAAGACAAACATTTTCGGTTGCTGAGTAAATGGAAAGAGACCCAATAAACTGCCTCTGTTTACAAATGGGATAACTAGCTTACGTCCTTAGGGAATATAACATGGTCTCATTCATGGATTTCACCTATCAGATGAGGCCTGAACTTGTAGTACCATCCTCAAACAATCAAAAGGGTAAAAAAATTTAGGTTTATCAATGAAGAATTAATCAATTTCTTTACCCTTTCTACTAATATATATGCTTCTAAATAAATTAAGGCCAAGTTGCAACTCCAGGGTCATGTTTCTCATTATCATTGAGAATAGCACGAAATGACTCTATTTCTAATAAAATTGACTATAAAATTAGAGAATCCCTTTAAGCACCTAAAAAAAGCCATGTAGTGTCAAAAACTCTGGGTGCAGTCATCAGTCAAAAGTATAATATTTTCGTTAAAATACAGTACATAAGATTTGGTGTGAAATTAAAAAACGGTCAGTCATATATTCATAAAATGTCGTAAGTACTTTCTGAAAATCCTCTTATTGACTATCGGAAAATTATGACACAGTAATGGTGACTCCATTTTGATAGTTATTTCTTTCTTTCTTTTTTTTTTTTTTTTAAGACAGAGTCTTACTCTGTCGCCAAGGCTAGAGTGCCATGGCGTCAGTCTAGCTCACAACAACCTCAAACTCCTGGGCTCAAGCCATCCTCCTGCCTAAGTGTCCTGAGGAGCTGGGACTACTGGCAGGCATCAACACGCCCGGCTAATTTTTCCATTTATAGTAGAGACAGGGTCTTGCTCTTGCTCAGGCTGGTCTCAAACTCTGGACCTCAAGCGATCCTCCCAACTTGGCCTTCCAGAGTGCTAGGATTACAGGCATGAGCCACTACACTCAGCTAGATATGTACTTCTTTTATTCATTATATAGGCTTTAGGAAAGTCATAAGAAGAAAATGAAAATAAGGGATAAACTCCATAAAACAAAGACATGAGACTAATAATTTTTAAAAAGGTTTGATATTAAAGAACTTCATATGTAGGCATTTGTTTATTTGTGTGCTATCTGATGAACATAAACAATGAGGGTAGTAGAGTCTGAAAAAAGAAATTAGCCAAACAACTAAAAATAGAAAAAATTAGCTGGGCATGGTGGCGTGTGCCTGTAGTCCCAGCTACCTGGGAGGCTGAGGCAGGAGGATCGTTTGAGCCCAGGAGTTTGAGGTTGCTGTGAGCTAGGCTGACGCCACGGCACTCTAGCCCGGTCAAGAGAGTGAGACTTTGTATCAAAAAAACAAACAAACAAAAAAAAACAATAACTACATTCATATGTATACATTACAAACCAAAACAATATTTCATCAAGTCAAAACAATTTCTGTTGCGTGACTTAAAATAGCAGAACAATTGGAAACCTTAATGTCCATCTGTAAAAAATTATGTACAGTGAAATACTAGACAATCATTTAAAAGGATACATGGCGTACTGAATAGCAGAGGTGTCTATATGGTGTTAAAGTGAGTTTGTTATGGAATAATGCATGGGATCCCATTTCTGCAAATTAAAAACTTTAACTTCACATATGCAAAAAAGGATCAAGGAGGATTATAAACCACTGGCAGTTAGCTCTGTTAGATGAACATAAGGGGTATTTTACCTGCAATTTTTTTAAAAATTACTTCAAAAAATTAAACATGTACTGTGCAAAAAAAAAAAGAGTATAATAAATTAAGGAGTTAATTTTTCACTTATAGATGTCATTTACACACAACCAGTATCACATGTTACTAGGGTGACACAAACTTACTCATGTTGCTCATGGGCCGCATGCCTTGGGGAGACTGCCCAGACTGCTGATTCTGCTGGTTCTTCGCTTGCACCTGGGGTTGTGTCGGCATCTGATTTACTTGATAGGGTAGTCCAAGAGCTGCATAGGCTCTCTCTATAGAGCTAGGGTCAATCTGACTAACAGTGCTTAGGCTGGGGGTAGACTGTTGACCCACTCCTAGAGAGCTAGGATTTCCAAGTCCAACGGGTGCTCCAGTCAAAATTGCTAGAAAAAGCAAACATCTGGTATTACAACATTAAAGCTGGCAAGAAAAAAAGACTAACAACATGTCTGAGTAAATTTCAAAACACATGAAATTATTACGTGCTTATGAAACACCTCTCATCTCCCGTTATTTACTTGAAAAAATTTCCAGATGCAGAACTGGATTGTTCAAAGGACCTTGTTGGTATAAAAGGCTTTTGACTCTGAACACCAAAGAGCTTTCCCACAGGCTACATCAATCTTCCTACCAACAGTGTATAAATGCTTTAGAGCCATAAAAATACTAACACCAGGCAACGTTTCTGCCAACATGACAGGAGAGAAACGGTACCTTATTTCAATTCTTAATTTAATATTGAACTCTTCTGGATTTTCTCCCCTCTAGTGAATTCTCTATTCTTATTCCCAATATTCACTAGGTTATTTATAATTTTTTCATAAATTTATAAAACTTAATTCCATATTCACATGTTGTACATTTACTTCTCAAATTCGTCTTTCAACCCTAAATATTTTTTGTTGTTAGAGAGATGCAGTAGCTGCATTTTTAAAACATAATCTTTCTACTTGTGACTTGTCTTTTTCTTCAGATAGGATCTCACTTTGTTGCCTGGGCTAGAGTGCAGTGGCATCATCATAGCTCACTGCAGCCTTAAACTCCTGGGCTCAAGTGATCCTCCTGCCTCAGCCCCCATATAGCTACGACTATAGGAATGCACCTGGCTAATTTTTAAATTTTTTGTAGATACATGGTCTTGCTATGTTGCCCAGGCTGGTCTCAAACTCCTGGCCTCCAGTAATCCTTGAGCCTCAGCCTCCCAAAATGCTGGGATTACAGGTGTAAGCCACCAAGAACAGTCTGATTTGTCTGTTACTAAGAAAAGCTCTTCTTTATCCCAAGATTATAAAAATAATCTGAATTTTCTATTTGAATCATTTCAAATTACTGGAATATGTGGATCACAGCTATAAAAGAGTAACCTGTCCAATTCCAGAGGATTGATCTTTAAAATTTGCATGTTTAATGAATTCTCCTATTGGCTGTTTTCACAGAAGAATATTTAGAGTTCCTGGATCTTATTTTAGTTACCAAGCAGTCCAATTCTATGCACTAATATGAGGTTTAATAGGAAGCAGAAAATGTAAAAGGGAAAATACCATTGCTTCAACATGGTATGACAGCACCAGGTACTCACAGGAACCTCTAAGAATACTTTTGGCATAAACTCTCAAAAGACTTCATTACTTACACTGTTGATTTCTCTTATCCCCAGCATTTTTGAGGGGGAGACACACGGGACAATCATGCCTTGTACAGTTCTTCCAGTGTGAAATGATTTGTCGAGAAGACGCACAGTGTGCCACTAAAAAGAAGAAAATATTTTCTCTAGAGCAGGTTATTTTTTTACATTAATAGCAATAATTTATTGATAACTTAACAAGTAAATACAACAAATGTATTAACTCCTGTCATCTTCATAACACCACAATAGGGTTGTTCCTATTAATACAGAATTTACAGTTGAGAAAACAGGCAAAAAATGGTTAAGTCATTTGCACACAGTCACAGAGTACCCAAAGTGAGATTCTAACTCAAGCAGTCTGGCTCTAGAGCCCTCGTTTTCACCACCATTCTGTACAACCTACTTAGTTCTCAGTAAAGGTATTGCAAACCAATATTATGACACATATGCCTATAAAGAGTTTTTAATGATTACACAAATTATATTAAATTAGGTAAAACTAGTTGAGTGAAAGTGTATTAAATTGGGCATTTGCCTATATGCAATTAGCAAACCCTCAATAATATGTAAGGTATGCTGTGCTGGGGCAAACCAAAGTCTCTTGAGGATCACAACAAAAGGGAAGACTTTTAAAATTTCTTCTCCTACCATAACACTAGATATTTGCTCACAAAATATCTGATTTTTTCAAGACAGACACTATCAGTTAAGCAGTCTCAAAACAGATTGTTTATAGCAGCTTTTTTCAAGATTGCCCCCAACAGGACACAGTCAACATGTTCTTTACCAAGTGAATGGATAAACCGGTGATACATCCAGACAATGGAATGCTCATTTTAAGAAAAAGGTATTTGTTTGTTTGTAGACAGGGCCTTGCTCTTTTGTCGGGGCTAGAGTGCAGTAGCATGATCACAGCTCTTGCAACCTCAAACTCCTGGGCTCAAGTAAGTGAGCGTCTTGCCTCATCCTCCTGAGCAGCTGGAAATACAGGCATGCACTTGGCTAATGCTGGTATTTTTGTAGAGACAGGGTCTCGTTATGTTGCTTACGCTGGTCTCAACCTCCTGGCCTGAAGTGATCCTCCCAAATTGTTAAGATTATAGGCCTGAGCCACTGCATCCAGCCTGGGATATTTTTTTAAAGCTTTACTGAGGTGTATAAACTGTACATGCTTAATGCATACATTTTGATGAGTTCACCTGTAATACCATCACCACAATCAAGGTACTAAACATATACATCACCTCAAAATAGACTTGATAACAGTTTCTCTCTTCCCCGACTGTAAATATTAACTGCTATGCACAGTAACCCCATGGGTCCACTCACCTTGGCAGGACTTGCCTGACTGGCAGTGTGTCATGTGGTTTAGGACATTCTTCATTGTGCGACAGTGGGGAAGGTTGCACTGCCTCACTTCCCCATTAGCCTGCTCCCGGCGCTGGCACTTGTGAGCATGCAAAAGGAGAACAAGCTGCTGCTGAATGAGCTTGCGCTTCTCTGGATCAGCTGTGTGTGCACCAGAACCCATGCCTTGGGCAACTGGAGTCACCAGGCCTGGCTGCTGGACCTGCGGGGCCGGTTGCTGGCCCTAACGGATATAACAATAAAGATACATTTAACAGTAGGTGTCATTGTGTGCTATCTTTTAATAAACAAGGTCTTAGATTATTTTCAATTAAAACCTTTTTTTGACACACACACAGGACTCAAATATAAATAAATGATGGCTCCTACCATCAAACAGCTCAATTTAGTAAGAAAACAAATTATAACATTACCAAATAATATAATCAACGTATGTAAAACATACAGAGAGCAAAAGCGAAAAGGACAACATGGTAAACTCCAGTGGACTAAGGAAAAAAGGAGGAGTCTGAAGTTATGAGCACATCCAAGGTTGGGTGTGGTGGCTCACACCTGTAATCCTAGCACTCTGGGAGGCCCAAGCAGGAGGATCACTTGAACTCAGGAGTTCAAGACCAGCCTGAGCAAGAACAAGACCCTGTCTCTACTAAAAACAGAAAAACTAGCCAGGCGCAGTGGCACTGCCTGTCAACCCAGCTACTTGGGAAGCTGAGGCAGGAGGATCCTAGGAGTCTGAGGTTGCAGTGAGCTACCACGATGCCACTGTACTCTAGCCAAGGCAAGAGAATGAGACTCTGTTTCAAAAAACAAAACAAAACAAAAAAACAAAGAAAGAAACTGAACCCTTCTCACTACCCCACTTCATGGGGAAAAAATTAAAAAAAATAAAAAAAAGCACGTCCAAGTTAGATTTTAAAGAACAATGAAGAGCTTCTTGGTAGACTCTGCAGGGGGTCTTTCAAGTGGGTGGAAAATTAGGTTTTGTAAACTCTGGAGGAAATTTAGTTTTTACAATAAAAAAGCAAAGATTTCTGAAGACAGAGATGCCATGTTTTGTTTTGTTTTTGAGACAGAGTCTCACTTTGTTACCCGGGCTAGAGTGCTGTGGCATCAGCCTAGCTCACAGCGACCTCAAACTCCTCGGCTCAAGCAATCCTACTGTCTCAGCCTCCCGAGTAGCTGGGACTGCAGGCATGCGCCACCATGCCCGACTAATTTTTTCTATATGTATTTTTAGATCTCCAGATAATTTCTTTCTATTTTTAGTACAGGCGGGGTCTCGCTCTTGCTCAGGCTGGTCTCGAACTCCTGAACTCAAACGATCCACCCGCCTCGGCTTCCCAGAGTGCTAGGATTACAGGCATGAGCCACCACGCCCGGCCGAGATGCCATGTTTTATTTATCTTTATATCTCTAGTACTTAGCTGAGTATCTGAAATACAGGCATTTATTGAACATATGATACAAAGTCAAAAACTAAAATATCTGTAAGAGAAATAAAATTATTATAGGACAATTTTTTACAAATGTGAATGCAGACTACTTGACACATTTACAACAAAAAAGTTTCACTTTAGAAAAAATGTTAGAATCTACTGACAATTTTCTAAAACAAACATCACTGTTTAAAACAATATGAAATTTCTGAGAGGGAAGTTACTTTTGTATAGTAGAAACAAATAAAATCAGTTGATATGGTCATTGAGAGTTGGGATCCTTTGCCAGAGAGTCCTTCTCAAAAGGAGAAAGGATCCACTTTCCTATCCTATACAAACACTCACAAGCCAAAGCTGATGAATGGCAGGTCCCTAAAACTTCACTGTAGCAGCCTACTCGCTCCTGTTTTAATCAGCACTCTTACTTATCAATAACCACAAGGAACTTTTAAAAACACCATACATAAGGAGAAACAAGCTTCCTTACTCACATGGGTCATCCATTACAGATCTATTGAAGCTCCTAGTTTGTACAAATCCTAGCGTGTGTACAGAAGGTATGAGAGTTTAACAATTATTTTGTTAAAATGCCAGTTTGAAAACAAATTTATAATTGATTAGTACTCACCATGTTGGGCATTCCTCCACCAGGAACTGCCTTTTTGTCCATTGCAAATGGAGATAAGCTATTTGGTAGCACAGTCTTTGTCTGAATCTGGAGACCAAGGCCACTAGCTCCAATCTGCTGTCCGGAATTCTGGGTATATGGGGAACCGTAAGGACTGGGGTTGTTCATCATTCCCATCTAAGAGTAAGAAACAGAAGAAAAATTAAACTTTAATCCTAATTTTATTCCCCATCCCATTTCACTTTTTTAATTTTCAAAGACAATTATAAAAGAAATCCTCTGCTTATATTAGAAAATACACTACATGAAAGTATGCTCATGAAAATACTTTTCAAAATCAACATCAAGGGCTGGGCAGTGACCCATGCCTGTAATCCTAGCACTCTGGGAGGCTGAGGCTGGAGGATCGCTTGAGCTCAGGAGTTTGAGACCAGCTTAAGCAAAAGCAAGACCCCGTCTCTACTAAAAATAGAAAAATTGGCCAGGCGGGGTGGTGCACACCTGTAGTCCCAGCCTCTCAGGAGGCTGAGGCATGAGGATTGCTTGAGCCCATGAGTTTGAGGTTGCTGTGAGCTAGGCTGACGCCACCACACTCTACACAGGGCAACAGGGTCAGACTATGTCTCCAAAAAAAAAAAAAAAAAATTAACATCAAGATCAAGATTAAGGGATCTCAGGCACAGTAAATTTAGTTATTTTGTAAATATTTGAGATAAAGGTGTTTTAGAAACAATTTTAAGCACTTCATTTAACGATAACTGCTGAACAAGGTTTGCCACTCATCTGCATTAAAAGTCACACATGATAGTAAGTTTATGCACTTTCATTTAAACTATGGCTAATTCAATTCAACTTAATAAGTCATCTGACCCTTAAGCATTTGAATGCTTATTGCAACATTTTGTTTATATAAAAGGAAAAAAACTGGTCGTTTAGGGATATGTCCTTTTTTATTTAGGGACACCTGATAATGGTGTTTTTAAAACTTTTTGATTCTGAATCCTTCAGATAGAGCATGCAGACCTCCAGACTCCTCACTATTCCTTGCTGCCTTAAACTTAGCTGCTCTATTCATTAAGTTACCAGCTTGGCCCTTTAAGTAATTTGACTTTGCAACTCGTATGTATTTTAAAAAGTAGGTTCTTCTCTGTATTTATGTTAAGTTTACCTGGAGCCATCATACTATAAATCATTAACTGAAAAATAATAGAGTATTAATTATTCAAAGACCAAATGTCTTACTGATAACAAGGATGAAACTTATAAAAAATCCATTTTCATTAATCTCTCAAATTAAATAAGTATTTTAAAGTCATCTTAAATAATTCAAACTGGGGTCAGCTTACATAAAGTTAGAAGCCACCCTCTCCCCTCTGCCCAATTCTATTCTTACACATAGCATCCCAACTATGAACCAATTACCATCCACTAGAAACATACAGCAAGCACTCAGAATGGTAACTCAGGATACTACAGTTACTGCTCAATTAAAAGAGTCATACTTCTCTAAAAAGGTCACAGAAAAAAAGAAAACGTCATAGCAGATTTCTATCCCTCTATGGCAGACCCAATCCTGTCAAAGGGTTTTGCAATTCTACCTCTAAATACACACAAACACACACACATCCCTCCCACGTATCCCTGCCCACTGTCACTGTCTTAATTCAAACCCCTCATCACTGCTTCTGTAGACTGTGTCTAACAGGTTTGCCTGCCTTCTGTCTTAATCTGTTTTATTAATGAAAGGAAAGAAGAAAAAAAAAAACCCCACCATGGTATACCAAGGTCTTCATGAGGCTTAACTCCTTATCTTACCATTTCCTTTACTGATTACTTATAAATCTGAAAGTATCATGTTCTAGAGCCTCTAGCATTTGCCTTAAGTTTTTCCTTTTCCCTACAACTGAGCAACGGTACACTTCCTTTCCTATTTTACTCCTTGATGTTAACCTGTAAAGGAAATAAATATGAAGTTCACAAAAAGGCAATTTAATTTCCATTTTCTGTTGCTTACTTAGGTGACACAATCATAAGAAAGACCTACAGATTCTACTTATCCTTGTAATTTCAAATGTTACCTGAGCTTTTTCTACTCTGCTACAAGTGTTCATGTCTTTGTTTATAATACAAAATAGGTGATAAAATAATATGCTAAAATGTGTGCTTCTTCTATCCACAGACTATGCACAAAAGGGAAAGAACCTCAGTTCATTTGTCTTTGTAGCCCCATCATCTCGTTGACTGAGGAAAACAGAAACTATAAAAGACACATAATAAACTATTTGAACTTCTATAAATAAATTTCAGTTCTTTAAATCATATGCATTTATCTATACTTTGCAAATCTATATCAATATGACATTTTTACCAGTTCAGGTTTGCCTTCGGTGAGAAGGCAAATAAAGAAAAAAGTTAAAGAACATTTACATTTTCCAGATGAGATTAGAGACTAAGAGGTAAATAACTTGCCTAATGTTCTGATGATGGGGGGGGGGAATGAGAATGACGAAAATGGCATGGTTTGGATCAAAGCATAAAAGAATAAGGTGGCCTGAATGGGAAGCCCAGAGTAAAAAACATACTGATTCAGCCTCCAATAATTGGAATTTTCTAAGTAAATCTGGCCAGTAAGATTATAGGAAAAGGTTGAAATGAAGTTCAGGCTACTTTTGGTAGTTTCCAATGTGGCTGCTGCCACATAAGCTTTTAAAGTACAGTGAAGCAGATAAATGTTAATCTAATACAGCTCCAATAATATGCATGCCTACGTGTGGGGGAGTTGTATTTCACTTAATTCTTTCCTATTACCACGGAAATTCGTAATAGACATAATATGAAAGCCATTCTATCAATAAAAGACCAAGAGACAATAAATTATACTTTTAAGAGTCTATTATTTGACTAAGTAGAATGCTGGAATTTGTAAGTTGCCTTAATGTCTCTTGCTAATAAACACAATGTCTTTATTCAAATACATCCCACTACAATCTGGTCCTTCATGACTGTTCACAGGCATTGCCTGCCTAGACCAACTGAATTTCAACTAGTTCCTGATATGGCTTGATCCCTCAATCAGGATGCATTACCTAGAAACTCCAAACTCACTCTATAGCAGACTACCGTGTCAAATACACAGATGGTACTGACTGCTGATCAGCTGAAAGTAATTGATTCCTGACACTTTTGATCACCCTGATCAACAAAATACTCCCAGGCTTTGCTTTTCCA
The DNA here is from genome assembly GCF_020740605.2 of Lemur catta. Taxonomy (NCBI): domain Eukaryota; kingdom Metazoa; phylum Chordata; class Mammalia; order Primates; family Lemuridae; genus Lemur; species Lemur catta. The sequence goes on from NC_059133.1 coordinate 7,171,731, forward strand.
TCTCCCTCAGAGTTCTGCTGCCAGAGTTAGGAAATAAAATAACAACCTCCTCATCACTACCTCTTCTATTTCTTAAAGGCCCTTCTCTACTCCCCCACTAAATATAACAGAAAGGGAATATATTGTACTTAATTTCTGTTACACTGTAGTTAGTTATTTGATCTTGTCTTCTCTATAGTTAATGTGGTCCAGATGCCTAACTGCCCACCACCATATAGTTAGCCAGCTAAACTGAAAATGCAGAGGACGACAAAGCTCCACTAAAAGAAAAAGGGCCTACAAGGGACTTTTTTTCTTTTTTAAAAAAATCTGACTCTACAGGTTGCCTCTAAATTTCCAATATACTCAAAGCAGAAAGAGAACACAGGAACACAAAATAACACATGATAGGGACAAATACTAACCAATAGGAATAATAAAAAGCAGAACCCAAAACAAAGAATTTAACAGTTTAGGAACATTTAACACAGGGACTTAAATCCCTACAGGTCCTAATAAGACTTGCTGGCACCAGAGTACAGTAACACAATCAATATCGTATGTGTGATTCAAGATTCAACAAATAATAAAAACAAAATTAAACGACATTCAGGTATTTCCTGCTACCTACTGGCTTCAATAAATGTTCATGTTATGTATCCACATTCATGCTACATATGTGAGGCACTGTTAAAGCACTGGGGAATTAACAGTAAACAAAGATGACTAGAGATCCCTCAAACCCTCACTACATCCTGAACATTATTTTTCACACTCATTCTTTTGACTCCACTGCCCTAATTTCGGGCCTCATCACCTCATTAGGGCCCATTCCTCTTAAATTAATTTTCTACATCTAAAACCACATCCATCTAGATTGTAATTTGGGACATGAGACCCTACTATTTAAAATCTATCAAAATATGGCATTTCAGGTACAGCAAGCAAATTAGCAAGTGTAACATACCTACTAAGTGGCTGAGCCCATTTTGAACCCAGGCAGTATAACTCCAGGGCCAAAACCATTAATTAATGATACTTTTATTAGTTAACTTCATTCTCTCCTTTATACACAAAGAAGGCAATTGGGGAAAAGAATTTTCAAAAATTTCTTGTCATTGGCATTTTTTAGGGGGCAAACATATTGCCGTGTGAAATTATTTGAGAGGGAAATGATTTACTGAGAAGATTCCCAATATACAGCTAAGGAGAAGGAAGACTGGTACAGCCCAGATACAACTCAGGTAGTATGGTTCAAACTCTGTGTACTATATTCCACCTTTCACAGTAGCATTCTATAATCCATCAGAAATAATCTTAACATATAATACATTCTGTATGATTATTTTATGGTGACTTTAAAAACAAAGATGAGGGGGAAAGTATGATCTAAGTTTCTTCTCATAAACTTCCATTAGTCAGATTTTAGAAGACTGTTATAGTGGTAATGTCATAACCTGCCTGCACATCCTGAACCACAGACTCAACAATGAAAAGACCTGTACAAAAGCTGATGTCATTTGCCAGTAGGGTTCAAGTAATGACATCTCACTGAAAACTTCCTTACCTTCATTCCTGAATCTTAAGTATCACCACAGCTCTTATGGGGAGTTTAAGAAGAAATATAATGAGTACAGTTAACTATACAAGATCATTTTTTTAACACCCTGACATGAATTTATTTTAATCAACAGGAAAATACAGAAAAGACTTCTCTGCCACAAACACAAAATAAGTTGTTTCATAAAAACACTTACTTGTATATTAAGTGGGTCTCATCATATACCCCAATAACTTTAAATTTTATTTATTAAACACTTAGAGCTCTTATGTATCAGGGACTGATATAAGTGCTTTACAATTATCAATTAGGTGGGATTCATTAAAATAAGGAAATAAAATATCACCAACAATAAAATTCTTCATTTATTTATTTATTTTTGAAACAGAGTCTCACTCTGTTGCCCAGGTTAGAGTGCCATGACATCAGTCTAGCTCACAGCAACCTCAAATTCCTGGGGTCAAGCAATCCTCCTCCTTCAGCCTCCTGAATAGCTGGGACTACAGGCATGCGCCACCATGCCCAGCTAATTTTTCTATATATATTTTTAGCTGTCCATACAATTTCTTTCTATTTTTAGTAGAGACGGGGTCTTGCTCTTGCTCAGGCTGGTCTTGAACCCTCGAGCTTCCAAACGATCCACCCACCTCAGCCTCCCAGAGTGCTAGGATTACAGGTGTGAACCACCGTGCCCGGCCCCATAGTTGAAGTTTCATAGTAAACAAATGCACCTTAATGTCCATCAACTAATACAGAAAAATATCATTTAACAAAATTATTAGAATAACTGTATCTCTTACAAACCAGGGACATTCCAAGCAGCGGAAACAAATGAAGTCTCTATCTGAAGACTGTGTAATGCCAGCTACCTCAAAACTGTATTTTTATAAGGGGTCTACATGGCTAAACTAGACTTGGAAATGAGATGAAAATATTCCAATACTCGTATCAGACAGAACAGGAATTAGCTGGCCATCATTTGGAACTATGAAGGTACAGAATAACAAAGTCAGTTATAAAACTAACGTTTTACTTAAATTTAATATAAGCACTTCTTAAAACTTTTGACAGCACAGTAGAACCTTGGCATATAATATGTGGGAAATGCTACACAATGTAAGATTAAACATGAGCAGTTAAGAATAAATAACTGACCCTCAAGCCCTTCCAACATTGAAACACTCAGATGTGTATTGACTATGCACACAAACTAAAACTGCACTTACCTTAAGAGGCTGGGGGCCTCGTAATCCTGTTTGTCCTCCCATCTGGGGGGAGCCTTGCTGCAGTGGCTCAGTCATTAAGTTGCCAGCATTTCCCATGCCTGGGTTTGGGTACTGCATATTTGGTCGTCCCCGGCCTGCTCCAATCGAACCGTTCATGACTTGATTAGGCATTATCCCTTGTCCATTGCCTGCAGCCAACATTCCTGGATTCATGCCAACATTCATCCCTGTGTTCATTGCCATGGCAGGCTGATTTACTGGACTGTTCATCATACCTGTTGAGGACTGTGTGGGACCTTGATTTGGTCCACTAGTGCCCATTCCCATGTTGGGAGAAGTCAAGCCTGCCTGTGCCATTGGGCTTTTGACCATGCTATTTATCAAACCTAATCCAGGACTGTTCTGTTGGGCCTGGCTGGCCATAACTTGACCTGGGCCACCAACCCCCATATTGAGGTTAGGGGAACTACCAGACCGTAGCAATTCTGACAGCTGTTTATGTTTAGAGGCTGCATCTTGTACTATGCCAAGACTTGTTTGAAGCTGACTAATATCACCACCATTGGTTAGTCCCAATTCTGTAGAGTTGATTAATTCATCTGGTAAGTCATGCTCCAAGTCAAATAGAGAGCCAAAATCTAGAAGCAAAGAGGAAAGATAAAGGTTAAAGTTTAACAGAACCAAAATCAGAAATTGTTCTATATTTTTGTTCTGGATAAAATATGCATTAAATATCATTTCCAAACCTCCCTCCATGGAATACTATTATTTGTATTGCGGTTTTTCCATGTTACACTAAAAATTTTATGTTTTTTAAAATATATATATATTTTTTTAATTAAGGGGATATTTGGTTACACCAACAGGTTTAAATACTTTTAAGAATTGTACCTATAATAAGATCAGGGTCAAACAGGATTAAATGTTAGTACAACACCCATTACATGAGTGCTGACAGTTTGTATTGCTAGTCATGATAGATATGTAATTAAGTTGTATTAATATTCCGGAATTCCTAAGAAAGATTAAAATAACTTATCTAAGATACAACTAAATTCAGAATTAAAACAGAAGATTTAAAATATTCTAATACATTTAAAAAGACAACTGATGCAAAAGACCCACTTTTAGAACCATTTGTAGAACATCCAGTGTGAGCTGCAGGAAGACAGGGGCTGTCCATTTCTCACCAAGTCCTTATCACAATGTCTGTCACAAAGTAGATCCTTAAGAGGCCGAGAGAATGTTTTCGCATGATCTGTAGCCTGCATAATAGTTTTCCTTAACCAAAATCTAGCCAGAATAGAGTACAAAACCATGCCTCTGGCTCCTTCAACATACAAACTATCCCCACCATAATGGGGGTGCAAATTATAAATAAATGCAGGGTTTTCTCAACCTTGGCACTATTAACATTTTGGGCTGTATGGTAATTCTTTGTTGTGGAGGGAGAGGGGATTGTCTTGTGCACTGTAATATACTCAGCACATCCCTGGTCTCTCCACCTGATACCAGCAGCACCCATACCCCAATTGTGACAATCCAAAATGTCTCCAGACATCACCACATGTCTGTTGGAGGGACAAAATTGCTCCTGCCTGTATCTGTTGACAGTATTAAACTATTATAATAAATTGAGCTGTTTGAGTTTTCTTTCCTTTTAATTCTCCAAAGTAGTTTTTACATTAAAAAGGCATTACTGGTAAATAATTAAATATACCTGAATCTACAACTGATTTTCGTCCTATTAAAAAATAGTACATTTCTTGAAGACAAGATACTGCTTTAATGATCTTCTTGATCCAATTAATCTTGGCTCCTAAGTATAACCCTTCCTCTGTATGTCCCTTCTGTTCTTGTAGCATTCTACCATTTCACTAAAATGATCTGTGTCTGCCTCCCCCCTCTCCTCTCAACCTCCACCATCTCTTAACACCACCCTTCACTCCTCTATGCCCCCAGACTACAGCTCTTTGGGAAGGACATGTCTTAACATTCATACACCAACTCCTTGACTTGCCCAACTTAGTAAATATCTGGTCATATCTGAACTGAATTGTATCCCAGGATCTCAGGACATGATTTAGAGTCCAGGCTTTTACAAAATTCTTCTTTCATTTTGAAAACTCCTATGGGCCCCTCCATCAAAAAAAAAAACAAAAAGAATGTGTAATAAAACATGAATAGTTTTGGAATACAAAGAAAGTTTCAAATAAAACTGACCTAAAGCCAGTATTCATAGATGACTGTGTAACGTACTGACATATTTCCTGCTACTGATAAAATTTACAAAACTGAGATCACACTTTAATGTGCAATTTTTACTTTTCACCTGAAGGATCCAAGAAAATACTCTTTCCAATGCAGATGAAGAAAATTATTAAAAAAAAAATTCTATCATCAGGATACTGAACATAGAGGGGAAAAAATTTAAATAATTTCCACCAATTTAGAAATTTCAAAAATATACATAAGTGATACATTACAAGAAATCACCAAAAAACCTGAGTAATAATAATACATTTCAAAACTTAAAGGCTTATGTTAGAAAACAAGGCTAATACTTAATGAATTAAGCATGAGGTTATGTTAAAAAAACATACGAAGATGATGAATGACAAAAGCAACTATACGCGGGCGCAGTGGCTCATGCCTGTAATCCTAGCGCTCTGGGAAGCCGAGGCGGGTGGATCGCTCGAGGTCAGAAGTTTGAGACCAGCCTGAGCAAGACCCCATCTCTACTAAAAATAGAAATAAATTATCTGGACAACTAAAAATATATATAGAAAAAATTAGCCAGGCATGGTGGCGCATGCCTGTAGTCCCAGCTACTCGGGAGGCTGAGGCAGTAGGATCGCTTAAGCCCAGGAATTTGAGGTTGCTGTGAGCTAGGCTGATGCCAAGGCACTCACACTCTAGCCTGGGCAACAAAGGGAGACTCTGTCTCAAAAAAAATAAATAAATAAATAAAAATAAATAAAAGCAACTATAAGGGAAAGAGAAAAAAGACACACAACTGAGAGGGGTATCAGCAAAACCAAAAGTTGGTTTTCTGAAGAGAGTAATAAAAGATAAACTTCTGGGAAGGTTAAAAAAAAAATAAAATTAAAAGATAAAAAAATACTATTAATCAACTTTATGCAAAAAATTGAAAACCGACAAAATGAATAAACTCCTGGGAAAATAGCTAAACCTTAAAGAGAAATTATACAGGATACAAGATGTACAAGATACAAGTTTCTCCAACAAATTAATGGCATAAAAGGGGAGGGGGTGGAGAGTAGGAAGAGCTGTTATCTAAAAAAAAAGATTCAACTGGACGTACTGTATGGACTGTCTAGATCCTGATTCAAACAAACCAACTATAAAAACATTTAGACATGAGAATCAGGAAACTATAAATATAGACTGACCAGTGGGTGGTAGTAAGAAATTATTAATTTTAATGAGTATAACAATAGCATAGTAACAATTTTAAAATAAATCATTTTAACTAAAAGATACATATGAAAGTATTTCTGGTAAAATAATATGGCTGGAATTTGCTTTAAAATACTCCAGCAAAAAAAGGGATGGGGGCAAACAGTGGTACAAAATACTAGTAACTTGGAGTTGGGTAATAAGGCACATAGGAATTCCTTATTTTATTAAATTGAGGTTTCCCATTTATAAAACTTTAAAACGAGACATGGGAAGCCCGAATACTGTAATCCTTTTACTATTAGAGAAAATGAATCCTTGGTTAATCTTTCCATAAAGAAAGTACCATATCCAGATTGTTTTACCGGCATGTCCCATACTAAATTTTCGAAGAAAAGACAATCCAACCTAACAAACACTTCCAGAATATAAAGAATATTCTAAAAGCTATACATGGCCAGTAAAGAAAACATTCTCCTTCATTAACAAAGAATCAAGAATTTTTGGCCAGGCGCGGTGGCTCACGCCTGTAATCCTAGCACTCTGGGAGGCCTAGGAGGGTGGATCATTTGAGCTCAGGAGTTTGACACCAGCCTGAGCAAGAGCAAGACCCTGTCTCTACTAAAAAAAAAAAAAAAAAAAAAATAGAAAGAAATTATATGCCTAGCACTCTGGGAGGAAGAGGCGGGTGGATCGCTCAAGGTCAGGAGTTCAAGACCAGCCTCAGCAAGAGCGAGACCCTGTCTCTACTAAAAATAGAAAGAAATTATCTGGCCAACTAAAACATATATATAGAAAAAATTAGCCGGGCATGGTGGCACATGCCTGTAGTCCCAGCTACCCGGGAGGCTGAGGCAGTAGGATTGCTTAAGCCCAGGAGTTTGAGGTTGCTGTGAGCTAGGCTGACGCCACGGCACTCACTCTAGCTCGGGCAACAGAGCGAGACTCTGTCTCAAAAAAATAAAGAAATTATATGGACGACTAAAAATATATAGAGAAAAAATTAGCTGGGCATGGTGGCACATGCCTGTAGTCCCAGCTACTTGGGAGGCTGAGGCAGGAGGATCGCTTGAGCCCAGGAGTTTGAGGTTGCAATGAGCCACTGCACTCTAGCCCGGGCAACAGAGCAAGACCCTGTCTTGTGACCCTGTCTCAAAAACAAAACAAAACAACAATCTAAAAATTGAAGGCAACTTCTTTATACTAAAGTTTCTTCCAAAACCTAAAAACAAACAGCAAATATGCATAACAGACCATTCACAGTAGTCTCTTCAGTATCAGAACAAGACAAAGATACTCCAACCTCTTCTATTCAACATTGTACTGGAGTATTTAGCCAGAGCAATAATACAAGATAAATTACAAATAAAAAAAAAAAGAAAAGAAACAAAACTTACTGTCTGCAAATGATATAACTGTAGACACAGAAAATCCAAAGCAAATATATCAAAACACCACTGTACCCCATAAATATATACAATTATTTGTCAATTAAGGAAAAAAGAAAATACAAAACAAGTAATTGGAAATAGTGAGAGGTTAGCAAGGTGACTGGACATACAATAAATACTAATATAAACAAATCGAACTGCATCACCAGCAACAAATAGTTAGAAATGATTTTTAAATATAATTTATGGTAACATTTGGAAAAACTAAGAAAAAACCAACAATGCACAAAACACATATAAATTACAAAAGACTGCCTAAATAAATAGAATAATATTCCAAACACCTGAATAGAAATCCTCAGTATTAAAAGACATCCAATTCTTCCCCAATACTGATCTACAAATTCAATGCAATGCCAATCAAATTCCTAACAGTTTTTCAGGGAACCAGACAAGATGATGAAATAACTTTGTTTCCACCCCTGTATAACAGGAAAGTACCTACTTTGTATATGATTTGTGAGGATTAGATGAGTTAATATATATAAAGTGTTTAGAACTACATCTGACACATAACAAACACTATACACATGTTACCTATTACTATTATCCAAGGGACTCATTACACTATCAGGAGACAGGCTGGCTTATAATAATGAGAGCAAACACTTATCAGCCACTTTCAATGCGCTGGGCATTGTTCTTGGAACCTCAATTACTCTCATTAACTTTCTCAACAATCTCAGAAGTAGATAATAGCCACATGTACAAAACTCACTGAGGAGTAATTGGTTTCAGTAATATGAAGTCTTAACCGTAGGGCCTAGAGTGAGGACTTTAATTTAATCTGTACTACAGTCAAATCTATTATACTCAGTTGCTGTCTCATGTTTATGCAAACATTTAATACCACGTTACAAAGTTCTGCTCCACTGTGAAGCAGAGAGGAATGTTTGCAGTGGTACACCTTGAAAATAAAGGTTAGAGAGCTATTTATTTATTTATTGAAACAGGCCCAGCATGGTGGCTCCCGCCTGTAATCCTAGCACTTTGGGAGCCCAAGGCGGGTGGATGGTTTGAGCTCAGGAGTTCGAGACCAGCCTGAGCAACAGCGAGACCCCGTCTCTACTAAAAAATAGAAAGAAATTAACTGGACAACTAAAAATACATAGAAAAAATTAGCTGCGCATGGTGGCGCATGCCTGTAGTCCCAGCTACTCAGGAGGCTGAGGCAGAAGGATTGCTTGAGCCCAGGAGTTGGAGGTTGCTGTGAGCTAGGCTGACGCCATGGCACTCACTCTAACCGGGGCAACAAGAGTGAGACTCTGTCTCAAAAAAAAAAAAAGGAAAGAAAGAAAAGAAAAAGAAACAGAGTCTCGCTCTGTCACAAGGGATAGAGGGCTGTGGCGTCAGCCTAGCTCACAGCAACCTCAAACTCCTAGGCACAGGCGATCCTCCCACCTCAGCCTCCCGAGTAGCTGGGACTACGGGCACAGGCCATGATATCTGGCTAATTTTTCTATTTTTAGTAAGGCTAATTTTTTCTATTTTTAGTTAGAGACGGGGTCTCCCTCTTGCTCAGGCTGGTCTCCAACTCCTGACTTCGAGTGATCCTCTTGCCTCCGCCTCCGGCAGTGCTAGGATTACATGCATGAGCCACCATGTCTGGCCAAGGGTTGTTCTTTTTTAAATGGCAATCCATGGCTGGGCGTGGTGGCTCACGCCTGTAATCCTAGCAACTCTGGGAGGCCGAGGCGGGAGGATCGCTCAAGGTCAGGAATTTGAGACCACCCTGAGCAAGAGCGAGACCCCGTCTCTACTAAAAAAATAGAAAGAATAGAAAATATATATAGAGAGAGAGAAAAAATTAGCCGGGCATGGTGGCACATGCCTGCAGTCCAAGCTACTTGGGAGGCTGAGGCAGAAGGATCGCTTGAGCTCACCAGTTTCTGAGGTTGCTGTGAGCTAGGCTGATGCCACGGCACTCTACCCCAGGCAACAGAGCGAAGACTCTGTCTCAAAAAACAAAACAAAACAAAAAAAAGGCAATCCTGAACTTAATTTCAATAGACCCAACTGTAGTTAACACTACATGAGACCCACACTCAGCTTTCAACACAAAGATTGATCCCAAACTCCTGTTTTCCAGGATGGCTCACCTTTGTTATGACCTCAACTATGCACATCTTATCTTCTATCTTCTGTTACAGCTAAATATTTGTATGCATCTTCCTTCTTTACCAAATTTTAAGTATCTGAAGGATAGGGGTATAATTTAACAGACACTTATATTTCCTGAAGCACCTAGCAAGCACATGCTTGGAAAGATAATATTAGATAATATTAACTAGGTAATAGTTAATATAATAGTTAAATGTTTCCAGAAATATCTGGGTAATTATAATTTTATAAAGGTTCTCTTACCTCTACCTTATTTTTTTTTTTACTTTTTTACAAGTCAATTGTGAAGGTATTACCTCTACCTTAAAACCTTTATTTTCAACTACTATGTAGCTTAAATGTAGAAGACTATGTAAAAAATATATACTTTTTGGACCCCTGATCAAACAGACCCTATTATTTCATCTGATACCACTGACTATCAAGTTAGAGTCCTACTTTTTTTTGGGGGGGGCGGGGAGACAAGGTCTTGCTCTGTGCGACCAGGCTAGAGTGCAATGGTGTTATCATAGCTCACTGTAACCTCGAACTCCTGGGCCCAGTTGATCCTCCCAGCTCAGCATCCCTAAGTGCTGGGATTACAGGTGTGAGCCTCCTAAACTATTAGGATTGTGCCTCAAAAGTTCTAGAAATTTATGATTCCCAAATGCCATCAGCGGTATCTAAGTTGGCAAAGCTCACGTAGTCTAAATACTTAAATTTACAATCCAATTTTACAAGTTGTCTTGACCTTGTTGTAAATGTCACTTTCCAACCATGAACTTAAGTTACCTCTTCTATCAAGGTCTTAAAATTTATTCTACTTCCCTCACAGAGTTGTTTTAAGAACCAATGAGATGGTTCTTAAAGATTCCGAAAGATTCTAATATACTATATAAATGTGTATATTTATTATTAATCTTCTTTTTTGTCATTATATACCATATGGGGCAGAGTGAATGATTCTTAAGAATCAACTAGTACAAGGTTTCTATGTTTACTTGAAGGCACAGACACAATGAAAAGCTAAATAGTGCTGCCTTTAGAGAAATTAGGAGAATGAGGAGCCATCCTCTTCAGGCTACTCTTACAACCCTGCCTCTACTAAGAAGCACTTACATTTGAAAATTACTGATTCTCTCATTTTATAGATGCAGTAACCGATGCTAACTTTGGCTCCCCTAAGATAATACTATTTTGTTACTGAATATGGAATCTATTAAAATTCCCTGGATCCCAGGCCAATGTTCTTTCTATGTAAGAAAACAAAGACTTTACTTTTAGCCGTTGTTTAAGATTACTGCAATATAATTCTCTGAACATTTTCAAACTGAGAAAAATTTTTAACAAAATTTAAATAGTATGTTCCAACTAAGAAAAGCTACCTCATCGCTAAATAATCAGTTCTATGTCGGTAGGGTTAAGAGTACTAAGGTTCAAAAATCTCTTATGTGGATTTCATTTTAGCCACCAAATTTCAAATCTTTCCCATCAGATTTTTCTTCAAGCACTTCTCAGAATAAAACCTGAGCAGTGAATTGAGCAATGTATTGTAAAAAGGAAACTAATATATGAGATTATGTCTTTAGCCTGTCATAAATAGCAAATGAAACCCAGTGGTCTAAAAGTGGTAACAGGCCAGGCGCGCTGGCTCACGCCTGTAATCCTAGCACTCTGGGAGGCCGAGGCAGGAGGATCATTTAAGTTCAAGCTTTGAGACCAGCCTGAGCAAGAATGAGATCCCATCTCTACTAAAAATAGAAAAATTAGCTGGGCGAGTGTTGTGGTGCATGCCTGTAGTCCCAGCTACTCGGGAGGCTGAGGCAGAGGATCACCTGAGCCCAGGAGTTTGAGGTCGCTGTGAGCTAGGCTTATGCCACAGCACTCTACTCAGGGAAACAGTGAGACACTGTCTCAAAAAAAAGAAAATCAAAACTGGTAACAAATCAAGTCCCAAACTAAAAGTTGTATGTATGAAAGAAGAGGAAAAAAATTAAATTTAAATGACATAATTTAAACAAATCCCCTTGAACAGTGGGTTTTAGTACTGACCAGCCTCCATTTCAAGCCTCTTAACTAAGCTCCTCAGGTTCACTCTCTTCCTTCAAGAAAACGGAAAAAAAATAAAGGTTCAAATAACCTTCTCAGGCCCTGATCTCAACTTGCCCAGTGCAGGCAGTAGAGTTCAGATTAGCTGAATAAAATTTAGACATTCAATATGTATGAAACAACCTAGAGAGTTCTCTAACATAAGTTTAGGATTTTTATTCTAGAGAGAAAATTAATCTACTGAAGAATTTTTAAGCAAAATTATGGTATGAACAAACATGCATTTATTTATTAGAGACCATTCAGGCAAAGAGGATGAAGAATGAATTGGACAGACAAGTCTAGGTTCAGGGAGACTGGCTGGGAGGCTGCTGCTAGAGAAACAATGAAAACTAGCACTTATACCTGGAGCAGAAACACTAAACAGACAGAAGCATCAAAGAGGCCAATCAAAAGAACTCTCTTTCTCACTATAGGTGGAGGGTTAAGAGAAAAGAAAAAAAACAAGGATGTCTCCTAAGTTTCTGGCTTGGACAAGCGAAGAGTAGAGTGGTACAGTTATCCAGATAGGCAATCAGAGGAATACCTGGCGATGTGAGAGAGAAGCGTGGGGCTGAAGTCACTGCTAGGATACTTATGTAGAGATGTCTAGCAGGCACATAATTAATAGCTGTGGAGGCCGGGTGCGGTGGCTCACGCCTGTAATCCTAGCACTCTGGGAGGCCGAGGCGGGCGGATCGCTCAAGGTCAGGAGTTCGAGACCAGCCTGAGCAAGAGCGAGACCCCGTCTCTACTAAAAATAGAAAGAAATTACCTGGCCAACTAAAATATATATAGAAAAAATTAGCCGGGCATGGTGGCACATGCCTGTAGTCCCAGCTACTCGGGAGGCTGAGGCAGTAGGATCGCTTAAGCCCAGGAGTTTGAGGTTGCTGAGAGCTAGGCTGACGCCATGGCACTCACTCTAGCCCGGGCAACAAAGCAAGACTGTCTCAAAAAAAAAAAAAAAAAAAAAAAAAAAGCCGTGGAGCACCAAGAGAAGGTCTGTACAAAGGAGCTGTAAACCTGGGACAGAATAAGGTTGATCAAAGGTTATTTATCGGGCAAAAAGGAAAAGGAAAAGGCCCACCAGACAATGACCAACAAGGATGTTAACCAACAAAGGATGCTAAAACCTAACATTCACCAGTCCCTTCCATCAGGAATACTGTACTGGAACCTAGGTTCCAAGAAGGAATTGGTAGTGGTGTTCCACGCTCCAGAGAATCTACTGAATGTAGATAATAGAAGATAATTAATAATCTAGGAATGAGCAGTTTCAGTGGAGTTAGAGGAAAAGCCAGACTGCAGTGGTTTGGTAAGTAGGAGGTAGGCAAATAAAAGGAAGTGTTTTTTCTAGATAGTAAGGAGAGCTCTTAGGTATTTGTTTACTTTTACCCCCTTTTCTACTGACTGAAAATTTACAAATCTGAAATTTATTCCATAACCTCTTACCTATTCTGTGGCAAGTATTATAAAAACCTTATCACAAATGACTGCTAAAATGAATGAACTCACTATTCCAGTAAGACATTTCCTGCTTAGTATTTTCTTTTAATGATAAAGCATTTATTTATAGTCTTATAGTAAAGGGGGAAGCCTTAACTTGCAAGACAATTTTTCAACAGTACTTACAACATACTTTTTATTCCATGGAATGGAATCAAACATAGACTGAGACTACAGAGTATACCTAGAAATCAGTAAATGCCAGGAACGGAGTAGGAAAACGACAAAGAAATGAGGCCTAAATGCACAAAACCCTTCACTGGAATCTGCTGACCGCAGCCAGAACCAGGGCTGGATCACACCAGGGAGACAGGTTCCAGGACAGCAGGAAAGGAAGTGGGGTAAGGGCAGGGAAGGGTCCACACTGGGGTGTGGGTTTAGTACCAGGTAAATTGCTCTTGGTATTTACATACAAAATCAGTTGGTTCTATTTCTTAGAAATATACACAGAAAGAAATGAAGATTTGATCATTACTTTATGAATCTGTCGCTTTGCAATATCGACATCATCAGAAATAGGGACAATTTACTCAGATTCAAATTTCAGTAGCAGGAAATAAATATAAAAACATCACTGGCTAAACTTTTGTACCCCCACAATATGCTGGAAAAAAAAAAAACCATCACTAGCCCTCAATACAAAACCTCTACCTCACCCAATACTCACTCCCTGTCTCACCCCCAAATAACCACTCCCTGGGGGCTGCCACTTCACTGCTGCCATCTCCCATACATACCCCTAGAGTGTAATGTCAATCTCCATAAGGCTGGCATTGCAGGCTTAAACAGCTGCCTGAGAGAAGCAGGAGTGAAACATGCCAAAGACTCTGCGCTGCAAATCTTTCCCCGCTTTTCTTATATGCCACAAACTTCTTTAAGGATGTGGTCTTTCAATAGGAGTGATAAATAACATTTTAGAAAAAGGCCGGGCATGGTGGCTCAGGCCTGTAATCCTAGCACTCTGGGAGGCCAAGGTGGGAGGATCGCTGGAGGTTAGGAGTTCGAGACCAGCCTGAGCAAGAGTGAGACCCTGTCTCCACTAAAAATAGAAAGAATTATATGGACAGCTAAAAATACATACAGAAAAAATTAGCCAGGCATGATGGTGCATGCCTGTAGTCCCAGCTACTCGGGAGGCTTAGGCAGAAGGATTGCTTGAGTCCAGGAGTTTGAGGTTGCTGTGAGCTAGGCTGATGCCACGGCACTCTAGCCCAGGCAACAGAGTGAGACTCTGTCTCAAAAAAAAAAAAAAATCCTTAAAAAAGGAGGAGGGGTAATTCTGATTACTCCAATCTGGTTGTCTTCTCAAAGTAGAGCAGTTCACAGATTCACAAAGTCTATCAAACAGAGGTGAGGGTGGACTAGGAGAGGCCTGGGCAGGGCAGGAGTCCTCCAGGCACGTGCCCAGCAGGGCTGGAGGAGCTTACGTGCTCAGAGGTCCAGCCAGTCGGCCATCTTTCCTCCACAGAAAAAGCTGCCTAGTTGGGGTGTTTTGGTTTAAAAATTCCTGGTGGGGACAGGGAATCCCTGAAGGGAACACATTAAAAAAAAAAAACAGTGGAAATGGGGAAGGAGAACAAAAGTTGTTGTCCAAGAGCTTCTACATAAAAATAAAAATTTTTAAAAAAAAGGGAGAAAGAGAAGAATAAGGAGTCTCTTAAATGGTTCTGAGGGTTCTAACGATGAACTGAAAGGAGGATGAGACGATGGAGACAGTTTTTATTGCTGGCCTGCCCCGAGTAGCTTAGCTGCCTCCATCTGGAGTTTCTTCCTGCTTTGGGGCTCTTCAGGCTCCGACTCCAAGCTGGAGTCAGAGCCCCCATCAAAGGCAGTGATGGTGCTACCCTTGGCATTGGTGGAGACTGCTGTCTGAGGAGGGGTAGTTGGTCTGGAGTTGGGCACTTGACCTCGCCTTCTCCAGCGCACGGACTTGCTGCTCCAGAAGAGCATTCTGCCGCTTGAGGTCGTCAGTATCTTACTGACGTGTGTGGTTTTTTCCTTTGCATATATTGGATGTACTCTGTGGCTTTGTCTAGGTTTTGGGCTCGGGATGTCTTCTCTCCTTGGAGTGATGGGACTGAGTCCCACAAACTGTGAAAGCTGTCTTTAATGTGGTCCCTACATTTTTGTTCCAGTGTATTATGATGAGCCCATTTGTCAGCTGCAGATTGAAACCTCGGCTGAAGTTGCTCTTCATTGCTCTCCACCTCGATGTCATTGTTATCGCTCATTTCCTAAGGCCTAGGGAGCAGCCACTGTGGCCGCAGGGAGGAGAGGGGATGGAGGGGAGGGGGAAGTCACTGACAATAATCCAAGTCCCACCCCCCACACACACACACACCACGGTAAGAACCACCTCCTACCCTGCTTACTGAAGTATTAACCAATCAACATCATCAACAGCCTACTTCTACCAAATAGTCCATTGACAAGTTCCCTTAGACCTTTAATGATGCTCAAATACAAAATGACTCTGAGTAAAATGTTTCTTCATCTGAGTATACATTCAATCCAAACATAGTGATGTAAAATGTGACTGACAGGTCAGATTTAAAACTGATTTGAAAAGTTTAGCATAATATATGGTACATCTAAGGGACTGTTTATTACAAATGTGACAATTTAAATAAAAACCGGTTTGGATTAAACATGTGGGAAACTAGTGGAGTCAAAATATCCTTTCATTATTACATACTGGTTATATAGATCACCCTTGGTGTCTTCTGTATAGCTTGTTGTGGTCTTCACAGTATGTGAGGATCCTTATAAAATACCCTCAGCTCACTTAACATTCCCAAAAATTGAAAATAAACACAATTCCACAATACATGAGAAATCAGACAAATATTACCCACCACGAAATATATAAAGCATAACCTTCAAAATTAGGACCGTTAACAATATAATCCCAAACACTATAGCTGTGAGCATAAAATATTTTTTAGTTACTTAACTATGACGCAAAATCTAACTTAAAATAATTTTGGATCAAAATAATTCTACTACTTTAGTACCTCTTCCAATTACACATTTTTTCACTTACAAGGCTCAGATTATTTGTTGAATAAACAGGCTTATTTTTGTACTTTAGGTAAAGTGAAGTAAAATCAACTCAGCTCTGCTCTTAAACTGTGTTCATCACACAAAATACCAATAGTAGTTATTCTAAAATTAGTCAATTTTCACATACCCACTTAGAAGACAGAATTCATCTATTCCTTCTCTTCCCTTCAGCTAGTTTTCTCTGACACATTAAAATGCTTTAAAAAAGCATTCCAGATCTCAAAACCTTTATTTCTTTCATCTAACTCAGTGGTGAGGCCAGAGGATGAGTAGGAGCTAGACAGATGAAGAGTGAAACAACCTATAGGGGGAGGGAGGGAAGGCTTAGTTAATCTGGCAATTGAAAAGAAGCACAAACCCAGAGGAACAAAGTGAGTGATGAGGTGGGCAGAGATGAGAACACTCAGAGCCTCTAGTCCAGATTAGGGATTTGGGATTTCAAAGACTGGAGTTGAAAATCAAATCTGCATAACATAATTCTGGTAACCATTTAGCTAAACATTCAAACTACCAATCTCAGAAAGATCTCTATTTCTTACTGGTTTAGGACACTCTCTTAATACTGGATGGTTAAAAAGCATACATTTTAAAACACTACAGCCTTTAAAATAAGAATTTTGCAAATTTCACAAATTTCTCAGGTAAAACAATTTTCCTAACCTCCATTCAGTACTTTACTTGAAAAACAGTATTTTAAAATTAGCTGGGCATGATGGTGTGCTCCTGTAGTCCCAGTTACTTGGGAGGCTGAGACAGGAGGATCGCTTGAACCCAAAAGTTTAAGGTTGCTGTAAACTATGCTGATGCAACCGCACTCTAACCCTGGGGACAGAACAAGACTCTATCTAAAAAAAATAAAATAAAAAATAAAATAAAAATAGTATTTTAGTACTCCATAGATGAAGCAGAATTTCCCTAATCATATAAACAGTGTACCTAGCCAGGAAAGAAAGATGCTCAAACACATCAAACTACATAATTTGAAAGAACACTAAGAAAATTAAAATGAAATATCCATGCTGGAAAGACAGTTAAGACTCCTACTATTTCTAAAACAATTGGGAAAACCTGTGAGTTTTATATAAATCTGGATCAAAGGTGATAATCAATTACACAGGCTAACATAGCTAAGCATGCTGGCAGCTGTCAAATTTTGAAACCCAAAGGGCAAAAGTGCAAGCAAATTTCAAAATATGCACTCTTAACATGTCCTGCAACCAAGACTTCGAAAGGTGTACCTATACTTTGGGAAGATATTCACTTGAAGTTTTCTTTTTTTTTTTTTTGAGACAGAGTCTCACTTTGTTGCCCGGGCTAGAGTGAGTGCCCTGGCGTCAGTCTAGCTCACAGCAACCTCAAACTCCTGGGCTCAAGCAATCCCTCTGCCTCAGCCTCCCGAGTAGCTGGGACTACAGGCATGTGCCACCATGCCCGGCTAATTTTTATATATATATATATATATATATATATTTTTTTTTTAGCTGTCCAGATCATTTCTTTCTATTTTTAGTAGAGACGGGGTCTCGCTCTTGCTCAGGCTGGTCTCGAACCCCTGAGCTCAAACAATCCGCCTGCCTCGGCCTCCCAGAGTGCTAGGATTACAGGCGTTAGCCACCGCCCCCGGCCTTAAGTTTCAAATTTTAAACAGAGATGGAGTGTATAACTGATCAAGAATGATGGCCTGGCGTGGTCTGAAAATAACTACAAGATGAGGACACTGTTATTCATTAAAATCCCACCTTAAGAATCAACTCAATGACATATTCATATTAAACCTAAACTGCAAGCTAACTATCACTGAACATTTCTTGATTTTAAGCAAACTTTGGGGTTTTCTACAAGAGAATGCCTGTAGGGGATCCTAGATGGAGAAGCTACCACATCATCTATCATTTAAAAAAAAAAAAGTCTCCTAAAAACTGGGTATCTGTGAATGGTTTCAGAGTTGATATCTGCTATATTTTCTACATTTATGACAACTGGTAAACAAAACATGGGTCTTAATTCATTCTGGTAATTACAATTTACTAAAAACTCCCAAGGTAAATGATGACTTCATCTCAGAGGAGGTAAGTAACATACTCCTTGTCTTCCTGAAATTAGGTTTTTTTCTCTTCTGCTGATCCTGTACAGCGTCACCAGATTAGTCTTTCCCCAATCATGTCACTCTCTTGCTCATAAAATTTTTACCCTGATGGTAAGATAATGGCAAATTTCTTAGCATATTTGTCTTTCCACAATAGGACCCCAACATCTTTTTCCATCTGTCTCCCATAAAAACACCCCACTATACAGCCTATGTTCCAGCCACATCAGCACCACTTGTTTGTACTTGTTCCACGTGAAATAACTTTCCCAACTTTCCCTATTTCTAAGGTAAGTTACTTTCAGCTCCACCAATCCTGTTCAAATATACATTTTCTGTATGAAGTTTTCCACTAACACTCTAAATCCACTGTCAGAAATATTCCTTAACCTCTGCCTTCGCCCAAAATATTTTTTCAATTTATCAGAGCATAACTTATGGAAAAATTGTGAGTAAATGTATACCAACCCCACCAAATCCCTTAAGGTATTAAAAGCAAAAACCACCTTAATTCATCCTTACAATCCAAATGTCCAAGACTTGGTAGATATTCAGTGTCTGTTGGCTGAAATGAGATACAGATACACGAAATGAAAGCAGTGACTACGCAAATTCAGGAGAACTATACAACCTCAAAATGTCTAAAATTTAACTCATCACCATCCCCCAGTCATATCCACCCCAGTCCCCTCGACAAATACTTCTCTATGTTCTCCAACTTAGCAAACTGCCACCCATCCATCTACCCAAACTTGACAATTATCCTTGATTCCTCCATCTCACTATCTAACATCTAATCAATCACCAGCTTCTGTCCACCACCCATCTTCCCTCAAATATTTCCACTTCTTTCCATCTTCTATGCAATTACAGTTACAGTTGGGGACTGGTTCCAGGACCACCAACCATGATACCAAAATCCAAGGATGCTCAAAAGTCCCTGATACAAGCCATGCGAGGTAGCTCACACCTGTAATCCTAACACTGTGGGAGGCCGAGACAGGAGGATCGTTTAAGCTCAGGAGTTCGAGACCAGCCTGAGCAAGAGCGAGACCCCGTCTCTACTAAAAATAGAAAGAAATTATATGGATAACTAAAAATATATATAGAAAAAAATTAGCCAGGCATGGTGGCGCATGCCTGTAGTCCCAGCTACTCAGGAGGCTGAGGCAGGAGGATTGCTTGAACCCAGCCAGGAGTTTGAGGTTGCTGTGAGCTAGGCTGATCCCACGGCACTCTAGCCCAGGCAACAGATCTGTCTCAAAAAAAAAAAAAAAAAAAAAGTCCCTGACACAAAATGGCATAGTGTTTGCATATAACCTACACACATCCTCCAGTATACTTTAAATCATCTCTAGGTTACTTAAAATACCTAATACAATGTAAATGCTAATGTGAATAGTTGTTATACTGTATTGTTTAGGGAATGACAAGGGAAAAAAGCCTATACATGTTCAGTAGAGATAGCCATAATCCTTGTTTTTTCCCATATATTTTTGATCTGTGGTTGGTTGTACCTGTGAACGTGGAACCTACAAATACAGAAAGCCAACTTTATGGTACCTTCTTAATCTCTGTTACCATATTCTTATACTTCTAAAAACAATCTCTGGGTGGACAACATATAAGCTAACTGCATCTTAAGGCCTACTCGAAGACTACTCTGTGAACTTCATGGACTTGGCTTTCCGTTTATCCATTCTATCTACACAGTAGCCCCCTTATCCTCTGTTTTGCTTTCTGTCATTTCAGTTACTAGTGGTCTGAAAATATGAAATGGGAAATTCCATAGACAATTTTTAAATTGCCCACTTTTTTGAATAGTGTGATGAACTCTCTTACAGTCCCACTCTCCTGGCTAGGATGTGAATCTTCCCATGGTCCAGCATATTCATGCTGTATATGCTATCAGCCCGTTTGTCATTGAGTTGTCTCAGTTATCAGCTCAACTGTGTGTAGGGTAACACAGTGCTTGAGTGCAAGTAACCTGTTATTTTACTTAATACTGGCTCCTAAGTGCAAAGAGTAGTAATGTTGGCAATTTGGATATGCCAAAGAGAAGTTGTAAAGTGAATGCTTCCTTTAAATGAAATGGTGAAAGTTTTTGACTTAGTAAGAAAAAAAATGTATACTAAGGCTGCAAATATTGAATCTTCTATCTGCTGAACTGTGAAGGAAAAAGAAATTCGTACTAGTTTTGCTGTCACACCTCAAGCTGCAAAAGTTACAGCCACAGTTCACGTGGTAAGTGCTTAGTTAAGATGGCAAGGCATTAAATTTGTGGGTGGAAGACATGGACAGAAACGTGTTCTGACATCAGGTTCAGTACTATCCGAGGTTTCAGGCATCTACTGGGGTCTTGGAATGTGTCCACTGAGGATACGGGGGTGAGGGGGTGCATTACTATACAGCCATCAAAAAAACAAAACAAAAAACCTACCACTTTCCTTTTAGTATACTTAGCAGTAGAGCTAAAAACTGTTAACACTTAATGAGCACATACTATGCAGCAGCAAGCACTGTCCCAAGAATGTGATAAAGAAAATTCTCATTTATTCCTAACCACAGCCCTATAAGGTGGGTGAGGAGTTTGAGACAGGTTAAGTGATTGATTGACCCAAGGCTCAACAGGTCTGGGATCTAAAGTCTAGTAGTCTCCAAAGCCACCCACTTTTTTTTCCAGTAGTTTTCACTTTACTATTGCTCTTTCAACAAAATTACTCTTAACTGCCCTTTTGGGCATTTATAAAAAAGAATCTACATCTAAAACCAAATTATATCCAAATTGCTCAGAAGAGACTTAACACCTCAATATTTATTCTCTTAAACCTTTTTTGAAAAGTGAGCAATAAAAAATTTCCCATTAAAATTTCAGAAGGGAGCTACCTACCACCTATTATGTGAAAAAAAAAAAACATCGACAAAGTTGAAATTTTAACATTTGATATAATTTGTTTCACTTGCCCATTAATTTCACTAAGGTTTGCCACACTCAAAAATCAACTTTAGAAATCCTCAAAGGAGAAAACTCTAAAATCTGGACAAACACACAAAAGCAGCATGTTTTATTTTCCCATTAATTGTTGGGTGTATGCATTGGCAGAATTACTCCTATGTTGTTTTTGTAAATATACCAGAAAAAAGTATTTTACACTCCCACTTGTATCTGCAACATTCTTCCTACTCTTTTTTCCTTTTCTATTTACCACTTGATGTCCCTACAAATAACACTTTGCACTAATTTTCAACTGTTTCAATTTTTTCCTTTATATGGAATAGACTAAAGAAGGGGCAGAAAAGCAAAGTAAAACAAAAAATAATGACAAAAGGCAATCAAATCAAAAACCCTTTCGTCCCTCCCTATCATCCATTCACTGGACATGCCAATACATCTCCTACCTCTGCAACAGAACACGAACTTCTCTGTTGAAAAGGGGCACCTATATTGCAACACAAGATTTACAAGTTAATAAAAATCATTTTATCTCACTATCAACTACAGACAACTTTCTTAAAGTTCTATAAACAACTCACAAGGCCTTGAGAATAAATAACTGCCAGAAAAGTTTAGGCACTTTAGTAAATGTTTTGCAATTTAACACTCAGGTCAGCAACACTCCACTAGATCAAGAATTTGTATCTCAAAGACTGCAAAAGCAGAACTCTAATGTAAAGGTTCATGACTAAAAAAGAAAACATAGTATCACAGGTTTAAGAGCTGAAAAAAAGAGCTGGTCTTCAACGGAAATGTTCTGATTAGGATGATAAATCACTAACACACAATGGTATTTTAAGAAAATAAAACTGACATTTTGAAAATCCTTACCACTGCTCTCTACTTTGTACATTAATCTAGTGGTCAAAATGCAGATATAATACACTATGTGCATTGTGCCTTTGAAACAAAAAAACACAAACAAAACAAGCACAAAACCCAGGGCCACTGTACCAAGACCAGAAGGATCTTTATCCTACTTAATTAAGCCAGATCCTAAAACTTACTCATCTTTCCAGAGTATACTCTTTACATCCATACAGCATTGTTTACAAAGCAGTGACAGAACATGTTCACCAAATAATGAAGGCAACAGATTAGCCTCATCATTTCCATCACTCAGTTTATCAGAAAAAGGCTCAAGAAGTATTTTCAGGACTTACCTATTAACTTTTCTAGTCTTCTGATCAATAACTTTGCCAAAACAATTTTACAAACGGCTTTTATGATTTTTTTTTGGTGGGAGGAGATACAGGACAAAAAGTCAATTATCAAATGATTTGTTTTGCCCTAACCATACCAAACTAAATACAATTTTCAATGGATCAAATGCAAATTTTGAAACAGAAACATAAAGGTGCAAAGGCTAAAAATAAGTCTTTTCCTCTCTATCCCAACACATAAAACTTGAGCTTAATTCCAGCTGTCTGAATCAAACTGGGAAATTTTTAGAATAATATTTGAGTATTAAACAAGTCAGTCATTTATATTTTGCATCAGTGCCTAACCTTAGAAATCAGAACTTGGGATTTAAATACCAATTTGTTTTGTAACATTTTAGCATATCAACCCACTGGATTTCAATTTTCTTTCCTATAAAGCTGACACACTAAAATACTCTTGGTAGCTATACTTACACTACAAATTTTACAAGCCTAAATTACTTTTCCAAAAAAAATTTCAGGAGTCTAGAATTTTGGGCTCATTTTGATCACTTCTAGATAAAAATCATAATCAAGTACCAAGGAATAACTTCTTTTCACATTTATAAAGTATCTAGTGAAACTCAAAAGTTAGTATGTAGAAATTTTAAGTTTGAAATTCAAAGTTTCAAAAAGTGAAGTGCTTCCATTAAAAGCTGCATGCAAACTTAACTACACACTGCTGAATGCAAAAAAAAAAAAAAAAAAAATTAAGACGATGATGCCCAACTTGAAATAAATTCACAGAGGGGCAGTATTTTCTTTATACTCACTTCTACCCCCAAAACCTCAGACTGGTTACAATTAAAAATTGTACACCAAAGAATTCCTGGAGTAGAATCACGATGGGAGTGGGGGATCAACCCTCACTACAAAATTTAAGAGAAATATCTAATACTTTAAAGACTACTGTCTAGTACTAAGTAAACTCTTAGTACTATGAGTGAATGAATTAATCTCAATGTGGAATTTTTTTTTTAATTATAAAAGGCCACTTGTACATTTAGGACTCATAATTATTCAAAGATATTTCAAGTAGCAAAACAGCTTTTCCATGTTAAAGTACACAGATCAGATATGGAGAATGCAGTAGTACACCTGAACAGAAGTGTTTGGACAACACAGCTCCAAGACTAACCTGCTCAAATCAGAACTCATCAAAGCATATAAAAAAGTTTTTCCTACAATATTCCAAGTCACTGGCTAACTCAAACGTAAAATCCATTATCACATTACACAAAAACTAAAGACATAGCACCAAAATCCATAGGGCAATATGTGTCTAAAGATGATCTAAAAAATCCTTCTGAATAACAGTTTAGTAAGTGCAAAGAAATACACTAAGGTATGAATTCTGAAGAAAAATACAGCTAAAAAAAAAATCTCTGGAGACTGCAGAAACTTTAAGGAATAGATACAGATCAAAGTTCACGTATAAACAATGTTACAAATTTTAGGTAGAAGAACTCTGCAAGATTCCTGCCTCTCAATTTTTGCAGGTTAACTTAAACTCATGACATCTTTCTTAAAAAAGCAAAGAATTTACAGCATTTTCTATACCCTCCCATTTTCAACCTCTGAAATCAAGCCTACTTAGAAATATGCTCTAGAAGTTCTCCACCAACTCAAAGGGTACATTTAACTCCATTATACACTCTCACTGGCAGATGGAGGGATGACGTTGAGCCTGTTCTCGGGGAGTTAAAGAGATGCTCCATAGTAAAGGGGAACATCTTGTAGACTGTCAGATGGCCAGCCATTCTTCCTCTTCATTATCCTAGCATCTCATACAACTACGATAGCAAAGAGAAAGTCAGCAGCCATTAGGATAACACCATTAAAGTAAGCGTAAGAAGGCAAGAAGGGATGATAGAAGAAATCTCCCCAAATTTCTACTTACAAAGAGGCTAGTTCAACAACTAAGTAAAGAATTCATGGAGTTTTAAAACTGAAATCTTGATCACCAAATGCCTACAAATGTAAAAAAGCAAAAACACACACAAATACAAAACCTAATGCACATTTTAAACTTCTGTATATAATCACTGTATGTTAGCAGTTCATGACTGGGACACTTTCAACTTCTAACCTTAATCTTTGTACATAACTTCACAAAATCGTCTTTTTCCATGCCGCCCCCCCCCAAATGAGAAAGTGACTACGAACTGCAAAGAAAATGCCTCTGCTCTCCCAACCTGAAAACCCAGAGTTTCAGACATTTTGGTCTCGCACCAAAGAACTGGGAGATGTGAAATGAACTGCGCTCCATATTGATTCCTAAAGCAAATAAGAAAAAAAAAGAAAAGAAAAGAAAAAAAAGAGCTAATAATGGTAGGTTAGAGAAAATAATTCCTAAACTTCACATATAACCCGAAATCCTGGATCTTACACACAAATAAAAATCAGTATTTTTTACACCCTACTCCTCAACAGAAAATCTAGTGCAAAGGAGAGAAAATCTTGAAAAAGAATGAAAAGTAGAGGAAACAGAGTAAATGCAATAAAGAGAAAAAATTCGTAATTCCTTATTTACCAACAAAAAAATTAAAACGAAAACTGTACAAAAACCCTTACACACAAATGCATTGGCATTTCCCAAATTAAACTGCATGGGACCAACAATAAAGGCCATTTCTATACAGCACCCAGTTACGAGCTCTAATTCCAGAACACACACAGATATGACATAGTGTTGCAACAAATGTATTAGGAGGCAAAGAAAATGGTTGGGCTACTGGACGTCTTCGACCAGCTCACTGAAACACCTTTAAAATTAATTAAGCGGCAGAGAACTAGGAAGAGAGAGAAAGGAAAAAATACGGAATAAAGGTGCACCGCGTAGAAAAGATTTAGGGGAATGTGGAAGGCAGGGGCTCCCGAAACTAACCTGTGCCATCGCTGGCCGACGCCGAGAGGGCCGGAGACGAGAGTTTAGGCCGCTTGGCTGAAGGCGGCCCCGGTTCCACCACATTCTCGGCCATTTTTAATTCTTTCGGAGATACGAGCGAGGAAAACGAGAATCCTAAGGAAATCTCTTCTTCGGCCCGGGGTCCCCGCCCCGCTCCCAGGGGTGGGCTTGGGGGGCTCCGCCGGCACCAGAGCGGGTGGGGGAAGTTCCTTTTTCTCTTCTCCGGGTCGCGGTGGCTGGAGAAGGATGCGGACTCGATAGAAAAAGGTAGGGGCAAGTGCGAGAGGCCGGGCCTGGGCCCAAGCCCGGAGGAGGGCACAGGAACACAAATCCGCCAAGCGCGTCCGCTGCGGAGAATTCCGGAGAACTCGAGGCTCTAGAGGCGCAGTCCCCGGCCCGCCACGGCCGGCCCGTGCCCAGCCGAGGTCTCTCGGAGCTCCGCCGCCGCCATCAGCCTCTTCCTCCTCGGCGCTGTCCTCCTCCTTCTCATCGCCACAAGGAGGCGGGGGCGAAAAGGGGGGAGAGGAGGAGGCGACGAGAGGCACTCACCTCCTCCCGGTGCCCCCTCCCGGGCCTGCGCCCCCACCCTGCGAGCCCTCCTCCTGCCGCCGCGCTCCGCGCCGCCGCCGCACCGGCCCCTAATGGCCGCAGAGCGCTCACCCAAGCCGAGAGCCAGGCTGGCGCCGCCGCCTCACATCGCGCGGCGGCCGGTGGAGGCCCGGCGAGGACGCCGGGCGCGGAGCTGGCTGGCCGAAAGGGCCAAGGGGGCCGGGCCAAGCAACGCTGCCCGCCCGCGCCGACGCCGAGCCCACCGAGGAGGCCCCGCTTCGGCGGCGGCGCAGGCGGCCTCTTCTCGCGCGGCGCTCTCCTTCGCCCTCCTCTCCCGCGGAAAATAAATAAATACGGCCGCCGCTACAGCCCCCACCCTCGGCGGCCAGGTGCCGGGAGCGCCCGCCCCCCGGGGCTCCGCTCGGGGCCGCCCTCGGCGGCGGGCAAAGGCGCCGCGGGGCGCGGGGTTATGTAATGGTCCCCCCTAGGCGTCGACGCCGGCCTGGCTCCTGGGCCGCGGTGGGGGTGTGTGCGGGCAGGAGGGGCTGGGGGTCGCCTCGGCCCGTGCGCCCGGGGCCCCCAGCCACTGTCTCGGCCCCTGCCGCCTCTCTACGACCCGGCTTCCCTCCGCACTCTCTCGCTCTCGCAGTTCGCACTCAGCCTGGCGTCCCGCTTGCCTACTCTCGCCCGCTCCCTCTCGCCCTCTCCCCCCCAGCCTAGCACACAAACAAGATGGCGGCTGTTGTTTCTTCCCTCTGCCGAATCCTCCTTACAGGCTAGCGGTAGCAGCGGCGGCCGGAAATGAGCCAAGTGGGGGTGAAAAAAGGGGAGGGGCTGGGCCTCCGGAGGGAGGCGGTGCGGGGGCGGGGCCTAGGCCGGAGCCGCTCACACAATGGGGGAAGAAGGGCAGGGGCGGGGCCAGGGCCAGTTGCAATCACGGGACCCGCCCAAGGCCCCAACGCGGTTGGAGCTTCCGCAAACTCCCCCGGCGTCACCCGGTGGCTCCCTTTAAAGGGGAGGATTTTAAGGGGGGGTCGGGGGTGGATTCTGAGTCTATTTTCAGTCGGTGGACACTTACCGGGGAAGGTACCTGGGCTGGGTCTCTGCCTAGAGGACTGGTGGGAACCGAGGTGACGGAACCCAGGAGCTGCGAAGGGAAAGGCGCCCAGTCACCGCGCAGGTGGAAGAATGAGAGCGCCAGTGGGGACGGCCCTGTTCCCCGGGGCCTCGGGCGGCCGGTCCTCCAAACCCCTGTTGACTCCGCCAGGCAGGGGGGTGTCCCCACCGCCCGCTGTTCCGGCCCAGAAACCCAGTGCACCCTCACTCTTCTCCATCGCCTTGTGCCTGAGGGAGCGGTTCACATCCAAAAATCACGTTGATTACGAGTTGTTTCCATTTTCTTTGATTGTTCCAGTTTTTTTGACGAGCATATCAGAAAACAAAAATCACAGCAGTGAGAATATGTTTTAGGACCAGAACCAAATTCATTTCATGCCCACCACGTGTTCACATACCCTTACCAGGTAACACACTCACCAAAGGAGCCTGGAAATATTTTTCTGAAGACGCCTGGGACCTGAAGACATTTTAGGGTATTTTTTTTTTTTTACCCATCCCCAGTAGATCAGCTTAATAAAGGACTGCTTTAGGCAGTGCATTAAAGATAATGTAATTATGAAAAAAAAAAAATAATGTGCTAAAGGTAATGTAAGATTTAAAAAAAGCAAAAATGTAACGACAGGGGAAAACGCTGAGATATAAAGTCCGGAGTGTGTGACTACATAGTTTTGGAGTGGAGGGCTGAGATATGCTTTCATGTTCCTACATATTCCAGGAGTTCCCTATGTTTGGCCTTGGGTAAATTGGTACTTGAGGAGAAGGCAGGCTTCTAAGTGGCCCCCAAACCAGTATCTGCCAAAATGGTTAAAAGCTTTTTCTCTTACTTCATAGCTCATACTCCTTAGTTGGTGTTTGCACATTGTGGGTTTACTTTGGTTTTTGTTATTGTTTGTTTTCTAAATGCATAATGGAGAGAATACATAACTTAAGAACCTAGGAGTAAAGATCTTAATGAGGCAATTCTAATTTCCCAGAAGGATGAATTCTGTCAGTGATGTTCAGGCCTACTTCACCCAAACTCCAGTAGAAAAGCAGGTAAAAAGAATAACAAAATGAAAATGAAAAAAAAAAAAGAAAAGCAGGCAAATTGAAGAGGACAGAACCTCTTTATCTTAAAGTTGTTACAGAATGGATTCAACATGTACGGGTAAGATCAAGATTGGCTTTCAGGGATGATTCAGTTATTTTTAATAGTTTATTCCCACATTCAGAGTAGGAAGGACAAAAGACAGAAATGTGGATGACACCTGGAAACTTGCTCTGTGATTTCCTTGTGGGAAGTTGCTTGCCCAGTTTTTTTTAAGAGTTTCTGACCTTAGGAAAAAGATTTGCCTAGGCCGGGCGCGGTGGCTCACGCCTGTAATCCTAGCACTCTGGGAGGCCGAGGTGGGTGGATCGCTCGAGGTCAGGAGTTCGAGACCAGCCTGAGCAAGAGCAAGACCCCCATCTCTACTAAAATAGAAACAAATTATCTGGCCAACTAAAATATATATAGAAAAAAATTAGCTGGGCATGGTGGCGCATGCCTGTAGTCCCAGCTACTCAGGAGGCTGAGGCAGTAGGATCGCTTAAGCCCAGGAGTTTGAGGTTGCTGTGAGCTAGGCTGACGCCACGGCACTCACTCTAGCCAGGGCAACAAAGTGACACTCTGTCTCAAAAAATAAAAAATAAAATATGTTAACAGGCCAGGCGCGGTGGCTCACGCCTGTAATCCTAGCACTCTGGGAGGCCAAGGCGGGCGGATTGTTTGAGCTCAGGAGTTCGAGACCAGCCTGAGCAAGAGCGAGACCCCGTCTCTACTAAAAATAGAAAGAAATTATATGGACAGCTAAAAATATATATAGACAAATTAGCTGGGCATGGTGGCACATGCCTGTAGTCCCAGCTACTCGGGAGGCTGAGGCAGAAGGATTGCTTGAGTCCAGGAGTTTGAGGTTGCTGTGAACTAGGATGATGCCACAGCACTCACTCTAGCCCGGGCAACAGAGTGACACTCTGTCTCAAAAAAAAAAAAAAAAAATGTTAACAATATTGTAAATACAAATCCGATTGACTTCAAAATAAGAAAAACCATGACCTAAAATTTGGTCCTTTATATTCTAAAAGGATGCTCCAAAGGATGGCAAAAGATACAGATATGCAAATAGGAATTTTTTTTATGTTTTGTATCCCCTAAGCTGATGTTGTGTGTGGTAACTATAGCCACTATGTGTGGACCTATCAGACTGTGACTCTACCTAAAGGATCTCAAAATAGTTCTGCTCTGCTCTCTGTGGCAGGCAAGCGTCTGCTCTATTCGGCAGTAGCTCATTCTTTACTATTGTTGCTATGTGACAAACTACTGGCTCTCAGTGTTAATCTAAGCCTGCCAGAGAAGGAGGGTGAGCAGAAGGCTTTGAGAAGTGTCTTTCCTAGAATATAATGTAACAAACATGTCCTGAGCATTTCTTAGGTACCCCCGTGGTAAGTGGCCCTGAAGATACAAATACCTGGCTCAGTACAATGAACATTTATTGAGTAACTCCTCTGTGGCAGGCACTGTGCTGGACTCCTGGGAAACAAAGATAAATAAAATTCGCATGTTTTCTGTCCTCAGTTGCTCACTATCTAGTGGAAGAGACACAATCATAAATAGGAAACCACAATCCAATGTACTGTAGTAGATGGAATGACAAAGTCTTGGGTGCCATATGGACACTGACAGGGGGTGCTTCAGATGAGTTCAGCTTTGAACATGGTGATGTACCGTGGGACACCAATATGGAGATCACTCATGGATAGCTAGACCTACAGGCCCACAGGGAAATCAGACTCGGACTGTATCCTTGAGGATCTTGCTGTCTAGTAAAAGAGACAGAAGTCTATGTACAATAGATCGATTGCAATACTCTGTAGTGAATGTTAACACAGAGGTTCACACAAAGATGATGGTACAACTTCTGTGGCCTGGAAATTCTGGTGTTCCTCTAGGAGATAGCCTAGGAGCTGAGTCTTAAATGATTCAGAGTGGTTTCCCTAGTAAAAAAGGAGAAGCCTATGTGAAGTAATTGGATGACTCCTTGGCTCTGTATCCAGGCACAGGTAAGGGGGGCATGCCCAGGTCTGGCGCAGCAAACACCAAGCCCAGCATCTGGACAGTGATGTACCTTACCAGGGGACTGAATGTATAGCTCACCTGGTGACAGAAGATGTTTGGGGGTGTTGAGGTCGCTAGAGATATACAAAACTGCAAACTTTCCCTGTTCCACAATCTTCCAACCTGATAAACATCTCATTTTACATGGATAGCCAAGACCATAGGACTTCAGGAGCAGGGAGACATAGGAGGAATACCTCCCTTGTCTTCCTACCTGGAACCTTATTGTAAGTTGATCCTTTGCACTAATTCCTTGATTCATCTTGGCATAAATCAAAGTAAGAGCAATTTCAAATCAAGTCCAAATCAATATTCTCACCCACTCTTGAACCTGGGTTAAATTCTATGCTTTGACACAGCCCAGCTTTCTAGAAAACAGACTCTAGAAAGCCCTGATGAAGTCACTGTAGTTGCTGTTGTTATGTATGTAGAAGAACTGGTAAGCAATTCATAAAGTCAATTATTTATTTCTCAAAAATTTACTGAAGGCTGGGTACAATGGCTCACACCTGTAATCCTAGCACTGTGGGAGGCCAAGGCAAGAGAGTCACTTGAAGGCAGGAGTTCAAGATTAGACTGAGCAAAAGCGAGACCCTGTCTCTACAAAAAACAGAAAAATTAGCTGGGCGTGGTAGCGCATACCTATAGTCCCACATACTTGGAAGGCTAAAGCAGGAGGATTGCCTGAGCCCAGGAGTTGGAGGTTGCAGTGAGCTATGATGATGCCACTGCACTCTAGCCCAGGCAACAGAGTGAAATCCTGTCTCAAAAAAAAGAAAAAAAATTATTGAATTGGCACCTCATATGGCAAAGGGTGAATGTATTTAATTTATAGAGATCTTATAAATGGATAAGGAAAAAAACAGGCAAAAAATGGGTGACCCATCCCAAAATAATAGACAGTTGTGGCTGATAAATCCTAAGGTGAGCTCCAATAATCCCCACCTTCTGGTATCCACACCTTTTTGTAATCCCCTCCCCTTGAATGTGGGCAGAACCTGTGACTCACTTCTAACTAATACAATATGGCAAAGGTGATAGGTTGTCACTTCCAAATTATGTTGTGTTATATAAAGCTCCATCTTAGCAGAATGAATCAAGAGATCCTCCCTGCTGGCTCAATTAAATAACCAGCACATTGAAGAAGCCCACATGGCAAGGAACTCTGTGTGGTCTCTAGGATCTACAGAGGCCTCAGCCAACAATAACAAAAATCCAGGGCCCTCAGCCAGGCAGCCACAAGGAAATGAATTCTGCCAACAATCTCAATGAGCTTAGAAGCAGATTCTTCCCCAGTTGAGCCTCCAGATGAAAATGCAGCCCAATCGACACCTTGATTGCAGCCCTGGGAGATCCTGAGCAGAGGACCTGGCTAAGCTATGCCTGGACTCCTGACTCACAGAAACTGTGATGTAATAAATGTATGTATTGTTTTAATACTAAATTTGTGATAATTTGTTATGCAGCAATAGCAAGTGAATACAACACTTCAGGAAAGGAAATAAAAATGAGTCTTTTTAAAAAATGCATATGTATTTATAATTAGGTATTAGTTTAACATGGTTTAACACTTTGGCATTTTTTGTTTTTTGTTTTTTGAGACAGAATCTTACTCTGTCGCCCTGGGTAGAGTGCAGTGTCCTCATTGTAGCTCACAGCAACCTCAAACTCCTGGGCTCCAGCAATCCTCCTGCCTCAGCCTCCTGAAAAGCTGGGACTATAGGCACTCACTACCACGCCCGGCTAATTTTTATATTTTTAGTAGAGATGGGGTCTCGCTCTTGCTCAGCCTGGTCTCAAACTCCTGAGCTCAAGCAATCCTCCCGCTTCAGCCTCCGAGAGTGTGGTTTAACACTTTGAAAGGTAAACATTTCCTCCCCCTCCTATCCACCAACCACCCAGTCCCTCATACCAGTAACAGTCTCTGTTACCAGTTTCTTGATTATGCTTGCAGAGCCGATCCTTGCATATGTAAGCAATCAAATTTATATTTCTTTATAGTTTCTTTAACTTTTTCCTTTTTATTTAAGTGGTATTATATATTATATATGCTGTTCTGAACATTTTAAAATTATTTATGTATTTTATTTTTTATTATTTATTTATTTATTTTTAAAATTAAGACAGGGTCTCACTGTGTTGCCCAGGTTGGACTCCAACTCCTGGGCTCAAGCGATCCTCCCACCTCAGCCTCTCAAGTAGCTGGAAGTACAGGCTCTCGCCACCAATCCTAGCTTTTATTTATTTATATTTTAGAGATAGGGTCTCACTGTGTTGCCCAGGCTGGCATGCAGTGGCTATTCACGGGCATGATCATAGCACACTATGGCCTTGAACTCCTGGGCTCAAGCAATCTTCCTACCTTAGCCTCCTTTATTTTTCTTTTTCAGTTGTGAAATTCATCATTGTCTTGGTCTGTTCCTGCTGCTATAACAAAATTCCTTAGACTGGGTAATTTATAAATGACAGAAATTCTCACAGTTCTGGAGGCTAGGAGTCCAAGATCAAGGCCTAGCATTCGGTGTCTGGTGAGGGCCTTCTTGCAGCATGGCAGAAGGGCAAGAAGGGACGAGCAGCTCCCTCACACCTCTTTTATAAGGTTATTAATCCCTGTGTACCATGAGGTATGTAAATTAGTGTTCAGAGCAGAACTGCATCTAGTAGGAAACGAATGGAAAACCTTAAGTGCCTGTCATAGTAGAGTAGAAAAATTAATTTTGGTTTATTAATACAGTGGAAACCACACAGCAATAAAATAAACAAGTCACAGCTTCATGCATAACATGGTTGGAGTACGTAAAAAGATTCTTGAGCTAAATCAGTAAGTCACAAAGGAAAGGTATGAGTCCTTTTTTATAAAGGTCAAAAATAGGTGAAACTAAACTACTGTACAGTGTCTGAGAATGCATGCATAGGAGGAAAAACTATAAACAAGGCAAGGTGCTCTGCCCTCATGACCTGGTCACCTCTCAGAGACCCCGTCTCCTAATACCATCACCTTGGTGATTAGGTTTCAACATATGAATTTTGGAGGAACATATACATTCCAACCATAGCCATCATACACACAGAAGAGTGTGTGAAACATATAAGTACAACTGAAAGACAAAGCCAACATTTGTGTTACCATTATCCAGGCCAAGAAATAAAATATAGCCAGTATCTTAGCAGCCCGGCCCTAACTCTATGGCCTCTCCTGTCACATACCCTTTGCTTCGCTGAAGATGTAACCACTACGCTGACTCCAGTCATTATCATTCCCTTGCCCTGTGAATGGAGTTTTCCTTCCTATGCACTCTCAGACACTGTACAGTCATTTGGTTTCACCTATTTGTGACCTTTATAAAATAGGAATCACACTCTTCTTTTGTGACTTACTGATTTAGCTCAAGATTCTTTTTAAGCAATCCAGCCATGTTGATCCATGAAACTGGGACTTGATCATTTTATTACCATGCAGTTTCCACTGTATTAATAAAACACAATTTATTTTTCCACTTTACTATGGATAGACATTTGAGGTTTTTCATTTTTTTCCTATTAGAAACAGTTCTGCTCTGAACACTAATTTGCATAATTTCTGGTACACATGGGCAAGGCTTCCTCAAGAGTATATATGCAAGGAGAGGAATTGCTGGGATAAAGAGTGTGCACATCTTCAGTTTTTCTAAATAATGCCAAATTGATTTTCTGAGCAGTTTACCAATTTATGCTCCTGCTAACAGTGTATGAGAGTTCCTATTACTCCCCCTTATTGACAACATTTAGTATTGTCAGATTCTTAATTCTAACCACTCTGATGAGCACACAGTGCTGTCTTACTGTGATTTTAAGGTTTTTTTGAAATCACAGAAAAAGTAAATTTTTTTTGTTTTGTTTTGTTTTTTAATTTTCGGTACTCTACACATTCAGAGAAACTTCTCTAGTAATGAACTATAGAAATGATCGCTTAAAGTACAGTCTTTTTTTTTTTTTTTTTTTGAGACAGAGTGTCACTCTGGTGCCCAGGCTAGAGTGCCGTGGTGTCAGCCTAGCTCACAGCAACCTCAA
This sequence comes from Lemur catta, assembly GCF_020740605.2. NCBI lineage: Eukaryota > Metazoa > Chordata > Mammalia > Primates > Lemuridae > Lemur > Lemur catta. The sequence goes on from NC_059133.1 coordinate 7,206,173, forward strand.
ATTCCTGGGCTCAAGCAATCCTACTGCCTCAGCCTCCTGAGTAGCTGGGACTACAGACATGTGCCACCATGCCCAGCTAATTTTTTTTTGTATATATATTATTAGTTGTCTGGTTAATTTCTTTCTATTTTTTGGTAGAGACGGGGTCTCGCTCTTGCTCAGGCTGGTCTCGAACTCCTGAGCTCAAGCGATCCTCCCGTCTCAGCCTCCCAGAGTGGTAGGATTACAGATGTGAGCCACTGTGCCTGGCCTAAAATGGATTTTTAAAAAACTCAATATAGTCTTCCTTTGTAAAGATGTATCATAATTTGTTTCATCAGTCCTCCATTAAGTGGGCATTTAAGTTGTATTCCATCTTTTGCTATTATAAACAATATTACTTACTGTGCATATCCTTGAACATGCCATTTCACACATAAGTGAGTATATCCGTAGGATAAATTCCAAGAAGTGAAATAATTAAATAAAACTGAAGTTTAACTGTATTAAACTTGCATTTAATAGTGTGTTAGATATGCCAAATTGATCTTTATTGAAGTTCACCAATTTACACTCCCATCCACAATGTACTACTATACATTCTTCACATGATTGCCAACATATTAAGAAACCCCTTCGTCTTTGGCATATGTGATAGTGACAAGAAGAATACCACTGTGGTTTTGTTGTCTCTCTTTTGGTAACTGAAGGTGAGCATCTTATCATATACTTAAGACCCACTTGCAACACTTAAGTGCACATATAGTAATAACATTCATTGGTGTCGGGCAGATGCGGGGGAGGGGATGGGTATATACACATGTAATGGGTGCGGTGCGCACCGTCTGGGGGATGGACACACTTGAAGCTCTGACTCGGGGTGGGGGGGGGGAAAGGCAATATATGTAACCTAAACATTTGTACCCCCATAATATGCTGAAATTAAAAAAAAAATTTTTTAAAAAGACCCGTTTGGCTGGTCCGATGGTAGTGGGTTATCAGAACTTATTAACATTAGTGTCACTAAAGTTGGTATTCAACCCCCCACTGCTAAATTTGACTGGCTTTAAAAAAAAATAAAAAGAAAAAAAAAGTCCTGAGTCCCAGCTACTCGGGAGGCTGAGGCAGAAGGATTGCTTAAGCCCAGGAGTTTGAGGTTGCTGTGAGCTAGGCTGACACCACGGCATTCTAGCCCAGGCAACAGAGTGAGACTCTGTCTCAAAAAAAAAAAAAAAGAAAGAAAGAAAAAGAAAATTAGGTGTAAAGGTATAGTGACTGAGTGGGTGGGGAATCAGGGTGCAAAAGACTAATTTGTTTACTGTACATCCCTTTGCACCTTCTGGATTTTCTACTATGTGCATGTATAATCTACTTAAAGTACATTAAATAATTTTAAAATGTATTGTGCTCCTATTATGGGTCAGGCGTGTGCTAAATTCTAGAGGTACAGTGGTGAGCAAAACAGAAACCTCGCCTTAGGGAGCTCCCAGTCTAATGACAGAAGACACTGAACCAGTGTTCCAGTGATGTGCAATGAGTGCTATGACACAGCAGCACACTGACACTGAGGCACTTGGAAGGAAAGTGACGAATAGCAGGGATGTCCAACAGTCTTGGAGGTGGGCAGACAGCCTGAAGCTAACATGGGAAGCAGAAAGAAGAGGGAGCCAAGTCTGTGGACATGGCTTAGGGGACAGGAAGCCCCAGCAAAGGAAACAGCGCTTGGGAGGACAGCAAAGCTCGGTCAATTTAAGGAACTGAAAGAAGCTCAGCAAAACCGGAAGCTGACTTGAATCAAGTTGGTTTTCAGAAAAAGCCATGCTAAAAATGTGGAGAAAGGATTGAAAAGGACAAAAGTAGAGTTGAGATCAGTTAGGAAGTTTCTGTTGTCATCAGACAAGACGGGACAAGAGGCAGGGTTAAGAGGGTGGGAGTAGGGACAGAAAAGATGGGACAGATTCAAGAGATCCTGGGAACTTAGAATCTACAGGCTTAATGATTGGGTGATGGGGTGATGGAGACAGAGGGTTGTTACGATAATAAAAGCACATATGTTGCACCTGTCCAGCACTTGGCGTGATTTTGACATTCAGTCCCCTCAGTGATCAGGGAGGTAGGTACTGCCATGATGAGAGTTTACAGACTAAACATCGAAGGAGGTTAAGAAACTTGCTTTGCACTCTGGGAGGCCGAGGCAGGCGGATTGGAGTTCGAGACCAGCCTGAGCAAGAGTGAGACCCTGTCTCTACTAAAAATAGAAAGAAATTATATGGACGGCTAAAAATATACAGAAAAATTAGCTGGGCATGGTGGCACATGCCTGTAGTCCCAGCTACTCGGGAGGCTGAGGCAGGAGGATTGCTTGAGCCCAGGAGTTTGAGGTTGCTGTGAGCTAGGCTGATGCCACGGCACTCACTCTAGCCCGGGCAACAGAGTGAAACTCTGTCTCAAAAAAAAAAAAAAAAAAAACAGTTAGATAGAAAAAAAAAAAAAAAGAAACTTGCTTGAGGTTTTTAGGAAGATAATTCTGGCAGCAACATGGAAGCTTGACAGATTTGGAAAAATAGGTCGTAGAAACTCCAATACATGCATTGGTACTTTCATAGGCATCTTCCAAGCATAACCACTCTGTGCCAGGAACCACCAACCCCAGGGAACACAGAGACAAAGCAGACCCTATCCTTGTCCTCATGGAACTTTGCAGCCAGGAAAAGAGTGAATTTAGTGAACCTTGTGCTAAGAGAAGGTAGGTGGGCACAGGGAGCTATGGGAGCACAGAGAAGGGAGAGATCTAACCCGACCTGGGGAAGGGTTCCTTAATACAAGATGTGGCTGGAGGCAAGTCTTGAAGAACAAGTAGTGACAGTTGGATGAGTAAAGGGCAGAGCCTTGGAGGCAGAGGGAGCAGTGTGGATGAAGGTGACGCTCACTGAAAATTCAGTAGCTGCAAAGGGTTCAGTGAAACTGGGGCAATGGATGCCTGCATGGGGAAGGACAATGGATGAGGCTGGAGAGGTGGATAAGAACCTGAAAAGCTTGGTGTACTCAAAAGAGGGATTTGAATTTTATCCTGAAAATAGTGGTGAGACTTTGGAAGTAAGCAGGGATCAGATTTGTCCTTTAGAAAGATCCATGTGGCAACAATGTGGAGGACAGGCAGGAGGGAGCTGGATGACAGGGAGGATAGCTAGGAGGGGGTTGCAGTGATCTAGGCAGAAATGATAAGGGCCTGAACTCAGATGTGTGCAATACTCAGCTTTCTCTAAGTTGTGCCCCGTAATGAACAACTTTAAAATCTCATGGCAATTGGCAATAAACCCTTGTTTTTTGCTCATTTTACATAAGGGTTGCAGGTTGGCTATTGCTTTGCTAGACTCAGCTTGACTTGGCTGCACATATATTTTCACTCTGGAACCCAGGCCGAGCAATAGCTACCATCTGGGACATGTTGTTCTCACAGTGGAGGGCTAAAGCAAAAGCCCCCCAGCCAAGCCACACGCTTGCATTTCAAGCTCTGCTCAAATGTGACAAACTTCACATCCACTCCCATGCCATTGTCCAAAACACGTCACATGGCCAATTTCAAAGTCAATAGGACAGGGAAACATGTTAAGGGTTGGAGGAAATGAATGGGTATTGTGAACATATAAGGTAGACTACAGCAACCTGTCATTGGGGAAAGAAAGGAGAAAATAGGTTAGTATCTTGGGATTTGGTGGCTGACTGGATGTGGGGGGATGTGACAAGGATTACCCAAGCTCTTTAAATTCAAGATGGTACCATTCAAGAAGAAAAGGGATGCAGAAAGAGGAAACTTGCAGTGGATATTTATTGATGCCCAGCACCAGATCTGCCTTCTTGTGAGAACAGTGCCCTGCTTTTGCTTTTGGGGAACCATTCTTTCCCCACTCTCAGTCCGTATGCTTTGGGTGAAACTTCTTCCACTCCCTACACCCGGGGTGGAGCATGTGATCTAGACCTAAGCCAATGAGAACATTTTCTGTACTCTTGAACACAATGATTGGTCCAAAATGGGGTTCATGACCTATATCTGGCCAATCAGAGCCAGAGTGACTCAATTTTAGGTCTTTAATTTGGTGACTTGAGTGAGAACAGCTGGAGCTGTGGCAGCATGAGGGGAATAGAGTCTGGGAATCCAGGAATGGAGTCATCTGGGAGGAGAAGGTGAGACTGGTGCCTGATGACATGCCCTGAACTTTGATCAAGCCATAAGTGGAGCAATCCCAGGAAATATTAATTCTAAGCATCAGGAACCCAGAGGAAAAGACTAGAGAAAGAGTGGTGCACAGAGGTGAGAATAGTCCAAGCAAGAGATGATGAGGGATTGAAATAAATCTGTGACTATGAAAATGGATAGAAATTGCTGAATGAGAAATATATTTGTAGACCATAAAATTTGTTGGTTCACAGCATCTGAGGGACAATGGAGAGGAGGGTAAAGATGACATGCCAGTGTATAGTTCGTGATATTTGGGGAGATGGTGAAAGCATTGAGGTCAAGAGTACAGAAAGTGGGGCCGGGCGTGGTGGCTTATGCCTGTAATCCTAGCACTCTGGGAGGCCGAGGCAGGTGGATCGTTTGAGCTCAAGAGTTTGAGACCAGCCTGAGCAAGAGTGAGACCCCAGCTCTACTAAAAAAATAGAAAGAAATTAGCTGGAGAACTAAAAATATATAGAAAAAAAAATTAACTGGGTATGGTGGCACATGCCTGTAGTCCCAGCTACTCAGGAGGCTGAGGCAGGAGGATTGCTTGAGCCCAGGAGTTTGAGGTTGCTGTGAGCTGATGCCATGGCACTCTAGCCGGGGCAACAGAGTGAGACTCTAAAAAAAAAAAAAAAAAAAAAAAAGAGTACGGAAGCAGGGCATGCTTGAGGGTCAAAGAGTGGGAGGGAGGCATTTAATTATTTTCATTTCATCGTTTTTTTTTTTTTATGAAAAAGTACCCAGGAGGAAAGCAAATGAATTGCTGGGACAAAAAGACCAGGAAGTCTTTATCATTTCTCATGGAACAGGGCACAATCATATGAAACGGAGGATTTTTCTGTATGACTGTATAGTGTAAGGTTGGAAGAAAAATAATTCCATGGTGATAGGTGACTTTGCCCTTTGGTAACTGAAGAGTGAAACACCTACAGCTACCGCTGATAGAGAGCGATTGAACTGAAGAGGAAAGGCCTAAGATTTTATAGGCCCCTGGGAGGTCTAGAGCTCTCTCTCCGCCCCAATCTTCCATGGAAACCAAGTAGGTGGCCACATGGATGAAAGCTCCACTGACATCCAGCGGGAATGTGATATTAGAAGGGAAATGTGCTGCACTGCTCTCATGCCAGCAGGGATGAAGAGGCTCAAGGGGCAGAGGCAGGACTCAGCGTGAGGAAGGCCTTACAGAGGAGGAAGAGAGAGGGGAAGGAACCTGGATCACGTGCCGCAATGGGGGCCTTCAGTCCTTCTCAATCTCTTCTGGGACCTCCTCCTCTGCCTTCAAAATGCTGAGCTCCCCAAGGCTTTGTCCTTAGCCCATTAATACCACACTGTATCCCTGGACAGGCTGATCCACAAACGTAGCATTTAGTGCCATCTCTACCTGTGTTCAGTAAATGTTTGTCGAATGACTCAGTGAATAAATGAAAGCAAAAGTTTCTGGGAAAAGATGATGCTGTGGACTGAATTATTCTGTCCTCAAATTCATATGTTGAAGTCCCAACTCCCACTACCTCAGAATGTAACCATGTTTGGAGAAAACGGCCTTAAAGAGCCGACTGGATTAAAATGAGGCCATTAGGGTGGGACCCTGATCCAATATGACTGGTGTTCTAAAGAGAAGAGGAAGAGACTCCAGAGATGCACCTGGCAAGGTCACAGGGATGGTACAGCTCTCGGGACAGATGAGCCTGAGGAAGCACCATGCACCAATGGCAGCAGGCGCCCCACCCCAGGGTGGGGTCTTGGCTGGATAAGAAGATTCTGGAGCTGTTGGGAAGTGTGATGTCAAGATTCTGTTTTCTCTGCCTCCTATGGGAACAGTGGAAGGTGAGAAGAAAAGAAAACAAATCATCAGCCTCTTATATTCATCTGCAGAGGACACTGTTGGTTGACCTCCCGGTTTTCATATCCCCCTCCCTCCTTCTTACCAGAACCTCGATTTTATTCAGGTGTTTGCCCCTTCCCCATGCAGCCCACGAATATCTTGGGACTCTGACCCTGTTCCAAGTTCCAGCATTTGATCCTGTTTAGTTTGCCCCAACATGGCAAACTCATTCCTCTTGTCAGAGATTGGTTCCAGAATGTAGGCTTAAATTGAGGCCTTTGCCTCAAAAGATTCATTTCCAAATTTACTGACATGGAACTGTGCACAGGACTGCCTCGGGGCATGGCTGCTGGACTCCCTCAGAGCAGGCAATCCTAGAGAAAGTGAAAGAAAGCACCCAAGACAAAAGCCACCGTCTACATATGAATTAATCTTGGAAGCAATATCCTATCACTTCTGCATCCTATTCCTTAGCAGTGAATCAACACATCCATCCCACCCTCAGGGAAAAGAGATGTGAATACTGGAAGGCAGGGATCACTGGTGCCATTGCGGAGGTTGCCTACCATGGGACGAGCCCACGTCCCTTACGTCCTTACCGTTCCTTTCTGCTGGCTGGACAGAAAACAGGAAGTGGCTGGGATTCCAGAAGCCAGATTGTATTATAAGGTGATCTTGGGAATGGAGGGTATGAACAGCACAGCAAAAGGATCAAACAGGCAGGGGCCCTGACATTGCATAGGGCTATTTCTTCCATGAGCTGTATGTCTGTCAGCTTTTATTTAGAGAAAGAACTATATTGTTTTAGCCATTGCTATTTTGGGTTTTCCATTTCTGCCTGCCAAACCTAAATCTGACCCATCCAGGCACTCTTAGTGTGGCCCTGGAAACTACCCCAACTGGTTAAAAAAAAAAAAGCTGATTTCCTATTATTTTAATGCTTTAGATATGATCATCAGGACTTGCTTTTGGTGTATGTTCACTGTGTCAATCCCAGTCTTCTGCCCCTTCAAGTTCAGCCCTGAACTGTTCTGTGCTCCCTTGTCCCTTACTCAGCCATTCGCTCTCCCCCATTAAGGAGACCATCCATTTACCTATTGTCTATGGCTGCTGCCTTGTTACTAGGGAAGAAAAGCCTAAAATATTTGCTATCTTGCCTGTTACGGAAAATGCATGCTGATTCCTGCCCTAGAGGAAGCAGGAGGGGAGGGACTGGAGCACAGGAGCCGGAGACAGGTGCTGGTGAGGCTGCAGAGATAACGAACAGTTCAAGGGGTGACTGTGGGGCCCAAGCCTGGTAGGAAAAATAACATGAGTAAGGTGAGGCAGAGAGAAAGTGACTAAGATTCCGGGAAGGAACAGAGAGGCCGAATGCTTCGGAAAGGCAGAGGGAAGCGGGGAGTGGGACTGGAGGAGATGTTAGCGATTAAGATTTTGGAGGTGCTGAGAGCCCCATGATGGCGGTGAGAGTTTAGACTGGACCCTGTGGCCAGTCACTAACACCATCAGCTCTCTGGCTTCTTTGCCTCCTACTGCCTACCTGTAAGGGCCACATTCCCGAGTTCTTGTTGCGTGTGATGGAGGGACAGCAGATGGTGGAAGCACAGAGCCTGGGCCTCCGAGGAGGAGACGGAAGGGATGATGGTGATGATGGGGCAGGGAGAGGCTGCAGGTTAGAGCCCAAGGCGTGGGACGGGGGAGGGAACCAGAAGCCTCTGCTCCTGTGGCTGTTGGGAGACAGCTGTTCTCGCGGGACAGCCAGGTGCCGCCAGGTTCCAGTGAAAATAAGCTGGTGGAGGAAGTAGACTTTGAGCGTCCATGCTGAGAGGCTTTATTTGCCATGGAAGGGGGAGCAAAAGGCTAAGGAGAAAAAGGAAGGCGGAGGTGTGAAGAATGAGGGAGCTCAAAATAGTCTAGGGCTGACCTAAGCGAAGGCCAGAGCCTGCTTCGGATCTCCACACACTCCAAGATCAGCAACACGCAACTACCCCATTTCGAGCATTAAAACAATTAGTGACTTGCTACTAAAAGTATGTGTAAGGATTAGGATTAGAAAACCCCCAGCCAAACAAAAAAAGAGTTTGTTTCTTTCTGAAATAAAAACCCCAGAGGTAGGTGGCTCAGGGCCGGAACATGGCTCCGCCCACCCCCTTGGGCTGCCTGGGGCATCTTCCTTTCCCAGGTTATCTCGTGCTCTAAGACCCAGCAGCAATCACATCTCCATGTCAGTCAGGAGAAGGAGGAAATAGGTGGAGGAGGCTTGCCCGCCCCTTCCTGGAAGAACCCTCCCCAGAAGCCATACCTGCCATGACATAGCCCATCCATCGGCCAGAACTTCCTTACCTGGGTACACCTTGCTGCAAGGCAGCCTGGGAAATATGAATTTCATTCTGAGTGGCTATGTGCACTGCTAAATTTCACAGAACAAGTGGAAAACATAAATTGGGAAACAAATTTCTCTGCCATATGCTAATTATACCTAAATAATGCTATAAAAATAAATATTTATGCATTTTACATTAACATATTAATAAATACTATTTAGAGATTTTTTTTTAAGCGTTATAGTCTGGGTGATAAATTATATGGTCACCATATATATATTATATATATACACACATATAAAAAATATATATCTTTCTTCCCATATGTAAAGCACTCACCTGCTCCCCAACAGAGAAACCAGAAAATCCCATCGTGTCTAGCTCAAAGCGTATAATGTCAAAGTCTATAACTATCCAGATGTAGGTGTAACCTATAAACTAAAAGACGAACTATATCCTTCAATATACAATGGTGGAGTAGGAACAAGATAATCACAGTAAAAATTACCACTTTGAAAAGGAGAGGATGCGAGACACACGGCAGATGCTAGTCGTCCCTGGCAATCAATAAAGTCCTCTGGGTACGAACAGGGAAGATTCTCTTCTATGGCGGTAGAATTACTTCTCAAGTGCACCTGTCTGATAGCCCCTAGTGCTGCCCTCTGGGAGCTTCTCCCTTCTGCATTATTCCCCCTGGACATGGGAGAGGTAGGTGTTGGAGAGATGGCCCCTTCAGGGCTGCCCACTTTTCAGATCCTATGTCCTCCTAGTTCAGGTGTTAACTCTAGGAATGGCCTCTGCAGTTGAGCAGTCACAGATTTTGCAGGCTAGCTATTAATATTAGTTTCTTTGGTAATATAATTCCTTCAAACATTTAGCAAGCTTCGGGACTATTGGCTTCATGTGCCAATGACTGCAGCCAAAGATTTCACCTAGACATACCTTTTAAGCCTAGATATTGTACCTTGGTCTTCTATAAATGAGCCTCTGTGCTGAGCCTAATGGTCACCACCTTCAGTCCTTCTGCAACAGAGATGGGAAGGCCACATCCTTAACCCATTTTTGCCTTCAAGCTTATAGCTGGGGGACGTTAGTCTTATCTACTGCCAAAGCTACAGCTCCCAAGCCACTCCTTAGAATCTCGCACCGTCCAGCACTGACCCACCAAAATGTGAATCACCCCTTTGTCCAGTGTCCAGCATATCCATGCTGTAGACACTACCACCAGTTAGTTACTTGGTAGCCTTCTTGGTTATCAGATCAACTGTCTCTGCATCTCAGTGCTTGTATTCAAGTCACCTTTGTTTGACTTATTAATGGTCCCAAAGCACAAGAGTAGTGATGCTGGCATATTGTTATAATTATTTTATTATTAGTGATTACTGTTAATCTCTTACTGTGTAAATTTATAAATTAAATTTTATGTATAAGAAAAAACAGCATATACAGTGTTCAGTACTATCTGAGGTTTCCACTGGGTCTCTTGGAGTACATGCTCCTTGGATAAGAAGGAACTTTTTGCAGTGTGTTGTGAAGTTAAGTGAGTCATAACCAACATTTTTTTGAATAGGGTACAATAGAATAGAAAATATCAGAGGTGTGCAGGCCAGGACGGGAATAAAAGCCACGCTTTACTAAATTCTCTGCTCAGGCTGCTTCCAGCTCCCTGGCCCACCCTCCTGGCTAAGCGGCAGCCTTCATCCTCAACCTCCAAGGCAGTATCTGCAGTTCAGGCAGAAGTTTGGGAAAAGAGATGAATAAGCAGCAGGCAAAAGGTACACCAACAATCTCTTATTTCCTGTTCTAGAAGCTTCCATAAAACACTTCTACTTATAACCCACCAGCAAGAGCTTGGACACATGGCCAAATCTACTGCAAGAGAGGGTGGGAAATGTTATTTTTGTTCTTTGTAACCATGTGCCAATCTAAAAGTTATGTTACAATGGAAAAAATGGAAAGAGGATGTTAATTACAGGTTAACTAACAGGATATGTGTGTGTGTGTATCTCTGTGTGTGTGTGTAAGTATGTAGATTTTACTTAAATCCTAAATTCAAGGTATCATAGATGCCATCCAAATATTTCTTTCTAGACACTCAGAGCTATTCTTACCTAGGAAGTAGACACTGTGTTCTCGGCCTGTTTTTGATCCATTCCCACCCGTAGTCTCTCCAGACGGCTACCTCTACAACCACCAGATATAATGCTTAAATTTAATGGTGGAGTCAAGAGACCCAGGTTCAAATCCAGACGACACCACTTATGAGCTGTGTGACTTCTTTTGCCAAGTTATTTAAACTTAGCCTTAGTTTCCTTGGCTATAAAATGATGGATATACCAATAGCACCTGTAGCAGAGTATTTTTACAAGGACGAGATACAGATTTACAAGTAAGGAAGTAGAGTGCCAGGTACCTGATAAGCTCTTAAGAAATGATAATTCTAATTTATTAGTCAGTAGCTCCTTGCTGCCCCACGGCTAACCTTTTCAGCACACAAGAGTCTTCTAGAATGCATCTATGGGCCGGGCGCGGTGGCTCACACCTGTAATCCTAGCACTCTGGGAGGCCGAGGCGGGTGGATCGCTCGAGGTCAGGAGTTCGAGACCAGCCTGAGCAAGAGTGAGACCCCGTCTCTACTAAAAATAGAAAGAAATTATCTGGCCAACTAAAAATATATGTAGAAAAAATTAGCCAGGCATGGTGGCGCATGCCTGTAGTCCCAGCTACTCTGGAGGCTGAGGCAGAAGGATCGCTTGAGCCCAGGAGTTTGGGGTTGCTGTGAGCTAGGCTGAGCTGAGCTAGGCTGACGCCCAGGCAGCAGAGCGAGACTCTGTCTCAAAAAACAAACAAACAAAAGAAACATAGCATGCATCTAAGTGCCCCTACCCAACCCCATTCCTCATTACATAGTCCTTTGTTTATTTGCCTTTTAGTAACATTTTTTTTTTTTTTTTTTGAGACAGAGTGTCACTTTGTTGCCCTGGCTAGAGTGAGTGCCGTGGCGTCAGCCTAGCTCACAGCAACCTCAAACTCCTGAGCTGAAGCGATCCTACTGCCTCAGCCTCCCAAGTAGCTGGGACTACAGGCATGCACCACCATGCCTGGCTAATTTTTTTCTATATATATTTTAGTTGGCTAGCTAATTTGTTTCTATTTTTAGTAGAGACGGGGTCTCACTCTTGCTCAGGCTGGTCTCGAACTCCTGACCTCGAGAGATCCACCCGCCTCGGCCTCCCAGAGTGCTAGGATTACAGATATTTTTTTCTTTTTAAAAAAATTTTTTAATTTTTTCTGAGACAGGGTCTCACTCTGTTGCCCAGGCTGAAGTTCAGTGGTGTAATCACAGCTCACTACAGCCTCTAGCTCCTGGGCTCAAGCAACGCTCCCACCTCAGCCTCCCTGGTAGCTAGGACTACAGGTGTGTGACAACCACACCCAGCTAATTTTTTAGAAATTGTTTGTAGAGATGAGATCTTGCTATGTTGCCCAGACTGGTCTCAAACTCCTGGGCTCAAGGAATCCTCCTGCCTCAGCCTCCCAAAGTGCTGGGATTCTAGGTATGAGCCACTGTGCCTGGCCATTTTTTTCCAATTAAAAAAATAACACAACCCAACAATTCTACCTCTACAAATCTATCCTAAAGACAGACTTCCATGAACACACAAAGATGCACCTGGCAGCATTGTTTGTAATAGTAACAAATTAGAAACAACCATCAATAAGAGAATATTTTAAAATAATGGAACAGTCAGACTCTGGAATCCTATAAAGCCATTTAAAAGGCTGAGATTGACTTCCTCTTATACCACTCTCCATGTCCCTGTCTCAGCCACACCAGCCTTCCCAAGGAGTGTTAAACACACCACTCCTGTTCCCACCATTGAACCTCTGCATGGGCCCTTCCCTCGGCTTGTGTTCTGTACCTGGCAGATTTCAGTTTAGGTACTACCTTCTCTGTTCCCCTACCCCAATCTAAAGGAGGCCCCACAGCTAATTCCTACCACATCATCCTTCTTTATTTCTCAATAGAGCACTTTCTCCTAATTTATTGTCTGTATCTCCCAACTGGAACATAAATGCCAGGAGAGTAGTGCCCTGGCCTTGTTTATAATTCTGTCCCCACTCTGCACTCAAATGTTTATAGCAGCACAATTCACAATTGCAAAGATGTGGAAACAACCCAAACGTCCATCAATCCATGAGTGGATTAATAAAATGTGGTGTATTTATACCATGGAGCACTACTCAGCCACAAAAAACAATGGTGACCTAGCACCTCTTGTATTATCCTGGATAGAGCTGGAGCCCCTTCTACTAAGTGAAGTATCCCAAGAATGGAAAAACAAGCACTACATGTACTCAGCATCGAATTGGTATTAATTGATTAACACTTATGTGCACATATGGTGGTAACATTCACTGGGTGTTGGGCAGGTGGGAGGGGGGAGAAGGGGATGGGCATATTCACATCTAATGGGGTGTCTAGGGGATGACAGGCTTGCAGCCTGTCCTGGGCGGGGCAAAGGCAATATATGTAACCTAAACATTTGCACCTCTGTAATATTCTGAAATTAAAAAAAAAATTCTGTCCCTACTGACGAAAACTGATCCCACTGCATAGCACAGATTCAATAAATATTCCTTGAATAAGCAATAAACTAAAAAGCTTCTCAGTAGAGCAAGACCTATCTCTAAAAAAAAAAAAAAGGAGAGGACATAACTACCAAACTACTTACATAAATAAAAAAGATTATAGGAGAATACTATGAACAACTGTACTCCAACAAATTAGATAATCTAGATACAAAAGACAAATTCTAAAAAAACACAAATTACCAAAACTGACTCCAGAAGACGCTGAATATCTGAATAGGCCTATAACAAGTAAAGATGTTGAATTAGTAATTAAAGATTTCCCACAAAGAAAAATCCAGGCCTGGAGAGCTTCACTGGTGAATTCTACCCATTGTGTTATGTTGAATAATGGCTCCCAAAGATACCCATGTTCTAATCTGCAGAAACCATGAGTGTTAATTTACTTGGCAAAAGGGATTTTGCAAATGTGATTAAGTTAAGACTCTCAAAATGGAGAGCTTATCTTGGATTATGTGGGTGGGTCTGATGCAATTACAAGGGTCCCTACAGGAGGGCTGCAGGAAGAGTCAGAGTCAGGTGTCTGAAGGTGGAAGCAGAGGGAAGTAGAGAGAAGAGAAGAGCTACTCAGCGGGCTTTGAGGGTGGAGGAGAGAGCCATGAGCCACCTCTAGAAACTGGAAGAAGCAAGGAGTGGATTCTTCTCCTGGAGCCTCCAGAAGGAACTAGTCCTGCTGACACCTTGTTTTAGTTCTGAAAGACCCATTTTGGATTTTCAATCTCCAGAATTGTAAAAGAATAAATTTGTGTCATGTTAAGCCACTAAATTTATGGTACTTTGTTATAGCAGTAATAGAAAACTTTTACCAGTTTATTTAAACTAAGCTTTCACAAACTCTTCCAAAAAAAAGAAGAGGAGGGAACACTTCTCAATCATGGTATGAGGACAGTGTTACTCTGATACTGAAACCAGACAAGGAAAGGAAACTACAGATCATTATCACTTATTACTTTAGATACAAAAATAAAATAAATCCTTAACAAAATATGTACTAGGAAACTGAATCCAATAATATATAAAAAGGATTGCACACCATGATCAAGTGGGATGTATCCCAGGAATGCAGAGTTGGTTGAATATGTTTGGGAAAAAGTCAACATGATGGACCTGAGACTGCTATCTGTAGAAGCGTATGCTTTCAGGGTTGACCTTGGCTAGGCAAAGGGTGCCTATGTAACCAGCTTCAATTTAAAATCTTGGGCATTGGCCGGACATGGTAGCTCACACCTGTAATCCTAGCACTCTGGGAGGCCGAGGCGGGCGGATCCTTTGAGCTCAGGAGTTCGAGACCAACCTGAGCAAGAGCAAGACCCCGTCTCTACTAAAAAAATAGAAAGAAATTAGCTGGACAACTAAATAGATATAGAAAAAATTAGCTGGGCATGGTGGCACATGCCTGTAGTCCCAGCTACTCGGGAGACTGAGGCAGGAAGATCGCTTGAGCCCAGGAGTTTGAGGTTGCTGTGAGCTAGGCTGACGCCACAGCACTCTAGCCTGGGCGACAGAGTGATACTCTGTCTCAAAAAAAAAAACAAAAAACACTTGGGCATTGAGTCTCAAGTGAGCTTCTCTGGTGGACAACATTTCACACATGTCCTCACAACTTGTAGACAGAGGAATTTGGTGTGTGACATGTTGACTACACTAGGAGAGCATTCTAGAAGCTTGTGCCTGGTTTCCTCTGGACTTTGCCCCATGCGCTGTTTCCCTTCACTGATTTTGCTTTGTATTCTTTCACTATAATAAATCTCAGCTGTGACTATGGCTACATGCTGAGTCGTCTGAGTTCTCTTCGGAATCATCCATCCTGAGGGTGGTCTTGAGGACCCCTGACACACATTTAAGAGTCAGTGAATATAATTCATCACACTAATAGAATGAAAGACAAAAGCTAAATGATCACTCTCAATAGATGCAGAAAAAAGCATGTAACAAAATACAACACCCTTTCACATAAAAACACTCAACAAACTAGGAATAGAAGGGAACTTCCACAATCTGATAACAGGAATCTATGAAAAACCCATAGAGTGAATGATATCCTCCTAAAATCAAAAACAAGACAAAGATGACCTCTGTCATCACATCTATTTAACATTGTTTTAGAGGTTCTAACTAGAGTAATCAGGCATAAGAAATAAAGAGCATACAGATCATAATGGAAGAAGTAAAACTATCTCTATTTGCAGACAACATGATCTTGCATGTAGAAAATCCTAAGGAATCCACTAAAAAACTATTAGAACTAATAAATGAGTTCAGCTAGGTTGTAGGATACAAGATTACTACATAAAAATAAATTGTATTTCTATATGCTAGAATGAACATTCCAAAAATGAAATTAAAAAACAATTCCAGTTATAATAGCAACAAAAAGAATAAAATACTTAGCTATAGATTTAACAAATGATGCGTAATACTTGTATACCGGAAACTGCAAAACATTGCTGAATGAAGTGAAAGAAGATGTTAATAAATGTAAAGGCATCCTATGTTTTTTTTAAATTTTACAAACCAAGAAAATTCTGGAGAAGGCATCCTATGTTCATGGATCAGAAGTTGCTATGGTTTGAATGTTTGTCCCCTCCAAAATTCACGTTGAAATTTAATTGCCATTGTAATAGTATTCAGAGATAGGACCTTAAGAAGGTGAGCCCTCATACGTGGTATTAATGCCCTTATAATAGGGTGAGTTCAACCTCCTTTTGTCACTTGGCCCTTCTGTCTTCTGCCATATGAGGATCCAGAGCTCCAACCCCTGCAAAGGATGCAGCATGCAAGGGGCCATCTTAGAAGAGAATGGCCTCACCAGACACACCAGACTTGCCAGTCCCTTGATCTTGGCAAATTCCCTTACAGAACTGTGAACCAATAAATTTCTGTTTTTTGTACATTATCTAGTCTCAGACATTCTGTTGTAGCAGCACAAAATGAACTAAAACAGAAGTCTTAACATTTTAAGATTGCAATATACCCCAAATTGATCTATAGATACAATGTAATCTCTTATCAACATCCTAGCCAGCTTTTAAAAAAGAAATTAAAGTCAGGTGGGAGGAATAAGTTCTAATGTTCCATACCACTGTAGGATGACTAGAGTTAATAACATATTTTCAAATAGCTAGAAGGATGATATCGAATATTCCCAACACAAAGAAATAAATGTTTGAGATAATGGATATGCTAATTACCCTTATCTGGTCACTATATATGTGTCAAAACATCACTGTGTACCTCACAAATGTATATGTAAAATTATTATTTGTCAATTAAAAAATAAAATTAAAGGCGACTTCTCGGGCCTCTCTCTCCGGGCCCATGAACCTCGCCCGGGAGCGCCCCAATAAAGCTTAACCCTTTAAAAAAAAAAAAAATTAAAAAAGATTGATAAGCCAGTCTTAATATTTACATGAAATTACTTTTCTGTGGAGCATGTTTAAATTTTCAAAAAATAGAAATGCAAGAGACCCAGAATAGCCATAAAAATCTGTAAAAAGAAGAAAAAAGTTGTAATACTCAAACTTCCTAATTTCAAAATTTACTACAAAGCTACAGTCAAGTAGTGGCATAGGATAGACATGTAGGCTGGGCGTGGTGGTGCAGGCCTGTAATTCCAGAACTCTGGGAGGCTGGGGCAAGGAGGATCACTTGAGACCAGGAGTTTGAGACCAGCCTGGGCAACAGAGCAAGACCCCCCCCAGAGCAAGACTACAAAAAACAAGAAGAAACTACCTGTCTGTGGTGACACATGCCTATAGTTTCAGCTACTTGAGAGGCTGAAGCAGGAAGATCATTTGAGCCCGGGAGTTCCAGGCTGCAGTGAGCTACGATTCTGCCACTGCATTCTAGCCTGGGCCACAGGGCAAGACTTCGTCTCTAAAAACAACAACAACAACAATAATAATAATAATAAAATAAAAACCATTGAACTATGCTCTAAGGGTATGAATTGTATGGTATATGAATTATATCTCAACAAAGTTGTTTAAAAAATGTCAAGGTGGAAGTTGGGTGTGTCCCCCTTAGAGGAGAGGCTGAAGCAGGAGAAATAAGTTGGAAGTTATCGGCCACACATGGGGATGAGTGAACTCTCACTGGAGACACAGAGAGGCAAGCAGGTTCTGGATCAGGTCCTGAGGCCCGTCCACGTTGGAGGGAGAGAAAGGCAGGGATTCAGGAAAGGAGGCCGACTAGGAGCAGCCGCCAGGGTAGGAGAAATCCGCGAAAATGTAGACTAGCTGAGGCCAAGACAGGAGAGTGTGTGGGAAGGAAGAGTCAAGGGTGCCAAAGGCAGCTGGGATGGCAGGAGGGTACAGGCTGTCCTGAGCCATTGATAAAAAGTGAACGGAGTTGCCCTGCTCAAGTCTCCCCCAGCAGCCAGGGGTGTAGTTAGGCCGAAGGAGTAGGAAAAAAAGCACAGTGTTTGGCGTCAAGCACATCAGGGACAATCTCAGCTCTGCCCTTCCTTGTCTGAGTGAACTTAGGAAAGGCACTAAGCCTGCTTCCTCAACTCCCAAGTGGAGCTGGTCTTGCCGGCCTTTGGGGTTGAAGGGGAGATTGAATACTGCAGCCTTAGCAAATCGTCTGGCACGCAGCAGGCACTTCAGTTGTTAAAAGCTCTGGCTCCAGAGACAGGCAGCTAGCTGTGTGACCTTTGTCAGTTTCCTCAACCTCTCTGAACCTCCATTTTCAGGAGGGTTAGGAGAATATCAGCAAAATCTGCCCCACTGACGTGTTTCAAGGATTAGATGAGAAAACACAAGCAAAGCATTTGGACGGGGCCTGGCGCACAGTAAGGGCTCCATAAAGAGCTAGATGTCCCCTTCCTCTCTTGGCTCTTGCTCAGACGCAGGTCCCAAGTTAGGTGACAATCAGGTGATACTTTGAGGCCATGGGGCAGCAGTTCCAACAACCCACATGTTCCTGCAGGGCTGGGCCAAGCCTCCTAAACAACCCCTCAGCTCAGCCAGCCTAGCACCAACGGGCCACCCAGAGCAGCTTGGGGCTTTAGCTGGAGGAGGTTGAGTGTGCCTATGTTGGAGGGGGACCCTACAGCAGGTCTTTGGCTTGTATAGAATCCCAGACTGGCAACACGGTCGCCCCCTTGACCCCGAGAGGGAACAACTGCACTGGGGCCACCCCATGGCTTGCGTCCTTCACATAGGGCCTGCTTAACCTTGAGCAGTTGCTGCGTCCACGGCCAGCAGCTGGGCCCTGCTGGTCCATAAATCACTGACAAGGCTGAACGGGTCAGCGTGGTCAGCGCTGCTCCTCACTGTGGGGGATGCGAGGTGGGGGAGGAGGCAGGGGTTCAGAACCTCCCCCTAGAAGCGCCCCCATTGCATTCAAGCCAGGGGTGGCTTTGTATTTGGCTCTGAATCCTTACTGGACAAACTCTTCCTTAAGTACCCAAAGGTCTGTAGGCACCAAAACAGAAGCAGTTGGACTTACAGGGGGAGGCCGAAGGCCCAGACCAAGTTGGAAACTGGCAGGGAAAGTCTAAAATAAAGCCACCCCATCACACACTATGGGATCGCTGGGACCAGCAAGCCCACCTTCCAGCCCAGTCTCACATCCATCTTGCCTCTGCCGTTGCAGGGAAAACCAGCGCCAACAGGAAGCCGACTAATCCGACAGATTCCACTAATGCTCAAAACACATGCTCCCAGCCTGGGCCCGCCCACTGGCCAGCCACATCCCGCAGTCTTCTAGCCATCCGGCAGA
This sequence comes from Lemur catta, assembly GCF_020740605.2. Taxonomy (NCBI): domain Eukaryota; kingdom Metazoa; phylum Chordata; class Mammalia; order Primates; family Lemuridae; genus Lemur; species Lemur catta. Next base: position 7,224,903 of record NC_059133.1, read on the forward strand.
GGCCAGGAAAGTAGAGCCAAGAGGAATAGGAAACACACCCGGAGGGCATGTGAGCTGCAGGATACAGAAGGGAGATGGCTTTTTCTCTTATCTGATGAGAGTGAATTCCAGGCCGTTCATCCACGTGTTTACTGCTTCTGTGTGATTCGCCTAGAAATGTCTGTAATGCCGGTTTCCCTTTAATATAGTAATAGGCAGCGGAGAAGAGAACAGCACTAATGATTATTTTGTCATTAGATTCATAAAGGCAAAAAAACCGGCGAGGTGTGTGTATGTGAAAACAGATGTGAACGTCAGCTACTTGCTCACAACTGTGAATTCGTGTTTACATCTTGAAAAGACTGGAAAGAAAAGTGAAAACACAAAGTTGTTTGGGTGTGCTGGGATGCGTTGCCAATCCAATCTGAGGGGTCAGGATAATGGGGCCGTAGAGGTGGTAGTCACTGGAGGGGGTTTTGGGGATTTGGGCGGATCCAGGTGTGGGTTAGCCGGGTGTGTTCACTGTATTTGCCAAGCCGTACACTTAAGATTTGTGTGCTTTTCTGTGTGTGATACTGCAATAAAACGTTCACTTTTCAAAATGTTTGTGAATGATATCTTTTTTGTAAATAATTTAAAGTGTTTACAAAGGAACTCAAAGGATGAAGAGGATTTTAGGGATGACCTGATCCAATTCCACTGCTGTACTAATGAAGAAAGGAGGAGTCAGAAACAGGTCACTGCATTGTATATCTCAAAATCACTAAGAGAGTAAATGTCAAATGTTCTCAAAAAATAAGTATCAAGGTGACGGATATGTTAATTAGTTCGATTTAATCATGATTTAATCATCCTGCATTGTATGCATATTGCATAACATCACATTGTACCCCATGAATACGCACAATTATAATGTCAATTTACAGTAGAGAGACAGAGTGTAACCCATCACCATCACCCACTGAGTCGGAGGCAGAACCAGGACTGAGACCCCAAGCCCTGCTCACTTCTGTCCCATCAAACCAGATGACTTCTGCAAGATCAAATTAAGAAAACTTTTACAGAACCACGATTTTATTAATTTTTAAAAGAATGTTGATTACATTTTTGCATTTTTAAATTAAAAAGATGTTATTTTATTCAGTTAGTTTTTGAATTGGTAACATGCACAAAAGCTACAAAATTCAAAAGGTACAAAAGGCACGCACCTATAGTCCCAGCTACTGAGAAGGCCGAGGCAGGAGGATCACCTGAGCCCAGGAGTTCGAGGCTGCAGTGGTCTATGATCTCACCACTCCACTCTAGCCTGGGAAAAAAGCGACACCCCGTCTCAAAAAAAAAAAAAAAGGTATAAAAAAGATATACAAGAAGCAGCTCCCTTCCCATTGTTCCTCAGTGACTCTGTTCCAGCCTGGAAGCAGGAACCACTGTAAAGACTTCTGTGCATTCTGCCCTGGATAGGCTGTGCGTGACAAACATGTGTTCTTACACATGCTGAGGGAAACATACTTTATCTGGGCTGCACCTTGCTGCTATCAGTTATAACACTGAAGACTGTTCATTTTAATACACTTAGTCCCTGTCCCCACCCTTTTTTGTTTTTGTTTTTGTTTTTGTTTTTGAGACAAGAGTCTTGCCCTGTTGCCACCATACCCAGATAATTTTTCTGTTTTTTGTAGAGGGAGGGTCTCACTATGTTGATCAGGCTGGTCTCAAACTGGTCTCAAGCGATCTCCCGCCTTGGCCTCCCACCCTTTTTAAATGCTCCTTTGTATGGAGTATTGAAACAAATCCTATTAGGGGACATCTAGGTCATTTCCAAATATTTGGTATTACACCAATGCTGCAATATATATAAACCTTTTCAAGTAATCTTGCATACATTTAAACAGATTGAAGGATAAATTCCTAGAAGTGGAATTAGTGGGATAAGAGCACATCTATTTTAAATTTAAATATTGCCAAACTGCTAGCCACAAATAGTACCATTTTACAGTCTCATAGCAAGGTATGAGAGTGCCTCTTTTCCTACACTCTTGCAACACAATGTCATGAAACTCTTTGGACCTTGCCAATCTGACAGAGTTTAAATGATATGTCAGGCTAATTATAACTTACCTTTCTCCTATAAGGAGGCATTTGTTTGGCTCGTTTGTACTTCCACTCCTGAGAGCTGTCTGTTCATATCCTTTGTCCATTTTTAAATTCTATTTTTGTACTGGATTGTTAGTTTTACATCATGATCAAATTTCTAAATAAAATTTAAAAAATAAATTTTTAAATATTTATTTTAAAAGTGTAATTTATAGAATGTTTGCATAACTAATTAATAATAGTACCTGACATTTATTGGCTACTTCCTGGGTGCTAGGCACTGTGTAAAACAATCTTAGGGCATATGAAATTTCTAGTTCTGCTTTTTCACATAACGTACATAGCAGGAGTGGTTTTTCATGTTGCGACATTGTCTTCATGATTCTTATTTGGAATGATTGCTTAGCATTCTGTTGAGATAGTGTACATGGTATCATGTAAGTAGCGGTTCTCTAATTGTTAGCATTCTGTTGCTTCTATTGCCATATAATTTCTGATTAGTAAACTCTTTGAATCAATGGTAAAAATTACATTCTTACACTGATGTTGTAAATTCCTTCTTACTTTAATGTCAAATAAATATCCTTAAAATATTTATAAATGTTCAATCATTGCAATTAAAATTTTTGCCTTATAAAATAGTGGGGAATGAAATGGCAAAAGCAACCAGTGATCACACACACATAGTCTACCAAGGCTAACTTTTTTTTTTTTTTTTTTTTTTTTTTTGAGACAGGGCCTAGCTCTGTTGCCTGAGCTAGAGTGCAAACTCCTGGGCTCAAGCAATCCTCCTGACTCAGCCTCTTGAGTAGCTGGAACTACAGGTGCGCACCACCATATTACGTTAAATTTTTTTTAGTGTTTGTAGATTCATTGCCTACTTGCTGTGACATTGAAGGAAAAGAATAAAAAAAAATTAAGGAAAAAAATAGTTTTTGTAGAGATGGGATCTTGCTTTATTGCCCAGGTTGGTCTCAAAATCCTGGGTTTGGCTGGGCACGGTGGCCCATGCCTGTAATCCTAGCACTCTGGGAGGCCGAGGTGGGAGGATCTTTTGAGTTCAGGAGTTCAAGACCATCCTGAGCAAGAGCGAGACTGCCGTCTCTACTAAAAAAATAGAAAGAAATGATCTAGACAACTAAAAAAATATATAGAAAAATTTAGCTAGGCATGGTGGCACATGCCTGTAGTCCCAGCTACTCGGGAGGCTGAGGCAGGAGGATCGTTTGAGCCCAGGAGTTTGAGGTTGCTGTGAGCTAGGCTGACGCCATGGCACTCTAGCCTGGGCAACAGAGCAAGACTCTGACTCAAAAAAATGAATAAATAAATAAATAAATAAATAAAAAATAAAAAAATCCTGGGTTCAACTGATACTCCCACGTTAGCCTCCGAAAGTGCTGGGATTACAGGCATAAACCACCGTGCCCAACTCAAAGCCTCCTTTTAATTTGGTGGAAACTTCCTCCATGACTTAAAATTATGGATGGAAAATTATATCACCCTATTTGCTGCAAAAAGTTTTTATTTAATACAAACTTTATGGGAAAGCACTTTTAAAACAAAATCAAGATACACTTTTTAGTGTGACTTGCTTCTCAACATCAATATCAAAAGCAAGTGCCATTTCCCTTCACATGGCATAAAGCTGCAGGAAAAGAATTATATAAGCCCTATATGACCTTTAAAAGTATGGTAAAGTCAGACACAGTGGCCTGTGCCTGTAGTCCAGCTACTTGGAAGGCTGAGGCAGAGGATTGCTCAAGGCCAGGAGTTGCGGACTGTGAAGAACGATGAGCGTGCCTGTGAATAGCCACTGCACTCCAGCCTAGGCAACATAGTGAGATCCTATTTCTGAAAGAAATTTTTTTATTTTTTTTTTTTTTTGAGACAGAGTCTCGCTCTGTTGCCTGGGCTAGAGTGCCGTGGCGTCAGCCTAACTCACAGCAACCTCAAACTCCTGGGCTTAAGTGATCCTTCTGCCTCAGTCTCCTGAGTAGCTGGGACTACAGGCATGCGCCACCATGCCCAGCTAATTTTTTCTATATGTATTTTTAGTTGTCCAGCTAATTTCTTTCTATTTTTAGTAGAGACGAGGTCTCACTCAGGCTGGTCTCGAACTCCTGACCTCGAGCGATCCTCCCGCCTCGGCCTCCCAGAGGGCTAGGATTACAGGCGTGAGCCACTGCGCCCGGCCAAGAAATTCTGTTAATTAAAAAAACTGGCCGGGCGTGGTGGCTCACGCCTGTAATCCTAGTCCTCTGGGAGGCTGAGGCGGGAGGATCGCTCGAGGTCAGGAGCTCGAGACCAGCCTGAGTGAGACCTCGTCTCTACTAAAAATAGAAAGAAATTAGCTGGACAACTAAAAATACATATAGAAAAAATTAGCTGGGCATGGTGGCGCATGCCTGTAGTCCCAGCTACTCGGGAGGCTGAGGCAGTAGGATCGCTTAAGCCCAGGAGTTTGAGGTTGCTGTGAGCTAGGCTGACGCCACGGCACTCACTCTAGCCAGGGCAACAAAGTGACACTCTGTCCAAAACAAAACAAAACAAAACAAACCTAAAAGTTCTATGAAATGTAAATATAGTCAATTAATTAAAATTTTAAAAAAAGAAAAAACCCCTAAAAGTATGGCAGCAAAATTGAAGTGACTACCATTACATATGTTTATGTATGTAAAAGCTTGCTTAATAAAAATGCTTATTTTCATTTACTTTTCTTTTTGTTTGTTTGTTTGTTTGTTTATTTTGAGACAGAGTCTTGCTCTGTCTCCAGGGCTAGAGTGTCCTGGCATTAGCATAGCTCACAGCACCCTCAATCTCCTGGCCTCAAGCGATCCTCCTCCCTCAGCCTCCCAAGTAGCTGGGACTATAGGCGCCCGTCAGGACGCCTGGCTAATTTTTCTATTTTTAGTTGTCTGGCTAATTTCTTTCTCTTTTTAGTAGAGATGGGTCCCCCTCTTGCTGAGGCTTGTCTCGAACTCCTGAGCTCAAGTGATCCTCCAGCCTTCCCTTGGCCTCCCAGAGTGCTAGGATTATAGGCGTGAAGTACCATGGCCCGCCTTCATTTACTTTTCTAAGTAAAAATGCTTTTATATAATTTCAAGTGATAAAGAGAAATCTAAAATTATACCTACAAATTATGACCAAAATGATATTAAAAAGCTAAAATATATCTAATAAAAGAATAAGAATACTAAAAGGAAATACAAAAAAATTAACAGTTGCATGTTACCAAATGTTGTATGATGTAATACTAGTTTTACAAGGAAAAGGAAAAACTAAGAAATAAAATAATCGTTTTTAAGAAAAGAAATCTTAACAGCTACTGTATAATAATCTGAGTTTGGAGCCAGAACATTTCAGGGAGAATTTCTGTGGTCCACTAGGCATAGTAGCTCTCCCAAACTACATTACTTTGGAAATAGCAGAGCCCTAACTGATTGCTTTCACCACGTACAGCCAATGTCAGAATTCAGCCCGGGCAGCATCTTTACCTTGTCATAAAACAGCAGAACCGATGTCACAGGTGGGCAGAGACAGCTCTGAAAGGAGCTCTACTCTATGGACAGACATGAAAATGATAATTAGGGAAACACTGGAGCCCAGCACCACACACGCAAAATGGTTGCGTCAATTGGTTGCAATTATAGATGACTGCCCACTCCCATGTGGTAGAATCTTGTTTTATTTAAAAAGCAGGCAGGTGAGGAGAGCCATGGGAAGAAAAGATGAAACAGTCCCAGAGTGTGAAAAAGAAGGGAGAAGAATTCTGAGGAAGAAAACAGAAAAAAACAAACAAATCACAAAAGAGTGGGGATTCTGGTCACCGTGACACGGTGAGCCCACGAGGGGATATGACTTGATTTTTGTGTAGGAAGGCTCCAGCTCTTGCCCACACACCTGGAGCGGTTCAGCCAAGTGCAGACAAAACCCTGCTGGTCCCCAACACCTTGAGCTGACCTACCCCTCTGAGCAGGGCCTCTTCCAGTCTCAAGGGATTATGTCTTGGCTGCACCGATGAATGGATGCTCAGCAGTCTCCCTTCTGTCCTTATATTGAAGGAGGTCATCTACCTCCTTCCTAGAGAGCCCCTCCTCAAACACCCATGACTTGGTTTTACTAGATAAACCTGTGAACAGGTTGTAGGTTGCAGTTTTCTCCGTTGTTTTATCACTAACAAATTTGGTTGCCAAGGCAACCATGCAGCAGTTTAGTCTCCCAACACCCATCTACCTAGGCTGGCTCCAGTGGCAGGGGTTTGGGACTGTATTTGGTGTTTCATAAATTCTGTACCATTGAATTCCCTTCCCTACCAAAAAAGCACATAGAGATCGCCATTCAATGGCTGTTGAGATTCACGATTTCCCTTTCTACGTCCAATTCTTTCTCTCAATTCTTCCTCCCTGCCTATCAGACAAATACAGAGAGACCATCAGAGGGAAGGACTGGAGTAGCAAGAGGAGGGGTATGGGGTGTCCACGGGGAGAGTCAGCAATGGGCAGTGCCTATAGGGTGATCTTTCATAGCTTGTCCTGACCTGGCTCGGTGGCTCACGGCTGTAATCCTAGCACTCTGGGAGGCTGAGGCTGGAGGATTGCTCAAGCCCAGGAGTTTGAGGTTGCTGTGAGCTAGGCTGACGCCACGGCACTCTAGCCCAGGCAACAGAGTGAGACTCTGTCTCAAAAAAAGAAAAAGCCGGGCGCGGTGACTCAAGCCTGTAATCCTAGCACTTGGGAGGCCAAGGCGGGCGGATTGTTTGAGCTCAGGAGTTCGAGATCAGCCTGAGAAAGAGCGAGACCCCGTCTCTACTAAAAATAGAAAAAAACTATATGGATAGCTAAAAATACATATATAGAAAAAATTAGCCGGGCATGGTGGTGCATGCCTGTAGTCCCAGCTACTCGGGAGGTTGAGGCAGAAGGATTGCTTGAGCCCAGGAGTTTGAGGTTGCTGTGAGCTAGGCTGACGCCACGGCACTCTAGCCCAGGCAACAGAGTGATACTCTGTCTCAAAAAAAAAATAAATAAATAAAATAAAATAGGCCGGGCGCGGTGGCTCGTGCCTGTAATCCTAGCATTCTGGGAGGCCGAGGTGGGTAGATCGCTTGAGGTCAGGAGTTCGAGGCCAGCCTGAGCAAGAGTGAGACCTCGTCTCTACTAAAAATAGAAAGAAATTATCTGGCCAACTAAAAATATATATAGAAAAAATTAGCCGGGCATGGTGGCGCATGCCTGTAGTCCCAGCTACTCGGGAGGCTGAGGCAGTAGGATCACTTAAGCCCAGGAGTTTGAGGTTGCTGTGAGCTAGGCTGATGCCATGGCACTCACTCTAGCCTGGGCAACAGAGCAAGACTCTGTCTCAAAAAAAAAAAAAAAAAATAGCTTGCTGTACAAACCCCTCCCCTGCTGAGGCCACTAGCCCAAGGTCACAGAACTTGGGTAGCAGAGCTATACACAAGTTCCAGTGTCGGGAGGGAACAGGTAGGCCATTTGTCATAACCTCTCTCCATAGACACAACATATCCCTCCTCTTCTTGTGTTCCCCCAAAGGCTTCAATGTGAACATTTATTGTTCTTTTGTGGGCCAAATGAAGAGAATGTAGACAATACTACTATTGCCCTCCAGATGCTCACAGACTGGAGCGGGAGCCAGAAATCAGACATGGACACAGGAACCAACAAGTCAAGGAGGGAAGAAGAGAGTTAAGGGAGGCACCGCAACGAAGGGTAGAGACTTGCTTCAACAGCTGTGTCCAGGGCGCTTGTCTGGTGCTGGGAATGCACTGAGGAAGGCCGGGCTGCAAGCAGTGTTGGGCCAGGGGAAGACCAGAGCCTGGAAACTCCTGGCTTTGTGAAACTTTGATACACTTTTCAACACTGAAAAATTGGGGTATTTCACATTAAAACCTGGACTCGTGACCTCTACTGAAAAATTGGAAGATCTGGCAAAACTGGGCCCACAATTCCTCAGGAGACCTTCTCTCTGTGCTGAGTGGCAGTGGCTCCTGCCAGACATGAGCTACATTCTGCTCCAATCAGCATGTGTCACTTACATTTTTGTGCCTGGCCCTGGCAAGTACCTATGTATACTATAATGGTGAACCCATCCCTTCAGTATTCTCATTACTCCTATTTAGAAAGCTTTTAATTCAGTGACTTTTAACTTGAAGGATGAAGGAAAGATAATCTCTTAGGGATTTTTCAAACTACTCTTGCACACTGGAAAGCTTCTAACACAACTCCTTCCTACTGTCCTTCCTCCCACCCCTCTCCCCACGCACAATAAAAATCACTGTCAGAAGCCCAAACCTCACCCCTGCCACACTGTCAGTTCTGAAGTGTGGAACTTCCACCCACAAAGTCTCCCTGATCCTGCAGGAAAGTGTGTAGATGCTTACTCTCATCTCACCCAACAGCAGTCACGCCTCCTCCTCTCTGATCATCACTAAAGTTTGTAACCTAGCAACACAGCATCATGGGGTAGCAGCCTCTCAGCAATTCATTCATACCTTCAACAGACATTGAGTGAGCTCCCACGCCTGGGATAGGCAAGGACTCACAAAAGATTTGTTGAATGAATGAATGAAGATACGGGGATGAATGAAGCCCCAAAGGAGGTCATACTCTGGGCAGGGGAAAAGCAGACTAAAAAAAAGAGTTGTAATACAGGCCATAATAGATGTATGCATATATATGCAAATTCCACAGAGGAAGCCACTGTCTTGTTTAGAGAAGTCAAAGACAAGGGACACCTCAGGTTAGGTCTTGCGAGAGGAGCAAGAGTTTGTTACAACAGGAAGAAGGAACAGGAGGAACAATGTTCCAGGGCAAAGGACCATCACAAGCAAAGGCCCTGAGGTATGAAACTGCCCCGTATGCCCGAAGCCACAGGGAAGTTCAATATCAATAGAGGGTGTACAAAGATTCCTAAAATCTATACCCACAAAGGGTCAAGCCAGTCCCAAAGTTTAGACAGCAAGATTAGAGTTCTCTTGAGATGAGGGGTAGACATACATCCCTGCATCGCCCACTCTAGCACAGGGACTGGATGGCTCTGGTCAGCAGATTGTTTGCTGAATAAAGTTGAAGATGGAACAGAGGCAGAAGGGAAAGGAAACCAGCATTAACAGGAATGCCACATGCCAGGCACTGCCAAGATGTAGGAAGCAGCTCCCACCCCCAGGACTGGGAATCAAAGGGAAGAGGCTAGGGCTACAGAATCTAGAAGCCCAGAGGAGTGGCCCCATGAGGCTGGAACACAGGCTTCCTTCCTTATCTTTCCTGTCTCACTTTCCCACTACTCTACTGGTGCTTCTTGAGATAGTTTTTTGAAATAAACTACCTACTCTCAAATCCTTGCCTACGGATCTGCATTTGATGGAACCTAAAACAAGATGTTTACAGAAGTGGTTCCAGGAAGCAAACTGTCAGGATGGGATTTTGGAATTGGACCATTTGCCAACCAGATGGCAAGAAGGAGCCCATTAATGATGTTCAGTGGGGTGGGGACAACCCCCAGCTTGCCGCACCAGCACAACTGCTGAGCCTCTCACCTACGGTAGATTAGGGTGGGCTACAGGTGGAAGAAGATGCACTAGCTCAGGCAACAGTTCTATCACTTGAAACATATAAGGGTAACAGTTACTGTAAGGATTGAGCCCAGAGGGGTCACATGTTGTGGCTCACGCCTGTGATCTCAGCACTTTGGGAGGCCAAAGAAGGAGGATTGCTCAAAGCCAGGAGTTCTAGGCTGCAGTGAGCTGTGATGGCGCCATTGTGCTCCTGCGTGGGCAACAGAACAAGACTATGTCTCTAAAAAAAATAAACAGTGGGCTCAAGTTAACTAGCCAGGTAAGCCAACTATCAACTCCAAGCATGCTGTGAAACGCAGAAAGCCTCCATGAACGCATTTAAAGACACTTTCATCTCCTGTATCCAGAGGACAGAGCGTGCTGAAAATCTGACTCAAATTTCCATTTTAAGAGTAGAAGAATTAGAAAGGAGCCTTAATTCACAGCCTCAGCAAGTCTCTGTTAGAAACCAGAGGGGGAAGGAATAAGTCTCTGAGTCCTGGATGATAAGACATTTGAGTAGATGCAACTGAGAACCTTAAATACCCAGATTCACCTTAACTACCTGGGACAACAGACTGGCCCCTTCCTCTCTACCAGGGAGCCTGGCATTACCTGGAGACTATGCAAAGTCCTCATGAGAGGCAGATATCTTGCACAATGAGACTTGCCCTCCTTAGAGATCTGCTCTCTCCTACCTTCAAGACATGTAGACCAAAAACTAGGAGCAGGTCTTAACAAAGGAGCTTCAGAACTTGGCTGATATATTCTGGCAGGAACAAGCAGAACATACCTGAGAATGAATCTTGAGAGTGATGGACCAGGCAGGGTGGATTATAAATCTGGGATGGGTGCCGGGCACAGTGGCTCACGCCTGTAATCCTAGCACTCTGGGAGGCCAAGGCAGGAGGATTGTTTGAGCTCAAGAGTTCGAGACCAGCCTGAGCAAGACCGAGACCTCGTCTCTACTAAAAATAGAAAGAAATTAGCTGGACAACTAAAAATATATAGAAAACTTAGCCCAGCATGGTGGAGCATGCCTGTAGTCCCAGCTACTCGGGAGGCTGAGGCATAAGGATCGCTTGAGCCCAGGAGTTTGAGGTTGCTGTGAGCTAGGCTGATGCCATGGCACTCTAGCCCGGGCAACAGAGTGAGACTCTGTCTCAAAAAAAAAAAAACCGAAAAAAAAAAAAGGCTGGAATGGGGAGAGTTTATTGATACAGGGAACCCTCTCATGGGCCAGGATTTAATATCCTGGCAAGGACTCCTGGAGTCAGTTCTAATATCCTCTGGAATAGCCCCTTAAAGCTTGGAAACAATAAAATCCTACAGTAAATTAGGCAGAGATGCTGGGTTTGCCTTGGGAGAATGTGAAGGAAGGAGTCAAAAAGTTAAGGGAGCCAGGTGAGATTGGACTTATTATGTAGAACCAAAGAACCTGCCAGCTGACCACAACCTCTAGAAGACATTGTCTTCACTAAAGCAATACAGAATGTACCAGTGTTAAGAAACGCAGTGGTAGCCATGCTCTGTGGCGCAGGGTTTATATAAAATATGCAGCGATGCACCTGGGCTCCCTAGTGCCAATAGGGATGACAGGATTCTGAAATGGCAGAGGCCAGGTGGTAGCACTTAATCATCAGAGGCAAGGTAGACACAATTACTATAATGGGGAGCAAAACTGGAATGAAAATGAAGTGGCCTTTAACACACAGATGACAGCCTTGGCAGATGGCTGATGTCAGCCATTAAACTGGAAAATCTCAATCTCTTGCTTACTTGGCAGACATGAGCTCCCCATCCAATGAAGAGGAGGCCAGGTCCACTGGAGGAAGCAGTATCTTGACTATTACAGAGCGACACAGCCTCTGGCTACCAGTATGTGGCTACTGATCTGGCAAATGCAGTCTTTTCAATGCTACCAGGAAGGTGGCTCAAAGCAGATAGCATTCACCTGTGATGGACAGCAGGCCATTCACAGCTCACCCCAGGGCTAACTCTCCTGCTTTCTATCACAACACAGTCCTAAAGCACCTTGAGCAACTTGACACTGATCCCACCATACACACATCGCTTTGAAGCTGCTGGTCTGACAGAATGTTAGAATTAAGGCACAGCGGCAGTGCATAGCTGCTATAATCCTCTGTATCAGGTCTACAAGTGCTCACAGGCTGTGGCTAATATTTATAAATTCCTTCTTCCACTACCTACTCTTTCACTTCTTTTGCCCTCTGCCAGGATTTTAGCCGGTTAGGGTTCTTTACCTGGTAGAGTGACTCAAAACTTTATTTCTAAAGGGTCTGAATTGTCAGTGGTCCTGGTTTGTTGGGGTTGCTTTAATTTCCCATTAACTTTTTTTTTCACATTAACTTTTATTAGTGGACATGGAAGTACTAAGAAGTGGCACATAGGATCCTCTGGTTCTGGACATAGTTTTGCTGCCCCTGTTGTATAGCAACAATTCAATTTGGCAATTGGGTGAATCATCCCAGCCAGTAGAGTAACCTCTTTCTTCACCGATTGAGAAGCGCAAAATATTCAGATTCCCATTCAATGGAACCATAGCTGTGTCCCCTAATATTAGCAAGTACTCCTCCCTTGGGAACTAAGACCTCTCACCAGAGCTCAGAGTTGTGGGAGTAGGAGTTAAAAATAAGTGTAAGAGTAGCTAGCTACTCCTATTTCCCAGACCTTCAAACAGCACTGTATATTGACTGCTGGTTCACAGCATATACCACAGTGTGTAGGACAGATCCCATTCTTTCTAGGGTGTTTTTCTCAACTGGCACCAGCACAGAGTCTTCAACAGGCTATTCCACCATTCTTTCAGGCCAGCTGCTCCTGGGTGATGGGGTACGTGGTAGTATTAGTGACTTATATGCACACATCCTCACTGCTGCAATTCTTTTGTTAGGAAATTATTTCTTTGATCAGAAGTACTGTTGCATGGATTGCCACGAAAGTGCATAAGGCATTCTGATAATTCTTGGATGGGGGCACTAGCAGAAGCAACACACAGGGAAGGCAGATCCCAACCAGAGTGCATATTTATTCTAGCAAGGGCAAATTGCTGCCCCCCCCCCAACTGCATGATAGAAGGGGTCCAATATAATCAACCTACTAACAGGCAGCTAGCTAGCTGGCTGGTCCCCCTGGGGTATGGTGGCATATTGCGGGGAGAGAAGCAGTCGGAAGGTTAAACACTTAGGAGTGGCAGTAGCCAGGTCAGTCTTAACGTTCTTGTTTGGTCCATGTATAGCCCATATCCCTGCCACATGGATCCACTGCACAGGCACGAGGGTGGCTGACATCCACAAAATGTGTCATTTTGTCTACTTGATTATTGAGAGCCTCCTCTGCAGTAAATGTCCTTTGGAGAGCAGTCACATGAGACATAGTTAGTTATGTTCATACTGTTTCCATTCTAAGGTTCATCTGCAGATTTGTTCCCCAGATTTCCTGTTACCATCTCGTCTCCAAACCTGTTCTCTCAAGTCTGTTTGCCACTACCCATAAGTTCAGTTTGAAGCCATCTCTGGGTCTAGACCACGTAGACAATTAAACATTCTGCTCCAAGTTCTGCCCCTTGGGAGCACTTCTTTTCATTCTTGTCTTTCAAGAGCACTCCTGACTGGGGTTGTAATGCTGATGGGGTGACAGGCAAAAGGGTGATGGGGAACTCATAATGGAAGGACCAGGTGGCCAACTCCTGAATCCACTAATCAGTCATGGAGACAACCAGACTCATGTGATGCAACAGGACATTCATTGCACCGTCATAAGGAAGCCACCAGCAAAATCCATCATGTGGAAAATTCTAAAAAACAAATGAAATACTTTCTTAAAAAAAATTTCTTTTAGGTCGGAAGAGGAAATGTTATGGATTAAAAGGGGCTGAAGAGACATACCAGCCAAATGTAATAATACATGTGCCTGTTTGGATGCTAATTTTAACAACCCAATTATGAAACAAAATCATTTATGGGACAGTCAGGAAAACATGAACACTAGTGACTGGATACTAGATGATGTTAAGGAATTACTGCTAATTATTTTTAGGTGTGATAACCGTACTGTGGATATGTTCACAAAATCCTCAACTATTAAAGAATGAATACTAATCTCATAGGCCGGGCACAGTGGCTCACGCGTGTAATCCTAGCACTCTGGGAGGCCGAGGCGGGCGGATCGTTTGAGTTCAGGAGTTCCAGACCAACCTGAGCAAGAGCGAGACCCCGTCTAACTATTAAAAATAGAAAGAAATTAGCTGGATAACTAAAAATATATAGAAAAAATTAGCCGGGCATGGTGGCACCTGCCTGTAGTCCCAGCTACTGGAGAGGCTGAGGCAGTAGGATCGCTTGAGCCCAGGAGTTTGAGGTTGCTGTGAGCTAGGCTGCAGCCACGGCACTCTAGCCTGGGCAACAGAGAGACTGTCTCAAAAAAAAAAAAAAAATTGAATACTAATCTCTTAAAGATCCATTCTGGAGTCTATTTAAGATTGGATGCCAATGAATTCTGAGATTTGCTTTAAAATAACCAGGCAGACAAAAAGAGGAAACAAGATTTACTATATGTTGGTAATTAGTGAAGCTGGATTATGGGAATGGGTACGTTATATTATTCTCTCTTGTGTACGCTTTAAAAGCTTTAAACTTTCTGTATTAAAAAGTGTATTCTTTTTATTGTTGTTTTAATGTGCCTTGACCTCATGCCCTCTTCAGCCTCCTTTCTTTAGTTTCTCTTCACATCAAAATTTCTTCAAAAATTAATCTATCGGTCCTTCACCCCTGTTCTCTCAACACTTTGCCTTGGCTTTCAGCTGCCACTCCTCTGAAACCGCTTTTGCCAAGGTCACCAAGTGTGTCCATATTACCAAATCTAATCTCTACTGTTCTGCCTGCCTCCTCCTTAACCTCCCCGTGGCGTTTCGCACTGTTGGTCCCTCTATGTTTCTTGGAACACCTTCTTCCCTTGGCTTCTGGGAGACCAGAGTTGCCTGGTTTCTCTCCAACTTCATTGGCCATATCTCTACCAACTCCAGTCCCATTATTCTGAACACAGTACGTGCTCTCGACTCCCTGATTTCTATCTCCAGCCCTGCTCTCCTCTCTTAAGAATTTCACTTAGTCACCTACTTTTTGTAACATTTCCACTCGGATATCTAAAAGGCAGCTCAGATGTAACATGGCCGAACCCCTCGGCCTTGAATCAGCCTGTTCTCACCAGCTCCACTGCCCCCACCCAGTCCAGCTCTTACCTGGGCCACCCGATGTCCCAGAAAGCATGCCCACGCTCACAGATACCACGTCTTTCCACTCCTTTCACCCTTGTTTATATCCTTTATATCTCCGCTTCCACTCCTTGCACAGCTTTATCTCTTCTCAACATTTTATCTCCACGCAACATTTTTATCCTACTCGGCATTTAAAAAGTTTTCTAAACAAACAATGGGCCTCACGTCAAAACCCAGCGATTGTTTCAGGGGCCCTAAGCTGAAACGTGATGTCAGGATTAGTTTCACAATCATAATAGGGAGTGGCTGCGGGCAGGGGCGGGGGAGACAAACCCAGACTGTCGGATTTCTAGTTCCATCTGGCTGCTGCGTACCTAGGGCCTCAGTTTACCATCACAACTTTCGTTTATGCTCAGAATTCTCCATAATAAAACAACAGAAAACTCGAATTTACCCGCTCCTCCGCAACTGACTTTATGGACAGGAACTCTTAACCAGGTACTTAAGGTCAGACCCAGTTTCTGAGATCTGCCAACAGTGACATTTTAGAGACGGCTTACTGTCATTAACAACTATTGGTGCCGCCCCGATAGCTCGTGATCCCTGAGCTCGCCAGGGCAGAGGCCGAGCGTTTCTCGGGTCGTGCTCGCGACTGCGGCTCCCGCGCCCAGCCCCGCGCCGGCTCCAGGCCGGCGCCCGGGACTCCTCTGCGGAAGCCGGGAGAGAAGTGGCGCCCGCGGCCGCAGCCCCGCCTCCCGGAGGCCCCGCACGTGCGGCCCGTGGACTCCGCCGCGCCCTCCCCGCCCCCACCGCGGGCACGTGACCCGCCGCCCGGGGCCGGATCCGGCTGCGGGCGGCCGACCGCGCAGGGGATCAGGGAGGGTTCATGGTCGAAGTGGGTGTAAGCTCTCGGGTTTGGGTGGGCCCTCGGGCGGGGGATCTGGAATTTAGGCCAGAAGAAAGGTTAGAAAGGGAAGAGCCCGAGGGAGGGGAAGCCCGCCCTGGCCCCGGGGCTCGGGAGGGCGGGTCCCGCCGGGCGGTCGCACCCACCGGGCCTCCCGGACGCAGCGCGGCGGGGACCCGGGCGCGAGTGAGGTTGGGCCGGGAGGGGGCCGGCCCAGGTGCAGTGTCTGGGTGTGGCCGGACCGAGCCAGCCCGGCTGCCCGGCTTTTCCTCCCCTGCGGAAGCTGCCCGGGCGCAGGAGCCGCGGAGTCGCCAGTCCCGGAGACCTGCGCTTCGCCGCCCGCGGCTTCCTTTGTGTCTCCCAGGCTGGAGTGAACGAAACCCCCTTGGGTTTTGCTTTCCCGTTTGAGTTCCCTTTTCAAGTTCGGGCGCCCCTCCCCCGCCACCGCGCACGTCCCCGGGATGTCTGCCCCCTCCCGCCCGGGCACTGGGCGGGGCAGACGCCCTCGGAGTCGGGGGAAAAGACTTTTTCGTTTTACCAACCCGCGCTGCGGGAGCGTCCCCTTTATGCGCCGCCCCCAGAAATGGCGCCGTGTCCCGACTCCGGCCAGGTCACCATCGGGAGACAGGTGCGACCGTCGGGCCCAGAGTGTAAAGCAAAGGGGGCAGAAGTATGTGCTGGAGGACAGGGGAGCCCGCGCCCCCCGCCACCCCTGCAGCCGGCATTTCGGAGCTGGGTTCTGGGCGCAGAGAGGAAGGGCCGGGGGCTCGGGAAGAGGCGCGGGTGGCTGCTGCAGGGAAACTCACAAAGCGGTGGTGGCGCGATGGTT
Source organism: Lemur catta (assembly GCF_020740605.2). Classification (NCBI taxonomy): domain Eukaryota; kingdom Metazoa; phylum Chordata; class Mammalia; order Primates; family Lemuridae; genus Lemur; species Lemur catta. Next base: position 7,241,515 of record NC_059133.1, read on the forward strand.
GAGTCTTTCATTGCTTCCAGCCTCAGACTGATGAGGCTCCCCCCACGCCCTCGCCCACTGTACTGCGGGGACGGGGTGTCGAAGGCACAGGGACAGTATACACGATACTGCTTGAGGAACAGGCGGCGCTTCCACACAGGATCTGTGTGACCTGAGCTAGTCGCCTCTCTGAGCCTCGGTTTCCTGGTCCGTGTAATGGGAATGGCAGTTTTAAAAGGCGAAAGATTTATACGATCTGAAGAGAAACCAGAGTATAAGGGAACGGCAGTTTTAAATAACGCATGTGTGCCTGGCCTCCGTGGTGCTCAGCAAAAGAGGACCCTGGGCCTCCTTGTTCTGTGGGAAGTGCACACTCAAACCTAGCACATGTGCCACAGTATACCTTAATATGGGACAAACCTAGTCGCTCCGGTTTCATTCCTTCCTCCCATCAAATATTCTGAGGCTTCTGGCACGAGGCCCGTGCTGGGCGGAGGATGCAGCGATGAAGGCAGCAGGCTCAGCCTGGTGAAGCCAATAAATGAGCCAACTCTTTCCCTGGGGCCAGGTGTCACCACAGAAGTGGGCCCTGGAAGATGCTAGAAGCCAGCCTGCCCAGGGCCTTGTCCTGCCCCAGGCCCTTCTGTGTGTCGGGGTGCTGCCCTGCACGTGGAGTATTTGCTCCCTTACATGTTTTTAAAAAGGCCCAGTGGCTTGGTTGCTGTTGGTGCTCCTCCCAGGTAATGGTAAAATACTCATTGTGGACTGTGAGAAGCCAGACCCTGAGCCTTCAGAAGATCCTTCTTGACACCTCTGAATTGTGAGAGAACTCGGAAGGGAACTCCTTTTCTCCCCAACTTCCTAAGTCCTGCAGTGCTCAGTATCCGATGCCCTCATCTCTCAGTCATCTCCAACACTGCGTATGGCTCAGTGGGTCCAGGCCAGGGTGTGTGGGGAGGGAAGAGGGTGTTCAGCAAGTGAATAGGGAATGAACAGATGAAGTTGTCTTCTGTCTGTCCCTGAGTACCCCCAGAGCCAAAACCAGTTAATCTTTGTTACCACTTACTGAATAGAGTCTGTGCTGTGCCGGGGACCATGGCAGGTGCTAACTTCATGCCTTCCTATAGGGAGAGGGGAGTGCAGGAAGAGGAGGGAGAGACAGGTCACCCAGGAAGCTAAGCCAAGCCCAGGCTGGACCCTGGTGTTGGGTGGCACAGGCAATGGGCTTTCTACCCTGCCCTGCTTGGTGCTCACAGCCCTGGTGGTGGTATCCCAGTGCTTCCCACACACGCCAGAGTCAGCTCAGGGGCTCAGGCTGTCGTTCTGGAAGCTTGGAGGACCATCAGCTCAGCCACTGTCCAGTTCCAATGGATTCTATCCCTAAATGTCCCTCAGATACCCCCAGGTCTCACCATTTGTCCCCAGATCACCACACAGAGCCTTGTGACTGCTAGCACTCCCCTTTTAATCCATCTGTACCCTAAATCTTACTAAAAAAATTAATTTCATCCTCAAAAACCCCGGGGGTGTTGTCCTCAAGGTGTGGGGGTCATGCCCTTTGCCCTCTACAGAAAGCCCACACCTTCAGGAGGCTGGCAAGGCCCACGGCCACATGCTTAGCCTTTTCTCCAGCCACCCCACCGCAGGCTTTAAGATGCAGCAAAACCTAATGGTTCCCACATCATTGCCTGGGTGTCTACCCCACACCTCCCTCCCCAGGCAGGCTGCGTGGCTTGGACGCTGCCAGATCATAGTTGCCCGTTCGCTTTTCTGGCAAGGGCTGTGAGCTCCCTGATTGCGTCTGTCTTATTGTGCTCGGACTCCCTAACGTTCAGCACAGCACACTCGGAGTAAATGAATGGATGAAAGGATAAATGAATGAACAGGTTGCAGATTCGGACCAGCTTGTCCCTGGGGGCTCCAGTGAGTTTCCAAGTTACACCTTAAGCAAATAATCATAATTGAGTCTCTGCCCACTCAGCATCGCCAGAGAGCCCAGGGGCAGGTATCTGCCGGCCACGGGCGGTCCAGGAAGCCCCGGGCCTTGCCAGAGGGAGCTGCGGAAGCCTGTGTAAGACGTTCCAACTTCCTCTGCCTCTGAGGCCGGCTCTCTGAACTGTCCCAGAAAACTGCCCTGCATCTCACCGAGGCTTTGCTGTATGGGGACACCTGTGGGTTTCCTGTCAAACTTTCTGCAGAGGGCAGGGGGAAGGCTGAGGAATTTCAATATTGGCTAACTTTTACCACATACCAAGTATGTGCTAAAGGCTTTCCACGTATAATCTTATTTAATCCTCACATTCCCATTTTATAGTTGAGGAAAATGAGGCACAGGGAAGTTCGGTAACTTGTGAAGAAAGAAAGCGTGTCAGAGCCGGGGTTTGAACTAAGTGGAGGTTCTTTCACTCCACTATGGTTTGAATTTAGTAGACACAGGTGGGCCTTTTCTCAGCTCACTGTCGTGCAGGGGCCACGGGCCACCTGATGATAAACCTTCCCTTCCAGTGTGGTTTAAAAAAGAGTCTGAGGGAACCTGTGGCCTTGTTACCATGGCAACAGTGATTTTGCCACCTGCATGTGCATGGGCATGAGAGGTTTGGGCATCACCAAAGTGGCCGCACCTGCTGGGTTCCGGGGAGGGAAGTGAGACGGGCCAAGCTTGGCAGGTCCATGGGTGAGGAGTCCTCCGGTCTCACCCCCTCCAGACACGGCCCAGACCCCTGTTACCTTCAGGCTAAGGCAACATCCAAAATGCAAAGCATGCCAAACAGTGCCCATCAGGGAGCAGTTGCTTTTCTACTCAGAAGCCTTCAATGGTTCCGAATAATCTGCCATGCTGACCCCTTTGGGACAAACAGGGTGTGGACCGGCTATAATGTATTTTTGCCCCATTAAAAACAAACATCTAGATAAAGACATACACCAAAAAACACAAATAAATAAAAGTGGAGTTCTAAAAAATTTTTAAATAAAACTAAAATAAAAACAAACATCTAAATTCTACCTCAGTAAATCCTTCCCTGTCTGGACTCATGTCTCTCCCCTACTCACCACTGTCCCTGACCCAGCACAGACCTACTTTGATTTCTCCCTTGACCACTGTAACAACTTCCTCACCATCCTCCCACTACAAGCATCCATTCGCTCAACAAGTATTTCTTCAATCTCGCTTTTAGCCAGAGGCTGGGCTAGGAGCTGGGCACTGAAGGAGGAGTCAAACAGATCCCACCCTGCCTCCTGGGGCCGTGGTCTAGCAGGAAACACGCACGAAATGAGCCACTGTCCAAAGCTAGGGACGCTGAGTGCAAAGATGTGGGGGTTCAGGAGTCCCTGAAATGCAGAGAAGGGCGAAGGTGAGCTGGAGGGGGAATGGGTGGCAGACAGGGAGAGAAGAGGCTGGAGGGCTGGGCCAGTGTCATACATTATCCTGAAGCTGATTTGTGAAGGGCCCCCTGTGGGGAGAGAGAGAGGAGAAAGGAGAGAGAGAGAGAGAAACTTTGCTCAAGTTGCAATCTGGCTATGCTACCATAGGGCTGAGCAGGAAAGCCCTGAGCCCCCAGAGCATACTCTAGCCTTTGTCTCCTTTGTAAAAAGGGAGAACTAGGTGACATAGTCATTTAAGCTTTTGAACAATTTTAAACCCTAGAGAAAGGTCAGATTTGCGACACAGAGTTTTCTCAGGCTGGAGAAAGGCCACCCCAGCTGCCCTCACTTCCTCTCCCCAGTCCACCCCCAGCTACCTGAGGTCCACGAAAGGTCCTCCACCCTCCTTCTTTAACTTGGAAAGTTGGACTTTTCTTTGTGCAAAGTAAATTGGAAGATTAATATATAATGGAATAGAACTTTAAAATGTCAAGTCACTAAGACACGAGGGATGATTTAATGGAAGTTGGCTAAAAAAAAAACTCTGGTCCTACTTTAAAACATTACAGCCACAGTGAAAACGGATGAACTACATTTATGCAGTTGTTTCTAGGTGTCCGTGGGGGTTCCAGGACCCCCTATATTTTGGTATCTGATGGGTTCCAGGACCCCCCTCAGATACCAAAATTCATGGATACTCCAGTCTTTTATATAAAATGATGTGGGCTGGGTCTGGTGGCTCATGCCTGTAATCCCAGCACTCTGGGAGGCCGAGGTTGGAGGATCACTTGAGCTCAGGAGTTCAAGACCAGCCTGACCAAGAGTGAGACCCCGTCTCTAGTAAAAATAAAAGAATTAGCTGGGCATGGTGGCATGTGCCTGTAGTCCCAGCTATTCCGGAGGCTGAGGCAGGAGGATCACCTGAGCCCAGGAGTTTGAGGTTGCTGTGAGCTAGGCTGACGCCACAGTACTCTAGCCTGGGCAACAGAGTGAGACTCTGCCTCCAAAAAAAATAAATGAAATAAAATGATGTGGTATTTGCATATAACCCATGTACATCTCCCATATACTTTATTAATTTTTTATTATTTATTTATTTTTTAGAGATGAGGTCTTGCTCTGTCACCCAGACTGGAGTGCAGTGGCCTCATCATAGCTCACTGCAGCCTCAAACTCCTGGGCTCAAGCGATCCTCCTGCCTCAGTCTCACAAGTAGCTAGGGGTACAGGTGCCTGCCACCATGCCTGGCTTTTATTTATTTTTTATTTTTTGTAGAGATGGGGGTTTCCCTATATTGCCCATGCCTGGTCTCGAACCTCCTGTTCTCAAGTGAAGTGATCCTCCCACCTTGACCTCCCAAAGTGCTGTGGTTAGAAGCTTGAGCCACCAAGCCTGGCGTCCTGTACACTCTAAGTCATCTCTAGATTACTTATAACACCCAATACAATATAAATGATACATAAATAGTTGTATTGTTTAGGGAATAATAAGAAAAAAATCTGTACATGTGCAGTACAGATGCAACCATCATTTTGTTTTCATTGAGGCATTTTGTTTTTAAATATGTATTATATCCTTGGAAAAAGAATCCCATCATTTTCCCTCCTGTGTGTTTTCATCTTGCTTCCTTGTGGTCCATGATGGCAGCTGAAGCTGTCAGTACAATAAAACCAAACTAGCTGGCTGGGAGCAGATTATTCTGCCATTTTTCTAGATCTCCAAGTTGTCCATCAAAACTGGGGCTGAACACTCCACACTTGCTTAACCTGTCTGTGAGGTTCACAACAATTTTTCCAGCTCTGAGATCATCAGTGATTTCAAATTTGCCAGTGTAACCACACTTCATTATCACAGTTAGAAACCGGACGGTGACTTTGGAGCACAGTCTAATAAGAACCTGGGTAGCCCTCTTTTCGGCATTGTTGATGCTTTTGAGAGCATCAGCCAGGACACGCATGCGCACTGGGCAGGGAAAGATGGTGGAAAAAGCAACCATCTGTTTTCTCTTTCTGAATATTTCCCTGTGTTTTTTTTGTTTGTTTGGCTTTTTTTTTTTTTTTTTTTTTTTGAGACAGAGTCTTGCTCTGTTGGCCTGGCTAGAGTGCAGTAGCATCATCATAGCTCACTGTAACCTCAAACTCTCAAACTCCTGGGATCAAGTGATCCCCAGGTCGCAGCCTCCCTTGTAGTTGGGACTCCAGGCATGCCCGGCTAATTTTTTCTACTTTTAGCAGAGACAGGGTCTTGCTCTTGCTCAGGCTGGTCTCAAACTCCCAAGGCAGGTGATCCTCTTGCCTCAGCCTCCCAGAGTACTAGGATTACAGGTGTGAGCCACCGCTCTGCCTTCCTGAACATTTTCAATCCGAGGTTAGCTAAATCCACCGGTGTGGAACTACCCGCTGATACAGAGGGGCAACTGTATATACCAACCAGAAGTGACCTTAAAACATAATTGAGGCCAGACATGGTGCTCACGCCTGTAATCCCAGCATTTTGGGAGGCTGAGGCAAGAAGATCACTTGAGCCCTGGAGTTCAAGACCAGCCCGGGCAACATAGTGAGACCCCATTTCTACAAAAAATAGAAAAATTAACTAGGCATTATGTTGCATACCTGTAGTCTCAGCTACTTGGGAGGCTGAGGCAGGAGGATAGCTTGATCCCAGGAGTTTGAGAGTTTGAGGTTGCAGTGAGCTATGATGAGGCCACAGCACTCTAGCCAGGGCAACAGAGCGAGACTCTGTCTCAAAAAAAAAAAAAAAAAAAAAGGAAAAGCCTATTATACTAACAGCAGTATTGGATCATAACCCATAGAATAAAATATCCACAAATCCATACCAATATGACAGGATAATTGAATAAATAAATAAATGTGTGTGTGGGGGGGAGGGACAGTTCTTTCTTACTGAGGAATTCCAATTAATAAATGCAGAAGGGCCGGGCGCGGTGGCTCACGCCTGTAATCCTAGCACTCTGGGAGGCCGAGGCTGGTGGATCACTCGAGGTCAGGAGTTCGAGACCAGCCTGAGCGAGACCCCGTCTCTACTAAAAAATAGAAGTAAATTATCTGGACAACTAAAAATATATATAGAAAAAATTAGCCGGGCATGGTGGCGCATGCCTGTAGTCCCAGCTACTCGGGAGGCTGAGGCAGGAGGATTGCTTAAGCCCAAGAGTTTGAGGTTGCTGTGAGCTAGACTGATACCATGGCACTCTAGCCCGGGCAACAAAGTGAGACTCTGTCTCAAAATAAATAAATAAATAGATAAATGCAGAAGAAATGAGGGAAATAGAAATTCGCTATTAAAACATAACCATAATAATTGTTATGGGCAGGATCCCCCAATGGATGCCAAAATTAGTGGGCAAAGTTTGAGGAGAAGCAATATTGGCACAGTCTCAAAATATCTGCTCCACAAATAGAAAGATAGAATTGGACAATGGAGAAACTCCGTAGACACTATCTTAACCAGGTGATTAAGCTCCACATCACCAGGAATGAGACATGTCAACATCCTGTACCCCTGATGCACTGAGAAGAGAGGGTCATTCTTTCTGTTTTTCTTCCCCCCAAAGTGTAACTTCAGTTTACTCATGAGAAAACAGGAGACAAACCCAAAGTAAAGGACATTCTACAAAATACTTGACCAGTATTTTTTTTTTCGTTATTTTTAAATTTAAATTTTAGGCCAGGCGCGGTGGCTCACGCCTGTAATCCTATCTAGCACTCTGGGAGGCCGAGGCGGGAGGATCGCTCAAGGTCAGGAGTTCAAGACCAGCCTGAGCAAGAGCGAGACACCGTCTCTACTAAAAAAATAGAAAGAAATGATTTAGACAGCTAAAAATATATACAGAAAAAAATTAGCCAAGCATGGTGGCACATGCCTGTGGTCCCAGCTACTCGGGAGGCTGAGGCAGAAGGATTGCTTAAGCCCAGGAGTCTGAGGTTGCTGTGAGCTAGGCTGATGCCATGGCACTCTAGCCAGGTAAAAAGAGCGAGACTCTGTCTCAAAAAAAAAAAAAAATTTAAATTTTATTTACTTATATTTCCTGCAGTATTGCAATCATAGCTCCCTACAACTTCAAACTCCTGGGCTCAAGAGATCCTCCCGCCTCAGCCTCCCGCATAGTTGGGACTACAGCTGCACCACCCGGATCCGTATTCTTCAAAAGTGGCAAGGTCATGAAAGATGAGGAAAGACCGAGGAACTGTCACAAATGGGAGGAGGCTAAGGAGACAGGACAACTAACCTGGATAGAATCCTAGAATAGAAAAACATTAAATTCAATTAAAAATGGGACATTAATGGGAAAAATTGCTGAAATCAGAATAGTCTGTAGTTTAGTTAATAATACTGTTCCAATGTTAATTTCTTGGTTTGATAACTGTACTATGGTTATGTAAGATGTTAACCTTAGAGGAAGCTGGGTAAGAGGATATACGGGAACTCTCTGTGCTATTTTTGCAACTTTTCTGTAAGTCTAAAATTATTTCAAAATAAAAAGTGAAAAAAGACAAAAAAATTAAAAGCCAATTATACCCCTGGCACCCAGCTGTGATCTCTAAATACCATTTCCCTCTAAAAGGAACCAGGTTCCCTAGAGAAAGCTTGGTTCCAGGTCTGGGGCAGAACACAAGAAGAGTCTGGAGCGTCTAGAAAAATCAGCTGGCAAGAAGCTGTCAGAGACCTGCAGGGTGTTCAGAGGACTCGGGAGCCAGGATGAAGAGATCTCCACAGGCCAAAGAGGGGATAATTTGTTTTCTTTCTTTTTCTTTTTTTTAATTTCTATTTACCATAGTTATCCAAATAAAGAGGGGATAATTTGAACATCAATAACTGTAATAGACTAAAGTACATCAAATGTTTAAACCCATAAGTTCACAATGATACTAAAAATGATAATTAAAAAACATTTTATTGCCCTCTGGTGGGTGCTGGGGAGCCAACTCGTTATTTTGAAGATTGGTAAAAAAGGACAAGGATGAAGCATTTATCCCACTCTTCCTTTGTGATCTGTGCCTCAAGGGGACAAAGCGGGGAGAAGGGGAAGTTTCCCTTCATAGAAGTATTCCAGCTAAAAACAGGAGAGAGAATGCTCAAATGAGATTATGGTCATTTTGCAACCCCCCATGAACTAAGGGATGGAAGCACTGAACAACAGTGGAGGCCAACACACACAGACAGCCAACCAGACATTACCTGCCTCCTAGTGAAGTCACACAGCACCTCCTACCTATGAGTTAGTCTTGACAAAAAACTCTAATCTGAATCTGATCAGGCTCTAGATTAAACTATCACTTTACAGGAACTACAAAAGACAGAAAGCTTGTTAAATTGTACCACAGGGATGCAATCAGCAAAATCCGAACTGTGGGATATGATAGAACAAACGACGTGTTTGCAATGAAAATAAAAAGAAATGGAGGGGAGACCATGAATAAAAGAGACCTAAATGACATATCAACTAATTGCCAGGTGTGGTCCTTATTGTTACCCTGATTTAAAAAAAAATGTACCATGGAAACATCTAACGTTTAACATCGTTTATGAGACTATTGGAAATTTGAATGCTGATTGGACAATTTGATAATATTAAGGAATAATTATATAACTTTTTACTTGTAATGGCATTGTGGTTTAAAGGCCTGGTTTAAAGGTTTTTTTTTTTTTTTTTTTTTTTTAAAGGCCTGAGTTTTAGAGACACACACTGAAATATTTAGGGAAGAAACAGTATGGGATGTGTGGGCTTTGTTCCCATGCGATACATTGGCTGGGGGTGGGGGAAGGGATGGAGTACAGATGGAGCATGGTCAGTCGTGGGTTGAGACTGGCCGACCAAGATTCATCATCTTATTGTCTACTTTTTGGTGTATGCCCAATATTCTACCTAATACAAAGTCTTTTAAAAACACCTGCAATCTACAATTTAGAGATAAGAATCATTAATGTTTTATAGTCTACCAGTGTCTGTCTTTTAAAAATATATGTGTATGTGCCTATGTATTTTATAAAATTTGGATCATACAACATATATCTTTTTAGCAACCTGTTTTTCTTTTTTTTTTCTTTTTGAGACAGAGTCTCACTCTGTTGCCTGGGCTAGACTGCCGTGGCATCAGCCTAGCTCACAGCAACCTCAAACTCCTGGGCTCGAGCAATCCTCCTGCCTCAGCCTCCTGGGTAGCTGGGACTACAGGCATGTACCACCATGCCCGGCTAATTTTTTCTATATACATATATATGTTTTTAGTTGTCTGTATAATTTCTTTTCTATTTTTAGTAGAGATGGGGTCTCGCTCTTGCTCAGGCTGGTCTCGAACTCCTGAGCTCAAGCGATCCTCCCACCTCGGCCTCCCAGAGTGCTAGGATTGCAGGCGTGAGCCACCGCACCCGGCCTTAGCAACCTGTTTCTATAACATATGACCCTATCAACAAATATTCTACCACTGGATAGTTTTTAAAAGCCTTTATGCCCCAGGTATCCTGCCTCCAGGCAGGCTGTGGTCTGAGGAGTGAGCAAATCTGACTGTGTATGCTCCCCTCTGTAATGGGAGTGCCCTTTCCAGAACCTCCCAGCTGGACAGTTTCAGCAACAGAATCTTCACTACTGCCCATGCTGCTCTTCCAAGGAGACCTGGACTGAAATCTAGGAAGGGAGTAACACCCAGGCTCAATCCGAGAAGGCTCCGTGCCTCTGAATAGCAGCTCCTGCAAACAGGAGGCCCTTAATAAACTGTAGCAGAGAGCTCCACTTCAGACCCCAGGGCCTCATCTGGTTGTCAGTTCTGTGTGGTCATTGACACCGTTTTCCGGGCTGAGTCCCTGCCTTACCAGGCTGAGTCAGGGACCTCTCCGGCGCAGCCCCGCCTTGCCCTCGCCCTGCCGTACTTACCTTCTCCTCTCTTGGGTCTCACCAGCGACCCCGAGCTCCTCGGGCCTCATCACCTGCAGGAAGGTCTGGCATAGAGGGTGTTTGGCACATAAATGTATGTGGATAAATGAATACATGGAAGAAAAGCAGTCCCAAGTGCATGGCCAAGGGTGTGTGTGCTTAATCAAATCCCAAACTCAAATACCAACTCCTTATTGCATTTTTTTTTTTAAATGAAGCTCTAAGGCAGTTGAAGATCAGCTGGCCTGTGAGTTTCCTCTTTTCCTTGGAAAGCCTGGGAGGAAAGGGCTAAGGGAGGTGAAAGGGCAGCATGGCAGTGAGGAGGAGGGATGGAACTCTGGCTCTGGGGTGGGGAGAGAAGAGAGCTGGAGGGTCAAGAATGGCCCCTTCTTCCCCAGCGCAGGGCTGTGCTCAGCCCCAGGAGGGCGCCTGGTGTCACCCGCATTTGGCAATGGAGATTGCTCCAGACGGAGCAACACCACTCGCCCACACTTCCTCCTCGTGCTCCCGCCCCTCAGCCTTCCTAGGTCCACTTGGCCCTGGGCGGTGCCCACACCCATGGCCTCCCTCCTTCAGGCCTGTTTACCTGGGAGGCCAGGATGCTGCAGGGTGTGCACCTGGCAGCCGCACTCAGCCTTGGGGGTGGGGTTGGAGCCCCAGGAGCTGTTTGTTTCTGCTGTGTAAGTGAGGAACACTGGTTCTAGGGGAGGTAACTATGAAGGGCTAGAGAAGGGAGCCCCCCTTGTTCAGTTTACAAAGCCCAGAGGGACACTTATTGCCCCAGCTGTGGGACCTGAGCTCCTCCAGGGCAAGGTCCATGACCTATTTATGTGTCGGTCCCCAGTATGCAGCACAGGGCCCGGCATTTTTGGTGGGGGAGGGATGGAGGAGGCTTGGGAAATAGTTACTAAATGAAAAATGAATTAATGAGGGAGCTGTGGTGACCACAGAGCAAAGCAGAAAAGAGCAAGAGTTCCAAAGTCAAGGCATACAGACCTGGGTTCAGATCCTTCCTCTGCCATGTACTAGCTGTGTCACCTAAAACACTGAGACTCAGGTTCCTCAACTGTAAAATGGAAGCAAAAATTCTACCCTGTCTATGAGGTTTACATAGAATGTTTGTAGAGCATGTGGCATGTATTAGGCTTAGTAAATGCTCGCTATTATTAGTATTGCTTACTAATTCTATAAATATGCATCAATCATATACTATGTGCAGCGTACTTTCTAGGCACTGAACAAAACATCCCAAGACTCCTCCGTTCTGGCAGGGAAGAGGGACAATAAATACAACAAAAGAGTAAATGAGGCCGGGCGCGGTGGTTCACACCTGTAATCCTAGCACTCTGGGAGGCCGAGGCGGCTGGATCGCTCGAGGTCAGGAGTTCGAGACCAGCTCTGAGCAAGAGCGAGACCCCGTCTCTACTAAAAATAGAAACAAATTAGCTGGTCAACTAAAATATACATAGAAAAAATTAGCCGGGCATGGTGGCACATGCCTGTAGTCCCAGCTACTCGGGAGGCTGAGGCAGAAGGATTGCTTGAGCCCAGGAGTTTGAGGTTGCTGTGAGCTAGGCTGACGCCACAGCACTCACTCTAGCCAGGGCAACAAAGTGACACTCTGTCTCAAAAAAAAAAAAAAAAAAAAATTTTATTTTTATTTTTTTTTTGAGAAAGGTCTTTGTTGCCCTAGGCTGAAGTGCAGTGGCATGATCATAGCTCACTGCAGCCTCGAACTCCTGGGCTCAAGCGATCCTCCTGTCTCAGCCTCCTGAGTAGCTAGGACTACAGGCACGTGCCACAATGCCCAGCTAATTATTTTTCAGTTTTTGTAGAGACAGGGTCTTGCTATGTTGCCCAGGCTGGTCTTGAATTCCTGGCCTCAAGCAATCATCCCACCTCAACCTCCCAAAATGCTGGGATTACAGGCATGAGCCACTACACTTGGCCTGAATCATCATTTCAAATAGGGTGGTGCCAGTAGGTCTCATTGAGAAAAGACTGAGCAAAGACTGGAGAGGAGAGAGAGAGATGATGTGCCAGTATCTCAGGGAAGACTATTTGTACAGAAGGAACAGGCCAGTGCAAATTTCCCCAGGTTACATGTGCCTGGGGTGGCTGGAGTGGAGTGAGCCAGGGAGAGTGACAAGAGATATAGTCGGAGGTCAGGTGGCCGGATCATGCAGGGCATTGCCGGCCACTGTGACCTTGGCTTTTACTCCAAGCGAAGAGGAGCTTCTGCAGTTTTTTGAGCAGAGGAGTGACATGATCTGACATATCTTAAAAGGCTACCACAGGAGGAGGAGGTGGACAAGAATAAAAGAAAAAAGGCTAACCCAGCTGCCAAGTTGAGCACAGACTAAGGAGCAAGGGGAGAGAGAAGCAGGGAGGACCCAGTGCTGGGTGCCGAGCGGTAGCAGTGGCAGCAGGAAGTGGTTGCATTCTGGATTTATTCTGAAAGTAGAGCCAGCTTGATTTCCTGAGGGCTTGGATGTAGAGTGTGAGAAAGTAAGAGCCAAGGGCGGCTGCAGGGTCTGCAGCCTGAAAAAACGGAAGGAGTGAGTTGCCGCCAATGGAGATGGGCTAGGCTGCAAACAAAACAGGTTTGGGGGATGGGGTGGGGGAGTGAGGAGTTCAATTTTGGATGTATCAAGATTTAGATGTTAGTTAGACACACGTGAAGATATCTAACAGGCAGTTGGATATTCGGGATTAGATTGTGGATATAAATTTGGGAGTTGTCATCACTGCAACAACTATTATTTCCAACACTGTCATATTTGGTCCTCATGCCAGCCAATGAGTAAGGCAGGACAGGGACGATTCTCCCAGCTTGACAAAACAAAAACTCTATGGAGAGTATATATCCCAAAGAGTTAAAACAGGTATTCAAACAAATACTAGTTAAAACAGGTATTCAAACAAATACTTGTTAATGAATGTTCATAGCAGCACTATTCACGACAGCCAAAGGTAGAAACAACCCAAATGTCCATCATTTGGTGAATGAATATATGAAATGTGGTCTACCCACCCAGTGGAATATTATGCAGCCATAAAAAGGAATGAAGGACTGATACATGCTATAAGATGGATGAGCCTTGAAAAGAGAGCACTGTGCTAAGTGGAAGAAGATAGTCACAAAAGGCCACATATTGTATGATCCCATTCATATGAAATGTCCAGAAGAGGGAAATCTATAGAGACACAGGGCAGATTAGTGGTTGCCAGGGGCTGGGGGGAGGAGGACTGAGGAATGAGTGCTTAATGGGTATGGGGTATATTGTGAATATACTAAATGCCACTGAATTGTACACAATAAAATGGTTAACTTTATGTTACACGAATTTCACCTCCATTTTAAAAAGAAAGAAAGAAAAAAAACTCTATGAAGAACCTAACACCAGGCTCCTGATACCCAGCCTGTGCAGCGACTCCCACTGCTGTCTCTAAGGGGCCCCTCAGTCTGCAGACTGCCACCAGCTTTTACAGGTTCTCCGCTGGCTACAAGAAGAGTAGCCCAGAGAAAGGTCAATTTAGGGCAGCTGGATTTCTCAAACCCCAAACCAGGAAATCTGGTCGGACAAGCACAGGATTCAAATCTGAAATCAGCCCTCCCCTGGAAAGCCTGTGGCTGGGGGTTGCTGTCGTCAGAGAGAACCTGTACTTCCGGGTTTGTTCTGGTTGGGAAGGAAGAAGCTGGAGCCACCAGCCTGGCTTCTCAGAGCTTCCGTATTTAACCCTTCAGGGCCCAAGGCTCCCAAATTTGGAAGGGACTTTAAAGATCGTCTATGAGGATATGGAAGCTCCAGGAAGATAAAGACCTTCTCCCAAGCCACAGAGCCAGTAAATGGCTGAGCTGGGATTAGAAGGAAGGATCTGACATTTATATAGCACCTACTCTGTATCCAGGAGCCGCACCCTGCAAAGCAAGTGTTAGTAACTCGGCTCTGCTGATGAGATTCAGAGAGGCTTAGTGACTGGCCGACATCCCACAGCTGGTGAAAGGCAGGGCTACTATTAAAATGCAGGTCTATTTGACTTTTTAACAATCTGCAATTCCTCCTGGGCCCTTATCTGCAGTGTTCACGTATGTATCCCTAATGCCTGGTACTGAGGAGTTTTTAAAAGTAATTTAATGAAAGAATGAACGAATACGTCACACCATGCTCTTTCCACCCTTCCATACCTCCATCCAGAGTCATCCTGTTCAAAGTTAACAGACATTCTGTGCCTCTCATATAGTTGCCATAATAACTAAACTTTTAGAAATAACAGCTGCAGGCAATCCAGGACAAAAACAGCTGACGCTTCTGTTTTTAAGCTAGTTAAGGCTTTTCTGTCCAAGCTGACAAGGGTTAACACAAAGCAGCAAAGAGCTAGGAGAGATTTCCTAACATTATTGTTAGGAAACATTATTGTTATTGACCAAGGACCCCTTGTTCTCCCACCACCATCATCACCTTCACCAGAGATCCATGTTTTAAATAATGCTATCTATTGAGTATATCTGCTTTTAAGTACTACCTAAATTGTAACCCCATTCATTATACATCAACAATTATAGAGGCACCATCAGAGCTTTGGATCAGAAAGAGATAATCACTATGACCCCAGTGAGCTGATAGCATTTTAGCCCAAAGCAGGAAACTTGGACCATTGTATTTTGCTAGCTAGTGCAAGCCTGCTAGCAAAATATTGAAAATAGCTTCTTAAGACCATTCCAAACAAAATAAGAAATGAAAGTGAGGAAATAACCATAGCTACAAAAAACTTTAAAAGGATGAACTATTATGCAAATAAATGAGAAAGTCTGAACTACATGGGTGGTTTTCTAGGAAACTATAAATTACCAAAATTAGGTGGGCAGGGTGGCTCACGCCTATAATCCTAGCACTCTGGGAGGTGGAGGTCAGAGGATTGCTTGAGCTCAGGAGGTTCAAGAGCAGCCTGAGCAAGAGCAAGACCCCTGTCTCTACTAAAAACACAAAAATTAGCCAGGCACCTGTAGTCCTCGCTACTTGGGAGGCTTGAGGCAAGAGGATTGCTTGAACCCACGAGTTTGAGCATGCGGTGAGCTGTGATGACGACACTGCACTCTACCCAGGGCAACAGAGTAAGACTCTAAAAAAAAAAATTTTTTTTTAAATAAATAAATAAATTATAAAAATTGATCCTTGAAGACAATTAAATGAAGACCAAATATTATGTAAGAAAATGAAACTGTTATCAGGGAGCTATTCTCCCACCCACATAGGAAAACAAGTCCAAACAAGTCCTAAGGTGAATTCAACCTAAGGAGTGATGAATAAAAATACGATTCAAATGGTTCAAGATCTTAGAAATGATAGAAATAAAGCCACTACATTTATTGAGTCCCTATGTGCCAGATGCAGTTCTAAGTGTTGTATTTATTTAATTCTCATGATAATCCTATGAAGAAGATAAATTATGTCCCCATTTTAGAGATGAGAAAACTCAGGCAAAAGAAATTAAATGACTTGTCCATAGCTACACAATTAGTAAGTGGCAGACCCAAATTTGAACCTAGTGAGTTTAATTCCAGAAGGTACCCTCTCAAATACTACGCCAGTCCACTTCTTCCAAATTATTATTTTTTTTTTTTGAGACAGAGTCTCACTCTGTTGCCCAGGCTAGGGTGCCATGGTGTCAGCCTAGCTCACAGCAACCTCAAACTCCTGGGCTTAAGCGATCCTACTGCCTCAGCCTCCCGAGTAGCTGGGACTACAGGCATGTGCCACCATGCCCAGCTAATTTTTCTGTATATTTTTAGCTGTCCATATAATTTCTTTCTATTTTTAGTAGAGACAGGGTCTCGCTCTTGCTCAGGCTGGTCTCGAACTCCAATCCACCTGCCTCGGCCTCCCAGAGTGCAAAGCAAGTTTCTTAACCTCCTTCGATGTTTAGTCTGTAAACTCTCATCATGGCAGTACCTACCTCCCTGATCACTGAGGGGACTGAATGTCAAAATCACGCCAAGTGCTGGACAGGTGCAACATATGTGCTTTTATTATCGTAACAACCCTCTGTTTCCACATCATAGAATTTTTCTTTAATATAGTTTATAATTTTTTTTTTTTTTGAGACAGAGTCTTGCTCTGTTGCCCGGGCTAGAGTGAGTGCCGTGGGGTCAGCCTAGCTCACAGCAACCTCAAACTCCTGGGCTCAAGCAATCCTCCTGCCTCAGCCTCCCAGGTAGCTGGGACCACAGGCACGCACCACAATGCCTGGTGGTTTTTTTTTCCTTTCTTTTTGGTAAAGATGGGGTCTCACTCTTGCTCAGGCTGGTCTAGAACTCCTGAGCTCGAGCGATCCTCCCGCCTCAGCCTCCCAGAATGCTAGGATTACAGGCACAAACTAGGCTTTGGCCTATCAGCCACAGTTTGGGGTCACCCCTTCCCTAGGCCCCTCCCTCATGGAGTTGCTCCTTTTTCCTCATTCCTTGCCCATCTGGAGCCAGCCCTAGGTTTCTTCTAGACCATTCTTTCCAGATATATATATATACATATTTTTTAAGACTAGGCAGTGCAGAAGTGAGAAGGGGGGCATCTTTCATTGTCTTTTAAAGACCCCTCCTTCGAAGCTCCTGCCTCTCAGCTGTACTCACTGACCACGTTAGATCCGGACGTGCTTTCTATTTTCCTCTCCTCCACGGTCCTCGCCTCTGCTCTGGGTGTCTCTGATGTCCAGGCGTGTGGCCCACACAACAACCAACCTGTCTGCTCAGTTCCTTCACCTCCACTCCCCAAGTCACTTCACCTCTCCCCCACCTCTGCCCCACATTTGCAGGACCGAAACTTGGAGCTGAGTGCCTCACGCCTGAGTTACTAAGCTCTGGGCAGCCCTTTCTCTCACTGTGGGCTTCTACTTCCCAGGTCTGCTTGTTGTTCACACTTTCTGTTCTTTCTTCCTCAAGACCATCTTTGACTCCACGCCCCCCTGCACCCCGTCTTCACCTCCTTCCCAGCGTGGATTCCACAACGCCCCACCTTGCCCACTCGCACCACAACGCCCTGACTTCTCCTGCCCCGCCTCTCTGCTGCACCTGCCTGGAAACTCCCACTCGGCCCGTCTGATCACCCTCCTGCTTGGCTGCACCTGGGTCCTGAGCCATGCTGGAGAAAATCATTTCACTCCGGAGTCTGTGCCATGAATTCAAGGACATCAACCACTACGGGGCCCCCAACACCGGTGCAGGTCAATACTGGACTGTCCCTTACTAGCTTGCCCTCCAGTCCTCCACGGTGGCTACTGAAAATTGACCTCACCACCTATTATGCCCAGACACTGGAAGCCTTCAGACAGGAACTCTCCCATCATCCTGCTGCCAAGGGGCCCACCTGATTGCACCCACCTACGGACTCCAGAAGGGAAGATATGTTCTTTTTCCATCTAAGGCCAATCCTCCCTGCTCGGCCCAAACCCATCCCCTAAATTCTGCCTTTGGCTCCTGGATGCTCTCTCAGGTTTCTTCGATCTCTCTCTACTGACTCCTTGCCAAGAGCAAAGGAGAATCCTCCTTTTTTTTCTAGCAACTAGCCTGGCTCTCTTCCCTCCCACAGCACTCTGTGAAAGAGTTCTCTACATTGGCTGCCTCAGTTTCAGTTTGATCCATTTCAGTTTCGCTTTCAGTTCATACCACTTACTCCCCACAGCAACCTGGCTTCAGCTCCCAAATTCCACTGAAACTTTTCGTGCAGGTCACCAACAGTCTCCTTATTACCAAATCTAACAGACACTTCTACGTCATTAGCTTCTTTGGTTTCTCTGCAGCTGCTAACCTCCTGCAGCCCTGCCCTATGGCAGGTGATGTGACAGAGAGGACTGAGGAAACCGATGGGAGAGACTTTCAATCCAGCCCGGGCAGGGTCAGCTAGGAGTCCCTGAAGGAGGTGACACTGGGACAGAGCCTAAAAAAACGAGTAGAAGTTGGCCAAGGCCAGCCGCGGTGGCTCACGCCTGTAATCCTAGCACTCTGGGAGGCCGAGGCGGGAGGATCGCTTGAGCTCAGGAGTTTGAGACCAGCCTGAGCAAGATCGAGACCCAGTCTCTACTAAAAATAGAAAAAAATAGCTGGGCTTGGTGGCGAGTGCCTGTAGTCCCAGCTACTCGGGAGGCTGAGGCAAAAGGATTGCTAGAGCCAGGAGTTTGAGGTTGCTGTGAGCTAGGCTGATGCCACGGCACTCTAGCCTGGGCAACAGAGCGAGACTCTGTCTCAAAAAAGAAAAAAAAAAGTTGGCCAAGTAGAGAAAGGGAACAAAGGCATTTTTGAAAGTTGAAGGAACCCCAGCCGTTGTGAAATTGCTGGCAGTCCAATATTCCTGAAGTTGAACTGGGAGATTGTGAAGGACTTTGAGGGTCTTGGTGAAGAGTCATTGTTTGGATTTTATCCTGGAGGCAATGGGGAGCCACTGAATGACCTAGAGGAGGGGCCAGCTAACTTTTTATGTAAAGGGCCACATAGAAAATATTTAGGCTGTTGCAACTTCTCAGCTGTGCCACTGGAGCACAAAAACAGCCACAGATAATACATAAATAAGTGTGGCTGTGTTCCAATAAAACTTTGTGGGCCCTGAAATTCAAATTTCATATAATTTTTATATGTCATAAAATACTATTCTTCTTTTGACCTTTTTCCCCACCACTTAAAAATGTAAAAACTTTTACATTTAGCTCATGGGCCTTGCAAAAACAGGCAGCAGGCTGGATTTGGCGATTTGGCCCGTAGGCTGCTGGTTGCCAACTCCTGATTTAAAGCAAGGGAGTGACATGCTTAGAACTGGGTTTTAGAATGACGGGTCCGAGTGGGCACAAGGGAGCCAGCCACAGAGACTGGAGAGCAGGCCGAGGCAGCAGCCTGGGAAGACCTGGGGAAATGGCCACGAGGGAGGGGCTTGGCGGGTGGATTAGCAGATGCTGTGCAGGGCTTGGAAGGCTGCCCCCACGCCTTACCAAGGGAAAGGATTAAATGGGACTGGTGCTTTTCCTCCCTACCTTACTCTCACCAAAAACCTGTGACCCTTCAAAGCTAGTGTAATGGGAGTGGGTAATCACCACTGTCCCCACGAAGGGGAATACTCTCGAACTCATTCTGGATAGATCTCCCCAAGAACAAAAGCTAGGGCTTCTGCCTTCCCAGGAGCTCCCTCGGTGTCTGGAGACACTCCCTCTTTTGGGGAGTTCTTACATGTGCAGCGGGCGATTGATGAGATCGTTGTTCACACGGGTACTTCAGAAGGACCGAGCAAGGCTTTGAGGCTGAAGGACATCACCGGCTGGTGGCCCGTGGGTGCTGTGTAGGCGGCTGGGCATGGGAGCCTGCCCCTGGGGCAGACGCACAGCTCACAGTCCCCCTTGACACGGGGCAAGGGCACATGCAGTGCTCATTCAAGTGGCAGTTGTCTGATGGTCCCAGGAGCTGGCTTAGGTCCCCTGCAGGGTGCTGGCACTGGACGGGATTCTGACTCCTGCTCTTCTCCCCAGGTCAGGAAGTCCCCACCAAACTCTTCCCAGCTCTGATTCTCCTCCCATGCTCCCAGATGTAATCTCCTCCCACCCTGGCGAAGCCTAGCCCATTATCTCTTCTCTTTCCAATGTACTGTCGATGGATAAATACCGTGTCCTTCCCCATTCAGGGGTGACCTCTCTAGTCTCCAAGCCGATTGTGTCACATCAAAAGCCTCGGTCTGCTTCAGCACTCCCCCCGAGCAAGGAGGCGGGCAGCCCTCAGCTCTGCTTCTCCCTGCAAGACTGCGCTCCCCCCCCACCCCCGCCTCATCCAAACGAACCACCCCAGGGAGCAGGCTAAGGAGACTGTGTCTAGTACTGGTTTCTTCTCTGCCTCTAAGAGAGGCGGGAGAGAAAACGAGCCAGAGAAAGGTGACTGGGGTGCTGACCAGCACTGAGGTCCTGCGGAGTTTTGTGTCCTAAAGCCAACATGAGGACAGTCAACACAGCCAAGTGTTTTTCTCCAGTCACCTTCAGCTGTTCAGCAAGGAACGGGTTAAAATGATGGCCCATGAATCTAATCTGGGTAAGCAGAGCTGTAAGGACAGGAAAGGGGGAGATGACCAGTTAAAAGATGAAGGGTAAGTGGCTTAGGGGTCCCAAATGTGAGGAAGAGCTGTCATACCAGGAGACTAAAAAGAAGGAGCTAGAAATGTTACAGGTGGAGGTCCAAGACAGGGATGTTAGAAATGGCCATTCTGCAGGCAGTACCATTCTTGCTAATGACAAGGTAGTAGGTGGCCGAAGAGCAGACCTTTGGCAGCATGGAGGTCGGGGGGGGATGGCTTGTTATGTGGGTGCTGAACTCAGGAAGAAGGAAGGTGAGAAGGAGCAGAGAGGGAGAGGCAGACAGTCCGCCAGTGTGCGTGTGATCCGGTGCTGGAGAAGAAAGCCCAGGAAGATGGCAGGTGACAAAGCAGGGAACTCACCCAAGGGCCTGTGTGCCAACAGAGCTGCAAGGTGTGAGGACAGAGAGAGGGACGGTGGTTGGGAGGAGCCCTACCCCACCTCCAGCCATTTGCTACACAGAGCCTGGCAGGAACAGCCCCCATTGAGGGCTGAAAGGAAGCAGCGTCCTCAGGGAAGTGGTGGGTGACAGAGAAGAGGGTGGGGACATAGAGAGTTTTGCTGAGGACGTGGGGCATTTGGCAGATGAGAAGGGCTGTGAGACTGGGTCAGTGCAGGGGATGTTCAGAGCCATGTGGGGTCAGGCAACCAGGTGGTGACAGGTGATCTGGGAGACATGGTCTTTGGGTAGTGAAGAACATCATGGGCTCTTGTCCCCTGAATATTCCTTGGACTCTTCTCCACTGAAGCTCTCTCCATACGGATCTAACCCCATCCCACGCTCTGGAATCCCCTCCACAATGGCTCCGCAGTCATATCCTCACCACCAGCCTCTCCACAGAGCTCCTGACTGCATGTGTGGTCGCCTGCTGGACTTCCCCACGTGGGTGTTTAAAACGCCCTTGGAAATAGGAGGCTTGAACCCTCGAACCTTCTCCACCCCCAGGAAACGCCACCACCATCCACCTCACCCTGGAAATCTCTATTTCTTTTACCGTCTTCTATCCAACCCAGCACCAAGTGCTCACAGCCCCAGCTTCAAGACCCCCACGGAGCCCAGGCCACACTGCTGCTGTGGGACCCTTCCCCTGCCCCTGCTCACCGGGCCCCTGACCGCAGCTTCCTGGCCAGGCTCCCTGCGGCCGCTTCCACCCTCCTGTAGGAGCAGCCGGAGCGAACTTTCCATAGCACAATCAGAGCGAGCTCCTCTCCTCCCTCGGCTTCCCCAAAACTCTTGCAATAGATGCCCAAATCCATGGCCAAGTCCCGCAGGGTCCACCGCTCCCCGCTTTGCCCCTGCCTCCCTGGCGCTCCTTAAACACTCAGGTGGGCTCTGCTCCAATGCACCGACTGTCCTGCCCCAAATAGCTCCTCCTCCAGGCTGTCGCCTTGCTCTGCTCTTTCTCTGTAGAAATCCATGCACTTGACAGATTGCTGTAGCCTGGTTTGTTCGATGACTGTTCTCTCTCCACTAGAATGGGGGACATGGAGGACATGGGCAAAATGCCACCTTCTTCACTGCTGTATCCCCACACTTCAAACTGCATCCGGCTCATACATAGTCGGGACTTAATAAATATCTGTTGAATAAATAGATACACCAAAGAAGCCTATTTTATTTTATATGGGCCTCAAGAGCTCGTTCTGAAAGTCAGAAGCTGACTTTATGTCTTCCTGCTTTAGCAATTCTAATTCTCCCCAAGGCAATTAAATCTCTGTATGAGGCAGGAGTCGAGGAGGAGCAGCAACGAGAGCATATCAATGAATATTTTCTTTTTTGGTTGATACCAGGTCTTGAGCGGGGCAGGAAGAGAGCATGTGTTTCTCAGCGTAATAACGGACATGATCTCTTCCTACAGGGCAGGGACATCATTCTCTCTTCCACGACATCAGTCTCTGTTGTCGCTGAAAAGAGGAATGGAGCAGGCTTGGAGCAACCACCTTCACCCTCACTCATGGATTGCATTTGCAGTCTGTGGGCTGGGTGCACATCAGTTATCATCTGGCTAAACGCTGGGTGGATGGGGGAGCTGAGCCTGAATTTGAGCTTGAGGAAGAAGAAGGGTCATTGAGAAAATGAAGGTTTCTGAAGGAGGTGGGTAAGGATGGATGCTTTCAACAGAGAAGGACCCTCCACTGAAAAGGCCTCCAGGAAATGAGGAGCAAGGAACGTTTACTCTGAATGTTGCTGGAAAGCTGCAGAGACTGTCACAAGGGAGAAAGTGGCTCTGGCCAGACCAGACAGAGCCTTGCGGGCCACCGGGAGAATTTTGGTTTCGATTTTCAGTGCAAGAAGTAGCCCTTGAAGACATGGCAAAATCAGCTTGGATTCAAAAAGATCCTGGCAGAATGGGTTGGAGGGCAGAGCCGTCGCAAGGGAACCAGGCAGAAGCTGCTGGCGAGTGTCCAAGTGAGAGATGCTGGTGCCTTAGACCAGTAGGGACAATGGAGAGAAATGCATGGATTTGACAGATATTTAAGAGGTAAACTTGGTGGAGTTTGGCTATAAGCCAGGCCAAGAGGATGAGGAAGGAGGAAGATCAAAGCAGACAATGCTGTTTCTTGCTTGAGCAAATGGATGCATTTAGGGCGGTTTATAAGGTGGGGAAGTCTGCGATGAAAGAGGCAGAGTGGGGAAGGACAGTCGCCAACCAGAGAAGCAGGAGGGCGACCTGGGGAGCTTTGTGGCACAAAGGCTAAAACAACCACAAAAACCAAAGTTAAAGCACGTGTGACCGGCTGAGAGAAAACTTTGCCATGAATAGAACAGATTTGTCATGAAAAATATGGAGAATCTTGAAAGAAATAGAAAATGACAGACAACCCAGTGGAAAACTGGACAGCTAGTATGAAAGGGCGACTTGCACAAGAAAGGATCCAAATTCCCAGTAAACATATGAAACGATGTTCAACGTCTCTAGAAGTTAGAGGAATGCAAATGTTATGGGTTGAATTGTGTCCTCTGAAAAAGATATGTTCTAGTCCTAACCTCTAGCACCTCGGAGTGTGACCTTTGGTAACTAGGGTCGTCACAGCTGTATTTAGTCAAGGTGAGGTCCTCCTGGAGCAGAGGGGCCCTCAGTCGGATATGGCATCCTTTTAAGAAGACAGCTAGTGAGGACGGACGCACAGGGAGAAGACTGCATCTACTAGCCCAGGAACACTGAAGACTGCCAGGAAGCCACCAGAGGCTAGGAAGAGACAAGGAGGGACCCACCCTACAGGTTTCAGGGTGAGCATAGTCCTGCCAACACCTTGATTTCAGACTTTTAGCCTCCAAAAGTGTAAATCAATAAATTTCAGAACAAGACAGAGTCTTGTTCTGTTGCCCAGGTTAGAGTGCTATGGCGTCAGCCTAGCTCACAGCAACCTCAAACTCCTAGGCTCAAGCAATCCTCTTGGCTCAGCCTCCCACATAGCTGGGACTACAGGCATGTGGCACCATACCCAGCTAATATTTTCTATATATTTTTAGTTGTCCAGCTAATTTCTTTCTATTTTTAGTAGAGACGGGGTCTTGCTCTTGCTCAGGCTGGTCTCGAACTCCTGAGCTCAAAGGATCCGCCCGCCTCGGCCTACCAGAGTGCTAGGATTACAGGCGTGAGCCACCGCACCCGGCCTAATTTCAGGGTTTTTGTGCCATTAGTTTGTGTTTCTCTGTTGCAGCAGCCCTAGAAAATGAATATGATAAACCAAAACAACATTGAGATCCTTTTTATTTTTTCCATCAGCTTGGAAAAAAATGAAAAGTATCACATCCAGTGCTGGCAAAGATGTGAGAAAACTCGCACTGCAACTCTGGCGGGAGTGGGATTTAGTGGTGCCTGTTGGAAGGCAGTTTGGCATACGCCATTGCATAAAAAGGAAAGACCCATGCCCTACAGCTTGGCAATTCTGGTTCTTTCTGTCTGTCCTGCAGAAATACTTACATGTGTTCACAAGAGTTGCACATTAGAATGTTCTTTGTAGCACTTTTGTAATAGCAAAAAACCTGGCAAATCCATGATGTTCATTGATAGGGGATGGTTTTGTGGGCTGGTTTGTCTCTTCTCAGGGAAGATTGACAACAAAGTTAGGAACGCTGAAGCTACAGTCCCCTCCCTCACTTGCAGCATCTCCTTCCAAGGCCTGCAGAGGGGCTCTAGCAATTTCTATGTGTAACTTTGTGTTATTTTTCTTAAAGAGGCTCAAACACATAAGCTCCAGGCCGCATGAAACTTGAACCTGCCCCTGTCATACTCTATAACACATGATGACAGTTAACAAAGAAATGGGGCCAATGGCTAGAGAACAGAGGGTTTCACCAAGTGGAGCCTCTGAGTTCCTGCCAAGGACTGAAAGTGATGAGTCAAGAAATGGATCAGACATCACTTCCTGCCACCCATTCTGGGCAGTGGGCCTGGGCATGTGACACAGACTGGGCCGATCTGAGGCTCCTGTCTTGACGGGGGGGGGGCATGGATAGAGCCCAGCAGTGGGCAGTGAGTGTCCCAGAGCTGCCCACCCAGCAAGCCGTGGTGAGTGCCCTGGGATGGCCGTGCCAGCCCACCGTTCCTATGGTTTGGTCTTGGCTGCCCATGCCCTTCTTGTTCTGGCCGGTTTTCTAAGGTGCTGCTCGAGAGACTTCCTGCCATTCAGTGAGCCATCGGATGGTCTTCCGATAAATCCCTTTCCCGAGCATGGCAGCCAGGTGGTCTCTGCTGTTTGTCACCAGGAACTGACTGGTACCAGCAGCTTTCCCGGGTTCCCAGGACTATTTAAGGGAATGGACAGATCTTTCTCAGCCTAATGCTATTCTCCCCCAAATTTTTCTGAAATCTTTGATGTCTGCTATCACTTGAATCAACTAGAGTTTCATAAAAGGTGGTATTTAATCTGGCACGAGAGGCATAGGTTTGTTTCTTCTGGGTTTAGTGCAGATCTCAGTCACGGTGCTCTGCGGTCTAGGACCCCAGGGCCGTGTGCCCTGAAAGTCAGAGGATCCCTGGGCAGACAGATCCCCTTTTATGGTGAGATAACCCCCAAATAGGAAGATTCTCATAATGCTCAGCACTTGGAGATTCTGTTCTCTGTGTAAGAGGTAAAGTGATTGAGTGGAAAGAACTTGAGATACGGAGCCGGAGAGTTCATTCGAGTCCAGGCTTGGTTTTAACTAACCGTGTGCCTTTAGGCAAGTCTCAAGCTCTCCGAGCCCTGAGCCCGATGTCCTCATCTGGAAAGGGCCATAATGGTCCTACGCGAATGAGTAGGTCGCTGTGTCCTATACCACAGCCCGGGCTGCAGTGCTGTGAACAAGTGGTTGTGCTTTATCCTCAGACCTCAGAGTGTGGACCCGGGGAGGATCAGGGCGCACTCGGGAGGCCATGCCCTGTGGGCTGGTAGCGTGAGCAGTGCTGCCCACTCCAGGCGGCGACTGAGGCGGCGACTCAGCCAGCCGCTCAAGCTCCTCTTGCGGAAAGGTTAAACGCACGACTTACACAGCGACTTGGGCAGCAGGGTGGCACAGAAACCCAGAGACACACAGAGATGAAGCCAAAAGTAGAAGTGGGTGCAGCAGAATGTCTGCGTGTGCAGGACCAGGGAGTGAGGCAGGCAGCAGCGCGGCAGTGGCTGCAGAAGCCATTGGCGCCCTGGGCCACGTCCCTTCCGGCCTTCCTAGCCCACCTGCAGGTGCCGGAGGTGGGTGGGTCCCAGCACACAGACAGCTTTCCCTCCAGTATCCCCATCGCTCTGCTTCTCAGCCGAGGGTTTTTCTGGAACTGTGGGAACCTGCGCAGCCATTTGTGCAGGGTAGCGCAGAGGGCCAGGAATTTAAAGCCTCCAGGCCCCTGATCAGGACCCAGGCTGCCCACTCCCGGGCGCTGCGCTGCGGGGGCCCTGGCCCACCCCCCAGCTCCCCCGGGGACTGGGCGCCCGTCGCCCCCAGAGGTAACTTTCCTCACTTCCCTGTCTCATGTTGCTTCTCCCCGGCCACGCTTCCTGGAATCTCCTCCAGAGTAAGCTGCCGTGTTCTTGTCTCCGGCCCTCATATGGGGAAATCTGAATTTAAACAGTAGCATTAGAAGAAAAGAGAAGCAGAAACAAAACTCTGCTTTGGGTGCTACGAAGCCGTGGACACTTCCGCAGGGACAAGCAGATGAAGGCCTGGAGCCTCCTGAACAACATTTCAGTCTCCCAGGCCAGGTGTGTGGACAGGGCGATTTCCCCCCAGCTGCACCGTCCAGTGTGCCTGGGGGAACCCGAGAAAGTCTCTGGGCCCTTCAAACTGAAGCCATCGAACCCACCCTCTCCCAAGGATGGCTGCTGTTTGTTAAGCAACAACTATGTTTCAAGCTCTGTGCCAGGCCCTTTAATTTCTTACTCTCTTGACAACTCGCAAGAGAGGTAATATCCTCTTTTAAAAAACAAAACAGGGTGATACTGGCATAAGGACAGACATGTAGACCAATGGAATAGAAGCCCAGAGATAAACCCTTACATATGTGGTCAATCAATTTTTTTTTTTTTTTTTGAGACAGAGTCTCACTTTGTTGCCCGGGCTAGAGTGAGTGCCGTGGTGTCAGCCTAGCTCACAGCAACCTCAAACTCCTGGGTTTAAGCGATCCTACTGCCTCAGCCTCCCAAGTAGCTGGGACTACAGGCATGCGCCACCATGCCCAGCTAATTTTTTCTGTATATATTTTTAGTTGTCCATATAATTTTCTTGCTATTTTTAGTAGAGACGGGGTCTCGCTCAGGCTGGTCTCAAACTCCTGACCTCGAGCGATCCACCCGCCTCGGCCTCCCAGAGGACTAGGATTATAGGCGTGAGCCACCGTGCCCGGCCGTCAATCAATTTTTGACAAAGATACCAAGACCATTCAATGGAAAAAGGAATCTCTTTGACAAATGGTGATGGGAAAACTGGATTCAAAAGAATGAAGTTGAACATTTACTGTATGTATTGTATGTAAAAATTAACTCAAAATAGATCAAAGACCTAAATCTAAGAACTAAAACTACAAAAACTTTTAGAAGAAAGCATAGGATTTGACAATAGTTTCTTAACAATGACACCAAAAGCACAGGCAACAAAAGAAAAAAATAGATAAATCGTAATTTATCAAAATTAAAAGCTTTTGTGCATCAAGGGATACCATCAAGAGACTGAAAAAATAACCCACAGAATGAAAGCAAATTTTTGGTTCTGATAAAGATTAGCTATCTGATAAAAATTCAATATCCAGATCACATAAAGAACTCCTCATATCCAACCCCTCACTGCTAAATTTGACTGGCTTAGAAAAAAAAAAAAAAGAAAAAGAAAAGAAAAAGAACTCCTACAACTCATCACCAAAAAAAAACCCCCAAACAACAACCATCTCAACTGAAAAATGGGCAAAGGACTTGAATACACATTTCACCAAAGAGGATATACAATGGCTAAGAAGCACATGAAAAGATGCTCAGCACCATCAAACCACAATGTGATACTACTGCACACTCCCGAGGATGGCTGTTATCAAAGAAAAGGAAAATAACAAGTGTTGGTAAGGATGTTGCTAGGGACTGAATTGTGTCCCCCCCAAATTTATATGTTGAAGCCCTGACCCCCAAAGGGACTGTATTTGAACATAAGGTCTTTAGGAGATAATTAAGGCTAGTTGAGATGATAAAGGTGGGGCTCTGATCCGATAGGATTGGTGTCATTGTAAGAAGAGAGAGACCAGAGCTGTCTCTCCCACAGCCGTGTGAAGATACAGCGGGAAGGCAGCTGTCTGCAAGCCAGGAAGAGAGCCCTCACCAGAAACGGAATCTGCTGGCACCTTGGACTTGGACTTCCAGCCTCCAGAACAGAATATAAAATAATTTCTGTTGCTTAAGCCACCCAGTTTGTTGTATTTAGTTATAACAGCCTGAACAGACTGATACAGATATGGAGAAATTGAAGTGCATTGCTGGTGGGAATTTAAAATAGTGCACCTGTGTGGAAAACGGTTTGGCAATTCCTCCAAAAGCTAAATGTAGAATTTACCATATGACCTAGCAACTCCACTTCTTGATCTATACTCCAAGGAATTGAAGGCAGGGTCTCAAAGTACACTTCATGTTCCTTGCAGCATTATTCGTGACAGGCAAAAGGTGTGAAAACAAGTGACCATCAGTGGATGAAAGGATAAATAAAATGTGGTATGTACATACAATGGAATACTATTTGGCCATAAAAAGGAATGAAATTCTTATACATGCTACAACATGCATGATCCTTGAAAGCATTTGCTAAGTGAGGCAAGTCAGACACACAAAAAGGACAAATATTATATAATTCCACTTATATGAAGTACCTAGAATAGGCAAATTCATAAGGACACAAAGCAGAATAGAGGTTAGCAGGGGATGGGGAGGAGGGAGTGAGGAGTTATTGTTCATTGGGTAAAGAGTTTCTGTTTGTGATGATGAAGAAATTCTGGAAACAGTGGTGATGGTTATACAATATTTTGAATGTACTTCATGCCATTGAATTGTACACTTAAGATGGTTAAAATGGTAAATTTTATGTTATATATATTTTACCACAATTTTCTAAACCTTGTAAAAAACAAACAGCAATAACAAAACTGAGAGGAAAATACTGGAAACAACTCAAATGTCCTTCATCAGGTGAATGGATAAACGGTAGTGCTTCCATATGATGGAACAAAATGGAATGGTTCACATTGATACAAATGACTTAGACTAATCAGAAAGGCGTGATGGCAAGTGAAAGGAGCCAGTCCCAAAAGGTGACATACTGTGTGGTTTCATTATATGTCATTCTCAAAAAGACAAAACTACAGGGATGGGGAATAGATCAGTGGTTGCCAGGGGTTGTGGGTGGGGGAAAAATGTGTTTGTAACAGGACAGCATGAGGGTGTTTTGGGGTAATGGAACTTCTCTGTATCCTGATTGTAGTGGTGATTATACTGATCTGTATATATGTCGAACTACTGTTTTAAGAACTCAGTTTCATTTTATGATAATTTAAAATAAAAAATAAATGAGCAACTCAGATCATGTGACCTGCCCAGGATCACATGGCTCCTCAGAGGCAGGGCTACGTTTATCTACTTCCAAGATCACCCCTTCCCCTGCCCCGTGCTGCAGTGTGAGGATCAAGTGAGATGATGGAGTGAAAGCCCTTTGTAAACAGTTAAAGCTATACAAATGTCGGCCTTCCTTATTAATCAGGGAACCGAGCCATTCCTCCAACCCCCAATTTAATGAAGAGTGTTATTATTACTGACTTGTACACTCAACCCTGACCTTCAGCATATTAAGAACTGGGGATCTAAAAAACAAAGCAAAGCAAATAAACAAACAAAAACCAACAACAGGTGGCATCTTCACTCTGTCTTCCCGATAAAGGTCAAGTCTTTCAAAGAGAAAAGAGCTGAAGAAGGACTATCTGGCCACATTATAAAATGAAAAGGTTGCCTACTCTCAGGTGGGGGCAAACTTTTCTTGTTGGAAGTCCCATTAATGTAGCTGTAATCAAATAAGGCCACATTCAAGAAACTTCAATTAGATATACTTAAAAATGTACATTACTTTGTGAAAATCTAACCACTATGTACTTAATAATTCCAAAAAATGGAAACTACTTGTTAATTTTAAAGTTAACTAACCTTTTAACGAGTTTGTTGTGTCTGTTTTTTGTTGGAAAGCATTTGAATATTTGGTTGCAGCATGGAGGTCTGCAGTTTCAGTTGATCCTCCAGATCTGCAGTCCCCAACACCCAGCCAGACTGGTATCCGTCCCTGGCCTGTTAGGAACCAGGCTGCAAGGCTCTGCCCACCCTCCACAACCGCTGTGGAAAAATTGTCTTCCACAAAACTTAGGAACTGGAGGTGAGCAGCAGCCTAGCAAGCAAAGAGCGAAGCTTCACCTTTATTTCCAGGGCCTCCCCATAGCTCTCATCACTGCCTGAACTCCTCCTACCCCCACCCCCACCATGGAAAAATTGTCTTCCATGAAACAGGAACCTGGTGCCAAAAAGGTTGGGGATTGCTGCTCTAGATGGGTATCAGTCATTTGTGACCTTAAGGGCATCTTGATTTGGGTTAGGTAGGAGAGAGTAGATTCACAGCAATAAGTGGTTGAAAAGAAAGAAAGCATTTTTCGGGCATGTTGCCAAAGGCATGGGTATTCTATGGCATTTTCCCATGTTTCAATTAGATCTTTCTTAGCATCAAACAATGACTTTAAAATGTCATCTACTGAGAGCTCAATCAATTCCATCTGTAGTTCTTTAGGTGCCTTGGTGATATCAACTAGGTGAGGCTGAAATGCTCATTTGAGTGTGATGTCATGATTCTCAAAGTCAGTGAAACTTTCATTGTATTCTCCAATTAATAGGTCTGTAACAGCTATGTATTCTTCAGCTGATTTGGATATATCATCCTGCTCATCAATAACCTTTGCTAACTGGGGAAAATGTTCATTTGAAATTTCCTTTTGAAAAAAAAGATAGCTTTTTTTGAAATGCTTGGATTTTTTTTTTGCCACATTTCATATATAGACTTAGTTTTACCTTGCAAAGAAATATGCAAGTTATTTTGATCTGACATGGTATCGCACAGAAACGCTGCATTCCTATAGAAATCTTCTCTCAATAATTCACATTGCTGATTCTGTTCTTCATAAAATTTAACTCTATTCTTGCAGAGATAAAATTTTGGCTAACACCTGTCCTTGTGATAGCCAACACACTTTAGCATGCTAAGGCAAATCCATACTGAATACCTTATCTTTCAACTTTAGCATGTTACAAAACTGATGATGCCATGTTACATTTGCACTAATATAGTTAACAATACCTATAACTTGTTACAAAGTGTCACTTAAAATAGCTTTAGCATAGAGATTTTGCTGATGCAAGATACAATGAAAAGAAATAAGAGCATCTGGATCTGTTAATAATTTTTTAATCTCCACAATAAACTCTTCATGTTTTCCTATCATGGAAGGTACATTGTCTGTACATACACTCACTGAATTTACCAAATTCAGTCCAATTTCACGACATTTATCTTGAACGTGTTGAAGATATCTATTCCCCTTGTTCTGTTCGCAAGAGTGCCCAAAGTGAGTAACTCTTCATAGCAAAAGAAAATCTGTTATAACCTGGAGTTTAAAACCTGCGCCAAGTCAGTAGTATCAGTGGATTCATTTAAGAAGATTGAATAATATATATTTTCTATTTGAAGTATTGCATGAAGTCGTTAAGTTGAAGGCGAATTCATGTTGCTCATCAGTTATGGTTCTCCTTGAAAGAGGCAGTTGTTTGTACTTTGAAATATTATTAGGATCTAAGCATCCTACAACTTCGACAATGCATTCTTTCACAATTTCTGCATCACTGAATGGCTTCCCTTTTTTCTCGAGTATATAAGCTACTTTATAAGTTGCTTCAGTGGCATAATTTCCAGGTCTTACTGCTGCTTGAAAGAATTGTCTTTGCTTTTGCTTTTCATCTTTTGATTTCTGCAATATAACTTTTCACGTCTCTCCCTCTGATTTAAAATATCTGTGGTCCTTATGAGTATTGTAATGCTGATGAGCATTGAATTTCTTTAATGCTGATATTGCCGTAACACAAAGCAAGCAAATCATCTTACCTTTAGCAGAAACAAGATAACATTGCCATTCCCAATCCTCATTAAAAAACTTTTCTGGCTGGGATTGGTGGCTCATGCCTATAATCCTAGCACTCTGGGAGGCTAAGGGGGGAGGATTGCCTGAGGTCAGGAGTTCAAGACCAGCCTGAGCAAGAGTGAGACCCCGTCTCTACTAAAAATAGAAAGAAATTAGCTGGGCAACTAAAAATACATAGAAAAAATTAGCCGGGCATGGTGGCTCATGCCTGAAGTCCCAGCTACTCGGGAGGCTGAGGCAGGATTGCTTAAGCGCAGGAGTCTGAGGTTGCTTTGAGCTAGGCTGATACCACAGCACTCTAGCCCAGGCAACAGAGCGAGATTCTGTCTCCAAAAAAACAAAATAAAATAAATAAAATAAAAATAAAAAACTGTTTTCTTCCTTCAGCATTCTCTTGGTCTTCTCTGACATGATGGGCTGTTAAGCAGATGTCCATCTGAAATCTCAGCTCTGACATGCTCTGTTACTAATTTCAGCTGGCAATCTAATTTTCTGTATTTCCTACTTTTCATGGTAGTCCCTAGGTTTACCATTTTTATTCTGATCCCTCTTTTACAGATAAGGAAGCAAAGTGCAGGAACTTATTCATTCTACGAGTAGGTAGCAGGTCCAGGATTTTAACCTAAGCTGGTCTGAGCCCTCACCACAGGAGGAGACTGGAGGATCAGGAAGGTTTTAGGGAGAAATCTGATTTGGAATATGAAAATACACAGGTGAAATCAAAGAATCAAGAGAACAGCAAGATCTAATGACAAATGGGAAGACACTTGGAAACTCTGATAAAGCAAGAAGAGGGCTTGAGAGCTTATAGCTTCTGCCATCCTTAGTGCAATGCACAATGGGCAGGTACTGTACAGTGTGAGGTTGATAATTTGACAGGAGATGCTGAATGCAGCCTCAGGTGTCTCTGAGATGAGATGGGACAGGAGTGTTAACTAGAAGCTAGGCAATTGACTGTGTTCAAAAGCCAAGGTCTATAGGCGCAATTAGGCAGATCAAATGGGATTGTGTATGTGAGAGTACAAGGGAAGTGGTAAATTGTGGGATAAACCCTCAACAGGTTGAGTCATCGATCTTACTAAGTGGAGCTTTCCAGAGACTATACACAGGTTAGCTTCTTAGGGGGATTATTTTTTCTTTTAATGCAAAATACAGCTAGAATAAATGAAAAAAAGTTATAAATGACCCATAATTTCAAAAAATCTTTATGTGTCATCTGCACAAAAAGTAATGTGGTCTTCATTAAAGAAAGTATTTATGCAGCTTGAATGCCTACTGGAAAGGGTTTTATTTTATTTTTTTTATTTTTTTATTTTTTTTGAGACAGAGTCTCACTTTGTTGCCCGGGCTAGAGTGAGTGCCGTGGCATCAGCCTAGCTCACAGCAACCTCAGACTCCTGGGCTTAAGCGATCCTACTGCCTCAGCCTCACGAGTAGCTGGGACTACAGGCATGAGCCACCATGTCCGGCTAATTTTTTTGTATATATATTTTCAGTTGGCCAGATAATTTCTTTCTATTTTTAGTAGAGACGGGGTCTCACTCTTGCTCAGGCTGGTCTCGAACTCCTGACCTCGAGCGATCCACCCGCCTCGGCCTCCCAGAGCTAGGATTACAGGCGTGAGTCACTGCGCCCGGCCTGGAAAGGGTTTTAAAGAAGGGATTTCTGCTGAGGGTGGTAGTCCTAAAATGATAACAGCAACAGTAGCAGCTACCTTGAGTGCCTGCTACACACCAGGCACTGTGGTAGCTGAGTGGGGAAGCCAGGTTTCATCCAGGTTTGTTAAGCTTTTAAGTTCCATTAAACAAGAGGTTTTCAAACTTTTTAGTCTTAGGACCCTTTTATGATCTTAAAAATTGAGGACCCCAAAGAGTTTTTATGTGGGCTGGGTACAGTAGCTCATGCCTGTAATCTCAGCACTTTGGGAGGTCCAAGTGGGAGGATCACTTGTGGCCAAGAGTTCAGGACCAGCCTGGGCAACATAGTGAGATATTGTCTCCACAAAAAAAAAAAAAAAAAAGAAAAAGAAAAAATTAGCCAGGCGTGGCTCGTGCCTGTACTGAGCTATAATGACATCACTGCACTCTAGCCCATGCAACAGAGCAAGGCCATGTCTCAAAACAAAACAAAACCCCAAAACAACTTCTATGTGGGTTATATCTTACCATAATGGAAATCAAAACTGAGAAATTTAAAAATTGATTTAAAAAGAACAACACCCATCGCTCATTAACATAAATATTTTTATTAAAATTATTTTTCAAAACAAAAATTAGTAAGAGTAGCATTGTTTTACATCTTTGCAAATCTCTTTTATTTCTGACTTAATAGAAGACAATTGGATTCTCAAGTCTGTTTCTTCATTCGACACACTGCTTTGGTTGAAGTATATAAAGAAAAACTAGCATCACATTGACTTGCAGTTGGAGGTAGAACTTCATGAACTCCTAGAAAGGGTTTCAGGTACCCCCAGCAATCCTCAGACCATACTTTGAGAACCACTGCAACAAACTATACTGCTTCTCAGTTAAAGATTCTATATAGCCATTGAATTAGTATTAGCATTGGCAATTCCTTTCACAGCCCAAGACATTTTAAACAAATTGTGAAAGGGAGGTGCTGGTGAAGGAAACTTGAATTTTTTTGTTCATCCAAGTGACATGAAGTTTTAATGTTGGTGGTTCATAAATTATTCTTTTGCCAGCCAAGATTACATTATTAAGAATTTTCAAAGTTTATTTTTCTAAGGTAAGAAGAGAAAGCAACATGTCATACACAACCATAGTTAATATTTGTAGAGTGGCTTTACATTTTACAAAGCCTCATTCTGTGCCCAAATGATGCCACTTTGTCCTTAGAAGCCCATGTTACAGCATGGAGAGAGGTTGCCATCAGTAACCAGGCTGTGGAACCAGGACTCATTGGATTGGATGACCGAATCCCATGTTCTTAGAATCCCTCATTCAGCTGCCCGCTGCTGTCACACGGGAAGAAGACAGGGTAGACTGCTGTTTTCAGGTGCCAGTGACCCACACTCCCCTTTGTTCCTCATGACTAAGCGATGCGCTCACAGGACAACCCTGCTCCAATTCTAATGAACAAACATTTTACTTTCAAAAGCTGGCTTTTCAGCCTTGGAAGAGGGGACCCTTCATTTATGTTCACTGTTTCACATACATAAGAGACAGCGTCTGTTCTAGAATCCAACTGGACTTTATTTGACACAGAATACAATATGGCTGCAGGAACAGCAAACCAAAAAGACAAGGCAGAAAAGACACAGTTCTATCTAATTTATAATTAAGTAACAGGAGGGCAAAACAGTTAAGCTTGATGGAAGAATTCTTTTTCTAGTGCCCATATCTGAAAGACAAAGTAAATTATTTTATTAATTCCATGTTAAGTTCCCGTTTGAGATTATAAAACCTGCTACAAGTAACATCAGTTAGAACTTTGGAAAGATGCAAGTGACCAAAAGTGTGCTCCAAGATTGGGCAATGACACTGGCCTTTGACCATCACTGAGATTCCCCTTTCATCTCACCATCCTTCACAACTTATCTGCTACTCTCTTCCTAATGATGGGCCATTGCTGTGACTCAACCATACCACCTGAGTCACCAGCAGATGCTGGGCAGTAGTAGGGAGGTAGAGGGAAACGTCACTGGTGGTGGTTGTGAAAGGAAACTCTGCCTGTGGGCTCCCATCCCTACCGCAGTATATATTCACCTCAAATCCAGTACTCGGGCACGTTTGGGGTAAGGCAAATACTGAGAATAGCAATTGAACAGCCTTCAATTTCAAAATCTATCATCAGCTCCAATTACAGCTCTGACTATATTCAGCTCTGTAGCCTAGAAGGCTGGGAAACCCTTGGCTGCAAACTTCTAACATTGGCTAATCTTTTGTGCATTTCCCACATAGATGAGTCCTTGTTTAACTAACCAAAAGCTAGTTTTAAAAAACAAGGTATGTTCCATGCCTCCATCTTCTAAGACTATGTTCCTTTCAGCCTGAGACTAGTCAGAGAATGGCAATGACCACAGAGCCCCATCTTATAAATGTCAAAACAGGGACACCTACTTTTGGAATTCCCACTCTCTGTTGTCCAATGGACACACCTGCCGTGTTTTGAGCCAGCGAGATATGCAGTGGAAATGAAAAGCATGCTGAAAGAAAAGAAACATTTTATTAAAAATACCTCTGTGCAGGCCTAGCCATCTACTGACAATATGTCCCACAGGACAGGGCAGTGGGTTACAGACAGTGGGCTGGAGGAGAACAGGAGACAACAATGAGACGCAAAAGTTCAACTGATTACACCTTGGTACCCTGGTTATGTACAGGGATCTTTCCAACAAAACATTTCTTAGAAATGTCCTTACTGCTAAAGGAAGACATTATTTAGGAAGCACGGGAGTATGTTTAGCAATGAGCTCTCTCTCTTTCTCTTTAAGGGAAGATGGAATGCGGCTCCCTGGTTCCATTCAGCCTGTAAGGGGATGCTTCTACTTTCCCTGGGAAAGGGAAAAGGCCCTGATTACACACAGACTACCAACTTCCCCATTCTTGGTCCCCAGCTTCACCCCTGCCCTCCCACCCTTGGAGAATGAGAACCCCAAGAGCAGAGCCTTCTCCTCAGCCCCTGGTAGGGTGCACAGCTACTACCACCCACCCAGAACTGAGATGGGCACCTCCCCACTATCAGCTCAGCTGTGTTCAAAGCAACTTTATTTCCAGATTTGTTCATAGACATATTAATATTACAAGAGCTCAGGACTTTACAAGCCCTTAATGGGTGAAGGAATTTGTCTTAAAAAGGAATGAGATTTTAAAAATTGGGGTAAAATGGCCAGGCGAGGTGGCTTACACCTGTAATCCTAGCACTCTGGGAGGCTGAGGCGGGAGGATTGCTTGAGCTTAGGAGTTTGAGACCAGCCTGAGCAAGAGTGAGACCCTGTCTTTACTAAAAATAGAAAAATTAACCAGGTGTTGTGGTGCGGCACCTGCCGTCCCAGCTACTCGGGAGGCTGAGGCAGGAGGATCGCTTGAGCCCAGGAGTTTGAGGTTACAGCAAGCTATGACGACATCACTGCACTCTAGCCCAGGGCAATAGAGTGAGACTCTGTCTCAAAAAAAAAAAAAAAAATTGGGGTAAAAGGAAGTATTATGAGGGACAAATTGTACACAAACAGCTGAAAAAGCATCAAAGGGCTTATTTCATGCTAAAGACAGGAAGTAAAAAGGCAAGAGTACCAAGAACACTGGTAACTGACAGGGAGCTAGGTGCTGGCTTGGATTTGGGGAAAGGAAAATCTATGTGCAGCTTTCTGATGTGGGCTAATGACATGCAGATGCTAATCACAATACCTCTGCAATGAATGCTCATTCTCCTCCCCCTGCTCATATGAATATTAGGAAAGAAGAAGCAAGTGTTCTCCTTCATTTAATCTTAATCTGTGATTGGTGGGCTGAAGTGAGACCCTGGGGAGAAATACTGACACCCCAACAAAACAACAAGAGCTTTGATAGGCTTGGGTTTTTTTCTTTTTTGAGACAGAGTCTTGCTCTGTTGCCCAGGCTAGAGTGCCATGGCATCAGCTGAGCTCAGAGTAACCTCAAGCTCCTGGGCTCAAGCGATCCTCCTGCCGCAGCCTCCTGAGTAGCTGGGACTACAGGCATGCGCCACTAAGCCCGGCTAATTTTTTCTATTTTCAGTTGCCCAGCTAATTTCTTCCTATTTTTAGTAGAGATGGGGTCTCGCTCTTGCTGAAGCTGGTCTTGAACTCCTGACCTCAAGCGATCCTCCCACCTTGGCCTCCCAGAGTGCCAGGATTACAGGTGTGAGCCACTGCGCCCAGCCAGAACAGCTTTGAAATTTGGTCAGAATGTTTCCCAAAGCATGCATGAAACTTACAGATAATATGGATCATTATCTTGTGAACCGTGTTTTTACAAAGTCAAAAATATAATTCAGTAATTAAGTGTGGAATCTATAGCTAGCACAATATGGGTATTCAACAGGACAAATATTCTCCCAGAATGACAGCTTTCTGGGAGATCCCTTTCCTGTTGACTTGCATACAACTCAATGTGAAAAAGAGAAAAAGCAGAATTTCCAAAAGGCAGAAAGCTGAGATACTTTTCTCAACACCAGATGTTGGGGACAGGCTCACCTAAGGGTATTCAAGACACCCTTTTCCTGTTCCCACCTCACCATTAAGCACTCTGCAGCAGTACGGCGTCCTTGTATAGCCCTACTACCTCAAAAGATGGCAAGTGCTAGGGGCCGTGGGCTCTAAAGGAGGCATTAGGGCAGGTAACAGCAACCCTGAGCATTTGTTCCTGAGTTTTTTCCTGTTAATAATCTAAGATATACTAATGTGTACATTTTGCAGTCAAAGTACAATTACAGAAGACAAATTTGCAGTACTTGATAGTTTCCAGAAGATGTTGACATATATTACCTTTTTTGAGTTTCACAGCAACCCTGGCAAGCAAGCATGACACATGTTATTATCTCTATTTTACAGACAGGAAACTGAAACCCAGACAAGTTAAGTGACTTGACTAATTCTCGGAGCTGCTTTGTAGAAGACCCAGAACTAGAACCCAGGACTCGCGCGGAGGCTTCTGCCACACCATGCTGGCTCTCCTTTACGGCAGGCTCTCTGAGCTAGTCTCTCCTTAGCCAAATTTAAGGGGAAGTTCACTTCCTTTTCCTTCCACACAAAGGAACATGCTGCTTAGTATGTGCCTAAGTGCCAGGGAGAGAAAAGAACCTAGTATATTTTCTTTGCCCCCATAAACAATGAAAGCTGCCGCTTGGCCAATATGAGCTATTATGAAACTGGCCAAAGGGTCCTGACAGGGAATGAAGGTGCACCCCAAGGCCGAGAAGGGAAGAGGAGAGTCTCAGCCTGACAGGAAAAAATACCGAGAGCTACCATCTACTCAGGAACCCCTTGCCCCAAATTTGTATTTATTTAGATTTAACAAACTTATGCTTACTATAAGCCAGGAGCTTTCTAAGCACTCTTTAACATAACTCATCTAATCCTGATTACAATGCTATGTGGTTTACTATTGGCCCCATTTTACATGAGGGCACCCAGGATTAGAGATGTTAAATGCCTTGCCAAAGCCACTTAGCAAGTCAGTCATGGTGGTAGGACTCTAGAACCTCTTAGCCCTGTGTCATGCTGGAAGCTGGGGGTCCTCTGTCCCCTTGCCATAGGAGGCCTGGACAGGACAATTTTAGCTTACGTGATTGGGACTGTATGGCTCTAAGGATGAATTTTTAACACATGCTAGAAATAACATATTTGATGTTTGTTATCCTTCACAGCTGTCGCACCCTGAAAGGCCGCACATTCAGTCCAATGATGCTGCACAAAACATTTCTGGCATGAGCCATGGTAAAAAAAAATCCTAACTCAGTCCACTTGCCACACTTAAGTTCTTTCTTTTTTTCTTTTTTCTTTCTTACTTGCCTCACTTAAAACACACATGCACACACAGAGATTTGAACACTCAACTTATTCAACAAACTTCATTCCACAAGACACCTGGCCTTTAAAAAAGTCTGTTTAGAAGGTAAAGATTTTCACCAAGAGAATATGTCAAAGACTGCACCATGGGCTTTGAAGGCAATTCCCAAAGATGCGGCCCCAGAATATTGCTAACAAAAGTAGGTCCACTTTATAATCAAGACAAACTAGTGCTTCTATGCAGTAATTAATAATTTTTACCCTATAACAGGTGAATAGTATGATGATTTAAAATTGTTTTTATTACTTGTATACTTTTTGAGAGAAAGGTGGGCTAGTCATTTTTTTCCTAGTTAATTTCAAGACTGGCAAAGCAGGAAAAGTAGTAATATGTTTACAAGCCATGCTGATAGGTAAAGACGTTTCCTTACATTACAGACGCCCCATGCCACGGTGCACTCTTCTGAAGTGGCAGATGCCTGGTTGGCCTGACATTCTATGCCTGTGGGAAAACGAAAGCAACCTTTCAATCTATAGCAACCAAAACAATTCTCAAGTGGTTCATTAGCCATAATTGGTTTTTTTTAATTTTTTTTACATAAAAATATAAATTATTTAGTATTTTTGAGACAGAGTGTCACTCTGTTGTCCGGGCTAGAGTACCATGGTGTCAGCCTAGCTCACAGCAACCTCAAACTCCTGGGTTTAAGTGAGCCTACTGCCTCAGCCTCCCGAGTAGCTGGGACTACAGACATGCACCACCATGCCCGGCTAACTTTATTTATTTTTATATATATATATACATATATATATATATATATATGTGTGTGTGTGTGTGTGTATATATATATATGTTTTTTTTTTTTTTAGTTGTCCATATAATTTCTTTCTATTTTTAGTAGAGACGAGGTCTCGCTCTTACTCAGGCTGGTCTCAAACTCCTGAGCTCAAAGGATCCACCCGCCTCGGCCTCCCAGAGTGTTAGGATTACAGGCGTGAGCCACCGTGCCCGGCCGCCATAATTGTTTTTTAACGAATGTGGAAAAGGCCAAGAGTAACAAATGTGAAAGGTGCTTTTAAATTCTGAACAGAACCTGACTTGTTAAATGGAAGTGATTCCTCCTAATTTGGTAAATTTAGGAAAGCCTTAAATGTACCTCGTAACTCCTACTGTCCTCAGAACTGGCCTCTTACCCTATTCTGGGTGAACACTTCCTCTTGGGCCCTGACAACACTTAGGCTTGCCACACAGCTGGGTAACAAGCTCCAGTCCCTAAAGAAGTAAGGCAGGAACCTGTGACCTGGGACAGAAGCAAAAATAAGGGGGTGAAGGGGCCTGTATCACGCTGTATAGTGTATGCTCTGTGTACAAGCAACAAAATTTAATTCTTCAAAACACCATCAAACAAAGTAAATTTGTTAGGCCAAGAGGTTAAAAATTTGGGGCCTACCCCATTGTGATGCCTATTGCCCTTGAAGTGATTCTGTCTAGGAAGTAAATTAACACAATTGTACCCAAATAATGATTTCACAGAGGAGGAAGAAAAGGGAATTTAAACAGACTAAAAATCTGACTGAGATTGAGAACTGATGATGGGTAAAGCTCTATTGGGGATAAATATTCAAAGAACAAGAATTACTGTATATATAATTTGCTTTCTCTGAAGATGGTAACTAAATGGCATCTCCCTTCTGAAGATTAAAAAGCTCCAAGGCTGGGTGCGGTGGCTCACGCCTGTAATCCTAGCACTCTGGGAGGCCAAGGTGGGTGGATTGCTCAAGGTCAGGAGTTCGAGACCAGCCTCAGCAAGAGCGAGACCCCGTCTCTA
Organism: Lemur catta; assembly: GCF_020740605.2. NCBI lineage: Eukaryota > Metazoa > Chordata > Mammalia > Primates > Lemuridae > Lemur > Lemur catta. The sequence continues at coordinate 7,282,837 of NC_059133.1, forward strand.
CTAAAAATAGAAAGAAATTATCTGGCCAACTAAAATATATATAGAAAAAATTAGCCGGGCATGGTGGCACATGCCTGTCGTCCCAGCTACCCGGGAGGCTGCTGAGGCAGGAGGATTGCTTAAGCCCAGGAGTTTGAGATTGCTGTGAGCTAGGCTGAAGCCACAGCACTCACTCTAGCCCGGGCAACAGAGCAAGACTCTGTCAAAAAAAAAAAAAAAAAAAAACCTTCAGGAAAGCCTATTTAATAGGGGACAATTACTTCAAACTACCATAGGTGGAAAAATTGTAAGAAAATAATGCTGAGATGTTAATAGGTATATCTGGTGTTGAGGGAAGAGATATACCATAATTAGGTTTTTTTTCCTCTTCAGAAATATGGAAGGCAAAAGATCTGAAATGACAGAATTTACCTTTGCTACCCAGATTTATACTACAAACAGAGTAACTTGGTTTGCCGTCTGTTAAGATTGAAGAATCTAGGCTTTATGCAGTATGTTCAAGAATTTATTGGGGCTGTGAATATATTATTATATTTAAAAGAATGGCAAAAATAAAATCTGATGTCTTTCAAGTTGGATCCTCTAACTATGTATTATGAAATCAGCTAAATAAGAGCCACAATTATTACTAGAGTAAAAACCAAAACTGTTAGAAGATATATCATCATGTTTAAATTTTTTCTAGGTCTTTCTTCTGGCTGTGGCTATGGTACTCCTAAACTAAGGAATCTGTCACACTCTTTCCTTCCTCCATCCCTTTATCCCACACCTGGAACACTCTCCTACTTCTCTCTCAGTCCGTCCCCACCCTTCAAGATGGAGCTTAACTCTCTCCTTGACTGGAACTTTTCCTCAGTCCCCCACCCTGAGCCATCTTCCTCTCCTTCAGGCACTCATAACACTCCATGTTGATTAAGTAACATTATGAGTATCTCTTTACATGCTTGACTTCCCTCCTTGCCCCTCAACTCAAACCTCCCACAGAGGAGGGATCTTGTCTTTCTATGCCAAGTGCAAACCAGGTTCTTGATACTTGAATAAACAAACAAAAACTATTTCTATAAATAGAGAGAATGGGGGCCAAAAAATATTATTTCTTCTTTACCAGAAAATTCCTAACAAAGAACAAAAATATATAGGAGGGAGAGGATTAGAACCTAGAATGCCAGATAAGGGATATGGCATAGAAAATGGTTGCATGTGAGTATAAAATGTGCTCAAATATAAATTGTTTTCCAGCTTTTATTGTAGAGAGTAGAGGGGTTGAGTCCAGTTAGTTTAAACAGGAGGAGGAACTGAACTATCCGCTGTCAACCCAGAGGAGACAGACAGCAGTACATACCCAGCTTGTGTTATACCCCTGCCAAGGCAGAAGCTTATCATGTGATTTATAAAGCTTGGGAACTTTTAAACTTCAATACAAAAGCAGTACCACCACAGGACTACTAAGGAAGCAACAGCTTCATCTCAAGAGTGAACAAATTTCACACTTTCAAAACACAGATGGATCTGCAGTTTTAGGAAGATACTGATGTCTGATGGGCAAAGACTGAGTCTAAGATGAAGGTAGCCCTTTCATCTGGAGTAAGATTACCAGAGGTAAGGGAGAAAATACTACCTAGCAGACTGTGTATTTCAGCAACTCTTTAAACCAACCAAGAAATGGGACAAGGTAAAAGAAATACAAAGCTATAGTAGGGCATAGAGAGTCAATATGGACTCAAAAGAGGAAGTCTTCAGACCAATAATGCTTTGTAGAAGAGTCTGGCTGGGGCATAGGCGTAATCATTCCTATTTATTTACAGGTATTTATATAATCATTCATTTAATGCCAGCCCAGATTTATTAGAAAACAGCTATTGCTAAACTAAGATTCTTATTTTCATTTTTAACAGAAAGTCTCTTTACAAAGATCATAAATACATTTATTTTTTACAGTTGAGGCACCTAGACATCTCTTCAGGATCTAGAATAAAAAGATGCATTTCTCAAAGGTAAAGACTTGATCTCAGTCACTGTTTTATCCTGCTGCCTACCAAAATGCCCAGGAAATACTCATTTACTGTATAAAGATAAGACTTAAAATGCTTTCATAATTTTTTGTGATAGGAGTTCAATATTATACTTCATTTGACACTTAAATTATGAGACAAAACAGGGATTTAACTGAAAGCCTACATTGATCCCTCAAGCTTTCAACTCTAAGAGAAGACAGAGTATGGATGGCCTTTGTCTTCTGTGATCCTCCCAACAAGTGCATTCTCTCCCATCCAGACAGACACACAATGACTTCAATACAGAGGAAAAGAAAATCAGGGTTGTATAAAACCATTAACTATTTTTAGAAGAGAGTCTCAAGAAGGTGAAATTTTCTCTGGGTACAATTCCTTGTGAAAATGCAAGTCACAGAAACCGGGAAGCACGTAATCAAAGACCCCACCCAAACACACTGAAAACCGTGCATGTGTTTTTCTGTGATGGGTTCCTACCATCTATATTAAACAACATGGTAGCTGCTGATGTGCTTTGACTGTAGTGTGAAAGGTACACAGGGTCAAAGGTTCAAAGAAGCCAAGGGCAATGAACAATTGGCGCATGCCATGACTGCTTTCCAACACAAAATATTTGTGCTTTCCAAGTTGCAATGATCAGACTATTCTGCAATTTTGTGTTTTTATAAGTCTTTCACCAAATACTTAGTGAGAACTTATTATGTACTTAACACTATGCTAGATGCTGGGTATGGCAGTAAATAACATGGAGAGAACCAAGTAAATTAAATTATTAATACAAAGGGAAACTGGAGGATATCATGAGAGTATTTAACAGAATTGTCACAGTCTGTGTTTTTGTGTGTGTAAAGATGAGCAGGGAAAACATCTTTGAGGAAGTTTAAGAAGAGATTATGGGTCAGTCCTGCATTGCCCAATAAAGTAGTCATTAGCCACATACGGCTATTGAGCATTTGAAATGTGGCTAGTATGAAATGAGATGTACTTTAAGTGTAAAATACACACTGAATTTCAAAGACTTAGTACAAAAAACAGAATGCAAAGTATCTCATTTTTTTATTTTGACTACATGTTGCAAAAATATTTGGGACATAGTAAAGTGAATGAAATATAATTTTAAAATTAACTTCAGTTGTTTATTTTTACTTTATTAACATAGGTACTAGAACATTTTAAATTATATATGTGCTGGCATTTGCAGCTAATGTTTAGATTGGACAGTGCTGGGTTAGACAAAAGTAGTGGGGAGAAGAGGTGAAGAACTCCAGGCAGAGGGAACAGGATATGTAAGAGTTCTAAAAAAAGAACACAGACACTTTAAGAATGGAAAGAAAGGGGCTGGGCATGCTGGCTCACGCCTGTAATCCTAGCACTCAGGGAGGCTGAGGTGGGAGGACTGCTTAAGGTCAGGAGTTCAAGACCAAGGAGGCAAGAGCAAGACCCCATCTCTACAATAACAGAAAAATCAGCTGGGCAGGGTGGCGAGTGCCTGTAATCCCAGACTCAGGAGGCTGAGGCAGGAAGACTGCTTGAGCCCAGGAGTTAGACGTTGCAGTGAGCTGTGATGACACCATGGATGGCACTCTACCCAGGGTGACAGAGTAAGACTCTGTCTCAAACAAACAAACAAACAAACAAACAAAAAAGAATGGAAAGAACACCAGAGAAAACCACCACAGTGAGTAGAAGGGTGACTTAAGATGAAACTGAGGCTGGGCACGGTGGCTCACGCCTGTAATCCTAGCACTCTGGGAGGCCGAGGTGGGTGGATCGCTGGAGCTCAGGAGTTCGAGACCAGCCTGAGGAAGAGCGAGACCCTGTCTCTACTAAAAATAGAAAGAAATTATCTGGCCAACTAAAAATATATATAGAAAAAATTAGCCGGGCATGGCGGTGCACACCTGTAGTCCCAGAGACTCAGTAGGCTGAGGCAGTAGGATCGCTTAAGCCCAGGAGTTTGAGGTTGCTGTGAGCTAGGCTGACACCATGGCACCCTAGCCTGGGCAACAGAGTGAGACTCTGTCTCAAAAAAAAAAAAAAAAGATGAAACTGAAATAGCAGGAGAGTAATCTAAAAAATAAGTGCCTATAATTCCAATTCTAGAAACTTGAAGTTTCTTTGCTCCATTTCCAATCTCAATAACAAAACATTTTAGTTCCCAGAAGAAAAAGTAATTTCAACTGTTCTGGTGTGATTAACATTCTTGCCCCTATTACTACAGGGATATGAAATCAGTCCATCAACAGCTATAATCGGATCACTATGTGTTGACCACTATGTGTAATAAAATATTTTGAGATTTAAATAAAATTTCTTTAGTGTAATCAATTCCCTATTTAAATGTTGGCAACAATGTCCTTTTTACTATGTTTGCGGCTAACACGGAAAATCCTTACTCCTCAGGCTTCTTTTCTTTATAAATCTTGCCCAGCAAAAACTAGCCCAGATAGAATATTATAGCTCAAAGTTTATTTTCTTCCTTTCACTATTTCTGCCTTTGAGTCTGAGTATGAAATGGGAGATACAGAGGAAGAATCAACAGTGTCTCTGTGTCCACAATTCACTCTAAATGTGTCCCTGCCATCTTTAGATTGAGTAGATTTATTCTGAGAGCTGAGTATGCCTCCAGGACATCATAAAAAAACTACTCTATTTCAAACGCGCCAACAGACTAGATGCAGAAGACTGAGTGCTTTGACTACGTTTTATATCTCCTTGTGAAGAAGAAAATTGGTCACATCAGGATAGCCACAATCTCCATAACCTTCTCAACTTCCCCCCATTCCTCCTCCAATTACTTACAAAGATCCATAATGTGGTTCCTGCAGATGGCACAGTTATCAACCACAATATCCCAGGCCCAGAGGGCTACTGCATTCCACTGCAAAGACAAAAAGGGGGAACAATACACTCTCCTTGTAATATAACACATACACACACTCTTTAGGATTTCATGCTGCAGCTGCAGTTACCATTTCTTTGGCCACAGGGACCACCAAACAAAAGTTCTGGGATATTACATTACTCTTATTTATTATACCAGGTGAGAACAGCAGGCTACGCATATGCTTTCCCTGTCTCCAAAAGGTTGAGTATATGAACACAGAAATTAATGAGTCATCTTTTATGTTTTTTCCTGCAGTTTAAAATAGTTTAGTCAGCCATATCAATGTTAGCAAATTAGGAATAATTTTTAAGTGCCTGTTTTAGGTTTAAGAAGCATAAACTTGAATTACTGTGCAGGTTTCCCTGGCAGTTGCAGAAAAGCTCAAAATCTGCATGAACAAATACCTGCTCTTCAAGGCAGCTTTGGAAGCATGAGCAGGGAGGTAAAAGCGAGGGAAGAGAATGAACTAAGATGATGATTGGATCATAAAATGGGTAATCGCTGGATAAGCTGGATAACTACCCAGTATCAGTACACAGAACAAGGTCATCACTTGAATCTAAGATTACTTCATAACAAATTCTAGAATTCACTAGGACTTTTAGTTCTTACCATCAAATAAACTGATGTTCTCAACTTTTATATGCCCTTACTATTTATATTCAGTTAAGATAATTCCAATAAGAGTCCACCTAAAAGTGGTAGTCAAGTAATTCAACTCTCTGGCTTCTGCAATTATAAATAATCACTAATTTGGTGCCACTCCCCAAACCTTCATCTTTTTCAAACTCAATTCTCAGCGCCTCGTAACTTCTTCAGCACTTTTTATACCACAGGTTTAACTTGGACGAAAACCCCTACTTCTATTATTCTTCAACATGGCTGCTGGCTGTAACTGAGCAGCGGTGGCCACAATGAGCCGCCAAAAGGCACTAGGAGTGGGAATATTGTTAGTGTTCAGTCAGATGTTCCAGGAATGACATCCTCCCTATTTCAAAATCTTCGTTTTGAAGATTTATTTCATTTTAGGTGGGAACTGACTTCTCTTCCAAACTGTTGGCAAAGCACTAAGAGGCATTTCATGCAAAAAGACACGTTCCACATTTTCGCTTTCTCACTCGTACCAGGTCATTCGCAACTAGTACTCAATCCTCCCTAAATGCCACAAGATTTGGGCTCGCATTTCCTTTTTAACAAATTCCACCATGCTTTTTATTTTTCTGGAAGAGGGAGATTCTGGACGTGATGGAGAACCACAGGACTGGGGCGGCTGTGTGACAAACCATCAGACGTCTCAAAAGAGCCAAGCATTACATTGGAGACTCTTGAACTCGGCAGGGCGAGGGCCAGCCAGAGAGCGGGCTAATGGAGGCCTCGATTCAGCAAGGACCAAGCCAGGGTCCCTCAGAGTCAGAGGACCCCAAGCTTCAGAAGAGGGCGGGGCAAGATCAGCAGCCGGACTCCTCAGAGGCCTCCAATGCGGTACGACCTCAGGTTCCCGGCTCTCGCCGCACTGCCCCAACCTCCACCACCGCAGTCACTCCGACTCCCCATTCCACTCACCCCACCCTGTCTTCCCCCAACCCCTCCAACCCCTCCAGTGACAGCTCAGGCGCTTGGCTCCCGCAACCAAGTCGCAACCCCGCGTATCTCAATAAGCAGCTCCGTGATTGGCCCCTCAGCATTACAGCGAAACTAACAGTGCCCTTGACAGTGGGCCGCCCTCACGCCGATCAACCCTAAGACCCGCCCCCCAGCTTCCTTTCGTGGTACCCGGTCCCAGGACCGCCCTGAAATGAAGCCCTTTCCTCCGCGCCTCGGTCATCCTCGGGCCTGCCAGCCAGGTCCGCGCCTCTCTAGCTTCCCTGAGGAAGGCGCTGGCGAGACCCAACCTTTTTCACTTCAAAGCGCTTCTTGCCCGCGCCGCTGTTGGTGCCGCTCGGGGTATCCACATCCATCGCTGCCGCCATTTTGGAAACACACGGTCTGTCATCCGGCCACTGCGCCTGCGCAGCAGCGCACGGCTCGCTTCCCCCACGGCCCGGCGCCTCCTCCCGCACCCCACCCCTTACAGGAGCGAGAGGGCAGGTGGGGGCGGAGCACGTGACCACGCCTCTTAAAGGCGCTGGCTCAGGTTTCCCCCCTCGCGTTGGTTGGGGAGGAGGCGTTGGGCCGAGTGGCTGGGGCGGGGCCGGGCGGGGCCGAAGCGACGTGAGCGAGCCGGGTGGAAACGTTCGAAAGGGGCTGCTCTCCCTCCTCCCCTGGGAAGCCCCCCGGCCGCGCTCCCTCAGCTAGGGCGGCGGCCGCTTCCTCCGCCTCGGCCCGGACCTGCTGCCCGGCCCTGTCCCCGCTGCCTGCCCCGCCTCCTGCTGCCGAAACCCGAGACCCCATAGTGGCCTTTCGCAGACGCTGAGCCACTTCCGAGCCAGGCCCGAGGTGCAGTCACGCCTGGGAGGCCTGAGGTCGGGGCATGCCGGGGGCCCAGACACCGTCTGGTTTCCTGATTTCAGTTCAGGAAGTGCTCAAGGATTCGACGGCGAGAGATGAGACCCCCGAATGTCCTCCGTAAGGCCAAACTGAGCAGGCATTCTCCTTCACCTGCCCACCGGAAATAGATGGGGCAGGCTTAGGAGCCTGGGAGATGCCGTCTCTCACCCCCAGTAATACCCGTACGTCCTAGATCGGCCTTTGGTTAAGGTACACGATTTCAACTTCACGTATTTGAGTACACGTTACCCACTCCACGATTGGTAATCTATATAGGGTCCTTTCTCCTAAATTTCTGTCCTCTTTCCACTCTTTGTGCTATAGTCAAACTGACCAATCTGCAATCGCTGCATATCTTGAATTTTTGTGAGGGATTCTGACATTCTCACTGATCATTCCCAGCCAGCCAAAGCACTGGTGCTTTATGTCACTCTCCCATTTCTAGGTAGACCAGGCCTCCCTTTTACATCGAACCTTGCAGAGGCATGATTTCTCTAAATCAGTCTTAGTTCTTGTATAGGTTTATTTGAAATCTCCATATTTTCTCTTAAAAGATAACTGGGGAGTAATGGAGTGTGTTGGCTCCATTGCCAAACCAGAACTGCGATTTGTTTCCTTGTTAGTCATGGACAGGAACAACAAATCCGTGAAAACACCACCACAGCTTTAACCATACTTGGAAAGAGAAAAACTGTGATACCTTAAAGGATTACAGGAACTCTACTACAAAGTTTTAATGTCGTTAGTTTATTGTGTGCTTACAGGCCCCTACAGGAATACTAGGAACCCACAGTAAATTAAGGTATTGAGGACATTTATCCATCATTCAACAATGCATTGAGTATGTACCACGTCCTGTTTCAAGCAGGAGAGACATAAAGATGGAGTCAAACAAACTGCTAGTAGTGAAATAAAACACAGGTTATCAAATAAATACATCAGGAATTGTCAGTCATCAATAAGTGCTATGAAGAAAACAAAACAAGGTAATGCGATTAAGGGGAGGAGGAGACAACATTAAATTGGGCTATTAGGTAAGGCATTCCTATGAGGAATGACATTTAGGCTGAAGTCCTTACAGTGGCCTGAATGGCCCTACATGGTCTCCTTCCCCATTCAATTTAGGTATACCTTCTAACATACTTTGTCATTTACTCAGGTGTGAGCCACTGCACCTGGCCTCCCCAATGGAGGGGTTTTTTTATTTTTATTTTTTGAGACAAGAGTCTTGCCCTGTCGCCCTGGGTAGAGTGCAGTGGTGTCATCATAGTTCACTGCAAAATTGAAGGATTTTAACCAGATGAATCATGGTCACATATGCCTTTTACAAAGTGCTAGGCAGGACTTCCACTTCCCGGAAGATGGAGTAGACCTAATTTTCACTATTTCTCTTACTAAGTACAACTAAAATCCCTGGACAAGATATATTTAAAAACAAAAGAAGACTCTGAAAGATGGACAGCAGGCAGACTAGCTAGGGACCTCAGGACTTGAGGAATGACATGGTGGTGAATTTCCTGGGTTTTCTTTTCTCTCTCTTTTTTTTTTCCCCATAGAGACAGGGTCTTGCTCCATCACCCAGGTCGTAGTACAGTGGCACAATCATAGCTCACTGTAACTTTGGGTCCTTCCACCTTAGCCTCCGGAGTAGCTAGGTAGGACTACAGGTACATGCCTGCCCAGCTAATTTTTTTTTTTTTTTTTGAGACAGAGTCTCGCTGTGTTGCCTGGGCTAAAGTGAGTGCCGTGGCGTCAGCCCAGCTCACAGTAACCTCAAACTCCTGGGCTTAAGCGATCCTACTGCCTCAGCCTCCCCAGTAGCTGGGACTACAGGCATGCGCCACCATGCCCGGCTAATTTTTTCTATATATATTTTTAGTTGGCCAGATAATTTGTTTCTATTTTTAGTAGAGACGGGGTCTCGCTCTTGCTCAGGCTGGTCTCGAACTCCTGAGCTCCAGCGATCCACCCTCCTCGGCCTCCCAGAGTGCTAGGATTACAGGTGTGAGCCACTGCGCCCGGCCAAGAGGGAATTTTTTTTAGCACTAAATGTATACGTTATAAAAGAGGGAAAGAATAATCTAGGTTCCCAGATAAACAACCTAGGGAAAAAAAGAGCAAAATAAACTCAAAGAAAGCAGAATGAAAGAAATCATAAAGAGCAGAGATCAATGAAGTTGAAAATAAAACAAAACAAAAAATCAAGGAAATCAATGACATAAACACTAGATTCTTTGAGAAAATCAATAAAATTGACAAATTTCTATGGAGACTGACAAAGAAAAAAAGAGAAGGCAAAAATTACCAATTTAAGAAATAAAACAGAGGATATCACTACATATCCTGCAGACCTAAAAGGATCATGAGGAAATATTGCAAACTCTACCCACATTAAATTTAACGACTTAGACAAAATAGACCAGTTTTTCCAAAAATACAAATTACCACAATTCCCAAGATGAAATAGATAGTTTGAATAGCCACATAATTACTAAGGAAATTGAATTTATAATTTTAAAACTTCCAAAAAAGAAATCTCCAGGCCCAGATGGGTTGAAGAATTTTACTAAAAGATTAAAGAAGAATTATCACCAATTTTACACAATCTCTTCCAGAAAATAGCAGAGCACTTTCTAATTACAGATGGTCCATGACTTACAATGGTTCAACCTACAATTTTTAAATTTTACGATGGTGCCCATACAACAAATATGCTTTTCACTTTCAGTACAGTATTCAGTATAGTACAGTATTCAGATATTCAATACTTTACTGTAAAATAGACTGTGCGTTAGATGATTTTGCCCACCTGTAGGCTACTATAAGTATTCTGAACATGTTTTAAGGTAGGCTAGGCTAAGCTATTAATATGACGTTCAGTAGGTTACATGTATTAAAGGCATTTTCTTTGTTTTTTTAATAATTTCAAAGTTTGGCTATTTTAATGCAATTTCATTGTTCAAGGTAGTATGGTATAGCAAGTGGTTCATTTCCATCCTGAAGAAAACACTAATAGCTTCTGTCTTGGGTAATTTTGTCAAATTCAAACATGACTCTGACAGTTTTTTTTTTTTTTTTTTTTTTTTGAGACAGAGTCTCACTCTATTGCCCAGGCTAGAGTGCTGTGGCATCAGCCTAGCTCACAGCAACCTCTAACTCCTGGGCTCAAGCAATCCTACTGCCTCAGCCTCTCTAGTAGCTGGGACTACAGGCATGCACTGCCATGCCCGGCTAATTTTTTCTATATATATTTTAGTTGGCGAGACAATTTCTTTCTATTTTTAGTAGAGACGGGGTCTCGCTCTTGCTCAGGCTGGTCTTGAACTCCTGACCGTGAGCGATCCACCCGCCTTGGCCTCCCAGAGTGCTAGGATTAGAGACGTGAGCCACCGCACCTAGCCTCTTTGAGTGTTTTTTAAAAAAATTTTCTTTACGTGTTTTGAGCATTTTCAACTTACAATGTTTTCAACTTAAAATGATAGGTTTATTAGGATGTAAGCCCATCATAAGTTGAGGAGCATCTATAATTTTATGAATGAGGAATAGACACATAGATAATGGAACAGAACAGAGAACCAGAACCACTCAAATATGCCCAAGGGAATTTTGACAAAAATGAAATAATTCAGTGGAGGAAAGAGTATTTTTAACAAATGGTGCTGGAGCAATTGAATATCTATAGGCAAACAAAAAACCACAAAACAGAACAGAACAAACAGGCCACGCATGGTGGCTCGCTCATGCCTGTAATCCCAGCACTCTGGGAGGCTGAGGCGGGAGGATCACTGGAGGTCAGGAGTTCAAGACCAGCCTCAGCAAGACCAAGACCCCATCGCCACTAAAAATAGAAAAAATCAGCCGGGCAACTAAAAGAATAGAAAAAATTAGCAAAGTGTGGTGGTGCACGCCTGTAGTCCCAGCTACTCGAAAGACTGAGGCAGGAGGATTTCTTGAGCCCAGGAGTTGTAGGTTGCTATGAGCTTGGCTGACGCCATGGCACTCTAGCCCAGGTGACAGTGTGAGACTCTGTCTCAAAAAAAAAAAAAAAAAAAACTCATAGCAACCTCAAACTCCTGGACTCAAGCGATCCTCGTGCCTCAGCCTTCTGAGTAGTTGGGACTACAGGCATGCGCCACCATGCTTGGCTAATTTTTTATATTTCTAGTTGCCCGGCTAATTTCTTTCTATTTTTTCAGTAGAGACGGGGTCTCGCTCTTGCTGAGGCTGGTCTCAAACTCCTGACATCAAGCCATCCTCCGGCCTCAGCCTCCCAGAGTGCTAAGATGATAGGCGTGAACCACCGCGCCTGACCAGAAAAGGAATTTCTTTAAATCCAGAGCAACGGAGCCAGCTGAAGGAACAGATTTCTGACACTGATGATGCAGCAAGAAAACCATAAAGTTTGAGCCATATTAAACCTGCACTGTTCTAGGTGCTTTAATCTGTCTTTTTACATTGGCTTTTGTTTTCTGAATGTTGTTTTCCAAGCTATTGTATGTTTGGATTGCAAAACAATTTGTCAGAGGTATACTTTTTTTTTTTTTTTTGAATAGAGTCTTGCTCTGTTGCCTGGGCTAGAGTGCTGTGGCATCAGCCTAGCTCACAGCAACCTCAGACTCCTGGGCTCAAGTGATCCTCCTGCCTCAGCCTCCCGAGTAGTTGGGACTACAGGCACGTGCCACTATGACCCGCTATTTTTTTCTATTTTTAGTAGAGACTCGAGTCTTGCTCTTGGTCTCGAACTCCTGACCTCAAGTGATCCTCCTGCCTAGGCCTCCCAGAGTGCTAGGATTATAGGCATGAGCCACCTTGTCCAGCCCCAATACTTTTTTTTTTAATGTGCATTATTAAAAATGTTCTGAGTGAAAAAAATTTAAAAAAAAGAATCCTTTTGGGGAGGTCATATATAATGAAGCAGGGAGAGAGAGAGAACTCTCTTTTCACCCTCTCTGGAATGAATTATTTATTGAACAAATACTTACTGGGCACCCCCCAAGTGCCAGGCCCTGTGCTGTGTGTTGGGGGACACGTTGGTGAGCAAGACACAGACAGTCGCAGCCTGCATGGAGCTTGTATCCTGCAGGCAGAGGCAGGCAACAGCAATGGATTACAAGTTTGGTTAATTGCAAAACAAAAGAAGTAAAGGGGATGCTGTGAGTGAAAGTAACCAGTGGCCAGGTAGGTACGATTCCTGTTCTGTAGGTGAGGAACGCGAGGGTAAGAGAGGTTCTGTAACTTGTCTCAAGAGCCAAAAGTTGGTAAATGGCTAAGGAGAGATTCTGACTGAGATGTGGCTGAACCGAAATCTTTTCCAAATGCCCCATGCCAGTGTGGATAATTGCACATTTAAGTCTCCTGACTTGCCTAACGATGGGAAGCAGCATAGTCGAATAGGGTTGTTAAGGGTTCAGGGTCTGAGTCACAGCTGAATTCATATCCTAACTTGGGCAAATTTTACTATAACTTCTGTAAGCCCTGGTTCTCTCATTTATAAAATGTGTTTCAGCCACAGCAAAATTTTAATTGTAGGTATGCTCCTCCTCTTGCCCAGCAGTACATATCGGCACTTACCTCTTTTTTCTGCCAGTTTGTTTGTAGAGAATCCAAAAACACATTTATTATTTAAAAAAAAAAAACCTATAGAGTTCTATGTTGACCCTTTCCCTTTTGCACTGCCATGTTTATTTATTTAGGGTACATTTTGGTATAAATTATTGCATATTGTAGTTATGTTGTGGTTATGTGTGTTGTGAGATTCTTGAGGCTAAGATTTATGTTACTAAATGTCACTAATCTTATCCATGCACATTTTTAAACATAAGCAACTGAAGTCACTTAGAAGAGGCCTTTGGCTGTGTGTTAGTTTGTCAGGGAGCAGTTTTGGTTGTCCACAAATGATTTAGGTGAATATGATCAACTTAGTTGCCGAGAACCTGAATCAGATCTAAGTTGGATTCTAAATGGTCCCAGAACAAAAAGGGGGAAAAAAACTGGAGAAGGAACTCAATCAAGAACTTATTTCATTGTTTTGTGTGACCTTTTGAAAGTTAACCTTTACAAGGTGTTGCGTCAGTTAGCAACTTGCTGTAAAACAATATAGGCTGTTACTTTTTGGAAGTTAAATTTTAGTTGGAATGGTGTCAAATCTTGTTACTAATATTTTGTTCTCTGGGCCGGGCACGATGGGTCACGCCTGTAATCCTAGCACTCTGGGAGGCCGAGGTGGGTGGATCGCTGAAGGTCAGGAGTTCAAGACCAGCCTGAGCAAGAGCGAGACCCTGTCTCTACTAAAAATAGAAAGAAATTAGCTGGACAACTAAAAATATATAGAAAAATTTAGCTAGGCATGGTGGTGCATGCCTGTAGTCCTAGCTACTCGGGAGGCTGAGGCAGTAGGATCGCTTAAGCCCAGGAGTTTGAGGTCACTGTGAGCTAGGCTGACGCCACAGCACTCTAGCCCGGGCAACAGAGCGAGACTCTGTCTCAAAAAAAAAGTTAAATAACATTTTGTTCTCTGTCAGGAGATCTTCAGCTTCCTACTTTGGTCTTGCACTTTTCAAAAAAAGACTTAGATTTTGTTGCAGCAGGGTATATACATTATGTAACTTTATTATTTGTACACTTATAAAATCACAAAATCTGAGAAGCAGCTGAGTCTCTGATTTCAACTCCCACCAGCTGGCAGGCCCGCTGTGGCCCGCTTTTGCTGTTGACCTAGGCTCCTGGACTTGAGAAACTCCACTCCTTCTTGTCATCCAGCCCGGGACTGGTAGAGGCTTCCGTTTCTGGCTGCAAATGCATCTCCATCCCATATGGCTGCTCTTTCAGCTCCTGTGAAACCAATTCCTGATATTACATTTTCTGTTTTAAATATCGAGGGTAGCTTTTATATTCCTGACTGGACTACTATGGATAAAAGACTTAAAAAGTTAAGTATTGTGATAATGAGTGCTTTTGGTTACCAGGGTTGGTTTCAGAGTAGTAGTTACTGCTGACTTCACTCAAGAAATACTTTGTGACTCTTGTGCAAAAGAGTCACAAAATAGTAGAAAGTTTAGAGAGGTTGAGTGAAATTTAAGAATACATCAGTCTGTGGATTTGGGTAGTCCGGGGACATAGTCTGTGGGAGAGGGAAGGAGGAGCGTTATTGAGGGGGCAGAGTCACAGGGAGATAGACCAGAAGGGGTCCAGGGCACAGGCAGAAGAGACTTAGGAGCTGACACCGAAGGACCTGGACACATTGACCTCTAAGGGAGTACAGGGCAGGGAGCTCACTTCTGAAGGAATTGATGCTTTCATTGAAAACGTAGGGGGCGCTATTTAGCTAAGTTTCGGAAGGTAACGGTGCTTGGTCCTGAAGAGTGTGGAAACGGGTTGGAACAGGCTGCGAGAATCCGCATGCTGTGGTGAAAACACCCTGGTCTTGGAGCTGGGAAACCTGCCTGTAGACCTGACTGCACTGACAAACTGTGATCAAAGGCAAGTTGCTTTTTAGAATCACCTGGCAGGGAAACGGACAAAGTCACTAACATCCCCTTTACCTTTAAAAGTCTGCCTCTATGCGTGCCAGCTTCTACCCAGCAGTGCTGGTTCTGCCTCCTGGAGCAGCACCAGATGAAATGTTCCACATGACAGCCTTTCACATCTCCGGAGCCAGCATCAAGCTCCCCTTACCGTTCTCTTCTCTCCCCGAAACAGCCTCTGCTATTTCAACCACTTTTTATGACACTGTTTCCTCATAACTCTCACCTGGACACATCATTTTAAAAATAGGTACCCCAAAATGCACAAGATAGCTTCGGACATAGTCTGATTATGCAGGAGATGGTGAGATTACAAACTCCTGTTATTTGGTGATACTGATTTAGCATTTTAATTAATTCTCATTTTAATGACTTAAATACTGTCAACCTCCATCTGCCTTTAGTCCTCTTTTTCCTCTTGCCCACTTGCTAATACAGTTCTTTTTTTTTTTTTTTTTTGAGACAGAGTCTCACTCTGTTGCCCGGGCTAGAGTGCCGTGGCGTCAGCCTCACTCACAGCAACCTCAAACACCTGGGCTCAACCAATCCTCCTGCCTCAGCCTCCCGAGTAGCTGGGACTACAGGCATGTGCCACCATCCCCGGCTAATTTTTTCTATATATATTTTTAGTTGTCAGATAATTTCTTTCTACTTTTAGTAGAGATGGGGTCTCACTCTTGCTCAGGCTGGTCTTGAACTCCTGACCTTGAGTGATCCTCTCACCTTGGCCTCCCAGAGTGCTAGGATTACAGGTGTGAGCCACCATGCCCAACCCAGTTCTTTTGCTTATTAAATTTTTTTACTGTGGTAAAATATACACAAAATTTTGAAATTTTAGCTGATTTTAAGTATACAGTTCAATGGTATAAAGTACATTTGTATCGTTGTGCAACCATCACAGCCGTCCATCTCCACAGCTTTTTTCATCTTCCCCAACTGAAACTCTGTACCCACTAAACAGTACCTTCCCATTCCCCAGCCCCTGGCAACCTTTGTTTTACTTTGTCTGCGAATTTGACTACTCTAGGCACCTCATTAAGTGGAATCAGACAATATTTTTCTTTTTGTATTGGGCTTATTTCACTTAAGAATGTCTTTAAGATTCATCCATGTTTTGGCATCTGTCAGAATTTTATTCCTTTTTAAAGTTGAGTATTATTCCATTTTGCGTGTGTGTATCTATATAAAAATATACATACACATTTTGTTTATCCATTCATCTGCCAATGGATATTTGGATTTTTCCCTATCTTTTAGCTATTATGAATAAATAATAGATAAATGATTATGAAGAATCTCTAGACATCATCACTAAAAACCCATTATCAGGAGTACTTTTTAGGTATAGATTAAAAACAAAAGCTATGTTCCCAGAAGGAAGCTCAAGTCTTCCATTAATGTTTTTTTTTTTGTTGTTGTTGCAAGCATGAAAATTAGGTTTATTGAGGAAATGAAGGTAGGATTATAGGGCAAGAGCAAGATATAGGTTAACAGAGCATGATACATACACCACAGATGACAACCAGACCCATTGTTGAAGCAAAGGGAGAGCAAAAGCGTGCAAAAAAGGCCCATTGATGTTTTAAAAATTGTTTTGAGATGTGATAATTTAAAATTTCTTTTTTTTTTTTTTTAATATATTTTTTTTTATTTCAGCTCATCATGGGGGTACATAAGTTCAGATCATATACATTGTCCCTGTCCCGCCCATCCCCCCGAGTCAGAGTCCCAAGCGCGAAGATGTGATAATTTAAAATTTCTATAAAACTTTGTACATACTTTTTATCATAGTTATGTAAAAGATATGTAATGAATTTTTTCTCCAAGTCACATGTACTCACCCTAAATCCCTCCCAAGTTTACTCCCATTGTGCCATGCAAAAAGTATCTTTTTATGTGTGCTAGGATGTGGAAAATGTTGGAAAGCACACCTTACAGACAGTGTCAGATTTTAAAGATGGTTCCTAATAGGGAGAGATGGCTACACTTACAATTATATGTCTCTGGCCAGGTGTGGTGGCTCACGCCTGTAATCCTAGCACTCTGGCAGGCCAAGGTGGGAGAATTGCTTGAGCTCAGGAGTTCAGGACCAGCCTGAGCAAGAGCAAGACCCCATCTCTACTAAAAATAGAAAAAATTAGCCGGGCATGGTGAGGTGCGCACCTGTATTCCCAGCTACTCAGGAGGCTGAGGCAGGAGGATTGCTTGAGCCCAGGAGTCTGAGGTTGCTGTGAGTTGAGCTGACGCCATGGCACTCTAGCCCGGGCAACAGAGTGAGACTGTCTCAAAAAACAAAAGAAAACGGAACGACTATATGGCTCACTAAGTTCAAATATTCATGATTTTACAAATTGATCCACTTCCCCACAAAATCCATGCTTCACAAAATGCTCATGGCTATAGTTTCCAGTCTTGAGTGTTACAGGGGCTATCTGGAGACCTATGGGTCCATTTTATAGAGTCAACCTTCTAATAGGCTGGATCAAATCCATCAGGTTCCCCCCACCCCCACAACTGATAAGATCATCTCAAGTTTGCTATCGTGATTTTGTGACAGCAGTTAATGAACACTTTGTAAAATATTTTGTACAAGAAAATGTTATGGTTAAACCTGTAAGCTCGAGATTCCGAAATAACACACACACCGTACACTTCTATATTGTTTTATAGTTTATTTTTAAAATGACAGTAACAAATGGTTTCCCTTTGTTGGGGAATGACATATTTATTTTCAGTGAATAGTAATACCTTAAAAAGTAACAGCATTTTGTTCAAATTGAACTAATATAATTGCACAAAAGTCATACAAAGCATTAAGAAATGCTAACAAAGACTGCAGTTTTCTCAAATCCTTGGGGAGCACATCCCAAGATGATTCCGGCGGGGACCTCTGTTCAGAACAATACTGACGCTAATTCAGTGACACACAGGCAGAGACAAGAAGAGCAACCAGGAGAACCCATGTGATTTGTAACAGTGGAATTCAATGTTAGGGTTTAACCACGCACTCATCATCTTATTACTCTAGGAGCATTAAAAACACTTCAGCTTACAGTATATTTGCCCAGGCTTAAAACTTATCCTGTCAGCTTAAGTTGTGGGCTATCGATCCTACTTCAGGAAACTACCATTTTAAAAAATCAACCACACCCTAAAAACCTCTTCCAAGCAGGGTTCTTTATGCTGCCATCTGTGGGCCCTTACATATTTTCTAAAACACACACACAAATGAGTTACATTATCACCTATCATATACTAGTTGAGGGATGGGAGATAGTTTCTAACTCAAATTCCAACTGTTTTTTGGCAGCAGTTATTGGAAACATGGCTACAAAGGACTCTGAGGTCACAGCTGGACGGGTGGAATAGCACACTATGCTCTACTGTGATCTCTGACACGTGTGCAGGACAGGGAGAAGCAGCACTCATACTTCATGTTTGCGATCTTCGTATTATTAACAAAGCTGGATTTTTCTGTTTTTAATTTAATTTTTTCTCTCTCTATATTTTTAGTTGTCCAGATAATTTCTTTATATTTTTTTAGTAGAGACGGGGTCTCGCTCTTGCTCAGGCTGGTCTCGAACACCTGACCTTGAGCCATCCTCCCACCTCGGCCTCCCAGAGTGTCAGGATTACAGGCGTGAGCCACTGTGCCCGGCCTGGATTTTTCTGTTTTAATGAGTTATGATATCTTCACCTAGAGATTTAACTATTTTTATAGATCTTAATCTCAATTAAGATACAATTTCTATGGTGAGCATTTTCCCTTTCTCACCTTACAAAAATGAGAAAAAAAAAAGGTTTTAAAAGAAGATGCACATAGAGTACTTCAAGTTACCATTAGGAGTACCTTCCTAACTTGGATACTATGATTATGAGAAGAGGAGAGTTCTTATCCCAGTATTTCTACTATGGTGTTTAAAATAAAAATCAGTCATAGCTTCCTGATTATGGGAAAAAAATAGCAATGCCTGAAATAAATATATAAAAGCATGTGTCACTGACTATCCAGATATGCTAAGAAAGCATGAAAAAAAATGAAGAACATTAAGATGGCATTGTTAATAATCCAACCATACATCTTCAGTTCAGGGAGAAAATTCCAGTGGTAACATTTGAACAATTGTTTTTATTTTATTTTTTATTTTTAGTAGAGACGGGGTCTCGCTCTTGCTCAGGCTGGTCTCAAACTCCTGACCTTGAGTGATCCTCATGCCTCGGCCTCCCAGAGTGCTGGGATTACTGGCGTGAGCCACTGTGCCCGGCCTTGAACAATTGTTTTTCAAAATAAGGTTTTTAGCAGGAAATCTTGGTGTATATATGAAGTATTTATTATACTTAGAATGAAAGGTCCCATACAAAGAAATGATAAATGTTCAAGATGATGGATATACTAATTACCCTGAACTGATCATTATACATTATATGTACCGAAACATCACTATGTACCCTGTAAATATGTACAATTATATGTCAAATAAATTTTTTTTAAAGTTAAAAAAAAAACTGATAGTAAGTCCTTACCTTAAAACTGTGAAATTTGTATTATTCACCTTCATACAGTTACAAATTTATAACTTGCAAACCAGTCAAAAACTATAGTAGAGGCTGGGCACAGTGACTCACATCTATAATCCCAGCACTTTGGGAGGCCAAGGCACAAGGATCGCTTTAGGCCAGGAGTTCCAGACCAGCCTGGGCAACATAGCAAGAACTTGTCTCTATAAAAACTTAAAAAAATTAGTTGGCATGGTGGCATGTGCCTGTAGCCCTAGCTACTCAGGAGGCTGAGACAGGAGGCTTACCTGAACCCAGGAGTTGGAGGTTACAATGAGTTATGATTGTGTCACTGCACTCTAGCCTGGGCAACAAAGCAAGACCCAGCAACTATGGGAGAACCTGAAGTCCTAGCTTTGTTAAATGTAAGAGATCAGCAAACTAAAATAATGTAAATTTTAAGAAATGTTTGTTTAATTGGAAAGCCCACTTAAGTAGAATGGGTCATTTCCTGACAACATAAGAAAAATAAAATTATTGTATTAATATATCCAATGACAATTAAAAAACACAACAGCATTTTTTTATTAAAAAAATAAAAACATTAAAGGGAAATGTATGTCTGTGGCATGGCTAAGAATGAATGAGAACACTGCACTATACATAATTATCTGCTCAACAAATCCTATGTCAGATAGCCCCTAAAACATGGCTATGAGATGTTTATTATGCTATCAAATGTTCAGTTGCTATGGTTAATCTGGGACTCAAAGGACAATATACCTGGGTCAGAGACTAAAAATTGCCAGAATTTCATAACAGCCATTTTAACTACCAGTAACATCTGTAGAATTTGACTGGAATCTCACCGGGATTCCAGTCTGTTTCATGTCCAAGTATGTTGCGATACATAAAAGCCACCTAAGCTTTTAACTAGAAAGCTGAAGACCATAGAAACATATAGGAAGAAATGGAAATTTCTTATTCCAGCATTATAAATGAACAAAGGAAACCCAATCCAAGGAAAGGGTTGTTGGGAGCACAGACGCCTGGGAAGTGAGAAGCCAAAGTTGTGGACTTACTTTCCTCTCTTTTAGAAAGTAGCGCAGGTCTGAGAAGTTGGAGGGAGATCCCAGCTGTGCAGCTTCCATTCCCACAGCTGTTTAGATATTGTTGGCAAAGCCAAGCATTCCTGGACAAGCACTGTCAGGATACAATTTGTATCACTTTGGTTGTAACATTATCTTTGTCTTCTGAGGAAGTCACTGCCTGTCTGCTTTTGGCTCTGTACCTTGAGTTTTCCTGATGTCACGGGCAAACTTCTAGCGCTACAGAGATTATTAATCCCCTAGTTTGTACTTCCCTAATATAAATATATATTTTTAAAATCCTGTAATTTATGCTCCAACAATCATCATGTTTTGTATGTCCTGGGCCCATATCCAGATTTAAAGGAGGTGAACATACTGGCTTTTAAAGCTACTATGTATCACAGAAGCTCCTAAATAAGCCACTTACAGTAATCTAGCCCTGCTCACCTTGCAGTTGTATAACTGCACCCAATACTGTGTTTAGAGAAATATGCCTCTTTACCACTGTCCTGCCAGTGCTAACATTAGAGAAAGATAAGGATCATAGGATGTTTACAGGTACTTGGTGGATTCCATATTTTGTTTTTATCAGCAGTAGAGGAAATCACAGAATGGTAACAGGGGTATTTCTCTGAAAACTGGGTGCTACTACTCTGATAGAGTAAGTAGAGGATCTGCCTTTGGCCAGCTCAGCAGCTATAAGGAAACCTATGAGGGTCAATGTATTAAGATCTTATAAAGGAAGCACAAATGTTTGGGAAAGGAATCATCTTCAAACTGAAGAGACCTAATAACGGCTGGAGGCCTGGATCTGTAGCAGTCACATATATATTTTTCTTTCTCTTCCATTTCCTTCCTTATCAAGAATCTAAATACTTTACAGGCCCCGCCTAAGGCAACCAAATGGCAAGAAACGCTGAAAACTGTTTTGTTTGAGAGCTAGTGTTGCTAGAATCTGGACTGTGGCTGAATGGCAAGATTACAGGACACCAGTGCCCCTAAGGGCTCATGTGGCTCTAGTAGATATGCAGGATCTGGAGTAGGTAGGGAGGGGTTGTGGAAGGTATGTACTGGTCACCCACAATCACTGGCAGATGGCTTTTAGCATAGGCAGAGACCGTGGTGATTAGCTAAAAATACAGGCATCAAACAAACATCTTATGATATTAGGTGGATCTTGCAAAAGTGCAGGAAGGGAAGGACCCGAAACCAAGAAGAAAATTTTCTGTATGTTTAAATGTGTTAATTGGAATGCATGGACATATATAACCAAAACTTTTCTTTATGTTAAAAAAAATCAAACTTGCTCAGGTCCTTAATTCTACTGAATTAATGTTACTAAAGCTGCAGTAACATACTGTTCAAAACTTCATTTTTCTAGATTTCTATTTACTTAAAAAACCGTACATACATCATTATATACATTCATAGAGCTGCTGCACACTCCCAAATGGAACACGTGTATAAGCGTACACACAGAGGCACTTAGCACGTGTGCAGGGAAGCCAGCGCACACCCTCTTGAACCTGAGATGCATGTTGGCTGTGATGAAGGTCAAGAGGCCCTGTTGCATATCTGTTCAATGTCATTCATCTCTTTGGGACAATCTGCAGAAAGGATGAGAGGCGAGTCCTGAGTCACAACTACATCATCCTCAATTCGTACACCAAGACCCCGAAACTTCTCTGGGGCATCTCTGTCATCCTCCGGAATATAAATGCCTGGGAAGTAGAAAGAAGAATGTGCTGTTCAGCAATGAGAGTAACTGGGTGACTTGGGGAAAGTAAGTTAACTTCTCCATCTTTTTTTTTTTTCCTAGAGATCAGGTCTCGCTCAGGCTGGTCTTGAACTCCTGGCCTTAATTAGTCCTCCCCCCTCAGCCTCTCAAAGTGCTAGTATAACAGGTGTGAGCCACTGTGCCTGGTCAAAATTCCTTGTCTTTAATATTGGATCTTAGCAGCACCTACGTAACAAGAGTTGTGAGGATTAAATGAGATAATACATATGAAAATGCCTAGTACATAATGGTCAGTAAATGTTGACTATCACTACTAGAATTATTATTATAGTTATTTTGTATATTAGACTATAGGCTCCATACAACTATCATAATGTTGATCGTGATTCTGTCATATGCTGGTGGCTCAAGCAGGCCCCTAAAGTTACTTAACTTATGAGTATGTCAATATACGGTGGGAACCAGCAGATTATATAAGTATATTCTTCCTCTGCCTTAGTCACCTGCAAAAAGGCACTTTGTGAAAATAAACACAAAATGTACTTAAAATTTATTAAAATATTTATTTAGGGATTATTAGCCTTAACAACCAGAAATGATTATAAAGATTTTTTCCCCTCTCAAATAAGCTATAACTGATGTACATAATGTAAAATAAGAGAGAAACAGAAAGACTTTAACGCACATTTAGAAAAATCTAGGAGCCTCAGTACCCTTCCTAACCATGAAGTTAGACAGACACCAGGTCTTTTCATATTAAAGAAATGTAACCTTCTTCCACTCTACTCACAGATACTGGTCCGTGATAAAATGAAAAAGACCAGGGAAAATGTAGTCAAAGTTTAAGGAAGTACCCAGGTACCAACTAGATTGAAATAAATGGTATCTAAGGCCACAGAGAGCAATGTATGACTGGGTTCAAACAGTTGTATAAAAGATATTTCCCAGCCATAATTTATATAATTTAGTGATTAAAATATTTGAATCTAAAATTGAGACCTGTTTTTATGACAAAACTTGCATTAGTGTTTAACAATCAACTCGTGTAACATCAACCTTCAAGTTCACTGTGGCCACCACTTCTCTTCTGAATGCTGCCCAACACCTGGTATCATTCAAGTCAGGTAATCTGTTCGATTGTCAGCTTTCTCTGAAGCTTGTGAGGAACAAGTTGCATACTAAGGATTAGGGTTGTGCTGGGTAGTTCAGTACAGCTTGCAGAGTAGTTCAGTACAGCTTGCAGAGGTGTTGCAACTGGAGCATGGTGCATCTGTGTGTCTCTCAGCATGCGAGCACCAGGGCTCTGGAGGCTTTCGTGGTCTACCAGTACTAAACGAGAGACCAGGACAAAATGGCCCTGGCAAAGGCAGGATTAAAAAAGATCCATTTCTTAATATCTACTTATATAAAGTATACTCCATCTGTTGTTTATTGAAGGAGTCAAATTAAACAAACTGTGTGATGTTAAATAAGAAAGCTAAAGATAAATCTAAAATGAGTATCTTCTCCACTGGAGAGATTTTTTTCCCCCAGTCTCTTCTAATTTAATTATGTTGGTTCAGGTAAAAATAAACAATGTTTATGTCATACTATTATTATAACACCTCTCCTTACCTGGCTCAATTGTGATCACCATCCCGGGCTGCAGAGGGAGGGAACGGGGCATGTCTGGAGTGTCATGCACATCCATCCCAAGGTAATGGCCAACATGATGAGGGCAGTATTTTCGAGCAGCCTGAAAAAGGTATTACTACAGTATTATTAGAGCATAGTATTATTAGATCCCTTAAGGGGAAAGTTGGGCATATATAAATTAGTGAGATATGTGTTAATATCTCCCCCATGGTATTGCCACTTAGGTTTAACCTACCCTTGGGCTAATGCTTAAGAAGTCTGATAAATTGCTACCTTTTGTATGCAATTCTGCCAACTGCATTCTAACTAATTTGCCAATATTTAATGTACTACATACATGCTGATTTGGGTAATCCCAGCAATGACTGTCTCAAATGACAATCTTGGCTGGACATGGTGGCTCATACCTGTAATCCTACCACTTAAGGCTGAAGCAGGAGGACCGCTTGAGACTGGGCAAGTTACAGTGAACTATGATTGTGCCACTGTACTCTAGCCTAGGCAACATAGCAAGACCCTCTCTTGAAAAAAATCTCTCTTCTTGGGGAAGGGAGAATGATTGTTAGAGTTTTTTTTCCAGTGTTCACATATACCTCTCAGGAAGCCTACTTAGGAGGCCCCAAGTATTTCACGGCAACTTGTAGAGTAGGCATAATTATCGGGCATTTACCAGCTTGGATATTTCTAACAGTTAACTGAAGATTTGTCAGCCTGAGAAAAAGGGAATTTATAGCTACTACTTCTTCTCTTGTTCTTTTTTTTTTTTTTGAGCCTCTATAGCCCAGGCTAGAGCGCAGTGGTGTGATCACAGCTCACTGCAACCTCAAGCTCCTGGGCTCAAGTGTCCTCCTGCCTCAGCCTCCTGAGTGGCTGGGACTATAGGTGTGTGCCACCATGCCTGGCCTCAAGTGATCCTTCCACCTTGGTGTCCCAAAGTGCCAGGATTACAGGTGTGAGCCACCACACCCGGCCTATAGCTTCTTTTTTATTGATAACAGAAGTCCTGGCAGCCTAAACTTGGAGGTGGGAGATGCCCAATGGTCTGTCCAGCTTGACCACCTAGCATCTTAATTTTTAAGCTGAGGTTTTACATTTTTACTGAACAATAACATTTTGCATGCAGAAAAAATTCACTAAAGATGTTGTCTTGGGCATAGTGTTGAAGTTTCAATGATGTTACTGAAGCAACCTCCCCATCAACCTCCAGAATCACCACAAAAGGATTAAGAGTTAACTTCTCATTTTTTGTCCTTTTCCACCCTGTCCGCACCATACTTCATTTTATGTTTTCTGAATATTGAGTTAATACCGCAGTATCCAATGAATCAGAATGTGCTGCCATCTTCTGGGAGAAATAAGTACTGACTTCTTTTGTTTTAATCTATGTTAAAGCTAAGCTCCTCTTACAGATGACAAGCTGCAAAGACCATTACCTAAATCTAATAGCTTTATTTAGGGTAAAAACCTAGCAGCATGTTAGGTGTTCTTGAGAACTGGGGTCAAGAGAAGTGAAGTACCTTGAAGGTATTATTTTCTTTAACATTCTTCATGATCCCTAACTCTTCAAGTTTCTGTCCTATCAGTGTCAGCATCATGCTGTAGATGTTCTCCAAGCTTGTCCCAGGGAAGCAGAGGGTCAGACAGTCTCTCTGGATCTCTAGAACAGCTTCATAGAGTTCTGCCTGAGGTGCAGTGAACCTGGGGACAGGAAAACCAAAGAACTTGAATTTAGCATAATCTGATATTAACAGTAAGTTTGCTTCTAAGTTTGATCAGAAAAACTCCAAGAGGATGATGATGGGGCATTTTTGATGTTTAATAAGTACCAATATCATTACTAACAGGACCTTAATCATGCCCTAGAGGCTCAAGAGGAAGAGCAATAGTCCTTCAAGCTGGAGCAGCAACAGTTTCTCCTTCAGATGGTCAGCAGATACTTACGAGGTCAAGCTAGAAGATGTACATAGCCATGAATGCAGTCAGAGGGCCAGACCAGGCTCACCCTTGAACCTTTCTAATCCCACATGATATAGATCACCATTAAAAAAAAAAAAAAAAGAGGAAGGAAAGCCTAGGGATCCACTTCTGATAGGTGAAGCAGATATCATGGGACAAACTATTAATATCAACACCCTGGCTATTACTTACTAGTATTTAAGTGTCCTTAAAATAACAATTTCTTTAGCAATCATGGGGGTAAAATGAGAGAACAGTGAGCTGGGATGATGTATGATATGTATTCTCACTGTTGATGGGAGTATGAATTAGTATAACCAATTAAATCAAAGGCCTTAAAGATGGTCATATAATTTGAACTTATAATTCTGTTCTAAGAATCCATCCTAAGAAAGTATTTGAAATTCAAAAAAACTGAATGTTGCCTAAAAGAAGAATGGTTAAATATAACAATAGGATAGTATAATGAATACCTATGTACCCATCTCCTATGTTCAACCATTATCAACACTGTTATGATTATACCACCTATAAATGCACCTATCTGTACCCCACCATACGATTACCAAATAATTATTTTTTAACAGTTATTTTTTAACATAAAATTTACCTACTCGGCTGAAAAAAAAAATTACCTACACTGAAATGCACAAATCTGGGCTGTAGTTTGACAAATGGGTGTACCAATCCTGTTGAAGCTGGGGACAATGAACTCGTACATTCTGCTGAGTCTTCTTTGCCAGTAGAAGCAGCCCTTCCACCCCCATCTGAGAAAGTTAACCCTGTTTTGCCTGACAACCTACAGGTAATTTCCTTGAGGTGGTTGCTTATAGACCTATAGCTAGATTCAAGTCTCAGACGGCCCCAAAAGGCTAGGACAAAGTATGACCCATGAGAAGGTGTACTATAGCCCAAAAAGAACTGCATGATTTTTCCAATTTATGCAGACAAAAATCTGAGAATATGCGTGGGAATGGATATTTACAGTGTAAGATAATGGTAGAAAGAACATAAAGTTGAATCAGGCCTAATTTATTGATATGGGTCCACTAAGCAGAGATTCTAGACTCAATGTTGCAGCTCTAGGGCTCAGCAAGGCTCTAACAGTTTGGTTGGTTGGTTGGCTGAGACATGGACCAAAAGGGAGCCTACAACAAATGAACTCAAATGCCAGAACTGCCTTAGTATACTGAAGGAATTCTGCCTCAAGACTGAATATAAATCTTGCCTAAGTTTCCAGCTTGGCCTATAGATTCTTGGACTCAAGACTGCAACATCAACTCTTGCTTGAGTATCCAGCTTGCCAGCCTCCTCTATAAAAGTCAGACATGCCAGCCCCCACAATTGCATGAGCCAATTCCTTAAAATCAATCAAACTATCATCTATCTATCTACTTACCTATGCACACACATCCATCCATCCATCCATACACACACACAGCCTATTGCTCCTGTTTCTCTGGAGAATGGTGACTGATGCATATCCCTATCCCTACCCCTATCATTATACAGAATATTTCTATCTCCCTCGAAAGTTTCCTTGTGACAATTTATAATCAGTACCCCTAATCCCAGAGGCAAATACTGTTGTGATTATTTTCGCCTTAGTTTTGCCTAATCAAGAACAACAGGTCAGGAGTTCAAGGCCAATCTGAGCAAGAGCAAGACACCCTCTCTACAAAAAATAGAAAATTTAGCTGGGTGTGGTGGTGAGCGCCTGTAGTCTCAGCTACTTGGGAGGCTGAGGCAGTAGGATTGCCTGAGCCCAGGAGTTTGAGGTTATAGTGAACTATGATGATGCCACTGCACTCCAGCCTGGGTGACAGAATGAGACCCTGTCTCAGAAAAGAAAAAAAAAATTTAGCTTTCATATTTAGTTCTATATTCCATCTCATAGTAATTTTTGTATATGGTGTGAGATAGGGGTTGAGCTTTGTTTTTTAATGTAGATATCCAGTGTTCCAGCATCACTTGTTGAAAAGATTTTCCTTCCCAGAAGGCTTTAGCACCTTCATCTGAAATGAATTGACTATATAAGTGGAGTCTATTTATGGATTCTCTATTCCATTCCATCTACTTATGCCTATGTTGACACTGTATTATTGTCTTGATTACTGTAACTTTATAATAAATCTTGAGGGTAGTTTAAATCCTTAAGTTTTTTTCTACTTTCCAAGATTGTTTTGCTTATTCTAGGTCCATTGCATTTCCATAAAGATTTTATTATCAATTTGTCAATTTTTACAAAAAAAGGCTTATAGGGATGATGATGGAGATCATGTTCAGTCTACAGATTAATTTGGGGGAAAAGGACAACCTTACAGTATTTCATCTCCCAATTCATGAAGATGAAATATCTCTCCACTTCTTTAGTCTTTAGTTTCTTTCAGTAATGTTTTATTTTTTATTTTATTTTTATTTTTTTAATTTTTATTTATTTATTTATTTATTTTGAGATAGAGTCTCACTTTGTTGCCCGGGCTAGAGTGAGTGCCGTGGTGTCAGCCTAGCTCACAGCAACCTCAAACTCCTGGGCTTAAGCAATCCTCCTGCCTCAGCCTCCCGAGTAGCTGGGACTACAGGCATGCGCCACCATGCCCGGCTAATTTTTTCTACATATATTTTTAGTTGGCCAGATAATTTCTTTCCATTTTTAGTAGAGACGGGGTCTCGCTCAGGCCAGTCTCGAACTCCTGACCTCGAGCGATCCACCCGCCTCGGACTCGCAGAGGGCTAGGATTACAGGCGTGAGCCACCGCGCCCGGCCCAGTAATGTTTTGTAGTTTTCAGTGTTGAGAATTTTGAGATTTAGTCCTAAGTATTTTATGTTTTTTGATGATATGGTAAATGAAATTCTCAAAAGATTTCATATTCCAATTTGCTTGTTTGCTAGTTTATGGAAATTTACCTTTTTTTTTTTTTTGTTATAGAGACAGGGTCTCACTCTGTTGCATAGGCCAAAGTGCAGTAGCCTGATCATAGCTCACTGTGACCTCGAATGCCTGGGCTCAGGGGCTCTTTCTACCTCAGCCTCCCAAGTACCTGAGACTACATGTGTCTGACTAATTTTTTTCCCAATAGAGATGGGTCTCACCGTGTTGCCAAGCTGGCTCATTTTTTTTCCCAGTAGAGATGGGTCTCATTGTGTTGCCAAGCCGGCTCATTTTTTTTCCCAGTAGAGATGGGTCTCATTGTGTTGCCAAGCCGGTCTCAAACTCTTGGCCTCAAGCGATCCCTCTGCCTCAGCCTCCCAAAGTGCTCGGATTACAGGCATAAGCCACAGCGTCTGGCCAGTTTATGGAAATTTAGATTGATGTTTTTATATTTACCTTGTATCTGAGATCTTGCTAAAATAAATTCATTTCTTTTGTTGATCTCTAGGATTTATAATGGAAACAATCATGTCATCTGTAAATAGGGACATTTTTACTCCCTTCTTTCCAATCTTTATGCTTTTTATTTCTCTTGCTTGCCACACTGCCCAGGCTTGGGCCTCTATTACAAAGTTAAACAGAAGTGGGGACAGTGGGCATTCTTCTCTTGTTTCTGATCTTTTTTTCTTTTTTTAGAGACAGGGTCTTGCCATGCTGCCCAGGCTGGAGTGCAGTCTTGCCATGCTGCCCAGGCTGGAGTGCAGCGGTGCAACCACAGCTTACTGTAGCCTCAAACTCCTGGGCTTAGGCAACCTTCTTTTTTTTCAACGTCTGGGACTTCAAATAGATGTGTTAGATTGCTTGAAAATGTCTCATAGGTCTTTGACATTTTATTCATTTTTCTACAATATATTTCTATTCTTTCAACTGGATAATTTCTATTTATGTTCAAGTTCACTAACTTCTGTTACCAATCTATTTTTAAGTCCACCTAGTGAATTTTCCATTTCAGTTATTGTCCTTCTCACCTTTCAAATTTCCACTTAAACATTAAAAAGTATATTTTTATTGTAAAACAAAACATACAGAAAGCCAAACAAATCAAATATAAACCCTATGAAATTATTATAAAGCCAACACCAGTCAGATTAAAAAAAAAAACTTGGCTAACTATCCCAGAAGCCCTGTGTGTCCCATAACAATGACAATCCCCCCAATAAATAACCATTATCCTAACTTTTACAGTAATCACTTTCTTATGTTTTTTAATTTTTGTGTACATGTTTATCATTTTTATTAAAATTTAATTCATATACCATAAAATTCACTCACTTTAAAAAGCACACATTCTATGGATTTTAGTATATTCAATGTTGTGCAACCATCACCATTATCTAATTTTGGAACATTTTCATTACCACCCCTCTAAAAATCCTATATCTGTTAGCAGTTACTCCCCATTGCTTGTGTTTTTTTTTCTTTTTCCATTGTGCAACCCACTTCAGTACCAGCAGCCAATGGGCACAGGCCAGGCAATGGTTTGGGGCCACAGTTTGTTCTGGCATGGGGCACTATGAGGCCCAGGGGGACGGGCCTGCCATAAATCCAAACCTATACATCATTCCTTGTGTTTTTAAAAATATTTTTATCATTCAAATATGCATCCCAAGATAATTTTCCTCCTGCTCATTTAATATAAATTTGATATGCCTTTTAAATCTCTTTTAGATAACAGGATCTGCCTCCATTTCCTTGTAATTTATCTGTTAAAGAATCCGGGCTGTTTGACACACAGAGTTTATCACAGTCTGGATTTTGCCAATTGCATACTGGTATGGACTGAATGTTTATGAATTTTGAGGTTTGTTATGATACCCTATTACCTACTGTTTAGTTTTGCTATCTAGTTGCTATATTTTTATTTGACAATTTGGAAAGATTGAAAAACTATACTGCTGTTCTCATCTTTCCAGAATCCTTGTTTCTTTATACAGTTTCTATTTCTCACTGAGATTCTCCATCTGTTCACTCATTATGCCTATATCTTTCTTTAAGTCTGTGGCTATATCTATAATAGCTACTTTATTTATTTTTGCTTTCATATTTAATTAATTTAATTTTTTATGTTTTTTAGAGATAGGGTCTTACTGTTACCCAAGCTAGAGTGTAGTGGCATGATCATAGCTCACAGTAACCTCCAACTCTTGGGGCTCAAGTGATCCTCCTGCCTCAGTCTCCTGAGTAACTGGGAGTACAGGTGTATATCACCATGCTGGCTAATTTTTTTACTTTTTGTAAAGATGGGGTGTTGCTATGTTGCTCGGGCTAGCCCAGGCAACAGAGCAAGTCTCTGTCTTTGGCAACACCTGGCCCCCCAAAAAAAACACCACCACCAACAAAAAAACAACCAACCTATGGCTTTCTGCTGCCCAAGCTGTGTGGATTCCGAAATGTTCTCAGGCACAAAGCTCGAACTACTAAATTTACTCATTACAGTTCTTCTTTCAAGGAGAAAGTAAAGTTTTTGTAAAGTTTTTGCCTGTTTCTGGAAACTCTGTAGTGTCTTTAGACAGTTGTTTTTTAGTATTTTGTCCAGATTTTATAATTATTATCTGTGGAGGGTTAATCCAACCAAAGTATTCTACTATAACCTACTTATTACTTTTGTAATGAGAAAAAAAAAAAGTCAAATTTATTTTTAAAACAATGTATATGAACCAAGTGTGGTGGCATGCCCCTTTAATCCCAGCTACTCAGGTGACTGGGGTAGGAGGATCACTTGGGGACATTTGTTTGAGGCTGCAGTGCTCTATGATCATACCTATGAATAGTGAATGCACTCCAGCCTGGGCAATATAGAAGACCCCATCTCTCTTTTTTTTTTTTTTGAGACAGAGTGTCGCTTTGTTGCCCTGGCTAGAGTGAGTGCTGTGGCATCAGCCTAGCTCACAGCAACCTCAAACTCCTGGGCTTAAGCGATATTACTACCTCAGCCTCCCGAGTAGCTGGGACTACAGGCATGCGCCACCATGCCTGGCTAATTTTTTCTATATATATTTTAGTTGGCCAGATAATTTCTTTCTATTTTTAGTAGAGACGGGGTCTCGCTCTAGCTCAGGCTGGTCTCAAACTCCTGACCTCGAGCAATCCACCCGCCTCGGCCTCCCAGAGTGCTAGGATTACAAGCATGAGCCACCGTGCCCGGCCCCCCATCTCTTAAAAAAAAAAAAGTCTGTGTGTGTTAGTTAACTGGCTGTTTCTAGGTGAATGATCCTGTGGCAGGATGAATAAGACAATCTCAGAAAATAATCGAGAGCTTTTCAAAGACAGTTAAAGGGATCTGTATATATTTCCATAGTCATTTTTTCCAAATATATCCATATTCTAACTTATACTCCTAAAAAGCAGTGGGATACATTATTCTGTAGATGCCTTACCTCCCATTGACAGGCCAGGTGCGGGTGATGTCACTCACATAGCAGGAAGACTCACAACCTCCATCCAGAAGCACCATTTCCCCTTCCTGGAACAAAGTAAGATAAGTTAAAGTGGGTAATATCATAACTGTAAATTGTTTCTTCTAATTTAAATTACACCTTTTATTTTATTTTTTTAAAAAAAGCTCTAATTTAAAGGAGACTAATCTCTGGTTGCTTCTCACAAGAAACAGCATCTAAGCTTTTCAAATTAATTTGCATTGGTTCAGGAATGGTCACACTACATAGTGTTTAAGTGCATAGGCTTTGGAACCAGACAGCTTGGGTTTGACTTACTAGGTGTAAACATTAGCACATCATAAATCTTACTATTATCACTACTAATTTTTAAAAACTCCCTTTCTCTTTGCTTTGTGGGAATAAAAAAGAAATACATAAAAAATCCTACATAAGCTGGTATCCAGGGCCTTATTCAAACACAATTACCCTTAATCCTTTAACTTTGGAACATCACTTCCCCTGCTGCTCTCTATCATAATATATGTGGGGAAAGAAAATAACTTTGGGTATATCTCTAATTTAATACATATCATATTATACTGAAATTATCTATTTATGCTCTTGAAGACAGAGCACATCTTACTCATATCTAAATAAGTACAAAATCTGGCAAACAGTAGGATAATGGTTAAATGAGTACATACATAGTAATGGCAACTTTGAAGAATGGATATGGTTTTTGTTTTTGGCAATAAAATGGAATAAATTTCCTGCAAGAAAACAATCAGATCCTGGATAAAAATATACTTTATGAAATGTTGACGTTATATAACTTAAAAGACTATTTGTTTCTTCCAAAAAGACAACCCAGAACTGAAAACACAGCTGGGAGTAGGGGTAAGCAAGCAGATTAGACAGACAGCTGAAGAGAAAATTAAGTTTCATTGAAGACAGACCCATGAAAATCACCTGTCAGAATATGACAGAGAGAGGCAAGGCAAAGGTAAGTGTGAAGGAGAAGTTATTTTATGGAGAACAGAATGAAAAGGTCTAACATACATCTATTCGAAGTTCTAAGGATTAAATAGAATGTAGGAAAGATGATATGTGAAGAGATAATGTCTGAGAATTTTATAGAACTGATGAAAGACATGAACCTACAGATTCAGGAAGAAGAAATAAATTTATTTACATAAATGTACATAACAGTAAATTTGTAGGCCAGGTGTGGTGGCTCATACCCGTAATCCTAGCACTTTGAGAGGCCAAGGCAGGTGGATCACTTCAGCCCAGGAGGTGGAGACCAGCCTGGGCAATACCAAGTCTCTACCAAAAACAGAAAAATTGGCCAAGTGTGGTGGCTCATGCCTATAATCCTAGCACTCTGGGAGGCCAAGGCGGGAGGATCGCTCGAGGTCAGGAGTTTGAGACCAGCCTGAGAAAGAGCGAGACGCCATCTCTACTAAAAATAGAAAGAAATGATCTGGACAGCTAAAATTATACAGAAGAAAATTAGCTGGGCATGGTGGCCCATGCCTGTAGTCCCAGCTACTTAGGAGGCTGAGGCAGAAGGATTCCTTAAGCCCAGGAGTTTGAGGTTGCTGTGAGCTAGGCTGACACCACGGCACTCTAGCCCGGGCAACAGAGAGAGACTCTGTCTCACCAAAAAAAACAAAAAAAGAAAAATTAGTGGGCCATGGTGGCTCATGCCTATAATCCTAGCACTTTGGGAGGCTGAGGCAGGAAGATCACTTAAGCCCAGGAGGTTGAGGCTGCAATGAGCTATAATCATGCCACTGCACTGTACCCCAGGCAACAGAGTGAGACTCTGTCTAAAAAAAAAAAAAAAAAAATTTGAAGTTAGACATACAATAAAACTGGGGAGTATCAAAGAGAGATTTTAAAAGCAGCCAAAGCAAAAAGAGATTTCCTATAAGGAATGATAATTAGTGGGTTTTATTTTTGTTGTTTGTTTAAATCAGCAACACTTTTTTCAAGACAAAGTCTCACTCTGTTGCCCGGGCTAGAGTGCCATGGCATCAGCCTAGCTCACAGTAACTTCAAACTCCTGGGCTCAGGCAATCCTACTGCCTCAGCCTCCCAAGTAGCTGAGACTACAGGCATGCGCCACCATGCCCAGCTAATTTTTTATATACATATATTTTTAGTTGTCCAGCTAATTTCTTTCTATTATTTTTTTATTAGAGACGGGGGTCTCGCTCTTGCTCAGGCAGGTCTTGAACTCCTGACCTCGAGCGATCCTCCTGCCTCGGCCTCCCAGAGTGCTAGGATTACAGGTGTGAGCCACCGCATCTGGCAAATAAGGTTTTATTAAAATCCTTCTGCTCCCACCAAAATATTCTAGGCCCACTGTTGTCATCACAAGTCCTTAGAAAGGACAGTGTTATAAATGAAATGAGCAGAGGTTTTAGAGTAGAATATTTGGTTCTGCACTAATGAGTTCCTTCATTTTTTTTTTAAAGTTTATTTTCTTCATCTACTGAATAGGCATAACAATAATTGCTCCTATCTAACGGCTAATGTGAGAATAAAATGACATAATGTCTGTAAAACCATTTTACAATAATAAAGTGCTTTTAAAACGGCAGTTAATTTTTGAAAGGTGAAGGTCAGGGGACCATGGAATTAGCAGTTTTCTACTAGGTCATCTGGACTTAGTGGGAGTAGCACTGAAAGGCATTTCATGTACCTTGATGAGTTGATTATTCTTCACATAGTGCAAAGTGTTTGACCGATTACCACCAGCAACCACAGGTGGGTAGGCTAAGATGTCTGCGCCACGAGCTCGGCATTCAAATTCAAACTGTGAAAAAGAACAGTAAAGTATGACTAAAGCATTTCTATAGGGCTGCCCAGTCCAGGCTCTCTTCAACAGGCCACACTTCCATACCAGTACTTACCTTAGGTCACTACTGGAAAGCTATTCATGTCTAACCAAACATTTCACGTTGTAATTTCAGTCCATTTCTTTTATTCTTACCCCATGTACTATAACCTATGTATGCTATACATCTTTTTTTACTCCCACGAATCCTGTATTCAACCCTATTATTAAATGTGTTCTTTTCTCCTTATTGTTCTCTGTATTTCCCACAATTTTCAAATAAAGTCCAGAAGGGGACACAGGAAACCTATGATGAAGGCTGAGTCCAGAGATATAAACATGTAACATTATTGTTTGCTTATTCTTATTTAGGTAAACACAGAAATATGGTTCACCTTTTTAACAGCCCTAAATTACTAATTTTAACCTTTTAAATAGCTACTAACCTAAATGCTCCAAAAAAGTGAAAAAGGATGCTAGGCAAATTGTCAATCCTACTAATTTCACTATGTTCTAGGATGGGGCTGGAGGCTGGCGAGTATCTGCCACTTTCTATAGCACTAACTCAGCCTCTTCCTTTGGATTTATCTAAACAGTATTACTCTTCTCACCTCACATAGTTAAGTCTTCCTGTGTTCATCTGTTCTACTTTGCAATGTCATTCCTTTAATTGTAGCATTGCATGTTTGAGACTCATCTAATAAATTACCAGTGATATTTGAGAACTAAATCCTCTCCAATGACATGCTGGTCACTACCATGAAAGCTGACTGTATGCCATCTGCAAATCAATAAAATCACTACACATTCCCCTCCAACAAGACTTTTCCAACCATCTGAAGCTCACCTTAGCATAAAGAAAGGCTTCGTCCACAGGGGCTTTACTGGCGAACATGGTCTCAATGAAAGCCTGTAAAGAGAAAGGATGACGAAAAGAACACAGTCTCATTCTAACTACGTTGCTTACTCAAACATTCAAAATACTGGAGGTCAAATGAAAAGTACATCTCATTACAATTTTGTCAACCTGAAGTTGTGACTCAGTGGGCATAATAATACACATTTCTGAAGGGAAAAAATACTGCTTTCAGGAATATTGACTGATGACAGACTTAGTGGAAAGGCACTCAACTTTTCCACACTCAGAATATATGCTAAATGCTGGAATAAGCAACATAAAAACTGCTGTGGTTTGATGTGTCCCTCCAAAATTCAGGTTGCAACTTAATCTCTACTGTGGTAGTATTAATAGGTGGGGCCTTTTGGGACGTGATTAAATATGAGGGCTCTGCCCTCATGGATGGGACTAGCGACCTTACAAAAGGGCTTGAGGGAGTCAGTTCTGCCCCTCCTGTTTTTCTGTCTTCTGCCATGTGAGGACACCTAGATGGTACCAGCTATGAGGAATGAGCCTTCATCAGACACGGATCCTGCCTGTGCCTTATCATGGACTTCCTAGCCTCCAGAACTGTGAGGAAACAAATTTCTATTTTTTTCTTTTGGAAACAGGGTCTCTCTGTGGGCCAGGCTAGAGTGCAGTGGCATGATCATAGCTCACTGCAACCTCAAACTCATGGGCTCAAGCGACCCTCCTGTCTCAGCCTCCTGAGTAGCTGGGACTACTAGCGTGTGCCACCAAGCCTGGATAATTTTTCTGTTTTTTGTAGAGATGGGGTCTTGCTCAGGCTGGTCTTGAACTCCTGGACTCAAGTAATCTTCCTGCCTCAGCCTCTCAAAGTGCTAGGATTACAGGCGTGAGCCACTGCATCTGGCCAAATTTCTATATTTTATACACGACATAGTCTCAGATAATTGTTATAGAAGCACAAAATACCAGAAATTATGGATTGAACAGTCTGGTCTACAGCAGGATTTCCTAACCTTAGTACTATAGACATTTAGGGCCAGATAATTCCTTGTTGTGGGAGGGCTGTCCTGCTCAACGTAGGATGCCAAATGTGACAGCCAGACATCGCCAAAATGTCCCCAAGGGCTGTGATCCCCAACCCCTGGGCTGAGGAGACCATGGCCTGTTAGAAACCAGGCCACAGAGCAGGAGGTGAGCAGCAGGCGAGCGAGGGAGGACAGCTTCATCTGTATTTACAGCTGCTCCCCATCACTAGCATCATCACACAAGTTCTGCTTCCTGTCAGATCAGCAGCAGCATTAGATTCTCATAGGAGCATGAACCTTAGTGGAAACTGTGCATGCGAGGGATCTAGGTTGTGTGCTCCTTATGAGAATCTAATGTCTGATGATCTGAGGTGGTGATGCTACCACGGGGGAGCGGCTGCAAATACAGATTATCATTGGCAGAGAGGTTTGACTGCACAATAAATGTAATGCACTTGAATCATCCCCAAACCACCCCCTATCCCAGTCCGTTGAAAAACTGTCTTCCATGACACCGGTCCCTGGTGCCAAAAACGTTGGAGACTACTACCATAGGGGACAAAATTTTCCCCAATTGAGAACCTTTGGTCTATAGTATAAACACTTTTATTAATTCTCTGTGATAGCCACACCTTATGTGTGTGTTTTCTGTTTTTCTAAGCATTTATGTTTGTAATTCATTCTACCTTGTTCCAAAAAGATTCTGATTAGCTTACATGGATATATAAAATATGACAAGAGAAATTAAGAAAATTAGCCGGGCATGGTGGGTTGCACCTGTAGTCCCTGCTACTCAGGAGGCTGAGGTAGGAGGGTCACTTAAGCCCAGGTGATCCTCCTGCCTCAGCAGGAGTTTGAGATTGCAGTAAACTGTGATCACACCCCACTGCACTCTAGCCCGGGCAACAGAGTGAGACCCTGTCTCAAAAACAAACAAACCGGCTGGGCATGGTGGCTCACGCCTGTAATCCTAGCACTTTGGGAGGCTGAGGCGGGAGGATCGCTCGAGGTCAGGAGTTCAAGACCAGCCTGAGCAAGAGCGAGACCCCGTCTCTACTAAAAATAGAAAGAAATGATTTGGACAGCTAAAAATATATATAGAAAAAAAAATTAGCCAGGCATGGTGGCACATGCCTGTAGTCCCAGCTACTCGGGAGGCTGAGGCAGAAGGATTGCTTAAGCTCGAGAGTTTGAGGTTGCTGTGAGCTAGGCTGATGCCATGGCACTCTAGCCTGGGCAACAGAGTGAGACTCTGTCTGGAAAAAAAAAAAAAAAAAGAAAAAAAAGAAAAAGAAGGCCAAACTCCATCTCCCTGCCTGATGTCATTACTGGGTTGGTAGATAAAAGGAATGCCACAAACTGAATATTTCTAAATTTTAGTACAATACTTAAAATAGCTTCTCATAATAACAGCATGTACACATGAGAGACGTGTGGATCAGAATACTATTAATTCTAAGTGGATCTGTAACTGATTTTACACCTTATCCAAAGACATCTGATTACCACAATGATGTCAATCGAGAGGGAGCCTTTAACATTGTCCCACAGATCTGTTCTTAGCTTCCTTATTTTAAAAATCAATGATTTGAAGGAAGACAGAGATGTATGGTTATCATGTTTGTATTAATATTAAGTAGTCATTGCTGGTCTGATTGCCCTTGAAGGACAGTAACTAGGAAGCATACAGAGAAGGGTTTCCAAAATGAGGGGAAATAAAACATATGAGGAATAATTAAGGAAGACAAAACCATTTACCTTTGGGAAGACTAAAAGTAGAACACATAAAGGCAGGCTTCAAATGTTTGTGTTCTATTATATTGTGAGGTTAATTCCAGTAGGTCTAAAATCAGCCTGAGCTGTTTTTTTAAAGTTCCTACATGACTCCGATCCTGTTCAACGCCTGAAACATACCATTAGTGTTGCAAGGAGTTTCAGAGCAGTATATAACAGCTTATCAGCACTGAATAACAGATTAATGGTTTGTACTTGGTCTCCATGAGTTTTCCAGAGGGCTTTGCTATTACTTAGCAGGAATATGCCCATGTGGCCCAAACCAAAAACCCCTAAATAATATTCCATTTTAGGCTTTCTGGTTCTGAGGTGTTCCGTACATTTACTTGTGTTCCTGATCTGTGAGAGAAAACGCATCCTGCCTGGCCCTTACCTAGGGAGGACAACAGGAGACTGTACCTCGCGTCTCTGGATGCTTTGCTGCAAGACAGCCATCATACATGATATGTATCTTTACTTTAATGCAGTGGTTACTTTGTACCCCTTTCCTATAATAAATTACAGATTTATAAGCACTGTCATTTTGAGTCCTATGAGTCTTCCTTAGCAACTAAACACTGTTTAACTGACACTATTAATGTAGTTATAAGGAAAGGAAATAGAAGTAATTAATTTCCACTGTTCCAAGGAGAAACAACCAAGATTGATGGGTTAGGCCAGGTGTGGTGGCTCATGCCTGTAATCCCAGCACTTTGGATGGCTAAGGCAGGAGGACTGCTTAAGGCCAAGAGTTAAAGGTCAGCTTGAGCAAGAGCAAAACTGTCTTTACAAAAAATAGAAAAATTAGCTGGGTGTGGTGGCATGCACCTGTAAGTCCCAGCTACTCGGGAGACTGAGGCAGAAGGATCAATTGCTGGAGCCCCAGGAGTTTGAGGTTGCAGTGAGCCATGATGATGCCACTGCACTCTAGGCCAGGTGACAGAGAGAGAGAGAGAGAGAGAGAGAGAGAGAGAGAGAGACAGACAGACACCTTGTCTCAAAAAGGGAAAAAAAAAAAAAAAAAGAAAAAGAAAAAGAAAAAAAGACCAATCTTAAGACAAGGCACATTTACTTTGCCTTGCAAGGTATTGAGCAAATCTCTAGATCTGTTCACCAAACACTGAAGCAGAAGCTAGATGTTCATCTGCTGTGAGATTACTGCATTGGGTATGTGACCTCAAGATGCCTACTGACCCCTAAGACCTTAAGATTTTTCAATTTGGAAAAAACTTTTCAATAAGAACCATACCTGTGATGTCAGCTTCCCAGCAATCTGCATTCGTTCAATTTCTGCAGAAGATTTGATCAGTCGCAGGCGCTGTACCAGCTGCTGGACACCCCTAACCTTGTTCTTGCTCCTGGCTTTGGCCTCAGTCAGATGCTGCATGTATTCAGAGTGAAGCTGTGCATGAGAGGGCCTCATCCAGTCATACCAAACCATGTTCGTCTCAGCTTAGAACAAGAAGCCAAAAGATAAATTTAAAACAAAACTAATAGCAACAATAAGAAATGTCAACTGTCATAAGGACTAGAACAGAAGTCAAAACCATAAAACCTGTAATATGGACCTCTAAAGGATTGAGTAAAACTCTCTTAGGACTGAAGCAACTGAAGGGTTTGATTATAAATCACTGGAAAGGCCATTCCCTGAAATGGGAAGATATTCTGAAATTGAACATACAGCTTTTTGACCCAAAATTTCATTGTTCTTTATAAAGATGATAGATGGGACTAAAGCTTTATTTAAGCTTTGACTTTACGTATTATTTATTGTTAAAGAACAATTATAACAATTGTTGCTTACCACCACCGTTGAGCTAAAGG
Organism: Lemur catta; assembly: GCF_020740605.2. Taxonomy (NCBI): domain Eukaryota; kingdom Metazoa; phylum Chordata; class Mammalia; order Primates; family Lemuridae; genus Lemur; species Lemur catta. Next base: position 7,323,308 of record NC_059133.1, read on the forward strand.
TACTGTTGAATAATTGCCCATGAAAGGACAGAAGAACATACTCAGATCATGATGTTACGGTTAAAGTGTTCCATCCCTTCATAAAATTAACTCGTACTAGTGGAAGAAGGCTCTTCTCTCATTTTGGAGCCATTATTCATTGCTATAGAAACACTATAGTTGATAATATGTGCTAATCCACATTTACCCATCTCTCCCTTTGTATCTGCTGTGAACAATCTCCCCTTTGTATCCCTGTGAACAATCATGGTTCACCTTTTAACTTCAGCAAACCAAGGAAATGGTCCATATTTGCCTGAGATATATGACACAAAGGCCCGTTATGAAAATGACTTGTACTTAATGCAGATACACATTTGTTCTCTTCTTCTGACAGTAGTAGTCTATGAATAGTATTCATAACAATCTAAGTCTGAAGGGCTGTATCTCTTGTATGACTAAAAAGTACTTTAGGACAGTAGAGAAAAAAAATCCAGAAAACTTTGATTGGATATGCATTAGTGATTCTATGTCCTAAATATTTTCATTTTAAAATAAAAGTGGGGCCAGGCGCGGTGGCTCACGCCTATAATCCTAACACTCTGGGAGGCCGAGGCAGGAGGATCACTCGAGGTCAGGAGTTCAAGACCAGCCTGAGCAAGAGCGAGACCCTGTCTCTACCAAAAATAGAAAGAAATTAGCGGGCCAACTAAAAATATACAGAAAAAGTTAGCCGGGCATGGTGGCGCATGCCTGTAGTCCCAGCTACTCGAGAGGCTGTGGCAGGAGGATCACTTGAGCCCAGGAGTTTGAGGTCACTGTGAGCTAGGCTGACGCCACGAAAGCAAGACTCTGTCTCAAAAAAAAAAAACAACAACAAAAAAACCAAAAAAAACATTGCACTGTTTTAAACATGTATTACATGGGAAACATCTGTCCTACTTATATTAATAATAGATGGAAACTTAATTGCTGTAGTTTTTAAAAAGCAAAACAACCTCTGCTACCTGTTCTCAGTGTATGAAATCATAGCTAAACTTTTTGAGGTTTTTAAACTTTTTAAATACATATGATTTCATTTTTCCTTTGCCTAGTGCTTTTTTTTTCCCTTGAGATCAGGGTCTCACTCTGTTGCCCATATTCTGTTGTCATCATAGCTCACTGCAACTTCAAACTCCTGGGCTCAAGCAATCCTCCGGGCTTAGCCTCCTGAGCAGCTAGGACTATAAATGCACATAACTACATTGGCTAATTTTTTTATTTGTAGAGACAAGGTTTCACTCTGTTGCCTAGGCTGGTCTTGAACTCCTGGGCTCAAGTGATCCTCCCGCCTCAGCCTCCGAAAGTGCTGAGATTACAGGTGTGAGCCACTGCACTCGGCCTGCCTAGCACTTTTTTATCCAGTAAACTAAAAACATTAAGAATGGTGGATGAGAAGTACTTTTAAAGAACTTATTTTATGTGAGATTTTTAACTATACTGTGTTAATGAAATTTAGACTGTAGAACATGATAGCCAGCAACTAATGCTAGAAATCAAAAGCCACAAAGAAAATGATCTTATGTCCCATATTTATGTGGCTTTTGAAGGCATAAGAAATCTCAGTGAGTTAAGCAGGATAATTATCTCTGTGAAATAAAAAAAATATTTCCATAAAGTACTGAAAAGAATTTAATCAAACATATTAGAACTTATATATTCAAGTGAGTATTTTTTCCAAAGGAGTTTTATAGGAAATAAGTCTAACATATTTCATGATTTTCAGAAACATTTTTGGAATTCTCTTTTATAAATTGACTTCAGAAATGATTTACAAGCCATAAAAGAAAATCAAGCTAAAACTTTACAATTCTACATTATTTTGGTCTAAAATCAGTATTTTCCAACTTTATCATCTATCTTATTTTCCAAATAAGATACCTCAAAAAATACAATGCTTCCCAGAGCTTAAGTTTTATAAGAATCATTAAGAATAGTTTATAATGTGATACAGGTTCTGAAGAAAGTCCAGAATAGGAATCCCAAAACACTGACCAAAATTTCACCAAAATAACTGTAGAGAAAGTAACTGTTTTGAGAGACAAAAACTCAACTGTACACAAGCCACCTGAGAATCTTGTTAAAATGCAGATTCTGATTCTGTAGGTATGAGGTAGTAGCAGCCTGAGATTTTACATTTCCACTATATATTATGCATTCTTTTTTTTTTTTTTTTTTTGAGACAGAGTCTCGCTTTGTTGCCCTGGCTAGAGTGAGTGCCGTGGCATCAGCCTAGCTCACAGCAACCTCAAACTCCTGGGCTTAAACAATCCTACTGCCTCAGCCTCCCAAGTAGCTGGGACTACAGGCATGCACCACCATGCCTGGCTAATTTTTTCTATATATATATTTTAGTTGGCCAGATAATTTCTTTCTATTTTTAGTAGAGACGGGGTCTCACTCTTGCTCAGGCTGGTCTCAAACTCCTGAGCTCAAACAATCCACCCGCCTCGGCCTCCCAGAGTGCTAGGATTACAGGCGTGAGCCACCGCGCCCGGCCTATATTATGCATTCTTAATTTTAATATGAATCGCCAGGTGACTCAGATGCTGGTAATGCACAGATTACTGAGAATAATGCCACTTTTTGATGAGTTGGCAAAAGCAGTAAGAAGTGGTGAAAGGTCAATAAGCTGGTCAGTAATCTTGAGTTGTGCCCCATGCCCATCTTTTCCTTTATTTTCATATTTTTTTGAGTTTTATTTTTTGTAGATGGAGACTTGCTATGTTGAGCAGGTTGGTCTAGAATTCCTAACCTCAGGTGATCCTCCCACCTTGGCCTCTCAAGTAGCTGGGACTACAGGCAAGTGCCACTGTGCCCAGCTTATCCTTTCCCTTAAAAAGCAAATTCTTTCTTTGAGATATCAAGTGAAAGTAGTTAACAGTCTGTGTTAATGAATAATCCAGTGAAGATTTAGCAAATGAATAAATGAAATCTTTAAAGTAGCTCAGGCCGGGCATGGTGGCTCACGCCTGTAATCTGAGCACTCTGGGAGGCCAAGGAGGGAGGATGGCTTGTGGTCAGGAGTTCGACCAGCCTGAGGAAGAGCAAGACCCTGTCTCTACTAAAAAAAAAAAAAAAAAAGAAAGAAAAAATTAACTGAGCAACTAAATACAGTAAAAAAATTAGCTGGGCATGGTGGCACATGCCTGTAGTCCCAGCTACTTGGGAGGCTGAGGCAGGAGGATCGCTTGAGCCCAGGAGTTTGAGGTTGCTGTGAGCTAGGCTGATGCCACGGCACTCTAGCCTGGGGAATAGAGTCAGACTCTGTCTCAAAAATAAATAAATAAATAAAAATAAAATAAAGGAGCTCAGTCTTCTGTAAAAGACTTATGTCTCTTTCATGGTGCTTAGGGAAATGCAGCTATGATAATCACTTTAGGAAATTAAGAATTCTATCTAAATAGGCAAGGAAGGTCTTAATCCCAATCTGGTTCATGATTTATCATCTGTTCCCATTTCTTACCTTTCAGTTTCGGTACAAGATGTTGAAATTCTTCTAGTGTATAGGCTTCATCTACTCCAGTTAGAGCTATTGCTCCATCAGTGCCAGATCGTGGGCCATCCCAAAGTTCTCGACTGGGGTCTCTCCGACGCACAAAAAGCATGGCTTTGTGTGATGGCAGTTCCTTGCCAGGGAGGCTCTGAAGGACCAGAATGCTATCAGGCTCTTGGAATCCACACAGGTATAGGAAATTGTTGTCTTGGTGGAAAGTATAGGGGATATCATTGCTCATGTAGTATGTTGGGTTGGAGAGCACAACTACTGTCTGGTCGGTCCCACTGTACCCTTGTGATTCCTTGTGGATCAGAGACATCAGTTTGTGTCTGCGAAGTGCATATTCTACCTGAGATAGTCCTGGAGTCACCTCCCCTAGAAATGACAAATAAAAATGGTACTTTGCATTTCTACAGTGCCGAAACACTTAAGGTAGATTAATATTAGATGGCGACACCCAAGTTTGATTCTTTATGCCAAATCTCCTCATAGCACATGAGGAATTAAGGAGATAACCAGGCTTCAAATTTTTATTCTATTGCAAAAATTTGGAAGAAATAATAGTTAAATGTGGTCCTGCCTGAAAACTGGGATCATCACCCCTTAAGATCTCTTCCAGCTTTTTGTTTCATTCTTTTACTCATTCCATCAAATATTTATGGAACATTATTATGTGGAAGGCATTATTAGGTATATAATCAAATCTGCTCTGAAATTTTAATATATAAGATGGGGAGAAGGGTCAATCTATCCATGTGTGACTTCCCTTTCTGATTCCCCACCCTGCCGAGACCAGGAGAAGAGGGTGAGAGGAGGGTGCTTCCCCGAAGCTGACCAGTTCACACTGAGACATGCTGGAGTACCACGGGCTACAAGATGCCCATCTTCTAAAGGCAATGCACTGAGCCCAGCAAGAGGAAGGGGTGCTGTGGGGTTTGCCCAGGAATGAGTGAGGCCAGAGAGGAATTTAGGAACCCCTCTCCAGGCCTTCCTACAGTTTGTCTGAGCATGCTATGAAATCCCCATATATCCTAAGACTAACAAAGGCAGCTGTGTCTGAGCCCAACCCTTCCAATGGTGACTCTTAGTCCCAACTTCTCCTCTAACTGGAGACTTTCTGTCCCAAGTCTCCAGATAGAAAATAGGCCTGATGGCTGGTGTGGGTAAGGGGGAATTCTAGAGCTTGGACCTCAGCCCTGGCTGGAGGAGCCTCCTGGAATGCATGGGTGGAGCCTTACTGTTAGGGACATTCTCAAGTGGGTTAGTCACTGTTTAAAAAGAGAAATAAAATTGAAGATTAATGACCCTTCTCCCCCCTCCCCACAAATGTAAGCTCCATGAGAACATAGATTTTTATTTGTTTGTTTAATATTATATATTCAAGGCCTAGACCAATAAGTGAAATATAGTGGGCATTTGATAAATATTTGCTAAATGACATATAGGTTTTAACATAATAGCGTTTAAGAACAAAAAGCCTTCCCCAATTTCAAGACACAGAATAAATTTCCCCTTCTGAATTCTGAAGGCATAATACATTTCTAGCAAGATTTTTCATTCTCTATCTTACATTTACAGTGAGCTGGGTATAAACACTGGCTCCTTGAGGACGAACTTTGTATCTCCAAAAACCCTAATAATATTATCTACCTCTTAGGGCTATTATGAGAATATATTTGATAAAGCATATGGTTCTTTTTTTTTTTTGAGACAGAGTCTTGCTCTGTTGCCCCGGCTAGAGTGAGTGCCGTGGCGCCAGCCTCGCTCACAGCAACCTCAAACTCCTGGGCTCAAGCAATCCTCCTGCCTCAGCCTCCCGAGCAGCTGGGACTACAGGCATGCGCCACCATGCCCAGCTAATTTTTTCTATATATATTTTTAGTTGGCCAGATAATTTGTTTCTATTTTTAGTAGAGACGGGGTCTCACTCTTGCTCAGGCTGGTCTCGAACTCCTGACCTGGAGTGATCCGCCCGCCTTGGCCTCCCAGAGTGCTAGGATTACAGGCGTGAGCCACCACGCCTGGCCTAAAGCATATGGTTCTTAAGGATTGAAGACTGCTGCAGGAATCTTTTGAAAGCTATGGCTTCATCTGTTCACTAAACTGCCTGCATATACAAAGTTCTGACACAAAAATTCAAGAGTCTCAGATTGTCTTAAATCCACTCAAAGAATCCAGATTAAGAACCTCTGTTATGGCCGGGCGCGGTGGCTCACACCTATAATCCTAGCACTCTGGAAGGCCGAGGCAGGAGGATCGCTCGAGGTCAGGAGTTTGAGACCAGCCTGAGCAAAAGTGAGACCCCATCTCTACTAAAAATAGAAAGAAATTAGCTGGGCATGGTGGTGCATGCCTGTAGTCCCAGCTACTCGGGAGGCTGAGGCAGAAGGACTGCTTGAGCCCAGGAGTTTGAGATTGCTGTGAGCTAGGCTGATGCCACGGCACTCTAGCCTGGGCAACAGAGTGAGACTCTGTCTCAAAAAAAAAAAAAAAAAGAACCTTTGTTATGAATGAAGTGTCGTGTGTCAGTTCTTAATATTAGTACCTATTAGACTGCCTGACTACTAGCACAGTGATGACTGGGTGAATGCAGTCTTCACATACATATCTGAAAACATATTTGTGAAACATTGCTGTATGAAAAAGTTACAAAACTGGCTGGATAATATGATCCCATTTATGTTTAAAAAAGGGAGAGGAGAGATATTTTCTATTTAACATGCTTTTATATTATTTGAATTTTGTTTCAATGAACACATATTTTTATAAATAAAATTTCAAATAAAGAGGAAAAGAAGATAAAAAAGGGAAATCACGGAAAGTCCATTCCATACTCATAACCTACAATGGCTTTTTCTTGCCCATTAGATCAAATTTAAACACTCAGGTCTAGATTTAATATTCTCTATCAGATGACTCCAATTCATCTGGTCAATTTAAAAAAAAATAGCTTGAGATATAATTTGTATATCATATAATTCACCCATTTAAAGTATATTATCAATAGTTTTTGCTATATTCATAGAATTGTGTAACCATCACTACAATGAATCTTAGAACATTTCATCAATCCAAAAAAACCTCCCATGTCCATAAGCAGTCTCCATTTTCTCCCAGTCCCTCCAGCCCTTGGCAACCACTCACCTATTTTCTCTTTATCAATTTCCCTATTGCAGAGATTTTGTACAAATGATATCACATAACATATGGTCTTTTTAAAAAAAAATTTTTTTTTTTTTTTTTGAGACAGAGTCTCAGTCTGTTGCCCGGGTTAGAGTGAGTGCCATGGCGTCAGCCTAGCTCACAGCAACCTCAAACTCCTGGGCTTAAGCGATCCTACTGTCTCAGCCTCCCGAGTAGCTGGGACTACAGGCATGCGCCACCAGGTCCGGCTAATTTTTTCTATATATATTTTTAGTTGACCAGATAATTTCTTTCTATTTTTAGTAGAGATGGGGTCTCGCTCTTACTCAGGCTGGTCTCGAACTCCTGACCTCGAGCGATCCACCCGCCTCAGCCTCCCAGAGTGCTAGGATTACAGGTGTGAGCCACCGCGCCCGGTCTAAAAAAATTTTTTTATTGATACATAATAATTGTACATATTCACAGATTACATAACATATGGTCTTTGATGACTTGGCCAATTTTTTTAATCATTCCCCAAATTATTCTGCAATTAATTCCTTCTTATTTCTTACATGAATAACAATCTGTTCTTTCCCTATTACCTTGCTTACAATGTGTCTCCTTTCTGAAATTTCTTCTCCCTCTATACTAATTCTACTCTAAAATCTTGGCTTAATACATGTTTGTTTTTAGACTCTTCTCATTCAAAAGGCATTCTTGATTAGCCCAGGTAATGTTGACTTATCCCTCTAAATTATTTTTTTTAAAGGTAACCATTTCATTTCCTTATATATTATATACATCCTATAGTTGTATATAAATGTAATCACATCATACTGAATTCTTTCAATAAATATTTTCCCACTTTTCCTTCACTGTTTGGCTCCTCACTCCTGTTCCCTCCTTCTACCCACATAAGCACCTTGCCCATGTTTGTAATCTAGTATGTACCCTTTCCTGTTTTCCTCAACATTTATTTAATCATACATACATATACATGCATTTGGAGCTATTTTCCAAAAATAGGATGCTCTTTTCTATATCTTACTTTTATTTTCTTTCTTTTCTTTTTTTTTCCGGAGACAGTGTCTCACTCTGTTTCCCAGGCTACAGTACAGTGGAGTGATCATAGCTCACAGCAACCTCAAATGCCTGGGCTCAAGTGAGCCTCCTGCCTCAGCCTCCCCAATAGCTGAGACTACAGGTGTGCATCATTATGCCTGGCTAAATTTTTTTTCTTTTAAGAGACAGTCTTGCTATATTGCTCAGGTTGGTCTTGAACTCCCGGCTTCAAGTGGTCCTCCCAACCTCAGCCTCCCAGGTGTGAGCCACCATGCCTGGCCTATATCTTGCTTTTCTAACATAATACCCGGGACATTGCTCCCTCAAAGTCATCTGGTCTAGTTTCAATTAATTCAGTTTGATGAACATTTCTTGGGGTGGATATACTCTAACTTACTGAACCATTTCTATACTGGTAGGCATTCAAATTGTTTTCAGCTTTTTGTTGCTACAATAAACATGTTTGTACTTACATCCTGGTACTTTTATGTCCTATGTACAGGTGCTTTTATTTCTATGCAATATTCCCAGGAGAGAAGAGTGCTTGGCCAAAGACCTTTGAATTTTCTTAGTACTCATGTTCATTACACATAACTCAGTTGTTTATGACTACCTTGGAACTATCCAGTTGTTTTACCTATGTATAGTTTATCTCTCAAGCAAATTCTGTAGTTCGTATTCTATTAATAAAATATTTTTCAGTTTTTAGACATTTACAATAGAAGAAATTTACATTTTTATTGAAGTTGGCAAAAAATAAAACAGATAGATAAATGAGGGCCTTACAGGCCAGTTTGAATCAGGCAAAGCAAGAGAGTAGGGCTGAGAAGAACTCATATCACATTTTTTTCTTTCAAGACTCAGCTGGCTAAGAGTCCCCTAGCACTCTTGGAGAGAACACTGAACTTTGTACCAGAGCTGAAGAACAGCTTAACTATTTATCTCCCTGATAATTATTTATGTTAAGGCTGTCACTGTTACTCAACATTGGAAATTTCCTAATTTACCTAAGCAGTAAATACTCTTATAAAAGCAGAGACTCATTATAATTGGTAAATTATCTGACCTTTTCTGTTTGGTCTTTTTTTCCCCTTTCCTGAATTTTGCTTTTGGTTACTTCATAGCTATAGTCCATGAAATAAAAAGAAATTAAAAAATCAATGCATTCTGTGATTTTTTTTAAATTTCAGAAGATGAGAAGAACATTCATAATTTTAATAACTGATTAATCTGTGTGTTATCTCTTATTTTCATTGATAACAAAGTATACATTAACATATGTCGTGAAGTAACTCCTGAAAAAAATTATAATTATTTGGAAATCAAAGCAAGATTAAAAACCATCTTTTATATCCTTCAAAGCATTCTCCTCTTTGCAGAACCTAATTTCATACAAGTAACTATATGAGAAATATTTAAAACACTGGCTATATTTTCCCAAGTCTATCAAATATCAACACTATGGAATGATCACTCACTAAATGCTTTCCAACTTCTGAAATCTCAAGGTAACAAAGAACTCTCCATCACAACAGAAAAATGATTCAAGGAAAAACACACCTTTTCTTTTCATTTGAAGGAAAAAAAAAAAAGGTGTGGTAAAGGAATGAACTTTAAACTGAGAAGTAAACTTGGCAATTATTATGGCCTTTGATCACAGAACTAAGCTTTATGGTCAATCTGGCCTGAATTTCTTCTGATAAAACTATATATGAATAAACATTCTGGCAACTCTGTCAAATTGTAAAGTATTAATATTAAGAAACAAAGTCAATATTTTACCACGTGGAATCACTTAAGTATGGAAGGACTATTCTAACAAGTTTATTTAACTGATCAAAAGCCTAGATGTCACAAGCTGGACACTGCAAACAGCAAAGTGTCACAATCAATTCTGAGATTCTGTAGCCAAGAAAGAAAGCTCTTCCAGGACATTTAGGATTGGGCCTCTTAAGAGAAGAAAGAAGAATGTTCTTCATATTTTATCAGCCAAGCAGAAAAACCAAAGAGGAAAGTATAATAAAGACTGAAAATAGATGGAAAGATACAGGTCTTCACTACAATCTAGGTATGTATTTTATTTATTTATTGTGTGTGTGTGAAACAGGGTCCCACTCCTTCACTCAGACTAGAGTGCAGGGCCGGGTGTGGTGGCTCACGCCTATAATCCTAGCACTCTGGGAGGCCGAGGTGGGTGGATCGTTTGAGCTCAGGAGTTTGAGACCAGCCTGAGCAAGAGCGAGACCCCATCTCTACTAAAAATAGAAAGAAATTAGCTGGACAACTAAAAATATATAGAAAAAATTAGCCAGGCATGGTGGCGCATGCCTGTAGTCCCAGCTACTCGGGAGGCTGAGGCAGAAGGATCGCTTGAGCCCAGGAGTTTGAGGTTGCTGTGAGCTAGGCTGACACCATGGCACTCTAGCCCGGGCAACAGAGTGAGAAAAAAAAAAAAAAAAAAAAGAAAATGACAAGTTTTAAAAATCACTAGGAGAACTTGGGAGAATCAGTCTGACTCACAGTTCCAGCTAAAGCAGTACTAGCACAGTCAGAACAGAAGCCCTTTATCTCCTGTGTCATCTGCTATTTTTCAAGCAATTGTTGCTTCTGGAAACTTGGTTGGGTAGGCAGAGCAAAGAAAAATCTAAGGGAAACAGTTCCCCAAAATTCAGAAGAGCTGACCCAGTAATTTCACCACCAAGAATTTAACGAAATAAATGAATAGTATACAAAGAGTATGTACAAATGTATGTGTACACACACACCCCTATATTAGAAATAAGGCTATAATATAAAGATACATATACCAAAATCTCAACAGTGGTTTTCTCTGAGTGGTAGGATTATGAGTAATTAAAAAAAAAAATCTATGGTTATTTATATTTCTCTAATTTTTCTATAACATATACAGAACTTATATAATAATTAGGAAAGGCATAAAGATGTTTTCCAAAAGTTTTAAGTATATAGTACCATGTATTAGAAAAATAACTATGCAAAGCATGAAGCCTTTTAGAGCAAACCAAGTAATACATGACATAGTTTTATACCCCAAACTAACAACCTGACTTTAGCTGTGTAAAAGGGATTTTTTAAAAAGTATTAATGCCTTTTAATTTTTCTTAAAACTTTACTGTTCCTTACTCGATAATCATTTTAATACTTCCATAAATTTTGCATCTCTAGATGGAGAAATACAAATGATTAATACTTTGGATATTTTTTTTTGCCTGCGAAAAATGTATACCTTAAGCAGATATTATATTCACAGGCAAAAAAAAAAAAAAAAAGACAGAAAAAGAACAAAAATGTATACATAATGGTATACTTGATAGTTCCTTCAAAGTTTAAAACACTGATCATTCTGCTTTAAAATTCCATCTACTTCTATCCCTTCTCACTTACCTAAATGTCCAAAATCTTATGTCCAGGAGAGTAAAATTAGAATAGGCATCCCTTTTCTCCCATAGCAGATATAAACACATGTACAGGGATGAACATGTATATATGCATATTTATTTACATTCTTTTAAAAATATAGTTAACACGCACATAACATACATAGGAAGACAGCCTAGATACAAAGGCCATTATCTTGACAGTATGATTACTAGGTTCAAGGCCTGAAAAATGCAGCTCACCATATAAAAGTATCTCATGACAAGAAATCAATAATTTTCAAAGCTGGGAAAATTTAATATGAATTCTTTTTTTAAAAAAACTGAGGCTACAGGTAGGTTGACAAGGTAGAGAAATACTTAAATTAATACCAACTGGGTTGCTATATTAAGCTTACCTTACAGCTTTGAAAAACTCTGATTTCTTGTGTATTTCAGTGGTGAGCTGCATTTCCTGAGTTTCAGCCAACTTCCCAGCAGGAATTCCAGTCTGATGAAGAATCAGCAAAAGGAAGTCCTCACTGAGAGACATACTGGTATCATTCACTGAGTGGAGATAGTGAAAGAGTGACATATTTCTAAAGGCAATTTACATTATTAATATATATGCTTACTTAAAAAGTACAGATTTAACTTCCCACGGCAGAAGGAACAATTAATTTTCCTTGAAAATCTGACTGCTTTTTCTAAAAGCATTTGGTTTACTCTAGTAACTCTTTGGGATGATGGTCATTCATCATAGTTCACCCCTTCAATGCCTTTCTAAAAATCAAAACTAAAATATCTTTAGGTCTTATTTTGACTAATAGCGATGACACATCTAGCAGCAACACTGGGATCTTATAGGAAAAAAAAAATTAGTAAAAAAAAAAAATGTTTTTTGCATCACCTTTATCAATTGGGGTATCACCTCTCAAATCAGTGACAAACAGATCTGGAAATCTTGGCCTAATTTATAGAAAAATATTTTTGTTAAACAAAATTTTGAAAGAACATTTAACTCTATGAAGAAAAACCATGTTTTCTAAAATGTCTTTAACACAGTAATTCACAATAGTTAGGATATAGTTATAGAAACTATGACTTAGAAAGTAATAGAACATTTATTAAAAAAATCCTGAAATACTTTACTAATTATTTTGAATTATAAAATTTATCATATTTATTGTTCTAGACTAGTAGTACTGTCAATACAGTGCCAGTAGCCACACATAGCCATTTAAGTTTATATGTATGTATGTATTTATTAATGAATGAATGAATGATACAGTCTCGCTCTCATGCCCTGGCTAGAGTGCCATGGCATCAGCCTAGCTCACGGCAACCTCAAACTCCTGGGCTCAAGTGACCGTCCTGCCTCAACCTCCAGAATAGCTGGGACTACAGGTGTGTGCTACCACACCCAGCTAATTTTTGTTCCCCCTATTTTTAGTTGTCCAGATAATTTCTTTCTATTTTTAGTAGAGACGGGGTCTTGCTCTTGCTGAGGCTGGTCTCGAACTCCAGACCTCAAGCGATCCTCCTGCCTTGGCCTCCCAGAGTGCTAGGATTACAGGCATGAGCCACCATGTCTGGCCTTTTTAAGTTTAAATTAATTAAAATTAAATAAAGTAAAAAAATTCAGCTGCTTAGTTACATTAGCAACATTGTAAGTACACAACAGCCACATGAGGCTAGTAGCTACCTTACTGACTAGCACAGATCTAAAATATTTCCATTACTCTCTAAAAAATTCTATTGAATAGCATTGTTATTCCAGTTAAAAGGACTTACCTGGTCTGAGAAGGTGTGGATGCGTAAAGGGGCTGGGTTGGCCGAGGTATCGGGTTGGAATCTTCCTCTTTGGCACAGGCTGGAGGGAGTACCTTCGCTGTGAACACAACATGCATCCTGAATGAAGAATAAAGAGGATGAAATGGAACAACAGATCTAGAAATTCTTCATGGTAGAAATACATTTATCTACCGCCAGCAATTTGGATGGTTTAGAAAAATGCAAGTTAGTTTCTTTCCTTCTCTCCTTTGATATTTATGTAGCCCTTTCTCTGTGCCAGAACCTGTGTTGGGCCCTAGGAAAACAGAAATTAGGTTATCTTAACCCTTTGACATTTTTGTTTGCTGTGATATTATACAGCACACACACACACATACACACATACACAAACACATATAAAATAAAGGTATTAATTAATATGAATAAGAAGCTATGAAAACAGAAGGAAGGGAACAAACAGAAGCAGGGGAGAGGTCTGGAAGGATTTCACAGAGGTAGAGGCTGTGTCCTAAAATTCAGGAAAAGATAATTAACATTTTCATTGAGAATATGTGAAGTATGAGAAAATACGTACATGCTCTCTCATTAATCTTGGAATGACAGAGCCATTTAAAATAATGTATCAAAAAGTGGTTAATCATAGTTGGTGCATGACAAATGTTACTATTATTAGGATTAACTGAAACAAAAATTTATTGAGCACATGATTGGAACAGGTGCTAAGAAAGACACAAGAGGCCGGGCGCGGTGGCTCACGCCTGTAATCCTAGCACTCTGGGAGACCCAGGTGGGTGGATCGCTTGAGGTCAGGAGTTCAAGACCAGCCTGAGCAAGAGCGAGACCCCATCTCTACTAAAAATAGAAAGAAATTATCTGGCCAACTAAAATTATATATAGAAAAAAAATTAGCCGGGCATGGTGGCGCATGCCTGTAGTCCTGGCTACTCGGGAGGCTGAGGCAGGAGGATCGCTCAAGCCCAGGAGTTTGAGGTTGCTGTGAGCTAAGGCTGACGCCACAGCACTCATTCTGGCCTGGGCAACAAAGCGAGACTCTGTCTCAAAAAAAAAAAAAAAAAAAAGAAAGATACAAGAATGACAAGACTGTTCTGGTCCTCAAAGAATGCACAGTCTAGGCCGGGCGCGGTGGCTCACGCCTGTAATCCTAGCACTCTGGGAGGCCGAGGCGGGTGGATCGCTCGAGGTCAGGAGTTCGAGACCAGCCTGAGTGAGACCCCGTCTCTACTAAAAATAGAAAGAAATTATCTGGCCAACTAAAAATATATATAGCAAAAAAAAATTAGCCGGGCATGGTGGCACATGCCTGTAGTCCCAGCTACTCGGGAGGCTGAGGCAGGAGGATCGCTTAAGCCCAGGAGTGTGAGGTTGCTGTGAGCTAGGCTGACGCCACGGCACTCACTCTAGCCTGGGCAACAAAGTGAGACTCTGTCTCAAAAAAAAAAAAAAGAATGCACAGTCTAGTGGAGGTGAGACAAAACAAAGCATTACAATAGTGAATGCAGTGATGGATTCATATACAAGCTTTTTAAGAATGCAAAGACTATTATAATGCTTGAGATGGGTGCAATAACAAAGACAAGCACAAAGTGCCCTGGGGAATGCAGAGAAGCATACAAAAGGTGTTATGTGGGGCTGCAGAAGTAGGGTGGAAGGTATTATGAATGAGATTACAGAAGACACTGTGTGTGCACATGCATGTGTACACATATATGTGACTGTGGACAAGATGCAGGAGGAGAGAGAAAGAACTCACAAGAGTGTACCAGCGCAAAAGCAGTCTACTGCGCTAACAGATTAGTGCTGCTGGAGGGAGATGAAAAGATTAGGAAAGTAAGGGTCAGACCAAAGGTAAGGCTTTGTATGCTAAATTAAGGTATTAGTTTAGTTTTGTTTTTTTTTCAGATAGGGTCTCGCACTATCACCCAGGCTGGAATATAGCTCACTGCAACCTTGCACTTCTTGAGCCTTAGCCTCTTGAGTAGCTCAAGAGCACTACAGGTGTGTGCCACCATGCCTAGCTAATTTTTAAAAAAATTTTTTGTAGGGACAGAGTCTCTCCATGTTGCCTAGGCTGGTCTCAAACTTCTGGCTTCAACTGATCCTCCTACCTTGGCCTCCAAAGTGCTGGGGTTACAGGCACAAGCCACTGCGCCCAGCCAAGATATTAGATTTTTAACTGTCATGTGAGGTAGTCATTATCACTGTTATTTTACAAATGAGGAATCAGATTCAGAGAAATAGAGAAGTAATTTGTACAAGGTTACACAGTTAGTACGAGAGAAACTGAGATTCAAACCTAAGCTCAACTTCATGATCTGTGCTCTTATCCCTCCACCTGCTGCTCAGTATATCTTCTCTGTTTATTTTTAATTTTTATTTTTTTTGAGACAGGGTCTCACTCTGTTGCTGGGAAATAGTGTGCAGTGGCATGATCACAGCTCGCCGCAACCTTACACTCCTGGCCTCAAGCAATCCTCCTGCCTCAGTCTTTCATGTAGCTGGGACTACAGGCACTCGCCACAGCACCCAGCTAATTTTTCTATTTTTTGTAGAGATGGGTCCGGTGCTCTTGCTTTTGTTCAGGCTGGTCTTGAATTTCTGACCTCAAGTGATCCTCCTGCCTTGGCCTCCCAGAGTGCTAGGATTACAAGTGTGAGCCACTTGGCCCAGCCTATCTTCTCTGTTTAATCCCAACAATATAGTGAGCACTGGACAATCTCCTTGTGAATAATCACAACAACAGCGGAATACGCAAAGTCTGGACCAAGTTAAAGATTGCTATAGGATTTCTATAGACTTCTGTATTTAGTATGAATGACAGTATACGTACTTGAGAGAGAACTAGGAGTCTTAAATGTTAATACTGAATTAAGTTTATAGAGAATTTCTGAGAAAAATTACAGCTTCTAGGATGATTAAAAAGATAGAAAATGGTGTGGGTTTCCAGGCAGTATGAAAATAGTTAAAAATAGTGAAAAATGGCTGAATATGATGGCTTACAACTGTAATTCCGGCACTTGGGGAGGACAAGATGGGAGGATTACTTGAGCCCAGGAATTTGAGACCAGCCTGAGCAACACAGTAAGACCCTGTCTCTACAAAAAATTAGAAAAAATTATCTGAGTATGGTGGAGCACGCCTGTAGTCCCAGCTACAGAATATTGCCAGTCTATACACATGGAAAGCTTAACAAAGATGAAGCAAGCAATTTATAGAAATTCAGAGGATATGGGAACTTGCTAAATGACAACACAGGGATGCAATCAACCAAGTCCAAACTGTGGAAAACAAGCAACTCAGTTTCTTGAATATGCAACTTTCAAGGTAGGTTGAGGTGGCAAGAGATGGAAGGGGAACCTGTAGATTAAAAAAACTTTAAAAGATTTTCCAGCCTGAGCAAGAGCGAGACCCCGTCTCTACTAAAAATAGAAAGAAATGATTTGGACAGCTAAAAGACATATATATAGAAAAAATTAGCCAGGCATGGTGGCGCATGCCTGTAGTCCCAGCTATTCGGGAGGCTGAGGCAGGAGGATCGCTTGAGCCCAGGAGTTTGAGGTTGCTGTGAGCTAGGCTGACGCCACAGCACTCTAGTCCGGGCAACAGAGCGAGACTCTGTCTCAAAAAAAAAAAAAAAAAGATTTTATCAACCAATTATAATATGTGGATATGTTTTTTCTTTTTCTTTTCTTGTTTTTTTTTTGTTACAGGGTCTTGCCTTGTTGTCTAGCTGGTCTCAAACTCTTAGCCTCAACTGATTCTCCTACTTAGGCCTAACAAAGTACTGGGATTATAGGCATGAGCCACAGAGCCTAGCCCCATATGTGGATTTTTTTATTATTTTAGAGACAGAGTTTTGCTCTGACACCCAGGCTGGAGGGCGGTGGCAAGATCAGAGCTCATTGCAACCTCAAACTCATGGACTCAAGCGATCCTCCTGTCTCAGTCTGGGGACAGGTAGCTGGGACTACAGGTACATGCCACCATAACTGGCTAATTTTTAAGGTTTCTTTCGTAGAGATGGGGTCTCACTTATGTTACCCAGGCTGGTCTCAAACTCCTGGGTCAAGTGATCCTCCTGCCTCGGCCTCCCAAAATGCTGGGATTACAGGCATGAGCCACCTAGCCAACATGTGGATTTTATGTGGATCCTGATACAAACAACAAACTGTAAAATAAATAGCCACTCATACTACTTATTACATTTCTGAGATAACTGGAAATTTGAACAGTGATTACATATTTGATGTTACTACAGAAGTAATTATTTTAAGGTATGATACTGGCATTGTAGTTATGTTAAAAAGGAAAACTTTATCTTTTAGAGATATAGACAAATATTTACAGATTAATAAATGATATGATCTGGGATTTGTCTCAAAATAATGGAGTGGGTCGGGGAAAGGATGAATGAAGTGGATTGGGGAGAGGATGAATGAGGATTTGGATGAAAAAAGGCTGGCCATGGAGTTGATAATTGTTCAAGTTAGGTGACAGGCACATGGGAGTTCATTATACTACTTTAGTTATGTATATCCTTGAAATTTTCTGTAATAAAACGTTAAAGAATGATGAAGTAAACACAGAGAAAAATGAAGGAAATAAGTATGTACTATGAAAGGTGATCTAAGACAAAGAATTAAAAAAAGCACAGTACGTTTAAAAAAAAGTGCTGGTTCTAGATTAATTCTACTATTAATATTGGCATGTTACATATTTAATAATTCCTCTATAACTATTTCTTCACCTGTGAAATAAAGCAATTATATTAGGTAGTAGCTTTCCAAACCTTTTTGACCAAGATCCACATAAGGAAATATGTTTTACACAGTTAACTAGTATACACATACATACATACATATATAAAATATATATAAAAATGTCAGTAAATACTATCCTTTCTGACTAACACACTGATTTTCTTTCTGTCCTATTCCATTAAAAATGTTTGTCTCAGTGCACCAAAATGAGTTTATTTCTGTAATGACTTAAATGGTAACCCCAAAAAGATATGCCCATGTCCTAATCCCCAGAATCTATGACTGCTAACTTTACATGGAAAGAGTCTTTGCAGATGTAATTAATTTAAGGATCTTCAGATGAAAAGATCACCCTGGATTATGTGGGTTGGCCCTAAATGAAATTACAAGTTTCCTTATAAGAGAAAGGCAGAGAAAGAGATTGAGACAGAAAAGAGGATAAGACAGAAGAGGAGGAAGCAGCGGGGCATGGTGGTGCACCCCTATAGTACCAGCTACTTGGGAGGCTAAGGCAGGAAGATTGCTTGAGCCTCGGAGTTCCAGGTCTGCCCGGGCAATGTATCAAGACCCCATCTCTAAAAAAAATTAAAATAAAAGAAGGGGAAATCAATGTGACCACAGAAACACAGACTTGAGTGATGCAGCCAACAAGCCAAGGAATACCTATAGCCACCATAAGCTGGAAGAGGCAAAGAATGGATTATCCTGCAGAGCCTTTGGAGGGTGTGTAGTACTCTTGACGCTTTGATTTCAGACTTCTGGCCTCCAGAACTGCAAAAGAATGAATTTCTGTTGCTTTAAGCTGCCAAGTTTGCAGTCATTTGTTATGGCAGTCTCAGGGAACTAATACAATGACCTACTAAGATTACAACTTGCAGTTTGAAAAACACTGCACTACAAGTCTATGTCTGTACACTGAGGCCAGCTCCAGTTGGGGAGCGGAAAGGGGCGAAGAGGATTCTCAATAATTTTTAAGAGTATGATGGGATTCTGAGAGCAACCCTGCCCCACCCAAACATGAGATTTCCTATATTCTTACTTGCAAACACCAACAGAAATAATCTTCCCCAAAATATAGCAGCCTTTGGTACACTTAATTTTTTAGTTAATAATATTTGGCCCTCGACATTGTGTTTCTTAAAAGGAAAGATGGCACAGGGAAGAGATAAGAGTGGTTTGTTCATGTACAAGAATGAGTAGGTGGGTAACTGGAATGGAGTGGTATTGAAGAAAAAGAATAAATGAGAAGTTCAGCAGAATTTTTCCATCTGTTTTTTAACCTTGCCAGTAAGTAAACTCTTGTCCTACTCAAAGCTCATACAGTATAGCATGCAGCTCTATGCTTCATTAAAACAGACAGTAGAGGCACTGTATATTTAATGCTTTCAAACAGCAGCAGTTGGTCAACATTGATGATAATAATTATCATGATGACAGCTAACACTTATTCAGTTTCTTATTATATTCCATAAAGTATTATAAGCACTGTATATGTATCAATATTAACTTATTTAATCCTTATAGTTATGTGAGTTAAGTATATCTTTAACTAATTTTTGAACTGGTAACATATTCATATGAATCAAAATTCCAAAGATACAGAAGGGATTTACAGGGAAAAGTCTTATCACACCTGTCCCTAAGCTAACCTGTTCCCCTTCTTTGAGGCAGCCAGGATTACCACTTTTCTGTTGTACTTTCAAAGATATTTTATCCACATGAAACCAAATCTATCTCTACTGATATACCCACCTTTAAGCAAATACTAGCATTCTATGTTTGAGGTAAAGCGTAAAATTCTCTATCTTTCAGAATAAGCTTCAAACTGTTTAGCTTAGCACCCTTCATTATCTGGACCCTGCTCACTGGTCTGGCTTAATCTTAACATTACTGCAACCACACCAAACTACTTCAAGAGTCCCAGCTGATCATTCTGTATCTTAACAGCATTTGCCTTCGAAAATACAGTTCTCTTTGTCTCAAATGGACTTCCCCTGCTTCTTTGACTATACAAATTCTACAAAATCAACTCAAACATCACTTACGCAGGAAGCCTTCTCTCGCACTTCCCACTCATACTGCTTTGGATGCAATGTTCTCCTCAATGCTCCTATGCTTATTTCTTCTGTTTTAATTCCTATTACGCTTCACTTAATTGCTAATTAGCTCACCAGTCAACTATAAGCAACTACTAGAAGGCAGGGATCATTTGTTATTCGACTTTTTTGGATCTATTTTTGAAGGACATATTTTGAAGGTAAAAAGTTGAGTCTGGCTTTTGATTGGATACAAGGAATAAAGAAAAAAGAAGAATTAAGAATGATTCTAGATTTTAGCCTCAACAAGTGGGTGAATGGTTGTACCATCAAGTGAAATGAGATGACTGAGATGTTTATTGGATAATATGATGGAGATGTCAAATGGGCAATCTTAAGTTCAGGGAGAAAAGCGCCATAACTAAGGTGTCATAAGCACACAGATGGTATATAAAGCCCTGGGAATGAACGTTATTTAGAGAGATTGAGAAAAATCTGACACTATAAAATTTTAATGTGAGAAGAAGAACAGGAGAAAGGAGAAAAACCAGAAAAGTGTCATGTTTAGGAAGTTAAAGAAACAAAAGTGTTTTAAGAAGGGGCTCAAACTGTGGCAAGTGTTTCAAAATATAAGGAAGCCAAAAGGACAACCACTGCATTTGCTAACATGAAAGTCACTGGAGTGCCTGACAAGGACCATTTTAGCAGAGTATAGAAGATAGAAGCCAGAAGCCAGATTGGAGTGTGCCAAGGAAGAGAACGGGACGTAAGAAAGCACAGACACGGCCGGGCGCAGTGGCTCACGCCTGTAATCCTAGCTCTGGGAGGCCGAGGCGGGTGGATCGCTCGAGGTCAGGAGTTCGAGACCAGCCTGAGCAAGAGTGAGACCCCGTCTCTACTAAAAATAGAAAGAAATTATCTGGCCAACTAAAAATATATATACAAAAAAATTAGCCGGGCATGGTGGCTCATGCCTGTAGTCCCAGCTACTCGGGAGGCTGAGGCAGTAGGATCGCTTAAGCCCAGGAGTCTGAGGTTGCTGTGAGCTAGGCTGATGCCACGGCACTCACTCTAGCCCGGGCAACAAAGTGAGACTGTCTCAAAAAAAAAAAAAAAAAAGCACAGACACCAAGACAATAATTTGGTTAAGTTTTGTTGTGAAGGGATCAGAAAAAATGGCACATAGTTGGAAGGGGCAAGGGATCAAAGCATAATTGTGGAAGCAATTTCTTGTGCTATACATTCACACCCTACTGAAACTAGTTTTCTCAAATTATGAGTTTCTTTCCTTTTTTTTTTTTTTGAGACAGAGTTTCACTTTGTTGCCCTGGCTAGAGTGCCGTGGTGTCAGCCTAGTTCACAGCAACCTCAAACTCCTGGGCTCAAGCAATCCTCCTGCCTCAGCCTCCCGAGTAGCTGGGACTACAGGCATGCGCCACCATGCCTGGCTAATTTTTTCTATATATATTTTTAGTTGTCCATATAATTTCTTTCTATTTTAGTAGAGACGGGGTCTTGCTCTTGCTCAGGCTGGTCTCGAACTCCTGAACTGAAAGGATCCACCTGCCTCAGCCTCCCAGAGTGCTAGGATTACAGGCATGAGCCACCACACCTGGCCAAATTATGAGTTTCTTAAGAGCAGAATTTTCTATTTTCTAACTTGTATCTGTATCACAGGTTTTCTTTCTTTTTTTTTGAGACAAGTTCTTGCTCTGTTTCGGGCTAGAGTGCCATGGCATCATCATAGCTCACTGCAACCTCAAACTCCTGGGCTCAAGTGCTCCTCCTGCCTCAGCCTCCTGAGTAGCTGGGACTACAGGTGTGTACCACCACACCTGGCTAATTTTTGAATGTTTTGTAGAGATGAGGTCTCACTATGTTGTCCACGCTGGTTTCAAACTCCTGGGCTCAAGTGATTCTCCCACCTCCCCCCCCCCCCCCCCCCCCCCGACACTGCTAGGATCACATAGGTGAGGCACCACATCCAGCCTGTATCATAGATTTTCTATATATGTTTGTGGAATGTCTAGAATCTAAGCTCTTAAGTCCTGGTCCAAGAAACGCAGTAGAGTGGAAAGGACAGAATTTGGAATCAGACTCAAATTTAAGTATCGGATTTTTCACTAACAAGCTATGTAGCCTTATACATACTACTTTATCTCTCAGAATCCCAGTTTTCCTATGGGCACAAAATATTTATTTTGCTGGAATGCTGGGTCAATTAAATGGGAAACTACATGTAAATCACTTGGTACAATGTGACTTAGAGGGTACTCAAATAATGTTCAATGTTATTACTTATTATTTCCAATGGCAGGCAAATTACAATCCATGGGTATGCTACACATAAATACATGTAAGGACACATACTGGAAGGAATTTTAATTGAGTTTTAAGCATTTCACAATACCCCTCAACAACTAGCATATCAAAACAAAATTAGGCCGGGCACGGTGGCTCACGCCTGTAATCCTAGCACTCTGGGAGGCTGAGGCAGGTGGATTGTTTGAGCTCAGGAGTTAGAGACCAGCCTGAGCAAGAGCCATACCCCATCTCTAGTAAAAATAGAAAATTAGCTGGACAACTAAAAATATATAGAAAAAATTAGCCGGGCATGGTGGCATGTGCCTGTAGTCCCAGCTACTCGGGAGGCTGAGGCAGGAGGATTGCTTGAGCCCAGGAGTCTGAGGTTACTGTGAGGTAGGCTGACGGCACTCTAGCCTGGGCAACGGAGTGAGATTCTGCCCCAAAATTAAAAAATAAATAAATAAAAATAAAAACAAAATTAATGCAAAGCAAAAAGTATTCAGGCCTGGCTAATGGTCTTGAAAGACTGTCCAGAAACATACACTACAGTTTTATATTTTGTTGGAGTATTATTCAACTCTGGGGTCTACAAATGTGAGGGAAAATAAAACAAATATGAAGGACGAAAAGCAGAGACAGATCATTATAGGGAATTTTCTGGGACAATAAAACAAACCAGGTATAGAATATGTGTTTTTAATTCAGGTATAGCCTACCGGTAATTTAAATTATCCCTTAAGAAAATGAACTTTGGTCTAATTTGCTTCTAACTAGGTTCACTAATTCTACCTCCCCATATATTCCAATTCAGATTTTGGCTGAATCTCCAAATAGCAGCCACTGATCCACTGAAACTGTAACTCAGATCATTAAACCTGCATATCTTGTCCTTCACCCCAATCCACCATGCCTTCCCACTGTACCTGAAATAGTGCTAGCTTTATTTCTAATAGCCCCAAATTGGAAACAACTGAAATATCCTCAACCTGGCTAGTGGCTACCATATTAGATCATTATATGGCTCTTTGTTATGTAGGTCCCCCCTCTAATGTACTCTCCTTAGAAGCCTCTAAAACCAATCTAAAGTAGCTCTCTGCCCCCACCACATTACTATATTTTTGGAGGACAAACCTCATTATGTCAAATTATTTTTTTTACTTATTATTTGTATTCTTTCTTTCTTTTTTTTTTTTTTGAGACAGAGTCTCACTCTGTTGCCCAGGCTAGAGTGAGTGCCGTGGCGTCAGCCTAGCTCACAGCAACCTCAAACTCCTGGGCTCAAGCGATCCTCCTGCCTCAGCCTCTCGAGTAGCTGGGACTACAGGCATGCGCCACCATGCCCGGTTAATTTTTTCTATATATATATTTTAGTTGGCCAGATAATTTCTTTGTATTTTTAGTAGAGACGGGGGTCTCGCTCTTGCTGAGGCTGGTCTCGAACTCCTGACCTCGAGCAATCCGCCCGCCTCGGCCTCTCAGAGTGCTAGGATTACAGGCGTGAGTCACCGCACCCGGCCATTATTTGTATTCTATTATAATGTAAGTACTATGAAAATTGGCACCTTTTGTTCAATACTGTTATCAGCAGTGGCTAATACTGTACCTTGTACAAAGCAGGAATTCAGTAATTATATAGTGAATACATAAACACAATTTTAAAAACATCTAACTACATGTTTATAGTAGTAAACTTTAGGTGGGCAAAGATACTATCATCTTAAACGACTCATCACTGGCATGCAGGACACTTCCTCCAGGAAGCCTTCCCTTACACTCCTAGTCTGGGCTCTCTCTCATAGGACTGTTTAGCATCAACACTTCCCCCCTCCATAGCCCTTATGATATTGTAATTGAGTTACTTGTTTTTATCTCCTACTGAACTTTGTCTCTTTACTGAAATAAACAAATATGTCAATTGCCTGAATCCTTTCTTCACACAGTTCACTAATTCTTCATTTTTCTAAAACAAAACATGATAGAACTGGGAAGTAAATAATTAAGGTTCATTAACTTACAGGTCATATTATGCAAGGGATGTTGCTGTGGCCCTTAGCAACAGGTCCCACTGTTTCATGAGGCATTGACTGAGGCTTCCAGGGAAATATAGGGAAACAGTCAAGAGGTTTCGAGGATGGTCTGGTATGACCCTGGACTAGCTTCATTTGGAAGGTCTAGTCTCTACCCCTATCCCAGAATGACACCATAATGCAGCCCTCTCTGACATATGCTTGTAACTGTGTGCCACATAATCAGTATCCTAATCTCTGCCAGCAGTGGCCCACTGTAAAAATATTGTCTTCAATGTAAAAATGTGCCTATTTCCAGTCGCTGCCTCTACTACCACCTGAACCTGAGCTGAGAGAAAACCACAGTTCTCACTACCTAAGTGCACCTGTTTCCAATAATCTGTTAAAACATGGTGGATTATTATGAAGTTTTAGGAATACAGAGATATGCGTCACCTGAGGACATTAAAAAAGCTTATCATAAAGCGGCACTCAAATGGCACCCTGATAAAAATCCAGAAAACAAAGAAGCAGCAGAGAGAAGATTCAAAGAAGTAGCTGAGGCATATGAGGTATTATCAAATGATGAAAAACGGGACATTTATGATAAATATGGCAAAGAAGGATTAAATGGTGGATGTGGAAGTCATTTTGATGAATTCAAGTATGGCTTCACATTTCATAAGCCAGATGATGTCTTTAAGGATATTTTTGGTCAAAGGGAACCATTTTCATTTCACTTCTTTGAAGACTCACTTGAGGACCTTTTAAATAGTCCAAGAAGCTCCTATGGAAGCAGAAGCAGAGGTGCAGGATCCTTTTTCTATACCTCCAGTGAACATCCAGTTTTTGGGCAATTTTCTTCATACGATACAGGATACACATCATGTGGTTCACTGAGGCATGAAGGCCTTACGTCATTCTCTTCCCTGGCATTTAATGATAGTGGGATGGGCAACTACGCACCTGACAAAATTGTTAATGACAGAAATATTAATACAAAGCAAATTATTGAGAATGATCAATATAGAGAAGTTGAAGATGATGGAGAGTTGAAATCCTTCCTTGTAAATGGTATGGCAGATGAAGAGGGCTTTGCAGAAGAATGCGGCTGGAGAAGACAGCCATTCAACAATTACTCACCAAATTCCTACAGCCCCAAACATGTATCTCAATATACTTTTGTGGAGAATGATGAGCAAGGTATACCTTGGGCCACCAGCAACTGGGATCCCACTATTTTCTCAGCAGGATTCAAAGAAGGTGGTAAGAGGAAAAAAAAGAAGCACAAAGAGGTGCAGAAAAAGAAGTCAACGAAGAGGAATCGCTAAACTGACTCTTCACACACATTATGTTCATATAACATTTGAACATAACTCTTTCTGTGTTTTGGTTAATCATAGGTTTTGTAGATAACACTTATTTAATACTACTCTAAGATTATGTTTTTAATAACTTTAGCAGGATTGTGGACACTTGGTCAATAGTTGTTTGGATTAAGTATGTCAGAATAAGATGAGTCTGTAGTAACAGTTGGTGATGTTATACATTTGGAAAACTGCATAGGTTTTTACTTGCTTTTTGTTTTTAAGCTGTTTCCACATCATAGAATTTTTCTTTAATATAGTTTATAATTTTTTTTTTTTTTTGAGACAGAGTCTTGCTCTGTTGCCCAGGCTAGAGTGAGTGCCGTGGGGTCAGCCTAGCTCACAGCAACCTCAAACTCCTGGGCTTAAGCGATCCTACTGCCTCAGCCTCCTGAGTAGCTGGGACTACAGGCATGCGCCACCATGCCCAGCTAATATTTTAATGTATATATATTTTTGGCTGTTCAGATCATTTCTTTCTATTTTAGTAGAGACGGGGGGTGGGGGGGGAGGGTCTCATTCTTGCTCAGGCTGGTCTCGAACTCCTGACCTCGAGCGATCCTCCCGCCTCGGCCTCCCAGAGTGCTAGGATTGCAGGCATGAGCCACCGTGCCCAGCCAATATATTGCCTCTTAACCTTTATTTCTATTCATTCTTTCATTTATTCAACAGTATTGTTTAAGCACCTACTATTTATTAGGCAGTGTTCTAGGTACTTGGGATACATTAGTGAACAAAAGAAAAGTTTTAGCTGTTACAGTTTACTAACTGGAGACAGACAATAAACAAATATTACACAAAATATAATCTGTTAGTCATAGCTGCTAACAAAGAACATAGAATAGGAAGAGATGGAAGTTTTGGGGTACAAGGATTGTAATTTTAGAAAATAGGGAAAGTGATGGTTACACCTGAGTAAAGATCTAAAAGAAGTGAGGAAGCTAGCCATGGGGATATCTGGTGAAAGAGAATTCCAGGCAGAGGGAATAGCAAGTGCAACATCCCTAAAGCGGGCTGTGGAAGGTGTACTTGAGGAACACTGAGAAAACCAGTGTGGCAGATTAACACAGCAAGCAGATGAAATCAGAAAGGTTAACAGGCAGTCAGATTACGCAAGGACTGCTAGATCACAGTATGCCCTTTGGCTGTTGTTGTTATACTAGGATAAGAAGCCACTGGATGTCTTACAGCAACCTCAAACTCCTGGGCTCAAGCGATCCTCCTGTCTCAGCTTTCCTACTAGCTGGGACTATAGGCATGCGCCACCATGCCCGGCTAATTTTTTTATATATATTTTTAGTTGTCCAGCTAATTTCTTTCTATTTTTAGTAGAGACAGGGTCTCGCTCTTGCTCAGGCTGGTCGCAAACTCCTGACCTCGAGCGATCCACCCGCCTCGGCCTCCCAGAGTGCTAGGATTACAGGCGTGAGCCACCGTGCCCAGCCACCACCGGATATCTAGAGGAAAGGAGTGACATAATCTGATTGATATCTAAAATGGGACCTCTCTGGTTGCTGTTTTTGAAAGCAGACTCAGGGGTAGAAGCAGGAAAATGAGGCTGTGGTCACAATCGAGGCAAGAGATTACAGTAGTTTGGTCCAGGGTGGTGGCAGTGGGGCTGGTGAAAAGTGATCAAATTTGGGATATATCCTAAAGGTAGGGTCGAACAGGATTTGGTGACAGACCTGGATGTTGGGTATAATAGAAAGAGTGGAGTGAAAGATGACAAGGTTTTAGTCACAATCTAGCAACTGGGAGAATGGAGTTGCAGGTGTTAAGTTTTGGATATGCTACACTTCAGATGCTTGAATTTAATAAGCAGTGAAAAGAATTTCCTGCATTGACTTGCATCCTGCAAATTCTGTCATTGAATTCTTCCTATTTAGAAAAAAATCTATTGATCATATTTTTAAATCTTCTATCTCTTAGATATGTAATTACTGTAAGTTTTAATGTAACTGAATGATGCAAATAATCTAGCAGCACTAAAACCCAATCACTTTTGGCCAAATACAAATACGAAAGTAAAAGACAGAAAAAATTATAACGTGTACTATTTAAGCTTAGGGTATTTTAATGATACTTATACAAAATGAGACATTTTGTAGAGCTTACCTGTTATCATGTATGTGATGTTAAAGCTGAAAAAAAATGGAATTTTCAAAAAAAAAGCAAAAACCAGTGCCTCAGAAGAGTTAAGAATGTAATAACATGACTTCCACTACTTTCTTCACTCTTAACAGATAACTAAAAATTCAGATTTAATTATCTTACTAAATAGCTTTAAACTATTTGAAGGTTTCCCATGGCCTAGAGGAAAAAGTTGTTTCTTAACATGATATACAAGGCCCTCCATAAGCCAGCTTTTTTCTCAGCTTTATTTTCTATTACCTCTTTGCACTCATGCTCTATCCCCGAGGTCCCTAACCCTTGGGCTGAGGACCCCCTCCTCCACATGGAAAAATTGTCTTCCATGATGAAACCAGTCTCTGGTGCCAAAAAAGTTGGGGACCGTTGCTGAAGCTCAACTATTTCCAAAATGTGTTCCAGGAATAACAGTTCAAGACTTACTACAGAAAAGGGGCTCCATGATCAAATACATTTGCAAACTGCTGTTTAATACATATCTCTTAGAGATTTATTCAATAGAATTAGCCTATTATGTACACTCTGAAATCTGAAATGCAGCATTCCCCAAACATATTTGACCACAGAATCATTTTGGTATAACACTTGTTAACATGCTTAGAACATATTTTTAAAAGCTTCTCCCACCATACTATATGATTGCAATGCTTGGTACCAGCCATTCTGTTTCAGAGTTCTGTGCCTTTGCATATGTTCCTTTTGTTAGGATGGCTCCTTTCCTCTAGTCTACTTGGTGAAAGCCTTTCAAATCTTAGACTAAATCCTCATCTTTAAAGGCCTGCCTACATTTCCTCTCTGCCCCCCTCTACTCCCCCAAAACATCTATCACTTCTTTCTCCAAACCACTGGATCTTTACTACTATATTTAGTATGTTGTATTATAATTATTTGCCTTTTTATCTGTCTCCCATGAGGGCAGAAACTTTTTACACTCAGTGCTCATATTTGGTGCTGTTGAATGAATTAACCATTACCTGAAAACAGGCTTTAAAAAACATTTTCTACTTATTTTTAATATTTTCAGTACTTCCCTTTCCCATCCGAGACTTACATACACTTTAAATGGTATAATCTTTTAAAACATAACTTACTTTTGAATGACTAGTACTTTATTTTGCTTATTCTCAGGTGACTATATGGCGTTAACAGCATATTTCAACTAATGAAATCTCTCATAATTATGTTAACCTTTAGCTAGTAAGAACATTTGCACTTTAGGAATGTGTGACTTTCACAGATGAGAAAGTTTCCCATGGTATTCAATACTCTGTACTCAGAGCCTTTCTAAAGTAGGGCAACCAAGAGCACCATAGACATTCAAAGTTCTATTTATGAGCACCTCAAATGTGGAGTTTGTATGTTCTAAAACCTAATGAAATCTCAGAACAACATAATATTTACAACCCATTATTGCCTTTTCTGAGCTCCCATGTCACTTGGGTCAAGATTCCATTACTGCACTTTTCTATACTGTCATTTGTTGCTTTGTCTATCTCCCTTGACAAGACTGTGAGCAACTCAAGGTAAGTGAAGATCCATCCAATATGACTACTAATTCAAAAGTTACTGAATGAAACTACATTTTTTCTGGTTCACTCATTGAATAAAAAGTTCCAAAAGGACTCTACTAAGCCAGAGTAAGACCTAGTGGTGGTATAACAGAAAAATGACTAGACACAACCATACAACTAAAATTCCTGATTTGTTGTGATCCTGTGTTTTAGTTTCTTACTTGTAAAACGAGGCCATCTGCCCTAACTTATTGGAATTATGAAGACTCAAGGAGATCATTTATTCATTCAGTTAAAAAGCCAATACAGGCCAGGCACGATGTCCATGCCTGTAATCCCAGCACTCTGGGAGGCCCAGGAGGGAGGATCAAGGCCAGGAGTTCAAGACCAGCCTGGCAATAGTGAGACATCACTACAAAACAGAAAAATCAGCCAGGTGTAGTGGTGCTCACCTGCAGTCCCAGCTACTTGGGAGGCTGAGGCAGGAGGATTACTTAAGCCAACGAGTTTAAGGTTGCAGTGAGCTATGATGACAGCATTGCACTCTAGCCCGGGGAACAGAGTGAGACCCTGTCTCAAAAAAAAAAAGGGCCAATATTTCATGTTAACATAAGAGGTTATTAATTTTGCTTGTTCCATTGAAGCATACAAAAGCATAATGAATATATTTTTCAAAGATCTTGGCCATGTATAATCCAGTATCTAGTCCTAACTCTGTGGACTCCGTGATTAAGACTGATCAATTCCACATCTATATTTTCACCTAAGCCCATGGAAGGGGGCAGCTTTCTGCAACTATTACTATTAGAATTGAAGAACAAGTTCCGTGCACTGGACAATGACTTTTTATTTTTTTTACAGTAAGAAGTCGACATAATTAACATTCCATTTTCAATGAATTCAAGATATCAACATAAACATATGCCAAGACATAGCTTTGAGATCAAATGCCATGTGCACCAGTTCACATTGTTTACATATTGGCTTCCCCACATGAAATATAATCCAATGACAGATCTGCCTGCAAGGCAGATGATTTAGTTTTCATTGATGAAGCTATACGGGAATCAGATTAATTGCTTGCGACAGAGGACACTGGACAAAAAAAAATGATTACCCTTACTCCTAGGTTACTTTATCCTGCCTTTACGAACAGGACTTTCAGACACAAAAAGCTCCAGGAGTGTTTCCAAACATTACCTCTTCTGAGAGGAACTGCTCAAAATTTTTTTCACTAAAACTTATTTCTCATATATTCTGGAGCCAGCTATCAAATCAACTCTTTGAAAACACGAAAATAAGATTTTAGGTTAACCTAACAGAAACAAGCGCTACTTGATGTGAGACACTTTGTCACCTAAGCAAGTGAGGTAACTGACAAAACTTGAGTCCGAGTAACTGAAGACAGCCTCTCTGCGGGATGGCACACAATTCTCTCTGCAGTCATTTCAGCTTCCCAGAATACCTCAAAGGTAAGAGAGAACACAGGGCCCACCCTTTTCCAGAAGCAGCTGGTAAAGAAGAAATCTGCGAAGAGCACAAAGGGTTGGGGAGCGGAGGCCCCAGTAGGAGAAGGGTCCGCCAAGCGAGGGATCTCCTGAGACCAACTTGGATCCCTCTGGGGCTCCTCAACTTCTCACACAGCAAGCCCTGGAGGGAACACCGTGGGAGGAGAGTCTAACCTGAGAGGCCGCGGGCGTTTGCTACAGCAGGAACCAGCTTGGGAGCTGAGAGCAGCCAAGGCATATCGACCTAGCTCACGCGTCAGGAACGGAAAGAAGCAGAATCCAGGAAAACAGCCGCCAGCAGACCGCGTCGCCAGGAAACCGGACCAATCGCCCCTCCCCTTCCGGCGGGCGCCGCTCGCGGGCTTTCCTTCTGCGGCGGCGCAGAATGCTTACGTCACGCCTGGGGCTTTGACCGCTGCTTTGGCCAGCCGGCCCTTTTCTCGTCGGGGTGTTGTCCTCCAGTTAATGCTCATTCACAGAATATCCGATTGTGTATGGCTTCCTGGAGAGGCTGATATTTCGTATCTCCTTGAAAGCGCCTTTGCAGGTGGTTGACCCCTCTCGGGAAGTAGGTCAGAGTTGAAATAAGAACGTGTGCGTAGAGAGGCAGGCAACAACAGGAACAGCCAAGCTTCTAGAAGGTTCTAGGCAGTGCGCAGGAGCAGAGGTACAGGGAGTAGGAATGAGCAAGCGAAGGACCCGGGGTCACGAGACCGTTGGGTGGGAGGAGCCACTGGCCGGGGAGGTTCTAGTCTGTTCTGCCTCGCGGCAGCCGCCCCCTTCTACGCGATCACGCTGAGCTAGCGCCCGGGCCTGGAATCGGACGCAGACTCCTCAGCCGCGTCCTCCGCCTCCTGACCATGGACCCCCGCAAAGTGAGCGAGCTTCGGGCCTTCGTAAAAATGTGTAAGCAGGATCCGAGCATTCTGCACACTGAGGAAATGCGCTTCCTGAGGGAGTGGGTGGAGAGGTGAGACCTGGGCCTGAGGACCGTTGGGGGCGGGAAGGGGGGCGGGAAGGAGGACGGCCGGGGGGTAGCTGGGCCCGGAGCTTGCGCGGGGCGGCTGGGAGCGGGGTCGGGACGGCGGGGTAGCCGTAAAGTGTCATTGCCCCTTTGTGGCTCGCTCCTTGCGTAGGAAAGGAAGGGCTAATGGAGAATCGGGAGCCTTGGTACTACAGGGGCGGGGAAGCAGGGGACAGAGCTGAGGTCGCCAGGGGTGTATCTTGGGCGAAATGTAAATACAGACGATTGCGGATACTTGGGAACTGAAGACGTGAGAAGAGTTAGTACTGCAGACTCCTCTATTGTGTGGGGTTTTCTTTAAATCTCAGGCGTCTTGCTTAGGACGCGTTAACACATAGCGGCTCCCTGACGCACTATCCCATTAGTGTTTTCATAATGATTGTTTAGTAAGTTAAAACAAAAATAACCGTGTTTGATTATTCTTACCTTACGGCGATTCTAACTGCGTAAAATTAATTATCTTGGGAATCACTTACTGTCCCTCCGTTAGTGGCAATGCTGTCACTCCAAACAGTTTAAGAAAAATGCTTTTTCAAGGCCTGGCGTATCTCCAGGGTGTATTCTATTTATCTTTAATTCTAGAGTACTTCGCTACGTGCAAGGAATTAATTGAACAGGCGTTGTGCCAGGTACTGCGAAACAGTATAAGTGCGGTCTATTTAGGAATACAGACGAAAAAATACAAAAATTCGTTTTGGTATTTACTGTGTAATAGAGATTATCGTACTACACATTGGAGGGGCACCTAAGAGAGAAAAGCTGAGAGGGAAATCTTCCCTGAGATGATTTTTTTAAAAGAAATCAGTACTAGTGGGGAATTAGAAAGAGACCCACGTACAAATTGTATTTCAGGGGGATGAATAGCGATTGTGCAAAGTATTGCAACTCGTGAGAGAGAATTATCGAGAACATTAATGAATTTATTTTAGTAATATTTTATAGGGGTAGATGAATTCATGGTTACCAAATATTTGAAAGAGTATTTCTTACAAAAGCTTGTTCTAAGGAAAAGCTTAAGTTAAAATTTGTCAACGTTGTATATTGGTAGTATAATTTCCTCTCAACAAGTTTTTCAGTCTTTTTCTCCCCCTTGATTTTCCAGCTACCATAAGATTTTTACTCAGTGTTCTATATGTGAAATTCTGAAACTATGTACAATTATTATAGTAACTTTATAACTATTCCTGAGAGTCAACAAGAATCCTATTTTGGGCCAGAGAGGTGGCTCAGGATTGTAATCCTAGCACTTGGAGGATTGCTTGAGCTCAGGAGTTCAAGACCACCCTGAGCAAGAGTGAGACCAGTCTCTACTAAAAAATAGAAAAATTAGCTTGGTGTGGTGGCGTATGCCACGTCAGCTACTTGGGAGGCTGAGGCAGGAGGATCGCTTGAGCTCAGGAGTTTGAGGTTGCAGTGAACCATGATGATGGCGACACAGCCAGACTCGGTCTCAAAAGAAAAAAAAAATCCTATTTTACAAAATCATTGCTTCTCAACAGAACAACCTACAAGTTGGTGTTAGGTAAATGTCAAGACTAGGAATTGAGGGCTAGATTTTAGTCATTTTCTGTATTGAATAAGTTGATCCAAAAGCCTGTGTGATATTTGTATTGGGGCAGGCGTGGTATCCCAGGCCTTTAGCCCTAATTACTCCAGACTCTGAGGTGGGAGGATCACATGAACTCTGCAGTTGGAATCCAGCCTGGGCAACATAGGGAGACCCTATCTCTAAAAAAAGAAATAAAATAAATTGTTTTAAAAAGCAAAAAAAAGATGTTTGTGTGCTTTTATCCTCTTATATCTACTTGTTATAGGAAAGATCCTATAATTAATAAGTTGTTTCTAAAATTTTAGACAGGGCAGACATATACCACAGGAAGAAGTAGCTAGCCGCAAGGGTGAAAGTTGTAGTGAGTGGATATAATATTTTTGTTCCATTCCTACTAGAGAGGACCCTGAGGGAAAAAGGATAAAAACAAAAAAAACCCCA
Source organism: Lemur catta (assembly GCF_020740605.2). Classification (NCBI taxonomy): domain Eukaryota; kingdom Metazoa; phylum Chordata; class Mammalia; order Primates; family Lemuridae; genus Lemur; species Lemur catta. Next base: position 7,356,859 of record NC_059133.1, read on the forward strand.
AAAACCTAAGTGACTTGTGCTGAAGTGATTATGGCTATGTAGAGAATTCTAATTTAAGATTTGCAAAATGTTATTTGCCAGGTGCTACTATTTCCAAAAAAAATAGCCATGTGTCTTATTGTAAGATTCCTCATAGGTAATTCCAGTTTTTTTTTCTGGTTCCATTTATATTCTTTTGGCATCCTAAATTGTTGGGTTAAGTATGGGGTAAGGCATCTTGGCACATATAGGGACCTTTATTCTCAACTTAGATTGAGATATTTAATTTAGAAGGTTTTGTTATCTCTTTATTTTAATCTAAATTTAAATTTACATTTTTATAAACTCAGAGGTCTTTAACATTGACTGCCACACTAGAAGAAAAAAATTTCCTCTAGGGCCACGGTGTTTATTACAAAAGCAAAATAAAAACCTCGAAAACAAAATGCTTTCTAGTTTAATGAAAAGTTGATTTTTTTTTTTTATTGTTTTCTGTGCGTGCGTTATATGCAACTTGAAAAATAGTTCACTTTGCTCAAGGGAAAGAGACCTGTGAGTTGCATATGCTTCACGAGGCCCCAGGCTCAAAACTAGCATGAATTAAATACAACTGACGTGGCAGTTAATGTGTTAATTGACTTTAATCTTGGATTTAAAACAATCCAAGATTATAGCAGATTGGGCTGAATGTAGAGACTTGTAAATCCAGGAATATTCCCAGGCCTAAGTGTACTTATTAGGGTTCCTGAGTTGAAACCATTTCAGTATGCCTCTCTCCCATACTAAATTAGTCATAGATAGAAGTTGAAAAACAGTCTGTTTGCTTATTTGCTATCATTGTTCATAGTTTAAAATTTTATTTGGTGTGAGAATTTATTAATTTAACAACCTTTTAAATTGCACAAAGAGAAATGTGAAGAAAAATCTTTCTGTACTAGTAGTGAAGATCGTGGTAGACTTTCTTTTCAATAAATATGTTTTGCGAGATTTTTGTTTTACTCTTTAGAGGGTGCAGCATTGTCTGGTCCTACTTTCTCCCCTTTAACAACTTAATCTACTTTGTATCTTGTATGTGCTCTTATAATTTTGTTTGATGGTAATTTAATTAAGATCAAAGAGATTACCTATGTATTCTGCTCTCCAGCACAGTGCATGGCACATGGCCCTTAATAAATTAAGTGAAAAGAATGCTTTTCGACCTTCAGTAAAGAATTTGAACTACAGCAACCAGTTTTTTGTACATGTGTATAAATAGTACAAAGCAGGTTTAAGATTATCAAATTAAGAAAATTACGAATGAAGTCTGCTTCTGCATGCCCCTACTCGATCATATAACGTAAAAGCCTGTTCTGGCAAAGTCCAAATGGCAATTTTTGGCAGGAAACAGACTTGTTCTAAATTTGGAACCATTAATTGAAATTTCTGTACCCATACATTGGTGTTATCTTTCAGTAGTTAACTAGAGTTTGGAATGTGAGAAACTCTAAAACTCCAGTTTATGACTAAACCCTCTTATGTTTAATTTTTGTTTTTTTATGAACCATTTTTAGCTCAAAGAAAAATTGCAAGTACAGTACAAAGAACAGTTTTCCTGAACTATTTAAGAATAAGTTGCCAGTATTATGCTCCCAACACCTTGGTATTTCTTACAAAGACAGTCTCTACAATGCAATCATCAAACTCCAGAAAGTTACAGTGATGCATTAATACTACCTAATTCTCAGAATTACATGTTGCATTTAGTTGTCACGTCTCTTCAGTCTCCTTTATTCTGGAACAATTCTTCAGTCTTCTCTGGACTTTAATGGTCTTGACAGTTTGAATATCGTAGACAAGTTATTTTATAGAATTTCCCTCAATTTGGGTTTGTCTGAGCTTTCTTTAGGTTTAGATTTAGCTTAATACACTTCTTGGTAGAAATATCACTTCCAGAGTTAGGCTAACATAAGTTACTGTGTAACTATGTTTGGATGTCACCCAAAATACATTCCTGACACAGCATTTTGAAACTTAGGAAAAACATAGCTTAACAAGCCGTGTGTTTTCATTAAAATTTAACTGCAAACGACTAGTGTTTGATCACTAGGCTCTTTTGAAAAGTAGTTTTTCCTGTAGAAAAGAATTTTGTGGTGTTTAGATGTCTGTTCCTTATTGTTAAATCATTTTACTTTGCTGTGTGCAAAATTAAGATGTTTTGGATCCTATGGTCTTATTTATTTTTGACATAATGGAGCTATTCCTTAAGAGTACTGAGTAACTGAAGATTTTTTTCCATCAGATTAAACATAATGGGAAACGTATGCTTGTTTTTCTTGACTTATAAGAAATTCCAAATTCTGTTTCTCTTCATTCTATTTGCTACTTTGTATTTGTGCTTTTGCTTGTTGGGTTTATCAAAGGATGTTAAGAGAGTGAAAAGGCAAGCCATAGGGTAGGAGAAGACACTTGGAACACATAAAACTGACAAAGGGCACTTAGCAGAATCTGCAAAGAACGTCATCAAATAAATAAAGATAACCTGATAGCTGGATGAGAGTTGAACTTTACAAAAAAGGCTATTCTAGTGGCCAGTAAATATAGGAAAGGGACTCAATTACAGTGAGATGCCACTACACACCTATCAGGATGACTACAAATCTGAAAGGTGGACAATAGGTAAGTGTTGGCCAGTGTTTGGAACAACTGAAGTTTTCATACTGCTGATAGAAGTGTAAATTGGTAAAAGAACCTTGGAAAACTGATATCCATTTAAATTCTACCTGCGCCTCCCCTGTGTTGACAAATTCTACCCAACTGAAATGAATAAATGTGGATATGACAACTATAGTTATAAACGATTAACCCTTTATGTTCTCTAAGTTAACATATCTTCTTGTTTTATGTAAACAAGGAGAGTTAATGACTTTTTGTTGTTGCTGTTCTTTATTTTCAAGGCAAATTTTAGTAAAGTCTGTGTGACTTCTGACCTTCACCATTGTACAGTGCCCTAAATTCATCAAATGTTTTAGTCATTAGACTGAAGTCATGTAGATATGTGCTAGGGTCTACACCAAATGGGGCATATAACCCCAATTTTTTTGTAGTCTTTAGCCCTTTCTTTTCAAGTTATTTGCATATAATTCACGCTGTTGCTCTAGACTATTTAGGAAAGAAGGGTTTGCAAGGCCAAGAGGAAGTATTAATAGGCGAAGTTTAGAGGGGATAAGTAGGAGAAAAATCTGTAATGTGAGAGGCATGCAAATATAAGCAAGAAAAATTCTCGTAGGTCCCAGTCAGGAAATACAAACATTTTGAATTACTGTATTACAACTGCATAATTATTCCATAAACTGCCTGTTTGAATTAAATTGAAGTCTTGCTAAATGTCAGATTTCAAGTATTAGATTTAAATATACCTGAGTTGAATTCTCAGCTAACAACTTGTACAAATGATTTTGTCATTGCATATTGGCTACTCTGTCTCTTTTCCTCTGGGAATGGGCACAGAGAAGCTATGTAATTATGTTTGTTAAGCTTATTGAGGCAGGGAAAGGGTTTCATTAACCAGTACACTAAAAATGGAATTTGAAGCTGAAAAAGACTTAACCAAAATAATACTAAAGTATTCAAGTTAATTGAGAGTTTACTCTTAAATTTTGGAAAGGTCGCCATCTAAGTGTCTAGCTTTTTTTTGGCATAAATATGTTGCTTGACATAGTGAATTTTAATTTTCTGAACAAATTTTTTTTCCTCATCTTCCTAAAGCATGGGGGGTAAAGTACCACCTGTTTCTCAGAAAGCTAAATCAGAAGAAAATACTAAGGTAAGTTTTAATTTCATTTGTTATGCTCAGTGATAAAGTACTGTAAGATTTCTTAGAGAGTGCTCTCAAATTACCACTCCTGATTTTTTCAAGATCACTTGGAAATAAGATCTTTTAAAATTTCTGCTGTAGACCAAATCTCTGGAATTTGATTTAAAACTGAGAATTTGGGATTGAGTGTTGACCATGTTTTAGAATAAATGACAATAATTGTTATATGTGTGGCCTGTAAGTGGCAAGTTCTGTGATGGTGTGCCTTTGTAGTCTTCATTATTGTCTCTTAAGCACCTAGCACAGGTACTAAAGATATTTTATTAATACTTGCAAAGAAAATGAACAAGTAACATTAGTAATTCTAAATTTTTTCTGCCCTACTACTTGAGTAATATTTCTGAGTGTGAATCAGGTGTTGTGTTAGTATGTTTGCTGAAAGGATATGTGGGATCCATCAGGAGGTTGTCTGTAGCTGAAATTTAGAGATGAGAGGGAAAATATACTCTTACAAATGCTTTCTTGAGAATTTTTTGTTTCTTCCATTGTCTGTCTTCATGTCTAAAAGGTTCTTTCCAAGTTTTCTGATTAGCTCAGTTTAGCTGTCTTAAATTGGTAAGAAGGTTTGCTGTTTTATTACTTAGAACCCTAAACATGGTTGATCTATTTGGATATGAAAATAGAAGTTATATCTATGAACAAGTGAAATGAGAAAAGTTAAGCAAAAGCCTAAAATATAGTTATCCTTTTCTTAGATGAGTCATTTTATTAGTTTGGTATTTTCTGAGCCCTAGATAGTATATTTTGCCATTGAATAAACATATATGAAGGTAAAATTATATTTAAACCTTTGTCTCTGCTAAAATTTTTTTGTAATACATTCTGATTTACAATTATGACTGGCCTTTTCAGTGTATTCTAAAGCATCTACCACGTTGCACAGTTGGTAGGGACTCAACAAATGTTTTGTAATAAGGTGGGGCTTTGATTCCAATTGATTCCAGTTTTTAAGAAAAAAAGGGGGAAGTGACCTAAATGGTTAATGATATACTAATATGGTTGAATGAATTGATGTAGGTGGGCTTATAAGGGTATGTTCTTCAAGATACACAGCATTGTTGAATAGAAAAAGCAAAAAGTGGCCGGGTGCGGTGGCTCACGCCTGTAATCCTAGCACTCTGGGAAGCCGAGGCGGATGGATTGCTCGAGGTCGGGAGTTCGAGACCAGCCTGAGCAACAGTGAGATCCCGTCTCTACTAAAAATAGAAAGAAATTATCTGGCCAACTAAAAAATATATACATAGAAAACATTAGCTGGGCATGGTGGCACATGCCTGTAGTCCCAGCTACTGGGGGGGAGGCTGAGGCAGTAGGATCGCTTAAGCCCAGGAGTTTGAGGTTGCTGTGAGCTAGGCTGACACCACGGCGCTCACTCTAGCCTGGGCAACACAGCGAGACTCTGTCTCAAAAAAAAAAAAGAAAAAAGTGCGGAGTTATCTCATATATGTAGAGAATATCCTAGAATGGGATATATAAGAAACCACACTGGTTACATACAAGATGAGAAGGAAATTTACTTTCCATCATGTGCACTTTTAAATTCTTTGAATTTTCATTATGTATTATTATGGTTCCATAGATCATTTTTTGCAATTCCAAAACTCAAAACCCTGAAAAATGTAAAGATTTTTAGTAAATTTGATATTAAAACGTGATGTGAATGGACACGGGACTATTTATAGTCTGTGTACCACTTAATGTTCAAACTTTATTTTGTAGAAATAGTAATGTGTTGGATTATAGAGAGTTTATGGACTGTGGTACCTGATGAGGGTGTTATGTAATATATGCATTGTATTTGCTTTCTAAAATCTAAAAATTTTCAAGTTCTAAAATGCATTGTCCTAAAGATTTGGGTAAGAGACTAGACCTATAATTAATTAAAAAGGAGAAACAAAAAACTACAACTAGTTTACCAAAACAAAACAAGGGAAGGGAACATTACAACGGAAATATAATGTATGGTGAACAGTTTATACATGAATTTGTATAAATTAGTATAAATATTGGATATGTTATTAAATACTGATAGCACTGTTTGCCTTCCCTTTGCTAGGAAGAAAAAACAGATAGTAAGAAGGCGGAGGAAAACATACAGACAGAGGAACCATCAAGTGAGGAAAGTGATCTAGGTGAGGACATGGTAGTTAGTTTGTATTTGATAATCTATAATATGATCCTATGTTGATTTTTATTAGATTAACTAAATCGGCTCTGTCTAGTAGAAATAAAATGTGAGCTACATATGAAACTTAGGATTTTCTAGTAGCCACGTTTTTAAAAAGTAAAAGGAAACAGATGAAATAAGTTTAAATATAAATTTTTAAAGCCAGTGATGGATACTTTGGTTAAAATGTTGATATACATGTACTCAATATAATAAAATTGTTAATGAGTTATTTTCCTTCTTTTTTTCATAGAAAGGCTTCAAAATTCAAAGTGAATTTTACACATATAGCATCCCTCAATTCAAATGTTACATTTTCATTGGAAATAATTCAGACTTCGTAACATTTTATTTGAAAAAGTTAGGTCATATACCTAAGTTGTTCTAAACATAATTTGAAAGTTTTCCAGTCACTGAATTGAGTACCAAAAAATTATTTTTCTTTAGTTCTTGCATCCATGTTGATAAAACTGGTCCATATTTAGAATAATTCATATCTATGCCATGAGTTTGATTTTTTTGTTGTTGTTTTTGGCTATAAATTGACAATATTTCTTCATAAATTTGGAAGTCCTTTGAGACTATAAGGATACTATATTGAGCAATTGGACTCTAATTGGACAATCTCTTATGTCACAGAACCTAAAGAAAAGTACTTGGCAAGTTTTCAAGTTTTGAATCAGTTGATCTTTGATATTGTCAGAAAGGTCTTGTATTCTATTGACAGTTGTTTGGGGGCTTAATTGAAGATTTTTCACCTTTTGTCTTTCTCATTATCTTGTAACAGTTTCCATGACTATAGTAATAGTTTTGTTTTTTTAACCAACTCTTTCTAAAAGCATTTTCTTTTTTGTGCACAAATCAAATTTTTATAGACAAGTTCAGTTTCTGTTAAAAATTGATTAAAAATTTTTTGTTGTGCCCTTGTTAAAAGGTACAAACTTTTGGTTGTAAGCTGAATAAGTGTTGTTGATCTAATGTACAACATGGTTACAATAATGTATTACATGCCTTGGAATTTGTTAATAGGCTAGATCTTGAGTGTTCTCACCTAAATAAATATTTGAGATTGATAGGTTAATTAACTTGACAGAGAGAATCATTTCACAGTGTATGATCACAGTATCTGCAAAGTGTAATAAAGTGAAGCACAATAAAACAAGGTATGCATGTATGTCAAGACCACATTGTAGGCTGGGCATGGTGGTGAGCACCTGTAGTCCCAAGTACTTAGGATGCTGAGGCAGGAGGATCACTTGAGTATGGGAGTTTGAGGTTGCTGTGAGCTAGGCTGACTCCACAGCATTCTAGCCCGGGCAACAGAGCAACCACATTGTACATCTTAAATATATGCAATGTTTATTTGTCAATCGTGTCAATTTTAAAAAAAAAATTTTTTTATGTGTGTTGGATGTGAATTCTGATCTCAGGCAGCTGATTTTAATTTCATTGATTCTTTTTTGTTTGTTAGATGGAAACTTATCAAATTCACTCTATTTGTTAAAAAATCTCTTAAATTTGTCCGTTTTATTATTTAAAAATTTATAATCCTTATTTTGTTTTGGTCTGTTGTGGCAAATCACAGTTGTCATTTAACATAAAATTTTCAGGATACCTCCTTTTAGTCTTTACTGATTTGGTTATAGGACTAGTCTTGGGATTTGATCCTGCCTTAGTAGTAAGCCTTTATTTTAAAATTAAAATTTGCCCCCATTTTTTTTTTTTTTTTTTGAGACAGAGTCTCACTTTGTTGCCCAGGCTAGAGTACCGTGGCGTCAGCCTAGCTCACAGCAAGCTCAAACTCTTGGGCTCAAGCAATCCTCCTGCCTCAGCCTCCCGAGTAGCTGGGACTACAGGCATGCGCCACCATGCCTGGCTAATTTTTTCTGTATATATATTTTTAGCTGTCCATATAATTTCTATTTTTAGTAGAGACGGCGTCTCACTCTTGCTCAGGCTGGTCTCCGAACTCCTGAGTGCAAACAGTCCACCTGCCTCGGCCTCCCAGAGTGTGCCCATACTTTTAAAAATGAAAATAATTATATTAAAATTAAACATTTCATTATGATTTACATTAAAGTATCACTGTAACTTGTGTTATCTGCATAAAATATTTTTAAAAACATTATAGTTGGCTGTCATGGTGGCTCATGCCTGTAATTCCAGGACTTCGGGGGAGGCCCAAGCAGGATTGCTTGAGGCTAAGAGTTGGAGACCACTGTGGGCAACATAGCTAGACTCCCATCTCTACAAAAAATAAGAAATATAGGCCGGGTGCGGTGGCTCACTCCTGTAATCCTAGCACTTGGGAAGGCCGAAGCGGGTGGATTGTTTGAGCTCAGGAGTTCGAGACCAGCCTGAGCAAGAGCGAGACCCCGTCTCTACTAAAAATAGAAAGAAATTATATGGACAGCTAAAAATATATATAGAAAAAATTAGCTAGGCATAGTGGCGCATGCCTGTAGTCCCAGCTATTCGGGAGGCTGAGGCAGGAGGATTGCTTGAGCCCAGGAGTTGGAGGTTGCTGTCAGCTAGGCTGATGCCATGGCACTCTAGCCCAGGCAACAGAGTGAGACTCTGTCTCCAAAAAAAAAAAAGAAATATAAAAATGAGCCAGGCATCATAGTGTGTGCCTGTAGCCTTAACCACTTGGGAGGCTGAGGTGGGAGCATCATTTGAGCTTAGGGGTTCAAGGTTGCAGCGACGTATGATCATGCCACTGTGCTCTGGCCTCGGTGACTGAGCAAAACCCTGTCTCTAAAAAAAAAAAACCCAAAAACATTATAGTATATCAGTGTGTACAAAAAAATTATTTGAACTGAAATGTTTGTTGACAGTTTACTAAATCAGTGGTGTATTTTTGTGTGATACTAGAAACTATGAACACACCAATGTTCCCATTGCAATCTTTTGATAAGTATCTTACATGATGTGACAGTTAAAGTGAAATGTAATCTTACTAAAACAATAAACTGTTTAACAGGGAAATATTTTTTAATGCCTCCATATTTAAGTTAAAGTTAATTAAAATATTTAGTTTATTGCACTAGCCATAGTTAATCAGTTTTTTTATAGTCACATGTGGGTAGTGACTACCATAATGTATAGTGCAGGTCTCACTGTCATTTTCTCAACTTTGGCAGAAATTGATAATGAAGGTGTGATTGAACCAGACACTGATGCCCCGCAAGAAATGGGAGATGAAAATGTAGAGGTAAGTTCAATTTTATTTTCTGCTTATAAGGAACATGAAGGTCCTCCCCTGTTGCAATAATTTTATGACATGATTCTTCCAGGAAGAGCACATAGTAGATCTTTCTCTGACTTAAGGCATTGGGGAAAGCATTTTATATTACTACTTAATATATTTGTGAAAATTCCCATGTTATTTTTAACCCTTCTCTCAAACAGCCTCTGAAATCCCTGTTATTATCTGTTTCACCTGCTGTTTTAAATGTGCATCTAGTTTGACTGTTCTTTACACTATAAAGTGGAATTCACCTAAAGTATTTACCTAAAAGCAGAATTTCCTCTTACTGGAATATCTAATGCCAAGTTGTATTCCAAAATGTTTTTTTCACATTGGGCCCTCAAGGGTGTGAAAATTGGTTATTGGGAGAGGAGCTTGAAAAAATTTTAGATAGCACAATGATTAGTAGTTCTTCTAAGGGCCATAACATGTTAACATATATGCAGTATATTTGTGGTATTAAAATGGGATGTGGAAAATGTCTTAAAAGGTTCCATGGTAGCTGTTAATGAAAAAAAGTTGAGAAACACTATCATATTGTAATGGCAGTTTTAAAAGATTGGTCCAATTATTGGTCCAAGTATTCTCAATACTTGATGCTGTCATTTCATCTTTGCTAGTCTTGTTGTGTGAAGTGTTGTGGCCTTTAATTTACATTTTCCTGGTTCTTAATAAAGTAGAGCATATTCTAATGTTTATTGGTCATTCACAGGCTTTTGTTAAGTTGTGTTCAGACCTTTTCCCCGTTTGTCTACCATGGTGTTTGTCTTTCTCTTGCTGATTTGTAGTTCATTTTTTTTCTTTTTTTATCCTAAATTTTTTCTTTCCTCACCTCAGTTGATCAGGATGTAGTTCATTTTAATATTCTAGATACTAACATTTCCTAGTGCTACATATATTTTCTTCCAGTTTGTGGCTTGTTTTCATTTTTTATGTTGTCTCAATAAACAGTGTCTCTTAATCTAGTTAGATCGATGATTATATTTTATGCTTTATTACCTCAAGGTTGTAATTGCTGTAGTACATTGTTTTTTTCCATATATAAATTTTGTATGTTTGCTTTTCACTTTCACTCTACCTGTCAGTACCATTATTAAAAAATTCCTACCAATGCTAAAATAAATGCTGTTTCTATATGTGTGGGTTTGTTTGCAGACTCTCTTGTTCTACTTGTCTAATTTTTTTTTCTATACATTAATGTCACATTGTCTTATGTAGCTTCATACTAAGTCTTGTTATTTTGCAGGGCAAGGACACCCAAAACTTCAGGAGTATTTTGGCTGTTCTTTGCTTTGCTTTTCCTTATAAATTTTAGAATCAGATTGTCAAGTCTCCTCCCAACTTCAAATAATTTTTCCCCCTCTTGTTAGAATTGCATTAAATCTAAATCAAGTTAGGGAGAGGATACATCTCACCATTGAGCTTAACTATCTATGAATGTGGTATCTGTCTAATCTTTAGGTCTTTTTAAAATATCTTTCAGTAACTTCCATTTTCCCTGGAAAATGTGTTATGCATCTTTGTCAAGAACAAATACAAGTACTTTTGGTCAACTATTTGTTTTTCTTTTTCTTTTCTTTTCTTTTTTTTTTTTTTGAGACAGAGTCTCACTCTGTTGCCTGGGGTAGTGTGCCATGGCGTCAGCCTAGCTCATAGCAACCTCAAACTCCTTGGGCTCAAGCAATCCTCCTGCCTCAGCCTCCGGAGTAGCTGGGACTACAGGCATACACCACCATGCCCGGCTCATTTTTTCTATATAGTTTTAGTTGTCCAGTTAATTTCTTTCTACTTTTAGTAGAGACAGGATCTCGCTCTTGCTCAGGCTGGTCTCAAACTCCTGACCTCGAGCGATCCTCCCGCCTCGGCCTCCCAGAGTGCTAGGATTACAGGTGTGAGCCACCGAGCCCAGCCTGCTGTAAGTTTTTGTTCTTACATCTTTGTGCTGTCAGCATCTTGTACAGTGTGTTCTAAGTGCTCAATAGATGTTTATAAGAACAAAGGAATGAGATCTTTCTCTTCTGAAGATTCAAGCCTAAAAAGAACTAATTACTTCTTTCAGAGGAGATTGGATTTAATATTAAGGCCACGTTTAGGGCAGAGTGTAGGGAGTAAAAATTGTTTAGTATAAAACATTAAAACACATTCTGCATTCTTAGTAGTTATCATAATTATCCTCTTTGCTCTCTGGAGACTAGAGGAGTGAACGAAAATGGTTATTGTGGCTGCCTCGTCCTCTTCCCTAAGACTGTCCAGATTGATTCTCCCTCTCTTGCTTTTGCTACTACTACTAAGTTGACTTTTATTTTCCATCTAGATAACTGAGGAAATGATGGATCAGGCAAATGATAAGAAAGTTGCAGCCATTGAAGCCCTAAATGATGGTGAGTAATTTTTTTTTCTTTTTGCTACAGACTCTTCTTTACTTATTTCAACTTTTAGTTTATACCCATCAATTGTTCCCAGCCACTGCTCTTCCAGACCGTTCCTTTTCTGTGCTAATCTTCTCTTCATTTCCCTACCCCCTAAGATTTCTATCCAACATTTATTTATTTAGTGCTTTCTATATTCCTGGCAGTTTTATGCTTTGGGTACATTATTTCAGTGAAACCTCATACTAACCCATTTTATAGATTGACATTGTGAGGGCTCAGAGGGGCTGTGACTTGCCAAGGACTTTTGCCATACTTCATTATTTTTGTCACTCGTTTTGGCATATTGTCCTTTCCCCCCCGCCATTTTCTTATTTATTGTCTCACCAATATTTAACAAAATGAAAATGAACCCACCACCTAATAAATCATGTTTTTGTTTTTCCACATTTCTTTCTATACTCTCTGTTCATGTGGGTGTGTAAATTTAACCTAGTTCTAATTTTCAAATATGTTCAATTCTATAGTATATTCTAAGTGATAAAACATTAGTATTCTAAGTCAGGGATTATGAGTTCAAGCCCCACACAGGCTTGCCAAGGGCCCTTTTGTTTGGAGAATATAGTTAAAAGCTGGACTATCGAGCCAGAGTGCCTTTCTTTGGGGGAGGAGTCGGGGGAGGGAGAGACTACCAGCTCACACTACCGCACCTGGCTAACTTTTAATTTTTTTTAGGGACAGGGTCTCACTATTGCCCAGGTTGGTCTTAAACTCCTGGCCTCAAGCAAGAGTGCCTTGATTTGAACCTAGTCTGGTACTTAACTATGGCTGTTTTCCCACTCCAGCAGTATCACTGAGTAGTTATTACAGATTGTATGGTCTGCAAAACCTAAAATTATTATATGGGCCTTTCCAGAAAAAGTTTGCCAACTCATAACTAGATGATAGGAGGAGCCATTTATTTAGTTAGGAAGACTGAATATTTTTCTGTCTTGTTTTCATGAGTTCTTTTAAAGTCCTTTACTGATTCACTAACTGGGTAAATATTTTTCACAGTGAATTGTGACATTTATTTTAAAATTGTGTTTGGCTTGTCTCCCCAAGAATTAGACTTTGTGCAAAGAACTGTTCTAATTTTATAGTATGTTTTATTTCTTGAATATTTCTTAAGAAACTAATAAAGAAGTTAACTATGAGAATAGGATACAGGGAATAAATTTTAAATATATGTTATGGTATTTTATGAGTTCTAGTTTTCTTGAATTTTTGTACCTTTTCTTCAGTAGTATATTGTTGTGGTTTTTAAAAATCAGACCTGTGAAGTTATGTGGGTATTTTTTCCATTTTAAGCTTAATTTTATCCTTTTTATTTAATGACACAAGAAAATCAATGGAATAAAATTAATTTACCTTATCCTTTAAATTGATTTTATCCTTTTACTTTTTTCTTAATTAAAAAATCAGTATTGGTCTAACAATATGGTATTCTGCTATGAGGTTATGTACTCATAAATTGTCCTGTCTCAAGTTTACAATATAGGTGTGATAAAGGTTGGCTTTCAAGAGCCAGTTTTTAAGAGACAGGGTCTTGTTCTGTCACCAGACTAGAATGCAGTGCCAGGATCATAGCTCACTGTAGCCTTGAACTCCGAGGCTCAAGTGATCCTCCTAGCTAGGAATACAGACGGCATCATACCCAGCTAACTTTTTTTATTTTTAATAGAGATAGGGTTTCACTGTGTTGCCCAGGCTGGTCTCCAACTCCTGACTCTCAAATCCTCCTGCCTTAGCCTCATAAAGTGCTGGGATTACAGGTATAAGGCACTGTACCCAGTACCTCTGTATTTTTGTCTTCTGAATATTTCTCAGTAACTTTTGTTTTACTTTAGGTGAACTACAGAAAGCCATTGACTTGTTCACAGATGCCATCAAGCTGAATCCTCGGTTGGCCATTTTGTATGCCAAGAGAGCCAGGTAAGAACTCAACAGAAAAGCATCCCGGGGTCAATAGTTTCTGCTCGTTTGCTTAAATAGAATTGCTTCTATGGTTATCCCAAAGTTTTTATTGTCTGAAATTAATACTTTTTAATTTCACACTTATTTTTTAGTGTCTTCATCAAATTACAGAAGCCAAATGCTGCCATCCGAGATTGTGATAGAGCCATTGAAATAAATCCTGATTCAGCTCAGCCTTACAAATGGAGAGGGAAAGCACACAGGTAAATAATGTAACTTAATTATTTTCAGAACTCTTTTTTTAAAAAAAACAATTGCCTACGGGCTTAATTTTCAAAGTAATCTGCACTTAGTATGAAGAATTGAGAGAATTCAGTAGGGAGTAAATAAGAAAACAATTCTATTTGCTCCTTTCATTGAAAGAAAACTTGTTAATTTTTGACCACATATAGGCAAATGTAAGGATTTTTTTTCCTTAAAATTCCAAGAAAAGAGAGAATGACCTTATATCAGTGTTCATACACATTTTCTTTCATTTTCAGACTCTTTATAACTTAACATTGAACTACATATATATATATATGTATATATATGTGTGTGTGTGTATACATATATATATATATATATATATATATATATATATATATAAAAAGGGAATACACCAGCCTGAAACTACTTCAGTCACTGCTGGGTCACCTGAAAAATCTGAAAAAAGGGAAAATAAAGAGGTGAATTTAACCCAGACTAGTAATCATTCGTGGTGGCAAAACTTAATGGTACACAAGAGTATTTGTGTCTTGGGGATGAAATGACCAGTGACACTCACATTTTAGTTACATGGATTGAAAAGGTGCTATACCTCAAGTGTCGATGGAGATAAAAGATGGATCTGCATGGGGCAGCTACATTAGATGACTCAAAGTAGCTCTAGTGATCTCTATGAAGATACATGTCAAAGTTAAGGGTAAAAAATTGAAATAAAATTTATTAATGCTATGTGTATAGGAAAAGCACACGCATTGCTGGTGATTGTTTTGGAATCCCATTAGTCTTGAATATTTCTTTGCCTCTGATATGAGATAGCACAAGCTCATCTTGTACAGTGCTTGTCTCAGACTTGGAGTAAGCCATTTCTCAAGGAAATCATGATTGATTTTGTGGAAGCTAAGATTTGGGTGCTAGAGGTCCTTCTAGTATGAACTGTTGCTTCAATGGGCAGAGCTAGAACAAAAGATTTTTTAAATGACTATTTTAAGGAAAAGCTCTTAAAATTGAGTTTATACTGGTATTTTCCATTAAAGTTTAACATTGTTTTCCCTTGTGATGTTGTATTTTTGATGCTTGTATCCTACATTCAAAATTTTTGTGCCTAATATATTTATTTGTACAATCCTACGATATATGTAAAATTGTTTCAGAATTACAATACTTTGAAAACAAAAAATGACCAGCCTGAGCAAGAGTGAGACCCCATCTCTACTAAAAATAGAAAAATTAGCCAGGTGTTCTGGCACATGCCTGTAGTCCCAGCTGCTCGAGAGGCTGAGGCAGGAGGATTCCTTGAGCCCAGGAGTTTGAGGTTGCAGTGAGCTATGATGATGCCACTTTACTTTAGCCCAGGTGACAGAGTGAGACCCCCGTCCCAAAAAAAAAATAAATAAAATATATACACACACAGTCGAAATAACTGGGTTGTTTGTTTTTTATGAGACAGGGTCTCGTTCTGTCTCCCAGGCTGGAGTACAGCGGCATGATTGTAGCTTGCTGAAGCCTCGAACTCCAGTCCTCAAGCATCCTTCTGCCTTAGCCTCCCGAGTAGCCAGGACTGCAGGCACGTGCCACTACTGCACATGGCTAATTTTTTTACTTTTTATTTTTTGTAGAGACAGTGTCTCCCTTCATTGCCCAGTCTGTTCTCGAACTCCTGGCCTGAAGCTATCCTCCCACTCTAGCCTCCTAAAGTGCTGGAATTACAGGCTTGAGCTACCACACCCAGCCAAATAACTATTATAAAAGTTACTTGAATTGGTTTTTCTGTGTAGTGTATGTTGTCAGTATGATGCACAGCCTCTTATTTCTGTTTATATTGAGGTTTAGGGGTAGCTGTATTTCTATCTTTTCAGATTTTATTTTACTTTTAGAGTTATATAAAACATTTATGTTTGAAGTGTCAACACTGAGTTAAAAGGTATATTCAGAGAACTCCATTTCCATTGCTGTCTCTTCTGCCCATTCTCACCTACCCCACCAAACTTTAGTTTCTGATTTATCCATTATCGTTTTTAAGTAAAGTGTGCACATGTGTATTTTCCTCTCTGTCTTACATAGAATGTAGCATGCTAAATATACACCATATTAATCCTATTTTTGATGAGTTAAAAGTTATAATTCTCCATACTCTTTATATAATTTCATGATATTCTAAATTAAGAAAGGATTTTTGGTGGGGTTTTTTTGTTTGTTTTAAGGTTTTAGAGATTTTTTTGTAGAAGAGCAGCTTTACAGTTACCACAGAGGAAATTCAAACTCTTTCAAGTTTTTAGACTTAATCAACAATGTGAAACATAGTAATTGAATTAGTTGATGAATATTTATAGTTAATATTTAACTTCTTCTATAACAACCCTTTCTTATATGGAAGAAAGATACCATGCTACATATATATATCAAAGTCTCCTTAAATGAGTTTAAATCTGTTTCAGACTTCTGGGCCATTGGGAAGAAGCAGCCCATGATCTTGCCCTTGCCTGTAAACTGGATTATGATGAAGATGTTAGTGCAATGCTGAAAGAAGTTCAACCTAGGGTATGTTAAAATACAGAAAGTTGTCACTGTAGTACTCCATGGCTCTAGTACTTAGCCCCTGCAGCCGTAATTTACCTGAAAAACAGATGCAAAGAAACAAACACTTGGAGGTTATAATCTGTAATTTAGAAAAGTTTGGAGAGCTCAATTCAAGATATCATTAGCTTTTCATGCTTTCATTTCTCATGCTATCTTATAGCAAGCTCTGTTACTTTGTTTGCAAGCGTATAGTGGAATAACCAGAAAGTTAGAAATGGAAAAGGTGTTATCAGGTTTACAACAAGGAAAGAAATAGTTCTATAATTATCATGAACCAAGATTGAGTCTGGTCTGTCCTTATATATTATAGATGTATATAGCCACTTTGTAAAGTATGAGGGCCTCGTGGAAGTTCCTGTCAATCTTTTTAAAATGATAATATTGAATCCAAAAGCTAGAACATTCTATTTTAAGATAATTTTTATCTAAAATTAATTAAAATAATTTCAGTGCATTTACATGGTAAGTCCTTCAGCTTTGTGGGAAGTTAAACTACCAAGAGTTTATTCCCAAAGGTCTTGAGATAGTGTAAATTTTATTGAGTTTAACTTATCTGTTGCCAGAGATTTCATTTCTTTTTTTCTTCTCATAACAGGGCTAACGCAGCAGAGTTGTAAACAAACTAAAGTAACAGTCGAATACAAATCTCTTAAATTTATTTTATTCTGTGAATAAATAATAGATCCAAAGCATTTGGTACTATTTACTAGTGCCTGGTACACATATTTGCATGTATTTTCTCTCTTAATCTGTATAGCAATTTGATAAGACTAAATATTTCTGTCCCCCCTCCACCCCCACCCATTTTGTGGCTTAAGAAACTTAAATATAGACTGTGGCAAATAGCTGGTGTGTGTTTTTCCAGTCTCTGCCTTCCCATGGCAGACATCATTAGTGATACTACTCTGCTGAACTGAGCTGTAACTTCTGAACCCTTAACACTATGCAGCTGGTAGAAACTAACAGGCAAGAATTGTCATGCAGTTTGAAACCTATTTGTCATCTGAGCTTAGTTAAATGTTTTCAGAACTACATGTTGAATTAAACCTCTCTCCACAAAGAAAAGTAACTCCTAACAAAACTGTTTATTTGTGTTGAACTTCATCAGCTTTTGGAGCAGGCTTATTTTTCTATGGCTCTTTTTTTCTAGGCCCAGAAAATTGCAGAACATCGGAGAAAGTATGAGCGAAAACGCGAAGAGCGAGAGATCAAAGAAAGAATAGAAAGGGTTAAGAAGGCTCGAGAAGAGCATGAGAGAGCCCAGAGGGTAAAGTTACTATAGCTAATCAATGAAAGGAAAATAGAGTATATTGTGGAGTTTTGAGGATACCATTCTAATTCCTGCATACTTTATTTAATGCTGCCTGAAGTTTTGTAGGGTGCTGGTAGTATTAAAAGGACTTTTCTTTAGTTGTATCTAATTTGTGGGGATACTTTTAGTCTTTAAATTTTCAAGTGAGCTTTTATTAACATTTCACCAACTTACATTCTTGTTTGTGTTCATGAGTTTTTCCTGGTCAAGTAATTAAAACTTGGTAGTAATAGTATTTGGTTTTTTGAGGATGCCTGTTTGGATTTAAATTTATGACTCTTCCTGTTCCAGTGATGAATTTATGGCTATTTAAAATTGATTCGAACCAGGCATGGTGGTATGCATTTGTAGTTGACACTACTCGGGAGGCTGAGGCAGGAGGATCCCTTGAGCCTAGGAGTTTGAGTCCAATCTGGGCAATATAGTGAGACCCTGTCTCTTTTTTTAAAAAAAAGTAAAAAATTTCCGTGGAAGAGCTGGGAAGAAAAAGAAAAGATAATAAGAATTAAAAAATTAAAATACAGAAAAAAAAAGTAAGAAAGTGATTCCAGCTTTTTATAAATTTTTAGTTACAAAGTCATATTACAGAAAATATAGGAAAAAAGAAAATTAGCCATAATTTCTTCACAGTATTACTCCTGTTCTTAAGGTTTCTCCTAATTTTTTTCTGTACTGGTTCTATCAGTTTGCACTTACGTCTTTCCAGCGTTGTTGAATGAAAGGACATAAAGCTGTGTTACATCTTTCCTTTCATTTTTGTCTTTACAAAAACAGAAAAATGCAAAAACAAATCAGTAGTTCTCTATTTGTCTTGTTGAGTTATATAAGGAGAGTGTGGAAAAGATGTATTTGGAAAACAAAAGTTATGACAGTATTACGAATCTAGCCATGTCTTTCATTTTCGAGTTTTAAAACAATAAGAATTTGCAGTTTTTGTATTAGTACTTCTTGAAATTATGACCAAGAATAATGTTCATTGAAAATGTAGTTGGGAAATTTTTTTGAGAAAGGGATGAGGTGTATCTTTTCAGTCCAGTATTACCATTTGAAACTTGTTTTTGTAAGACCTCTACTAGCTTATTTTATAATTTGTTCCTGATTTTGCATGAATAGGTTAGGAGTGGACAGCAGACATTTTTTCCCTAGTATATAATTTATTTTCTTTTGTATTAAAGGAGGAAGAAGCCAGACGACAATCAGGAGCTCAGTATGGCTCTTTTCCAGGTATATTTAAAGGAAAATTAAAGCTCTTAATGTTGTAAATAATTATGATATATTTCTGATTGGGGGGCTCAGATATATACACACGTATGTGCTTATAGAGAGAAAGCAAGGTTTATATACTGAATATATTTAGTACCATTAGTTCCTGGAACATTAAAAAGTCTTTAGAATGTTAACCTCTAGAAAGTTTCATTCTCATTAAAAATGTTATGTTAGTGGCGCTGGGCACAGTGGCTCACACGTGTAATCCTAGCACTTTGGAAGGCTGAGGCAGGAGGATTGCTTGAGGTCAGGAGTTTAAGACCAGCCTAAGCAAGAACGAGACCCTATCTCTACAAAAAAAATAGAAAAATTAGCCAGGCGTGATGGCGGGCTCCTATAGTTCCAGCTATGTAGGAGGCTGAAGCAGGAGGGTCGCTTGAGCCCAGGAGTTTGAAGTTGCGATGAGTTAGGATGACACCACTGCACTCTAGCTGCGGTGACAGAGCAAGACTCTGTCTCCAAAAAAAAAAAAAAAAGAATTTATTATGGTGTAATCTAAGTACTTCAAAATTGCCATAATGGAATTTTGTTCTGTTATACAATGATATTCGTGAGGATACTAGATAAAAGCACTATATGGGATTATTAGGCATAAAAATGGTGTTTTGAGTCCAGTGTAAACATTTATTCTTTTTCTTGCAAATATTAAGTGATCAGAAATTGCTAGTGAGGCAAAACTTTGAATGATATCAGAGGACTAACATGCAGATAAAAGAGAAGGGGGAAAGGCACTCAGAATAATTATTGAATACTTCTGATTGAGACAGTGTGAAATTTATATAAAGGCCAAAAAAAAAGACGTAAAAAAATCATTTTAAAACAGCTGCCTCTGGTTGTTCAATGGTAACTACCTTTTTCTCTTAAGGAAGTTTTGTTTGGAGACAGAGTCTCACTCTCTTGACCCTGATAGAGTGCAGTGATGTCACCATAGTAGTAGTTTTCAGGTCCCCTAAGATTATGTGTTTCTTTGTTTATTATGGCTTTACCCTTGATCTGTAGAATATATTAATGTTACTTGTCTTTCCCTTTAGGATGCATCTATAATTATGGTTGCAGAATATTGACAATGGATATATATAATAGATTTATGGTACTAAAGAAAAGAGTAGATAATTTGAGTTCATAATCTAACAAAATATGCTGGGAGAACTAAATCCGTTTGGCTGGAGCATTATTCTCTCTAAAGAAGAATCATTGGAAGAGCTTGCTAAAAATGCAGATTTCTAGTTTCATTTTCAGAGAATTTGATTCTGTTCGAGGTGGAAATCAAAAATCCACAGATAATTTGTAACAAGCATTTTGGGTAGTTCTTAACTGAAGGAAGAAGTACTCTAGGTGAATATAGTGAAAACAAAAATCTTAAACTCATCCGAATTAACTTTAAATTGAAACAGAAATCATATCCAAGAATGGAGAGTTAAGATAAAAGATGACCAGGGTAACTGACTTCAACTTTATAATTCTAAGGGACTGTTACTTGGCTATTTGTTTTTAAGGTAAGATTAAACTATTTAACTGTTTTATTTTTAGGAAAAAGTGAATCCAGAAGGTAGCAAAGTCTGATTTATAGCCTTAATTTTTTAAGAGAAAATTAGGAGCTACAATTGGTGCCTTATTATATCTTAGGTTAGAATGTTTATGCTGTTCAGACTACTTGTGCTTAGTGGCACCCTCATTCTTTGTATGTGCACTTTTTGTGTGTGTGTTATTTTTAATCAGAAGGAAATAGTATATCATCCTACTTGGGAGTACAGTGGGTGTTCTACAGTTCTTTCATTTATTCTTGTAGGTGGCTTTCCTGGGGGAATGCCTGGTAATTTTCCTGGAGGAATGCCTGGAATGGGAGGAGGCATGCCTGGAATGGCAGGAATGCCTGGACTCAATGAAATTCTTAGTGATCCAGAGGTTCTTGCAGCCATGCAGGTAGGACTTGGAAGAAAAACAAAATTTGACTTTATATCATTAAAGGATTTCTTTCATAATTTTGTGTGGAGACGAAGGTTACTATCAGTCATTTTTTATTTATCTCAGTTACCAAATGCTAATTATGCAGATGTGACATTCATTTTCTTTTTTCAGAGTGAGTACCTTAAGTTTTTAAAAATTAGTTTATAGGTAATACTCAGTAATAGTTGACAAGTATATCCAGTTGTCCTTTTACTTGTATCAAAATTGTATGTCTTGTTTTTGTAATCTAATTCAAACAACATAATTGAGCTTGCCTTTGAGAGGTGCACATTAATAATGTTTCTATTCTTGGCCATGACAAAATTATTACAGGCCTAAATAAAGAGATGGGATTTAGGATAATAAACTTGTTGACCCAGTAAGATAGTTTTTTAAAATACTAATGAGAAAACTAAACCCTTTCTCTTCAGGATCCAGAAGTTATGGTGGCCTTTCAGGATGTGGCCCAGAACCCGGCAAATATGTCAAAATACCAGAGCAACCCAAAGGTTATGAATCTCATCAGTAAATTGTCATCCAAATTTGGAGGTCAAGCGTGATGCCCTTCCGACAAATAAAGCCCATGCTGAAGGAAAAGCAACCTATATCACCTAATGGATGTCGCAATAATACAAACCAGTGTACCTCTGACCTTCTCATCAAGAGAGCTGGGGTGCTTTGAAGATAATCCCTACCCCTCTGTCCCAAATGCAGCTGAAGCATTTTGCAGTGGTTTGCCATTAGGGTATTCATTCAGATAATGTTTTCCAGCTAGAAATTACAATCTTCTAGATACTTTTTAAACCTTAAAAATATTTGAAACTAATTAAAAGGACATGTTAATTCCTACATTTTTCTTACTAATCATTTTGGATTTTTTCCTTTGAATTAGTGGGCAAGAAAGATACTTACATCGGAGATTAATTATTGCTCTAGTTTGAGTAAAATAAAGGTTTATTGGTGGGGGCAAATATAATTCATTTAAATAGATAAAGTTTGAGTTGGATATATGGTTACTGAGGCATTTTAATTTGTCTTTTTAAATGCTTTATTTTTTAAAAAAATGATTTATTTCAATAAAACTATTGGGACCACCAGTATTTCAGTAGGACCTGGGTAGGGACTGGAAGTACTTGGCAGGGCAGCAGCAGTCTTGCTGTTTTATATAACATGCACCCTTGTGCAGGTTGCATTTAAATCTTACACTGTGGTGAAGGGATGATTTTTTTTTTGTAATGCTGCAGTAGAGTTGGATTACTTAGCTCTGTTGTTGTCCAATATATCAAATAAATGCTTCATATTATTTCCACAGAGCAGAAATAAGGAAGTAATTTTCTTTTTATATTTCTGTGTTTAAAATTGCCTTTCCTGTTCAAAAATGCCCAATTCCCTGTCCTCTTTCTGCTTGTTACCCTTTTTCCCCCCTTAATCTTCTTGAGTTAAAGATAGTCTTTTTTCACTAGCATCCTCACTGCTATTATCATTCACAGCATAATTATACAAGCATATTTAATGCTGGGTTTAATTTAATATGTAATACATATGGTGACTGTAGGGTAATACCCGTAACAACTGTAGTTTCTTACTTGGCCTTGATATTACTTATTTAAGTGATAGACTTTCACTCTGCCAAAATCTTGTCACATCAAAAGACATTAGAGGGTGAGATTCCCTTTAGTGTTTGGAAATGCTGTCTAGTTAGGAAATACCTATTGCAGTTAGAGTTTATCTTGTAGTATTCGTCTTTGTGTTTTGAAGAGAATAAGATTTGAAAACTGATATACATTGAGGGGAACCTGACTTTTTGATCTAGCATGAATGATCAAATAGATGAGATATCCACAATTACACATTGTGGAGTTGCAACTGTGAAGATTCACTGTCTTCCTGTTTGGGTCTTCCTTAAATAGTGCAGTCATAACCCCACCTCTGCTTTTTTTCCCTCACCACTCCAAGGATAAAGAAAATGATAAATTTTCTGTCATCCATCCAATTCTTACCTTAAATAAGACTGAATATAGAGACTTTGTTCCTGATATTGCTATGTTTCTACCTAGTTTTCCATTTAAATTGCTAGTGTTCAAAAGCAGTTTCAAGGAATGAGACCTGTACTTTGCTTATGTGAGGAATCAGTGGTAGGAGCAATGAAGTAAATTCTATGGAGTACATTTCTAAAATAGCATATTTCTGAAATCATAAATAAGTTTATTCAGTTTCTAACCCTTTGCTGTACACAAGCAGACAGAATTCATCTGTTATATAAATGAGAAAAAGCTGTATGCTTGAAATCCTTTGAAAACTCACCATATAAACTTGAATTTGAGTTTGCATGTTGTTTTTGTTCCTGTGTGTTCTAGTTTCTCAAAATTGCCAATGTGTGTCATGTTAACCCAAGAAGAACAGTTTTGTTCTTGATTCTTTGATTTACTCAACTACACTTAATTATATTCTAATGTTGCAAATATTACCATAAATGGGTAAAAGTGAAATTGCTCTTCTGAAAGTGTCTTGTGCTTTTAGACTATTAAGTTCCACAAATATAAAATACATTCATAATTTTCATAGAAACTCATTATCACTTCTAAACCAGAAATGTTCTTGTGCTAATGATGTTATGAAAAGGAACAGGAGCTTTTTTCTGCTTAAAATACGTAGTTATTGGATATTTCTAGCTACGTAAAAAATAAATACGGTTTCAAACTGGATATTGGAAACCTCCCACTCCCCGTTTTTTTTTTTTTTTTTTTTTTCCAATACATGTTCTTAAGTTATTTACTAGGCTTAAAAGGCTGCAGATTTTAAAGTGTTGTTAATAAGGACCCCTAAAAATGCATTATCCCAAGTAAAACAGATTACTTTTCTTTCAGGTAGCTGTACAGAAGTAAGCAGTTCTGCCATTCTCAGAAGGTAGCTTCTATTTCTGGGTCCAAAAGTGCTTGCACTGGTGCTCATCTTTGAATCTGAGGAAAAGGGGGTCTGGGAAACACATGCTGAGATAGTGAAGCTAGTATATGGAATTAACATCTTACTGCTTATGTCTCATTGATCAATTTTGTGTATGTGTGTTGAGGCCATATTTAGCTGTAAGGGAAATGATCCATAGTTACATGGTCATAAGCTTAACAAAAATAATGATAGAAGAAACAGAAAGGACTTAGGGTGACAACCAGCGGTCTTCCCTACTGGGAAATACTGGCTTGATAATAGGGTAAAGGAGAAACAACTTCTATTTTAGATATTTACTAATACCTAAAATTAATGCATCTGAGTAGGCACATATGTCAGGTAAGCAGTACTTACTCTGTACTAGGCACTGTTGTAAATAGTTTGCAAGTATTGGCCCAATTCTGAGAATGGTCTTAAGGGTAGATCCTTTTATCACCACTTTACCATTTTATGGAAGAGGAAACTGAAGCACTTAACTGTTGCCCAGGATTACACACTATTTGTGGAGCTGGGATTTTTGAATACCTAGGCTTGTGGCTTCAGAGGTTTTCCTCCTAAACTCTACTCTGTGCTGCCTCTATGTACAAGGTTGATACTTGAAGAATTGTTTAAGGAATTGAAAACTAAAATGTCCATTTGAATGGGATTGGTTAAATAAGGACTGTCACACATTTCATGTGCTGATCTGTACATCCAACAAGAAGTTTCTCCTAACAGTTAAGGGACAGCATAATTGAAGTGCATGACAATCCCTAAAATAAAGGCAAGAAAAAGCTAATTTAAAAAAGGAACACTAATTCTAAAAGTTCTATATGTGCCAGTATTTACAACAAGTATAGTGTACTTAACAGAGCTCATACAGTTTGGGGAGGAAAATAAAGTAAATAGACAACAAATGTGGATAATAACTATTAAGCTTTATAAAGCAAATTTCAACAGTATGGCCTATCAAGTTGGCACAAATTTTAAAAGTTCAGCAATTATTTAATGAAACCTTTTTTATAGTGCTGGTGGCAGTATAAATTCATGGTTTTCTATAAAGTTGAGCAATAAATTTTGACATTTGGTAAAATCCTCATTTTAGAATTACAGTTACAAGAAGTGAGATAAATAGAATTAATATAAATATGTATATGGTGCTCTGAAAATCTGGGTATCTGATATATAATCAAGTATACTCACCCAGATTACTAGGACAATTTCAGGTTGCAGGTAAGTAGCCTGAGCACAGTTAGTCCAGTGAAAAAGCAACATACATGAAATGGTGAGTACTAGTTAGGTGTCTTCAACTCTTTGTTCATGGTGTGGGTGTATACAGAAGGTCCCTAAATTTTTAAAATACTGTTTATGTAGTGTCAGGGGGTTTGAAGCTTATATAATTCAGAGAACCCTCTTTAAGGAAGAGAGTATGTAATTATGAATACTAAATTAGACATAAAAGTGAGTCTTTGTTTAGAATGAAAAGGAAGTAAAAAATTACAATTTTTAAAATCAGATCTCTGAACTTCGGAGATTGTTTTGTTTAATAACTGATTCTATATTTTTAGCTGCATATTCTGGTTGCTTTGTATGACAATGTAGTGTTTCAGTATAGTTAATTTTTTAGTTAATCAAAATGTTTTTTGACAGCTAATGTGCCCCCTAAAACAAAATTATAATCCAGTGTATTTTTGACAGCTTCCAGTTGGTTGGGAGCCAGTGAGAACTGATTACTCTACTTAAATTTTACAACCAACTTGTCTCTGCATTCCAGTGCCAAAAATCCCATCTTCATTTGATTTTTGGTTCTGCTTTCCATATCATGACCAGTTGGAGTCATGGGAGTATTCCTGGAAGCCATTCATACGACAGAACCTCTAGCAGTAAT
Organism: Lemur catta; assembly: GCF_020740605.2. Classification (NCBI taxonomy): domain Eukaryota; kingdom Metazoa; phylum Chordata; class Mammalia; order Primates; family Lemuridae; genus Lemur; species Lemur catta. Next base: position 7,382,615 of record NC_059133.1, read on the forward strand.
TTAACCGTATAAAAAGCCAACCTAGTGTGTCCCCAACTCACCTTTTACTTAGCTTGTAGTCACTGAAGCACATCTCTGAAGAAGAGTTTAAGTGGAAAGAGATTTTAACCAATGGTGGTTAAATATGTTCTGCAAATACTGGGAAAACGTGACCAGGTGAAACATTGTTAGGGACTCTCTCCCAGGGATTGATTGTGATAATGGGCATAAAGCACTGAGCCTGGCATTGTAGGAAGTACACAAGAATTGCTGGGGGGGCCACGTGCAGTGGCTCATGCTTGTGATCCCAGTACTTTGGGAGATGGAGGCGGGAGGATTGGGCCAGGAGTTCAAGACCAGTTTGGCAACATAGTGAGACCCTTTGTTTGTACAAAATAAATTAGCTGAGTGTGGTGCACCTGTAATCCAGCTACCTGGGAGGCTGAGGCAGGAGGATAAGCTGAGCCCCAGAGTTTGAGACTGCAGGGAGCTATGATCATGCCACTGCACTCCAGCCTGGACAACAGAGCAAGACCCTGTCTCCAAAAAATAATTACCACCCAGGGTATTACAAAAGTAAACATGGTTCAGAACCTTTAGTAGAGACAGGAGACAATGGTGTCCCAGTAAAGTGAAGTTGGAATCCATGAGGAACATCGTGAAACAGCATGTCTCACAGGTTAGAAATTGTGGTTTCTTTAGTTCTATGTAGTTTGGTCATTCACTTTTGTGACATGGAAAAAATTTTTTTCATTATTTTAAAAAGTACATCTACATAAATTAGCTTTCGTAATCTTCATAGCAAGTGGCAGTTGTTGATATTAACACTGTCATTCCCCAAATGAGGAAGCCAAAGAGGTTAAGTGACATTCATAATTGTCAACTGGTAGGAGGCTTTCGCTTGCGTCTGATCATTTTGATCTGACATTTGAGATCTCTTCCGCACCACACCCCAGGGTTTTTCCAAAGGGTGAATGTTCCCAGTCAACAACCAATATTTTTTTTTTTTTTTTTGAGACAGAGTCTTGCTCTGTTGCCCGGCTGTGGCGTCAGCCTAGCTCACAGCAACCTCAAACTCCTGGGCTCAAGCAATCCTCCTGCCTCAGCCTCCCGAGTAGCTGGGGACTACAGGCATGCGCCACTATGCCCGGCTACTTTGTTCTATATATTTCTTAGTTGTCCAGCTACTTTTCTTTCTATTTTTAGTAGAGACGGGGGTCTCGCTCTTGCTCAGGCTGGTCTCGAACTCCTGACCTCGAGCGATCCACCCGCCTCGGCCTCCCAGAGTGCTAGGATTACAGGCGTGAGCCACCGCGCCTGGCGACAACCAATATTTGTTTCTAAAGTGTGGCTTTCAAAGTAGCGAAAAGGTGAGTTAAGTCGAGGAGGAACAGGAAGATTGGACTCCCACGAGCCCCCGTCTTTGGCTGTCACCAGTAGGAAAGGAGGCCACTAGGATTTCTGAAATGAGAATTTCTGAAAACGAGAGAACTTGGTTAGACCCAGGAGCCGCGCTCGCCCGCGGGCCAATCGGCGCCGGGGGGCGTTCCCAGGCCGGCTTTCCCGCCCCGGCGGCGGCTGACACTGGCGACAGAGGGCGCCCCGGAAGTGGTTGTTCTGGGGGAGGCGGGCGATCCTGAGAGGGTGGAGCTTGTGGCTCTCACGCCCTAGGCTGTGGAGCTGCTTTCCCTAGTTCGCCGGCTGCTGCATGTGCGGGTGAAGTGTGGCTAGGTCTTCGGGGAGCCGTGCCAATGGCTTCTGTGCTGTCCTACGAAAGCTTGGTCCACGCCGTGGCCGGAGCCGTGGTAAGACGGGGTCTTCACGCCGGGGCCGCAGCGGGGCGCGGGGTTTCTCTCGGGCCAGTCCCTGAATATGGCTGCGGGATGGCTATGAGAGAGAGATCGTGTGGGCCGGGGTCTTCTGTCATGACCGTAGGGCTGAGAGGAATGGGCCATTGGCAGAAAGTTGCTGAAACAATTACTGGTGAGAGCCGACACTCGGCCCTGGGCCCTGGCCACCTGGAGACTTGTCTCCTGGAGCTGTGGTCGCCTCGAGACTGTCTGTAATATAGACAGCAATGGTCACACATGCCCACGGAGAGTTGGGGAGGAGAAATTTGCTGTTTTCTTTGCCTTCTGAAGTTTAAGGCCAACCCACCCCCACCGCACATATAAACTTTGCCTCACTGGGTCGGAGGAGAAAGTAGGTGTGAAGCTTAATCAAATGCTTAACTACAGCCTATCTTCACACTCTGGCAGGAGAAGATAGGTTTTTTTGTTTTTTACCAAGATCAGCGTTGCTGTTTACCACAGGTGTGATTTTCTGTGAGGTATGCGTTTGGTTCTTGGGGTTCTGAATGTCTAGGTTCCATTTGACATCCTTCTCCTTGAAACTTTCCGCTCGGCTTGGGTAACTCCTCTCTGGTTCTTCTCTTAATCTCCTACTACCCTTTCTCATATCCTTCACTAGCTGTCAAAACGCACCTGTAGCTGTTAGGATCACTGTGACTTCAGAGGAACATCACTGAATCCTCTCTTGTTTTGTTCATGTTCTGTGTAGACTAATCTGGGTTGAATCCCAAGTCCATGGTTTGTTAGCTAGGTGGCCTGTAAACCTCACTTTCCTAATCTGTAAAGTGGGGGAAATAATACCTCCCTCATAGAGTTGTTTTGAGAATTAGGTGACACAATATTTCATTAAGGTGCCTAATTCAAGAGACCGGGTTCATTCGGTTCAACCAGAAGAGCCTTCCAGTCAGTGTAAAGGTGCTGAGAAGGAAGCTCACTTGACATGTGTTAAGATGGGCATGGAGGCCTGTGTTCCTGGAATGAAGGGAACAAAGAGGCAGATAAGTTTCAGAGGACCAAATTGTGTGAGACTTTAACTCTGAGTGGGAAAGAGAACTGGCTGTTGGACTTGCTGATTTACATTTTAAACACGATCACCCTGGCTGCTCTGTTGAGAGTAGAGTGTAAGAGACACATTGTCAGGCAAGAGATGGTGGTGGCTTGAACCAGGGTGATAGCGGTGGTGGTGGTGAGAAGTGATCATTAACCTGGAATATATTTATAAGATTGGGGTTGGTTAACTCCAAGAGTTTTTGACTTGAGCAGCTGGAGGAATGGTGTTCCCATTTACTGAGATGGCAAAGGCTGTGAAGGAGTAGGTTTGGGGGAGAAGATGAATTTGGCTTTAGTTTTGGACTGAAGTTTGAAATGCCTGAGAGTAGTCATGAGACTAAATGAGGTCACCAAAGAAGTGAGCATGAACTGAGAGAAAAATCTCAATGAGTGAGCCTTGAAACAGGAAGAGATTGGAGAAATAAGATCACACCAATAAAGGAGGCAAAGAAGGACCAGTACAGTAGGAGGAAAACTAAGAGAGTGGTGTTCTGCAAACCACAGGAAGAAAATGTTTGAGGAGAAGGATGTAGACCAACTGGGTCAAATGCTGCGCATGGATCAGGTAAGGTGAGGACTGAGAATTACCATGCGAGGACTGAGAATTATCATGTTGATAAATGCAGTGTTTAATTTAATTAAAGACCAGTTTGGGTGGAGTAGTGGGGTGAATAGTTGGAGTGCATCTAAGAGAGAATGGGAAGATGGGAAATGTTCGTTTTCTTTTTCTTGTCTTAATAAATTCTATTCATTTAACACTTTTTTAAAGTGCATTTTGTGCCATGCACTGTTTTAAGGGCTAAGAATATAGGAAAGAACAAGGTCTTTTTATTCATGAAATGTGCATTCCAGTGGGGTAGTCAGGCAGTAAATGACTAAACAAAAAATAAAATAGTTTTAGATACCGTTAAGTGCTATAAAAGAAATAAAATAGGGGTTGACAAACATTTTTTGTAAGGGAGCAGATGGAAAATATTTTAGGCTTTGTGTACAGTCTCTGTCACAGCTACTTAGCACTGCCACAGTAGTGTGAAAGCAGCCGTAGACAATAAGTAAATGAATGGGCAAAACTGTGTGCCAGTGAAACCCTATTTACAAAAAGAGCTCTTGGATTGGATTTGGCCCATGGGCCATAGTTTTTTTCTTTTTTTAAATTTAATTTTATTTTAAAATTACTTTTTCTCTTTTTTTCTCCTTTTTCTCCTTTTTTGGGGGAGAACTTAAAGCAGAAGGCCTTAGTTTTCTGAGCCCTGCTATGGAGAGTAACTGGGAGTAGAGGTGATATATTTCTATTTAATCTACAAAGATATTTCTATTTTTTTCTCTTCTTGTTGCCCATTTTTCTCTTGTTAAAGTTCCACATGAAGTGTGCACCTGAGCCTAGGAGTTCAAGTCAGTCCCTGTCTCTAAAAAAAATAAAATAAAAGTTGAAAAGTTCCACTTGAAATTGTGCCCCCTGGATTTGCTATTTTTTTTTCCTCCCATAAGCTATGTTAGCTTATCTGATATGTAGACTTTTGTAAGAATAATTTTTTTCTCTTGCTTCTTCTCAGGAAAGTTCCTAGCACATATCTGAGTGAGAAGTTTCTTTGTGTTTTGTTATTCTATTGAATTTTCACACTGAAGATTGGTTTTTAAACTCTTTTTGCAAACCTCTTTATTAAGGTTAAACCACACCATGTGGCCCTACTGTCTTCTAGTTGATACCAAAGGAAAAATTTCACTACAAAACTGTAACTACCATTGATAAGAAAAATAACATTGCTTTTAATGGTATGGTATCATGGTGATGGCTGATGTTTAATTAAATCTCCTAAGCATAATGTTCAACCAAAGCTTAGCGATGATACTGGAGACCTTATGAGTGTTGTAATGCTGATGAGCATTGAATTTCTTTAATGTTGATATTGCAGTATCACAAAGCAAGCAAATCGTCTTATCTTCAGCAGAAACAAGATAATATTGCGATTCCCAGACCTCATTAAAAAAATCTGTTTTCTTCCTTCAGCATTCTCTTGATCTTTGACATGATCTGGCTCTTAAGTAGACAGAATTTAAAAATGCTGTGGAGCTGTGCAACTGTTCACAAATTCCACTTCAAACAGAAGCACAGCACACTGTTGTCAAAAGTTGGTAACAGACTGGTGAACTCAACCCCCATAAACTCTCACCAACCAGCCTGGTGCAGTAGTGGCGCCAATCAGGCGAGGGTAGTTAGAACTAAATCATGAACATAGCAGCTGTTTCTAATTGTGCAGGTCAATCTGGGAGGATTATTTCATTGAAACTTATTCTTTGTTATATAAAATACATCTATTTTAAAAAATAAAATAAAAATATAAAAAATGAAGAAAAATGTATTAATAAAAATAAAAGGATTTGTTCTGTAAACTTTGGATTCAGTCAAAAGGCTGCACTTAAGGACCTAGAAGGCCACATGTTCCCCACATCTGATCTAGGATGTGCAGAGGTATGAAATGAGTATTCTCACAAATTAGCAGAAGAATTAGAGTTCACTGTGATTTTCATTGTAATATAAATGCTATAAGAGAGACATAAACAAATGCTATTCTAGACAACCAATTGTAATCTGATGGGTAGGGAGAGGTAAGATTTAATCTGAGTTTTGAGCAATACCAATATTACAGTGTTCTCTCTCATCAAGGCAAGCTGACCTATTTAAGTAGATCAGAGGCCTAGTAAATTTTCATACTTACCTTTAAAGTTGGTCTAGTTTCCAATTGTTATCATGATTAAAATACTGTATGTTACAACCATTATTAGATCAGCAACCTAGAACTTGATTTTATACCTGAGAGTATACACCAGTGGGTCCACATCTAGGTTGAGAACATAAACTGAACAGCAAGTTTCAGGCATACAATTTAATCCCTAAATAAATGTTTGTGGTTTTTATATAAGGTCTTATGAATGGAAAGACTGGTTGGATTTTTTTCCTGATAATTTGTGTCATTGTCTTACCTCGGATGAATTTAAAGAATTTTTAGCAAAGAGATTATTCCTATTTTATTTAAAACACAAGCAAACAAAATGCTAATTTAAAGAACAATATGATTCTTACACATCCTTTTACTTTGTGGTGAATATATGATTAAGCACAGAGAATAGAAGTACAGGTCTGTTTAATTACTGGATATTTGGGGTTAGGAGATTATCGGAGAGTGAATATGGTAATAACAACTGACCTGTAAACAATTAAAAATCCATTTACCTGCTATCTTCCACATGTGTCCTAGGTTTCAAGCCCCTAAGTTTGTCATTTGCAGGGAACTACTGTATTTTCTTTTTCAATATGAGAGAGAGAGAGAGAAATTTCTCTTCTGGCAAATTAAATATTTATGTTTAAGCATATAACATTTTAATCCCAACAGATTAAAATGTTGTATATATTTGTTCAGTGAAAATCTTATTTGACCCATTGTTAATAATGAACTTTGTTTATTTAAAAGTTGTGGCTCATTATGTTTGTGATACTGCAGTGGCTAAAGCCTTTTTCTAACTTTCAGGGAAGTGTGACAGCAATGACAGTATTTTTTCCCTTGGATACAGCTAGACTTCGACTTCAGGGTGAGTAGTTATCTTTTGTAGTAATCATATTCCTGGTCATTTGGCATCAGAGAGCAAAACATTTTCTCTAGTAAGTTCTCAATTAATGTAAAGATGCTCTGTTTCTTTAGAGGTCTACTGTGGTCTGTTTTCACTGACTTTAAATACTGGTCATCATTGCTGTTTCCTGATTAGCAGAGAGTCATTCATGGATGAGTCACAACCTTAGCCATTTTCTAATCTGCAAGAACCTGAGTGGGCTTGCATTAATAATTTTGAATCATTACAATCCTTTCTAATAAGCCATATGACTTTTTAAAGGCACAAAGTAGAGAATATGTTGAGGGAGGTAGATTTTCTGAAAAGAAGAAGAATAGGAAATATAATGGAGCCAAATACCCACCGTCATTGCTAATCTAGGCACATAGTCCTAATCTGCCTCTTTAGGTTTGTAGGATTCCCAAACTCACTGTAATTCTTGCTTGTTTTTTTTTCTCAATGTTTTGTCAACTTGAAATTATAAACCTATACCAGAATTTACATGAAGAGATGAGTAAAATCAGTGATGAATACTAATTCAAAGCACAAAGGTTAAACCCTTCATGCCTGTTATTTTTGGTCTATTTTAGAGGTTTTGGGTAGGAAATAATTTAATATGATTCAAAAAAGAAAATATATAAAAAGATATAAAGTACAGTGAAAACACTCACTGTGGTTTGCCCTGTCCCCCTTTCCTGTTCACTGCATGTAACACCTTTGCTCATTTCTTTTCTTTTTTTTTTTTTTTGAGACAGAGTCTCGCTTTGTTACCCGGGCTAGAGCGAGTGCGTGGCATCAGCCTAGCTCACAGCAACCTCAAACTCCTGGGCTTAAGCGATCCTACTGCCTCAGCCTCCCGGGTAGCTGGGACTACAGGCATGCGCCACCATGCCCGGCTAATTTTTTCTGTATATATATTTTAGTTGGCCAGATCATTTCTTTCTATTTTTAGTAGAGACAGGGTCTCGCTCTTGCTCAGGCTGGTCTTGAACTCCTGACCTTGAGCGATCCACCCGCCTCGGCCTCCCAGAGTGCTAGGATTACAGGCGTGAGCCACCGCGCCCGGCCCTTTGCTCATTTCTTGAATAGCCCTACAGACTTTCTTTATAGAATAACAAGCAAATAAAAATATATTTTTTTAAATTTTATCCCTTTCTTACACAAAAAACAAACTCTACACACTTATCTGTACCTTGTGTTTGTTTGTTTGTTTGTTTGTTTGTTTTTGAGACAGGGTCTCACTGTGTTACCCAGGGTAGCCTTAAAATCCTGGCCTCAAGTGATCCTCCCCTCTCAATCTCCCATGTAGCGGAGTAGTTGAGTAGCTGGGATTATAGGCACGTGTCACCGCACCCTGCCTGTATCTTGCATTTTTCACTTGAAGTATGTTTTGGATGCCTTCCAAATCAGCACATTGGTTGTTTCTTTATCTTATCTTATAGCTATAGAGTGTTCCATGATGTGGATGTACCATAATCTGTTTACCCTTCCCCTACTGTAGATTCTTGGGTTGTTTCTACTCTTTTGTTATTAGAATAGATTTGTTCAGATGCCATGTTGTTTCTCTAAATTCCATGGGATACATTACCAGAAATGGGATTACTAGACCAAGGGGTAAATGTATTTATAATATTAATAGTTATTGCAAGAATGTCTTCTATAGGGATTTACTAATTTGCCATCCCACAAGTCATACTAGTACCAATTTTATTCTTAGGAAATAGGTTAATTTCCACATTTTTATGTTCTCAAATTATTTTTCATGTGAGTAGAAAATTTGAAGTTAATTGAGGTAAGTTTTGTTTTCAGTGAGAATGCCAGAAAAAGCAGAGTAGTTCTCATCCTTTTGATATCTTTTATTTTTTAGATTAGGAGACACAACACAAGGCTAAAACTTATTAAGAAACTTGAATGTTAATCCTGGCTTTGCTTCACAGTTTTTGTGTCTGTAGCCTCTTCTGTAAAAGGAAGACTGTAATTTATTTCCTCTCTATAGGGTATTAAAATGAGAATATATATATATATATATATATATATATATAACTTTGAAAAAAACAAGAGAGCTTTATGAAATACAAGGAATAACTTTCTCCTGTCAGGTTTTTTATTTTGGAAATTAGGAATTGAATTAAAATGCTTTTTGGTTCATGAATAACAGATGAAATTCAAGGAATGTACATTTGGGAATTTAGCACATGGTCACACAGGGGATCATTAAGTTATGAGGCAAACCAGGGAGCTCAAAGAATAGGATGAGAGATTGCTCGGGTGAGGGAAATGGCATTTCGGTGGAACTTGCTGATGTTGAAGATAATAATTCTCAAAGGATTTAAATATATACTGTTTTGTCTTGTAGTTGATGAGAAAAGAAAGTCCAAAACTACACACATGGTGCTTCTGGAGATCATTAAAGAAGAAGGCCTGTGAGTACCATGTCATTTCATCTTGAGTTAAACATAGTAATTTGTAAGGGGGTTCACGTGTCTCCAGTACATATATACTTACTTTCTATCCATTCTTGTAGCTTTATAATGTTGTGAACTTTTAACTGCCTGACTTAAAGTACATAATTGTTTTCAATTCCTTAAAGATCTGTATTAATAGTTAGCCATTTGATTCTTGATCATGGAATCTTCCGTGAAACCAGTGCTTTGTATTATGTATAGTAAATCCAAGAAGACGATAGGGGGTTTAGTTCATTCCTATCAAATGCATTCAGAAAGATTATGTACTTCTTTTTTTTTTAACTTTTTATTTGGAAATAATTTCAAATTCACATAATTTGCAAAACTAAAATTAGTACAAAGAATACCAGCATGTGCTTTACCCAGATATATCTCTTGTTAACATTTTTTCTCTTTGTTTTACTGTTTGTGCTCATGCTCTCTTCCATCCCCTTCTCTCCTTATTACACACATACCCACATCACACACAAATTTTTTCAGAATTATTTCAGAATAAGTTACATACATCAAAGACTTTTACCCCCATGACATTGACACTTTTAAAGAATACAGTCTCTCCCCCACCACCCTTTTTTTAAAATAGAATGTTTCTCATTTTAAGTTTGCCTTGTGTTTCTTCATGATTAGATTGAGGTTATGCATTCTTGCCTAAAATAATGCACAGGTGATATTGTGTCCTTCTCAGGGTATCACATCTTGAGTCACATATTGTCTACCCGTTCTTCATTGGTTAAGTATGATGTCTTAGATTTGATTTAGCTACTGAATAATTGTTTTTTCCTTTGCAACTATAAACAGTCTTTGAGGAGATTCTTTAAGACAGTACAAATATCCTGCTCCTTATCAAAAATTTCTCCCCTAAATTTACCATGAAGTTGCAAAATCATGATTTTCCAACTCCAGCATTACCTCCACATTTGCCAGTCTTAGCATTCTACTGTAAGAAGGAGCCTCACCTCCATCATTTATTAATTTGTCTATTTATGACTGGTATTAATGGGAAAAAACCCAAACTCTGTAAAATAATTTAAAGAGGTTTATTCTGAACTGAGTGTATGTGACCAGCCTGGAGCACAGAGCCTGAAGAGGTCCTGAGAAAATGTGCCCACAGTAGCCGGGTTACAGTTTGGTTTTATTCATTCATGGAGACAGGAATTACACATAAGATCATAAGTCAATATGTGGAATGCGTACGTTGGTTTGACCCGAAAATGCAGGACATCTAGAAGAGGGTTGGGGTTACAGGTTGTAGGTGGATTTAAAGATATTTGTAATTGGTTAAAGAAATAAAGCTTTGTCTAAAGGCTTGGAATGTTTTAATTTAAAATGAGGCTGTCTGTTAATCAGAAACAAGTCCCCAGACACATACTGAAACCCAAGTGATCTATTAAGTAAATCAATGGCCTGCAGGTGTGGTTTAAGCTTTGTTTTGCATGGCCTTAGGCCCGTTAATGATTTCATATCTTATTATTACAAAGAGTAACTCCAAAAGTGAGGGGGCATGAGGAGGTATTTCTGACCTTACTTCTCCTCATGGCCAGCAATTTTGTTTTAAGGTTTTTCTGGGGTGCCCTGGCCAAGAGGGAAATCCATTCAGTCAGCTGAAGGGCTTAAGATTTTATTTTAGTTCACACTGGTATAGACTCAGAAATTTCTACTTTTTCGGTGGCTTACAGTTGATTACTGTCGTTAATTATTAATATTTTGGTGTTCAAATTGTCCCAAGTTTGGCCAGTAAGAGCCTCTTCCTTTCAATCTGGTTTCTGTGCCCCAATTATCTCTTTTGGTTTTTGCACTTATTTTCTATAATTGCTTATTTTAAATGTTCTTGCTCTGTAATAAAATGTGAATGGTGCTATATTAACTAACAGCCATAGGGAAATTATCTTCAGTATTATATACTGATGTTACTAAAGAAAACTGAGGGAGGAATTAGTAACTCAGTAAGACTTTGTGTTGTTTCTTTGATATCATTAGTGCTAGAAAAGATTTCTTGATTTGGTCATTTTTCAGAAGGTAAAGTGTGTATACAATTTGGAGTCCTTTGTAGTAATGTAGGAGAGAACTTTGAGACTGAGTGATGATCAGCCTTTCCTAGGACTTACCTACCAATTTCAAAAGGCTTTTGTCCATAACCTTTTGCTTTTTGTGTTTTTCCCCTAGCCTGGCACCATATCGAGGGTGGTTTCCAGTCATTTCGAGTCTTTGCTGCTCCAATTTTGTCTATTTCTACACTTTTAATAGCCTCAAAGCAGTCTGGGTTAAAGGTCAACGTTCTACTACTGGAAAAGATCTGGTAGTTGGATTTGTTGCAGGTAACAAGGTTTCCTGGGTATGAAATGTTTTATATGAGATTATTTTAGCACAAAGTAATACTACAAAAGATATAATCAGTTTTCTGACTTGGTTGGGGGTTGTTTTTATTGTGGTAAAAAACACATAAAATTTACCATCTTAACCATTTTAAGTGTGAGCTCAGTAATGTTAAGCATATTCACATTGTTGTGAAATAAATCTCCAGAGCTTTTTCATCTTCCAAAGCTGACTCTGTGCTCATTAAACAAGCTCCCGGCCAGGTGTGGTGGCTCACACCTGTAATCCTAGCACTCTGGGAGGCTGAGGCAGGTGGATCGCTTGAGGTCAGGAGTTCGAGACCAGCCTGAGCAAGAGCAAGACCCCGTCTCTACTAAAAATAGAAAGAAATTATCTGTCCAACTAAAAAAACTATATATAGAAAAAATTAGCCAGGCATGGTGGTGCGTGCCTGTAGTCCCAGCTACCCGGAGGCTGAGGCAGAAGGATTGCTTAAGCCCAGGAGTTTGAGGTTGCTGTGAGCTAGGCTGATGCCACGGCACTCACTCTAGCCCGGGCAACAGAGCAAGACTCTGTCTCAAAAAAAAAAAAAACAAGCTCCCCTTTTCCTCTCCCCAGCCCCTGGTAACCACCATCTACTTTACATTTCTCTGTTTCTAAGAATTTGACTATTTTAGATAATCATATAAGTGGAATCATATTTGTTTTTTTGTGGCTTGATTATTTCACTTAGTATAATATCCTCAAGTTTCATCCATGCTGTAGCCCATGACAGACATGATTTCCTTTTTTATGGCTGAATAATATTCCATTGTATGTATATATCACATTGTGTTTATCCATTCGTCTGTTAATGTACACTTAGGTTGCCTCCACCTCTTGGCTATTGTAAATAGGGCTGCTATGAAAATGGATGTGCAAATATCTCTTTGAGAGCCCACTTTCAGTTCCTTTGTATATGTACCCAGAAATAGGATTGTTGGATCATATGTAGTTCTATGTTTAGCTTTTTTGGGAACCTCCATACTGCTTTCTATAACATTCGTAACATTTATAATCCCACGAACAGAATATATGCAGGGCTTTTTTTCTGAACTGACTTGGCTTATTTTTGTATTTTCAATCCAGAGAGGAAGATCAGTTATCCCTGTTTAGTAGCCCATACTCTGAGTTTATGGAAGTTATCTGTTTTTTAAAAAATGAGAATTACAGTGTCTTCCTCTCTTACTTACGATGATTTTTTTTGACTGAGGTTCACAAGAGATATTTAACATGAACAGGACTAGCTACGCAATTTGCAGAACTCAGTGCAAAATGAAAACACAGGACCCCTTGCTCAAAAGTTATTAAGCATTTCAAGATAGAGCATTAAACCAAGAGTGACACAAGTCACACATCCATGAAGCCCACCCCGAGTGTGAAAGCATTTAGTCAAATGTGATAGATATTTTAGTGCACAGCATAGCATAGTTAGTATCATAAGACTTGTTAATGCCTTAGGGGTTCGTAGGAGGAAGAGAGGTCACTTGTGGCTGGGAGATATCTACTTGTAGAAAGCAATGACTCTTGAACTGAACCTTGGCAGGATCAGTAGCATTTGTAGGTGAATAAAGGACAGTTTCTCCATAGAGGAAATGGTAGGAAATTGAGAAAATGTAGGATCATGTTAAGGTAAGTAGGAGCCAGGTTTCAGAGGTCTTTAGATTCTTGTCATCTAAGACTTTAGAAGCTCTCAGGAGCCGTTAACCTGGAATTGTAAATATTTAGTTACTGTCTGTCTCCATTTAATGGAATGTGAGCTCCATAAGAGCAAGTATATTATATATGTAAAAACATATCTCTCCCCCCTTTGCTATATTCCCAGTCAGAACAGTGCCTGGCATGTGGTAGGTGCTCAGGAAATATTTACTGAATGACCAAAAGAATAAACTAGTCAGAGTCTTATTAAAGAAGTGGAAAGAAAATAGATCTCTTTCCCATGATTTTTTAGTGTTCATCCATTTCAGTTTGTAACCAAATTAATTGATTTAAATGTCTGTTTAGTGTCAGTATTTTGTGGAATCACTTTTTTATATTCTTTGAGAAATTACTAATTTTAGGGCCATACAGTTGAATACTGTAAATATCTGTTTGAAATTAAAATTATTCGATTGGAAAATAATTACCAGGCAAGGAGTATTCACAGCCCACAAGTCCTCTTTTCCACCTGTATTGAGGCCACTGATCTGTTTTTTGGTATGGGCTCTGAGTCTTTCTTCTGATTAATATTCTTATGTTAGTCTTGATTTGATTTTGATCTAATTAACTTTCACTTGGACCAGCTTTCACATAAATTTCATTCTTGGAGGAAATGAATGAATAGTTGTAGGTAAATAACTCAGGATAGAAGTCTAGGGGTCTCATAGGCTCTTCATGCCCTTTTACCCTGCACATCTGCTCGATCATCAAGAACCATTGCTCTATCTCCTAAATATCTCTTGGGTTGATTCCTTTTGGTCCATATCCATAACCATTTCCCAGAATCAAGCCTCATCTCTCACCTGGACTATTGGACTAGTCTGATCTCCTTGCCTTTGAGTTCTTCCTCACTAACCTACTTTACACAGTCCTGCCCAAGTAGCCTTTCTAGGAGAGTAGTTTTCAAATTGTGTCATAACTCAAAGAACTCAAGTTTGAGATTTGTTCACTTGCAGAAAAAAAATAGAATAGATTCTATACAGAAGGAACTGTTTTTTACATAATTACAACAAATGGCAATCTAGTATCATCTTCCATACTTGAAACCAATTATTTGTAATACCTTTATTTTAATCATTTTAGATTACCATAGTTTTTATATATATGCATTTAAAAGGTTATCACTCACCATCAGGGACTAACTCATGTAACTTTCCATGGAACTACTAATTCATGGGCTATAATGATGAAATCCAGTGCTTTTGAAATTGTCCAAAGCTGTTTATTTGCTGTATCTGACATCCCATTACCTACCAGGTACACATCACCCCCATGTTATTCTCTCTCACTGTGCCCTGCTTGTTTCCTTTCTAATTCGTATAATTTATAATTACATTAGACTCCCCCATACCTAACACAGATGGACTGTAGTAGTAGGGCAATTAGTTTTTAAAGGTCAGTTAAAGTAGGAATATTATAGCCTACTTACTTTAAGTATTGTATTTTAACTTAAGATATATGAGTATATACTCCTCAATTTTTTTTGTTGTATGGCCAAGGCTTTTTCTTGGCATATGGGTTCACTGTTGGGAGTTTTGTGCTTTTTTCGTACATAACCCTACCTATAATGCTTTGCTTTGGGTAACAGATACAATTGGCATAAGCAGGTTTGAGAAAAGACAGTTCACTCTTGGTAAGTGTGAACTCTGGATAGAAATAGAAGAGCATGGGCATCCTAGTGAGTAGTCTACTGGTCACAAGTATCTGGTGTGCTGTGGCAAATGTCAGTATGTCTTAAAGAGGAAAGAACACAGGTTATCTGTTGAGTCCATTATGGGAAGCTGATTGAAAGAGATCCCACTGTGATAATCCTGAACTGTTTTCTTGAGTATGTGAAAGAAGGGCGGGATTGTGGTTGACATACAAGCAGAGCCTGACATACAAGGTCTATGTTGATCGTGTGCATCATCTGTTACACGTCTTGTTAGAAAATGGTTGAGAACTACGATTCTGAAACCAAATCTAACTGTGTTATCCCCTGCTTAAAAGCCTTCAGTGTCTGCCCCTTGCATACAGCATGGCACCCTTAGCACACCAGGCCCTTGCTGTTTACAGGGTGTGAGACTGACCTACGAGATCTGCTGTGATACTGCTCACCTCTCTAGCTCTATCTTTACTGATCTTTACTGGATCTTTATTGCAGATGCCCCAGTGCACTGAGCATTTGTGACCAGTAGGCTACTTGCTAGAATGTCCATGCTCTTCTACTTCTGTCTACTGAGTTTTACACCTACCAACAGTGAACTATGTTTTTTCTCAAACCTGCTTATGCCAGTTGTTATCTGTTACTGTAGGCAAAGCATTATAGGTATGGGTAGCCTCCCATGCCAAACTGTGATTCTTTGTACCATGCCATTTAGTAACTCCATTCCTCTGCAGTGACTGCGATCTGTCTGAAACAGTCTTACTGCTTATTTCATCTTATTAACTCCTATTCCTCCTTTTATTCTCAGCTACCTCTTCTTCAAGAATCATTCCCTGCTTCCCATACCCACCACCCCCAGGTTTTATTCTGGGTTAGGTGCCCTTCCTCTGTGCTCCAACACAGTATCTACCTCTGTCTTAGTGCTTGCTCTACTAAGTCTGCATAGTCTTTATCTTCTATTAAACAATAAGCTCCTTAAAGGCAGAGATTACATTTTTGTTATTTCTGCATCCCCAGTATCTTAGCACATTGCCTGGTACATATAAGGTGCTGTTAAAACATTGAGCGAATTAATTAAATTTAAAGTACTACTCCAGCCGGGCGCGGTGGCTCACGCCTGTAATCCTAGCACTCTGGGAGGCCGAGGCAGGTGGATCGTTTGAGCTCAGGAGTTCAAGACCAGCCTGAGCAAGAGCAAGGCCCCATCTCTACTAAAAAAATATAAAGAAATTATATGGACAGCTAAAAAAATATATAGAAAAAATTAACCAGGCATGGTGGCACATGCCTGTAGTCCCAGCTACTCGGGAGGCTGAGGCAGGAGGATTGCTTGAGCCCAGGAGTTTGAGGTTGCTGTGAGCTAGGCTGACGCCATGGCACTCTAGCCTAGGCAACAGAGTGAGACTCTGTCTCAAAAAGGAAAAAAAAAAAATGTGAATAATCACTTGGTTATTATCTAAGTGGTTCTCAACTGAGGCTGATCTTGACCCGCAGGGTCAAATGTGGCATCTAGTGGGTAGAGGCCAAGAATATTGGTAAACATTCTACACAATAACCTACACATACAGCAAAGAATTATCCAGCCCAAAATGTCAATATTGTCGTAGTTGAAAGACCCTGGATTAAAGAATTTTACAATCTTTTGTAATTCTGAGATTATCTAATTATAAGTCCTTTATTTTTCTGAAGATAGGGAATTACTTTTGAAGTTTTAAACTTCTCTCAATAACATGTTTTTATATCTTAATGTATACATATTTTTATAGTGATTATGTTAATGGAAAAAACCAAACTCTGTAAAGTCATTTACAGAGGTTTATCCTGACCCGAGTATGTGACCATGGCCTGGGGAGCCATACCCAAGAAACCTCAAGTAAGTGGTCCTGTGGTGCTCAGGTTACATTTTGGGTTTTTTTTTGTTTTTGTTTTTATTTATTTATTTATTTTTTTGAGACAGAGTCTTACTTTGTTGCCCAGGCTAGAGTGAGTGCCGTGGCGTCAGCCTAGCTCACAGCAACCTCAGACTCCTCAGCTTAAGCGATCCTACTGCCTCAGCCTCCCAAGTAGCTGGGACTACAGGCATGCACCACTATGCCCGGCTAATTTTTTCTATATAGATTTTTAGTTGGCCATATAATTTCTTTCTATTTTTTTAGTAGAGACGGGGTCTCGCTCTTGCTCAGGCTGGTCTCAGAACTCCTGACCTCGAGCGATCCACCTGTTTCAGCCTCCCAGAGTGCTAGGATTACAGGCGTGAGCCACCGCGCCTGGCCTACATTTTGGTTTTATACATTTTAGGGAGACAGGAATTGCGGGCAAAATCATAAATCATACACAGAAGGCATACATTGGTTTGGCCCAAAAAGGTGGGATGTCTCCAAGGGGAGAATGTTTCAGGTTGTAGGTGGGTTCAAAGATTCTTTGATTTGTAATTGGTTAAAGAAATAAAGCTTCCTCTAAAGACTTGGAATCAGTAGAAAGGAATGTTTTAAGATAAGGAACTCTGTTAATTATAGACCAAGGCACAATGTACTGAAAGTGATCCATTAAGTAAATTGATGGCCTGCAGGCATTACTTAACATTTGCCTTGTATGGCCTTGAGTCCAGTTTGTGATTGGTCTAAACTCCAAAAAGGAAAGGGTGTAACAAGCAAATCTGACCTCCCTTCCCTTCCTGGCTGGGAACTCAGTTTTAAGGTTTTTCTGGGAGGGGGTGCTTAGGATTTTAGTTTTAGTTTTCAATTAGAACAGCTTTTTCTCTTCCTGCTGTGAGCCCTGTCATAGTGTTATAATCACTGAAGAAATCAGTTTTATCATCTCCAACGAGAACTAGGAACAGCATTGTTGGTATTCAAATTCTGCTTAAAACTTATAAATTGATTATTTTATTGTATTTTCACAGAAAGAAAGCCCATAAAGCTTAATGCCCTGGGAAAGAATTTGGGAAAAGAACCTTACAGATAACTTAGATGAAGAGACACTTATCATTTTTATGAAATTGGAATTTTTACCACTAACTCTTTTTTAATGCCAATGGTATTATCATTGTTGTGATATTTCAAAATGTATTTCCTGCCCTTCAACCTTAAATCTAGTAAGACAGATGTGTCCCTGTTTTGTGTCAAGTTTTATTCCTTTCTAAGGAGTCAAGTGGTTAGTTATATTTGTGGCTTTGTTCTTACATGACTAGCGAGTGTACCTGTTTCCCAAAAGTACTCAATTAGCATACTTCATGTGTGTTTTCTCTCCAAATAAAGGAGACTTGCTGCTGATAAAACTATTTGTTTTCAAGATTTCAGGAGTAAATAGCTATGTTCCAATTGTTCTTTGATTTGGGGAATAATTTTTACTGTTCTTCATCTCTTAATTTTGGTTACGTTTTCTTGTAAATGATTTCTTACCAAACCAAAAAAAAGAAAATAGAATTATAGACATTAGAATTAGGAGATAAACAATCTCCTGTCCTTAGATAGATAAAATATTAATTAGCATTCCCATCTTAGAGCTGAAGTAGCATCCACAGCTTGGAACTGGCAGAAGAGTTTTCTACATAGGCTCATAAATAAGCAGATAGCTTTCTTTACCCTTCTAGCCTTTTAGCATTAGTAAGAGTTGGAATCGGTACTCATGAATGATTTCTGACATGTTTCTCCTCAGTGGAATGTTTGTCCTTTGCTTGGTTATATAGGTTGCAAGTTTGAGTAAAATTTGGAGTTCTCAAGTATTTGAGTAGCTTTTCTTAGAACTCATAAAATGATAGTGGTTAAAAAATATCCCTCCATCTATTTTGGCTTAGAGAATGAAAAAAGTACTTGAACTTCTCAGACAAAAATCTTTGAAATAAAAAATGTTTCTACACGGACTTTATATTCTTTTGTTTAAATAATGTAGTTCATTTTTGTACTTGAGGTTGTCCTTTAGAAGAATCCTTTCAGTCTTTCCGTTTGTGTTAATAATGGGGATATGAAAGCAGAATTTTAAATAATGGTTAAATCTTAATCTTAGCTGTATTGCCTCCTAAGTGTTTTGCATGTGCCTACCTCTTGAATAGAACATGAAGGGAATTTTGATTTCTAAAGAATTTATTTAAAGGGCAACATATTTCATTTATTTAGAAAGGTATGCCTTTCTTCAGTATCCATGGAAGCTTGTGATCTCTGCTCCTGAGCTTTCCTGTCTTCCTTTTCTCTTAAAACAAATGCAGTAGACTGCTCTTTCTAGTCTGATTTTTCTGGCCATTAGTTTTTCTGTTTAGTGAAGTGTGCATTGCATTGAATAGGAATACATTCTAAAATCTGGGCAAATGGGCATGTATTAATACCCTTCCATCTTGGCCTCTGAGACACTGGTGCTTTTTAAAAATAAGACTAGGCCGGGTGTGGTAGCTCACGCCTGTAATCCTAGCACTCTGGGAGGCCAAGGTGGGTAGATCGTTTGAGCTCAGGAGTTTGAGACCAGCCCGAGCAAGAGCGAGACCCTGTCTCTACTAAAAATAGAAAGAAATTATATGGACAACTAAAAATATATAGAAAAAATTAGCAGGGCGTGGTGGTGCATGCCTGTAGTCCCAGCTACTCGGGAGGCTGAGGCAGGAGGATCGCTTGAGCCCAGGAGTTTGAGGTTGCTGTGAGCTAGGCTGATGCCACGGCACTCTAGCCTGGGCAACAGAGTGAGACTCTGTCTCAAAAAAATAAATAAATAAGACTAGTAAGAATCTATAGGTAAGAATTTTTCAGATTATGATCAATGCCTCAAATGACAATGTATGAATATATTAAGTCATGACTAATGATGACTCCATGATATGTGAATCTATAAAAATATAACAATACAACTCATAAAAGTATGTGGTATTGTCCTCTTTTTTAACTTTGAGAAATGTGTTCTCATAATGTTCTTATAGGCATTAGGTAGCAAAATATCTTGCTTTAGCAACTGTATACAACAAATGAAAAATTTGAATTTGAATCTCTTGGCAGTTTCACCAAGTTTATCCTTGGTTAAACTGTCTTTTTCTTTATAGAATGTTTTGAGATTCCTTAAATCAAAACATTCTTTTTCCAGTTGTGTATAAGTGACTTTTAGTAAAAAGATTTCTCTCTTAGGATTGTGCCTTTTGGTTCTTTATATCATGACTGGGACCACATAGCTCGATGTGTAGCTTGATGTGTGCTTGTTGCAGTTTGTTCATTGGTTCATTTGTTCAATTATTTAATTAACAAATATTTACAAAGTATATACCATGTGTCAGGCACTTTGTTACAATTCTGTCTGGTATTTTTTTAATCATTTCAGGACTGATGAGGAATATTTTAATATCTCAAGATGGTGTTAAATTGGAATCATGTGTTTTCAAAAAAGAAGCACCTGGCTCATTGTATTGTTCCACTCTGAGGCAACCTTGGGGGGCCAAGATCCCCATCTTAAGCTTGTAAGGATCATGATGGTTGTGAAGCTGTTTCAGATGTTTTGTGACACTTCATAGCTGCTGCTTGCTGCCTGCCTATCCTAATTGTCTAAGCAATCAGGAACTCTTCGATAAGCTTCTACACTGTTAAGGCACTTTGAAATGTCACCTTTTCCCTCACCTGTCACCCATTGTACAAAATCCATACTCACTCAAAACCATGTGAGCTCCTTAATGTGAGAGTTGTAAATTGTGTGTTTGATCTAATATTGTCATGGACTTAGCATGTTATCTATAAGACATTTCCTCTCTCTAAAGATGTTATGTTAAAACTGTATTTGAAACTATATCAAAATTGCTACTTTGAGTGCTATATACATTAATAAGTAGATTGTCTCCTATTGTACAAATGAGGAAACTCATTACTCTTTTCATGTGGAGAGGTGCCGCTGCCAGCCATTTGCTATCAGCGAAGCTTCCAAATTGCTTCTAACAGTAGTGGCTTGTGTTATATCCTGACACAAAGAGATACCTTACTCTAGGTCTTCTAGGAGGTCAGTGGCAAGAGGTATAAATGGAGTATTGGTATGTTGCTTTAAGACAGAAAAGCTTAAAGGTTATATTTTGCTTTCCTTTTGTCTCTCCCTCTTTCTTTTTAAAGGAGTGGTGAATGTGTTGCTAACAACTCCACTGTGGGTGGTAAACACCAGGCTGAAGCTGCAAGGAGCAAAATTTAGGAATGAAGACATTGTACCCACCAACTACAAAGGTATTATTGGTAAGTGTCTCTTGGCTGAGTTCCTATTTAAGGGTTTTCTTTCCTCTTTGCATCTGGAATCTATTGCCACAATAAGGCTACATAGCAGACAACCTCAAATCTCAGCATCCATTAGTAACATTTGTTTAGCTCATGTGTCTGTAGATTGACAGGAATTTGACTCATCTAGGCTGACCCCAGCTTGAGAGTCTTAGCTCCACGTCTCTCTTCCTCTTCCTGGGACCAGCACCAGCATATTCTTCTCATGGTGGTGGCAGAAGCACAAAAGACACACTCAGTGCTACAAGCATATTTCAGGGCTCTGTTTGCACCTTGACTGCTGACATTCCAGTGGCCAAAGCACATTAACATGGCCAAGCCCAAGAGAAGTAGAGAAGGGGTAGAGAAGTATACTGCTCCCAAGCAGTATAGATAGGAGAGGATGAATATTTTTGAGTAATAATCTATACTTTTTTTTTCTTGTGCTGTCTTTGGATAAAGATACCGAATTGGTATCTGATATCTTTGAGCTTCTGCTTTTTAATAGTACCACATTGCCAGCTTCTCCATTCTCACATATTAATCTTTGTAATGAGAATGGTAGTTTTCTTATAAGTCACATCCACTATAATGGTCTCTAGGATCTTATCTTTTGTTGTACTAGACTTTGTTGTGAAACATGTGGGCTTAGTTCACAATTGTGTATAATACAGAGTTCCCAGTAGTGGTGATAATTACTTAGGAAAATTTGACATTCTAAGCCCAGATTGTCAGGAAGAGTTGCCTGTGATTGAAGTTGGTCTCTAAATAACCTGGTGACTGTCAGTAGCTGATTATCAAACAGTAGTTAGCGGATAAACTTGCCCCCAGAATACCATTGCAAGAAGGAAATCTTTATAGAGCCAATGTGGTTTGTGTTCTGGGTATATTTGGGCAGAATTCATGTTTTCTTCTCTAGTTAGGGGATTATCATTATGCTTTTCAAAAGTCCCTGATTTCTTGCTTAGATGCTTTTCACCAGATCATTCGAGATGAAGGAATCTTGGCTTTATGGAATGGCACATTTCCCTCCTTGCTGTTGGTCTTCAATCCTGCCATCCAATTCATGTTCTATGAAGGTTTAAAACGGCAGCTTTTGAAGAAACGGATGAAGGTAATCCCTGGTTTGGAAAGCAGCCAAATAATCTCTGACACCTTCTTCTTGTTTGGATTGATATGGTTTGTTCTTTCTCTGCTTTCCAGCTTTCTTCTTTGGATGTGTTCATCATTGGTGCAATAGCCAAAGCGATTGCCACCACAGTCACCTATCCCATGCAGACGGTACAGTCAATTCTGAGGGTAAGTGCTAGGGTTCTCCCTGCATTTAGTCAAACAACATTCTAACATATGTGGTCTCTTCATTTTTTCCATTTCTTTGATATTCTGCTAACCAGGCTGGCTATCAGTTGGTTTTCTGTTTGGTTTCGAATGAAGTTCCATTTGTCATTTCATAGGTAACACAATGTCTCAGAAAACCCAAATGTCGTGTGGTGGCTCACGCCTGTAATCCTAACGCTCTTAGGAGGCTGAGGCGGGAGGATCACTTGAGGTTAGCAGTTCGAGACCAGCCTGAGCAAACATGAGACCCTGTCTCTACTAAAAATAGGAAAAAAAATTAGCTGGGGGTGGTGGTGGTGCATACCTGTAATCCCAGCTACTTAAGTGGCTGAGTCAGGAGGATTGCTTAAGTCCAGGAGTTTGAGCTTGCAGTGAACTATGATGACACCACCGCACTGTACCCAGGGTGACAGAGCAAGAAACATTCTTTAAGTATCTCAGGAAAGTGTAAATTTGCTTCCTTCTCATTCAAGTTGATTTACTTGGTGCTCTAGGGCAGATTATCCTTTATAAAATCAGATGTTCATTCCTTCAGTTCACTCAGGAGGATTTCATAATTTAGCTTTTCTGAAGCACTTTCAAATTTGTTTTTTCTTCTTTCTTTTTCTCTTTACTCACTCACCCACTCTGAAATTTCTGTTTCTTCATTCATTCAGTTATTTATCCATTCAAATGTTTATTAAGCATCCATCCTATGGGAGGAGTTGGGTATACTGTGGTGAATAAAACAGCCATAATCCCTGCCCTCATGGAGATAGTGGGAGAGTGAATGAACAGGTAAATAAGCAAAATAAATAGGTGATTACAAATTGAAAAAAGAGCTGTAAAGGAAATGAACGTGTTTTGTGGTTTAATGGAGAGGACGTGGTAGGGATCTTAGCTAGCATGATTTGGGCTGGGCTTCTTTGAGGAGGAATATTTAAATTAAGATACAAAGGAAGATAAGGGCCCAGCCATGCAAAGAATAAAGGAAAATGAATTCGAGGTAGAGGGAATATGATGTGCCAAGAGTTTGGGGCAGCCCATCCTAGGAACTGAAAGGAGGCCTCTATGGCTAGAGAGTGGCTCAGGGTGAAATTAGAAAAGTAACTGGGAAGCTGTAGGTGAGGAGTCTAGATTTTTATTCTCACTGCAGTGGGAAGCCTTTGAAGGGCTTTAAGCTGGGAAGTATGTGATGTGATTTATAATTCAAGAAGATTGTAGTGGCTGTTGTGCGGTGAATTGGTCAGTCAGAAAGCTAAGAGAGAAAGCTGGGGCAGTTAGGCCATTTCAGTGATACAGGTGAGAGGGGATGGTGGCCTTAGACTAGGGTGGTAGCAGTGGAGAGGAGAGATAGGACGAGAACAGATTCAAGATCTTTTTTTTGTTTGTTTATTTGGGACAGAGTTTTGCTCTGTCTCCTGGGCTCAAGCAATTCTTCTGCCTCAGCCTCCCAAGTAGCTGGTATTACAGGCGAGTGCCACCATGCCCAGCTAATTTTTCTTCTTTTTTTTTTTTTTGAGATAGAGTCTCACTCTGTTGCCCGGGCTAGAGTGAGTGACATGGCGTCAGCCTCGCTCACAGCAACCTCAAACTCCTGGGCTTAAGCAATCCTTCTGCCTCAGCCACCCGAGTAGCTGGGACTACAGGTATGCACCACCATGCCCAGCTAATTTTTTCTATATATATTTTTATTGGCCAGATAATTTCTTTCTATTTTTAGTAAAGATGGAGGTCTCGCTCTTGCTCAGGCTGGTCTCGAACTCCTGACCTCGAGCAATCCACCCGCCTCAGGCTCCCAGAGTGCTAGGATTACAGGCATGAGCCACCTCGCATGGCCTCAAGATCTGTTTTAGACCCGCCTGAGCAAGAGCGAGACCCCGTCTCTACTAAAAATAGAAAGAAATTAGGCGGACAACTAAAAATATATAGAAAAAATTAGCCAGGCATGGCGGCGAATGCCTGTAGTCCCAGCTACCCGGGAGGCTGAGGCAGGAGGATCGCTTGAGCCCAGGAGTTTGAGGTTGCTGTCAGCTAGGCTGATGCCATGGCACTCTAGCCCGGGCAACAGAGTGAGACTCTATCTCAAAAAAAAAAAAAAGATCTGTTTTTTAGAGAAAAAGTTCAAAAGACTTATTTGTAGATAAAATGAGGATGCTAGTGAGAGTATTTCAGTTCAAAATAATTATTATTTTTTTAAAAAGTATTTTTACTAATACATTATTTTTGAATTGGTACTTAATATAAAGGATTCAGTAGCATTCTCATAAATGTGTTTTAACACTTTTATGATATAAATATATAATGTGAAGAGCTTAGACTGCAGAGATTCTAATAAATTAGTGATTAGCAGAACTTCCTAAAGAAGTGGAAGTTATGAAGCCATACCATCAATAACTAAATCATCATCCTGAGCATTTTTTTTTCTTTTGAGATAGAATTTTTTCCAGAATTATCTTTTTTTTTCTTTTTTTTTTTTTTTTTGAGACAAGTCTCGTTCTGTCACCCGGGCTAGAGTGTCATGGTGTCAGCCTAGCTTACAGCAACCTCAAACTCCTGAGCTCAAGCAATCCTTCTGCCTCAGCCTCCCGAGTAGCTGGGACTACAGGCATGCACCACCGTGCCCAGCTAATTTTTTCTATATGTTTTTAGTTGTCCAGCTAACTTCTTTCTATTTTTAGTAGAGACAGGGGTCTGGCTCTTGCTCAGGCTGGTCTCGAACTCCTGAACTCAATTAATCCATCTGCCTCGGCCTCCCAGTGTAATAGGATTACAGGCGTGAGCCATCGCGCCTGGCCAGAAATTAAGATTTTAAAAGGCAGTAATAATAAACAGTAACTTTTTTTTTTCTTCTTCTTCAGTTTGGACGTCACAGACTAAACCCAGAAAACAGAACACTGGGAAGTCTTCGAAATGTTCTCTATCTTCTTCACCAACGAGTAAGGTGAGCTTTATAGATGCTTCACCTTCTGTCCACTCTTTCAAAACCTGTCTCTACCAAGGAACAGCTGGATTTGCTTCTCTTATACCACTGCCTTGGCAATGGCAGCCTCAAAAACCTGTCTTGAATGCTGTGCTCAGACATTTCTCATTTTAGGAGCTTGATATAATATGACAGCATTTTGGCACTGGGTATGGTGCCTCATCCCTGTAATCCTAGCACTTTGGGAGGCTGCTGAGGGAAGATCACCTGAGGTCAGGGATTTCAGGCCACCCTGGGCAGCATAGAGAGACCCTGTTTCTACAAAAAAAAATTTTAAAAATCAGAGACCTCATCTCTCCAAAAAAAAAAAATTTAGCCAGGGCTGATCCCACACACCTGTAGTCCCAGCTACTCAGAGGCTGAGGTGAGAGAATCGCTTGAGCCTAGGAGTTTGAGGTTGCAGTGAGTTGTGGTTGCACTACTGCATTCCAGCCTGGGTGACAGAGCAAGACTGTGTCTCTTTAAAACAAACAAAAGAAAGACACCATTTTAGGAAACTATGGAAGCATGGAAAAGTTCAGGTGCTTATTCTTTGTTAGTTACAGATATGCAGAACTCCTTCAGAAAGGGAACCCTCCTGTAATCTAATCTGCTTGAGTGGTGCTCATCAATGGCATACCCCATGACCTCTCTTGGGAATGTAACATCTGCTTATAGAGTTAGCAGTAGTAGTAGTATTAGTGGAGAAGAGAGAGCGGAGTGGAAAGAGTAATGTAGTCCCAGCTACTCAGGAGGCTGAGGCAGGAGGATCGCTTGAGCCCAGGAGTTTGAGGTTGCTATGAGCTAGGCTGATGCCATGGCACTATAGCCTGGGCGACAGAGTCAGACTCTGTCTCAAAAAAAAAAAAAAAAAAAAGTAATAATGATGATGATGATATTGTAAGAATAACTTAACATTTCTGAGGGTTTGCCATATGGCAGACACTAAGTTACATGCTACATGTGGGTAATCTCAATCCTAATACTAGCTCTGTGAGGCAAGAACTATTGTCATTTCTCTGTTTCATTTAAAGAAACTGACAGGGAAGTCAGATGAGTCAAGGACTTCCTTTGAAGCAGAAGCTGCTATAACTTTATTATTGTTTCTAGATAGAAGATACTTTGAAAAAAATTTATTATAAAAATAGAATACGCATGGGATAAAAAAATAAAATCAAAGATAAAGAATTGGTATAAGGTAAAAAATTCTCACCATACAAAATGTTGGGAAGGGTGTGAAGTAAGCAGAACTTTCCTATGCTACTGGTGGGAATGTAGAATAGTGTAACAAATGCTCTAGAAAGCATTTTGGCATTTTCTTTAAAAAGTTAAACATACACCTCCTATAGGACCAAGCCATTCCACTTCAAGGTATTTACCCAAGAGAAATGAAAGTATATGCCTACACAAAGACTTGTGTATAAATGTTAATAACAGCTTTATTTGTAAGGGTTAAAAACTGAAAACAACCCAAATGTCCATCATTGGGTGAATAGATACCCAAACATAAGTTGTGATATATCCATACAGTAGAAGACTACATGGACATAAGAAAGAAATTATTGATACATATAACAACATGGAAGAATCTCAGAATAATTATACTGAGTGAAAGAAATCAGACAAAAAAGAATTCATATTATATTATTCCACTTCTATAAAATTCTAGAAAATGCAAACTAATCAATACTGACAAAGTCAATGGTTACCTGGGGCCAGCATAGGCAGAGGAAGGGAATGATTATAATGGATATGAGGATACTTTCAGGGGTGGTGGATATGTTCACTATCTTGAGTGTGTTGATGGTTTCATGAGTATATATTAATATATAAGTCAAAACTCATCAAATTGAGGTCAGTTAAACTTCAGTAAAAGGTGTAAGTACATGCCTACATAATCCTTGTTTTCTTCTCTCCTTATTCTTTTTACAAAAGGTAGTCACTGTTAATGGCTGAGTATATATATTTCCAGAATATTATATAAAATATATATTAGCAACATATATATGCAACTTGTGTTTTTATAAACTTAATATCACAAACATCCCTTCACATTGATATCTACAAACTTAATCTTATTTTTTGTAGTGACTGCCTAGTTTCCTATTACATAATATGACCTGATTTATTTACCAATACTTATTGATGAATATTTAGGTTGTTTCCAGGTCTTTGCCTTTACAAACATTGATGATGAACAGCCCATAAATTTGGCTCTGTACATATGACTGATTATAATTGTAGAGAAAATTCCTTTAACTAGTGAAATTACCTAGTTAAGGAGTTTGAACATATAAAAGTTTGATAGACATTGCCAAATTGCCCCAAAAATGTAATACCAATTTCCGTTTCTACCAGCATTGGGAGATTGAAGAAAGATACGTTAACAAGAAAGTTTAAGAAGGGAGTGTTAAATGGAAATCTATGGGGTTATATAGTTTTCAAATCCAGTGTGTTTTCACATCTCTTATCTTATTTGGTTCTCACTCAACCTTATAGATGTAGAAGGGTGATTATTTTGCAGATCAGGAAACAGATTTAGAGAAAAAGTGACAGATACACCAAACAGATAGAGGCAGAGTCAGATGTTCAAAGTCAGATGCTCAGTAAGTACTCAGGAAGGACTGAATAAATAAAGAGCTTTCATTCTGTCCATTAGAATGTTCTGCAATAGTGGAAATGTCTGTACTGTCCAGTAGTGTTGCCACTAGTTGTGTGTGGCTATTGAGCCTTGAAATATTCCCAGTGCAACTGAGAAACTGAATTTTTAATTTTTTAAAAATGTTAATTGGCACACATGGCTAGCGAATACTATAATGGATAGTGTAGTATACCATACCAGGCCTCTCCAAACTTATGTGTGATTAAGAATCACCTGAGGTGCTTGTTAAAATGCAGGTTCATGCCTCCCTTCTGGGGTGGGGCCTGGCAATCTACATTTCTAAACAAACCCTGGTGCTTCTGATGCGGTTGGACCTCACCTTGAAAAGCACTGAGGTAGAATTTCTTGGGTTTCTTGGGTTAACGTAGTTCAAGTTAGTCAATGAACTAGAAATTCATTGCAACTGGTCTTTTCATTCCTCTTTATCACATGATTTCCCCCTAATAATAGGTTTCATACAGCATATGTATAAAATATATTAATAGCAATATCTTCTAAATGGAGCATTTGATTAGTTTTAATATCTCAGTGTGCATACTGTATATAGCCCTGAAGTTGCTGATGAATTAGCATATGAAATTAATTCACTGTAAACAATTAGCTTTGGAGAGATCATTTGTTCTGAATTCTTGGTTCAGCCAAAGCATTCTTCTCTGAGGTTAGAGCAGTGGTTCTTAAGGGTTGGTCCGCAGGCTGGCATCATCATCTGTATCACCTGGGAGCTTGTACAAAATGCAAATTCTTGAGTCCCATCCCAAGCTTAGTGCATTAGAAACTGTGGGCATGAAACACCCAATCAGTGTTTTAGCAAGCCCTTCAGGTGATTCAGATGCATGCTAAATTTGAGAATCACTGGGTTAGAGGATCAAGTGGATGGGAAGTCTGAGAATCAGGTAGCTTTTCATGTCTGTCTCTTTCTCTAGTTCTCTTGAGGCTAAAATGATATAAACCTGTTGGCAGCTTTCCTGCCATTTAGGAACTGTTAAGTTGAAACAACTGAGTTGGGACAGCAGTAACGTGAAGATCTAAATGTTTTTAGATCTCAGATTTTGGCATTAAGATGGTTTTAGGAGATTTTAGGATCTACATCCTATCAGTGGATATTGTCAACATTCTGATAATTAGTGGTGACTATAAAAACAAAGTATTGATGGCTCATGAATACTAAACTTTCATCAGTCCCCAGACACCTTTAAAGGTAAGTTCTTTGATAACAGAAGTCTGTGTTGAAATCTGAAACCTCCATTGCTTATTTTGATCAAAGTACCTATCCAGGTAGCAGGCATGTTTCTGTGATAAAGGAATTGACTTTTATAAAGAAAACTTTTGTTTTTTCAAACCTCTTTTCTCTTAGGCGTTTTGGAATAATGGGACTCTACAAAGGCCTTGAAGCCAAACTGCTGCAGACAGTACTCACTGCTGCTCTCATGTTCCTTGTTTATGAGAAACTGACAGCTGCTACCTTCACAGTTATGAGGCTGAAGAGTGCAGGCAAGCACTGACACGCCTTCCAGTGGGAAGAATGGAGGATGCTGAGATGGGGAGTTTCCTTCTGAGTAAAGAGAAGCGATTTTCCTTTTACTCTGACTCCTTCCACCACAAATTTTACCCTCACTGGTTTGAAAGGCATCGAAGAGTAAATGGGAAGTATAGCCAGCTGAACCTGTTGCCCCCTTACTTTTTATAATGGCTGGTTGGATTTGGGGGTGGTAGTTGGACTAATATAAAAAGAAAATATTATTGAAAACCTAAAAATGAAAGTTTGTGGAGGTTTATTGGTTTTCTTAAGGGAAATGGACTATTTTGCTCTTGTGTGTAATCTATTTCAATTTTTCTTATACATATCAGCTGTTCTCTTTCCCTGAACTCTTCCTCTGGTTTTAGGACAAATTTAATAACATGCAGTTCTCCTCAGATATTTTTGTATGTCTTAATCTTGATATTTCCCTCACTAAAAATAATATTGTGACCGTGCCATGGGTATGACTTTATTTTTGTTGGGCTTTTTTTCTCCTCCTTAAGGACAGGTGTCTTTTTTAGTACATGAGCTATTTATTTTGTGGGGAGATGAAAATTATTAATCTCAAATGATTCTCTTATAAACTATTTACAAATGTCACTTATTCATTAGTGTTTGACATTATTTTTAAAATATTTATTTTGAATCAACTCTTTGATTACAAAAGGCTTGAGGTTTTATGTCCATCCATACAGGCCCCAATCAGTCAAACCCCAATAAATTGTCAGCACAAAAGACATTCTTGAAAAGTTGCTCTCTATTAAGGTACTACATTGGGTTTGCAACCAGATGGTAAAAATCATAAAACCCTGGGATATTATCTCCCTTTATAAACTCTTGGCATAGGATGTATGTTTTGAGAATAAACATCTGATTGAGGTTATTTCATTTGGAATATGAAAGACTCCCTGGAGTCTTGCTGAAAGTGTGGTCCATCAGACATTAGCATTGCCATCAGCTGAGAGCTTGCTTGCATGCAGCCCAAACCTTGTGATTCATATTCTACAGTTTACCCAGATCCCCAGGTGATTCATATCCACACTAAAGTTCAGGAACCATGAGGCCCCTGAGCCAACAGAAAAAGTGATTGGTTTTGATCATAGAAACCAAGGTAAAGATAGTTCTCAAAGGAATGATAGACTAATGTATTAAAATGACCTCTGAAGACATCTAAGAGTCCTACCTATGTCATCATTTGCTTTCACCTCATAGCATATTGTTAAGATGGTAGGACTTTTATCATGTAGCTAGGAGTAGATTTAAACATCTCAAGCCACTAAAGAAGCAAATTCTCTTAACATTAGTAGAACAACTCTGAATTCCTATGATTTAGTTTTTGTCCCTATAACAAAATGACAGATTTTTCATTTATAAGTCTGTGATTCAGGCAACAGAGTGAGACTCTGTCTCAAAAAAAAAAAAAAAAAGTCCGTGATTCAGTCAGAGGAAGTAATAATGAAATATTTCATTATTTAGAATTTAGTTCAATTTTCAGAGTGGAAATTTCTTTCTCTTATTTCCCCTCTTTAGTCCCCATGGTAATTTCAAAATATATGATTATTAAACTAGTAGTAATTGAAAGAACGTTGTGTTGTTCTAGAAAATAAAAATTAAACTGGGCACGGTGGCTCACAACTGTAATACCAGAGACTTGGAAGGCTGAGGCAAGAGGATTACTTGAGCCCAGGAGTTTGAGGCTGCAGTGAGCTATGATCGTGCCACTGCACTCCAACCTGGGTGACAGCACACTATATATATATGAATTAGCAAGAGTGAATAATCCGGGAACAAAACTGAGCATTCATCCCTATTTAAACCAGAGAATTGAAGACAAAATTGTCTTTATAGCTTTTTATTTTACTTTAAGTTTTGTGTGTATCTGTGGTAGACCTTGGGTGGGAAGCACAAAACTATTATTTTTCTGTACGGAAGAATGACCATAAAAGTGCGTGTGTAATTTTGTTATTGTTTTTATTATGCTGTTCACTTTGAAATTTGAATTTTGAGCTCAGAGTATTGTGGGTTGGTAGTTAGAATAACTCATATAGCTACATTAGGTGTTCATGATGTGAGAATGTATTTGATGCTTCTTTTTTCTGATTTTAGGAGGAAACAATCTAACAGTGAGGTTTTATGTTCCTATCTTTTTTTCATTTTTTTTTTCTTTCTTTCTTTTTTTTTTTTTTTTTTTTTTTTTGAGACAGAGTCTCACTCTTCTGTTGCCCAGGCTAGAGTGCCATGGTGTCAGCCTAGCTCACAGCAACCTCAAACTCCTGGGCTCAAGCAGTCCTCCTGCCTCAGCCTCCCGAGTAGCTGGGACTACAGGTATGCACCACCATGCCTGGCTAATTTTTTCTATATATTTTTAGTTGTCCATATAATTTCTTTCTATTTTTAGTAGAGACAGGGTCTCGCTCTTGCTCATGTTGGTCTCAAACTCCTGAGCTCAAACGATCCACCCACCTTGGCCTCCCAGAGTGCTAGGATTACAGGCGTGAGCCACTGCACCCGGCCTATTTTTTCCATTTTTTAATTTTCTTTCAGTGTCTTGATGTAATGTTTTTTTTCTTTTTTCCTTGTTTTAATTTTCTTTCAGGATGTTTTGTTTCTTAGGTAGCTTATAGACTCACTAGTTGAAAGTATAATAGGTAGTAACTCACCTAGTTTGGTAACCTTTGGTTAATAATAAATTGTTTGAGAAAACTAAAGAGCTGCAATCCATACTAAGGAAATAGAAAATTTTTCTTTTTCATTCTTTGTGCAATTTCTCTAGAATATGAGGATTAAGAACCTTAGAAATTACATTAGTGTCACTGCAGTTGAAAATTTAATTTCTGTAAGTATTTAATCTTTTGAAGCAGAAACTGTAATATTTCTACCCTTGTCTATTATATAGTTCAGTATAAAATGCAGAAATAGGATTTATCATAAGAACATATTCAGTGGAAGTTGGAAATCTTGGGTTTTATTCCCAGTTCTGCCACCAGCTAGCAAATTATGTCATCACCTTGTGCTTCAGCTCTTTGATAAGTGGAGGTAATAATACTCACTACCCATTTCAGAGGATGCAGGAGAGCTAATGATGTCAGCTAAATCCCTTTATGACCATGGGATAGGGAAGAGCTGAGTGAAACTTAAGACAGTGCCTAGATTTATATAGCAATTTCCCTTCTTAAAGCTTATATACTTTCTCATTTTATAATTCCGGTATCTCTGTGAAATAGGTAGGGACAAGTAGCAATATTCCATTTAATTAACTAGGAAATTGTGACAGAACTTTCAGATGACTTGCCTCTTTGGAGCCAGGATTAGAGTCGAGTTTCCTGCAGTCTAGTGTAATGATTAAGAGAATGGGTTCTGGAATTAGGCAAATCTAGGTTCAACCCCTGGCCCTACTCTTTACCAGCTGTGGGAACAAAGCAATTACTGAACTTTTATGAGATTTTTTATGAAATTCAGTTTCTTCAACTGTGAAATGGAGGTCTTGGTAAACCTACCTCATGGGGTGACTGTGAGGATTAAGTGAGATTATATACATAAATTGCTTAGCACAGTGCTTGCCATGTGAAAAGAGCTAGATAAATGTTAGCAACAGCTGTTGTTATTATTATTATTATTGATTAAGGATATGGCTGTTTGAATAGATATAACTGTGATCTAGTGGAAGGCACTCTGGATTTTGAGCCAGACTTGGTTCCAGTGTTCATTCTAGTGCTTAATAGCATTGTGGCCACAGACAAATCACGTAACCTTTCTGAGATTCGGTCTTTATCTGTCAAATAGAAATGATTACCTCTCAAGGGTGTTCTGAGGATCAAATAAGAGATATAGATATGTGAAAGCATCTGGCATAGTATATGGCATATGTAGGTGCTTAATAAATGCCATTTAAAACAAGAAAATCGGCCGGGCACGGTGGCTCACGCCTGTAATCCTAGCACTCTGGGAGGCCGAGGTGAGCGGATTGTTTGAGCTCAGGAGTTCGAGACCAGCCTGAGCAAGAGCCAGACCTCCGTCTCTACTGAAAATAGAAAGAAATTAGCTGGACAACTAAAAAAATATATGTACAGAAAAAATTAGCCGGGCATGGTGGCGCATGCCTGTAGTCCCAGCTACTTGGGAGGCTGAGGTAGAAGGATCGCTTGAGCCCAGGAGTTTGAGGTTGCTGTGAGCAAGGCTGATGCCATGGCACTGTAGCGCGGGCAACAAAGTGAGAGTCTGTCTCAAAAAAAAAAAAAAAAAAAAAAACCCAAGAAAATCAACTGGGTTTTACTTTGGGACAGCTTTTCCTTTTTCCATTCATTTTAATTGTGAACATTTCTGGGAGCCTTTTGGTATATCTTCTCAAAAGATAGGCCAAATCCAGTAATTTTATGTGTTTTTGGTATTCAAATTAAGTCTCCCAAACATTTATCAGTTAATTAGTAAAATATGAACTGGTTTAATGGCAGAAAGTCACTGGCTGAGCTAGTGACTCACCTTGGCTCTTTTGAAAAGCTAAAGAATAGTAACTTCAGGATCCAAATGCCATGCATCTAAGACGAACTCTCTCTGGACAAGTGAATTACTTACCTAGCAGTGTTGAATGTCCCTGGAATACCAAACGTATATGAAGGCTTATTTGTAGGGTATTTATGTATGCAATAAATGTGGCTGATTGAGGCCCTGCAGAGTTTTTATCACTGTATAAATGAAAGAGCCTTGGGTTAATGCTAATCTTTGTGGCGCAAACTGGTACCCTCTGAAAAGTATGTTCAGTGGGATTTAATGGGCAAGGAAAAGGTTTTCTAGGGACTGAGTGGGAGAAGAAAAGAAATAAAATTACTATTTAAAGATAAAGAGTGAAAAGGAAATAAGGAAATGATGTGAGGGTTGGGGAAAAGGAGGAACACTAGCATGGCACTCAAAAGAAGAGATGTTTAAAAAATGTGTGACAGCTATATACTGAGCAGTAAACTGTGGGACCCAGCAAATGAGGTCCAATCTGTAATGGCATTGAAAGAGAAGAACTCAGTTTAGAACTAATTATATAATATGAGAATTGGTAATGGAGCTTTCATGTGTTGAATGCCTACTAAATGCCAGTCACAATTGATTTGTATACATCTTGATATCCTTGTAACAACTCCACAAGTATAAGGTTCATTCCCCTAACAGATGAGGTAGCTGAGGCTTAAGAGTCACACACTTCATGAGCAGGGATCAGGATTTGAGATTAAGGCTGACTTCAAAACTTTGTACGCTGCCATACTGCATCCTTCAGATGTCCTTAAAAGTAAGCCATCTAAGCCAGTGTGTGGCTCCCTTTTACATCGTAGGGAGGGCATATGATTGAAGACATGTAATTCTTTCTATAATGAACTGTCTGTACCCCAACATGATGCCGCAGGCTCCAAGGATTCCTGTAGCCTCTATGTTCTTGAATGCATGCTATTTCTTGCCTCCGTGCCTTTGTTTATGCTTTATGGTCTGTTAGGAATCTCTTCCTACTACTCTTAGTGAATTCCTGCTCAGATCAGGTTTCTGGTGTTTCTGAAGCCTTTCTGGAGCTTTGCTCCCACCCACGCCAAAAGGCCTTTCTTTGTACTCCCATAACATTTTGTGCATATGTCCATCATTGTACCTACTACATTGCATTTTTGGACTGCAGCAGTCTATCTGTCTGTGTTCCCCTAGACTCCAAGTTTTTTTAGGGCAGGAAATGAGTCTTCATCAAGCAGCAGAGTGTCTTGATCAGAGTAGGCCCCCAGTTGTTGCATGAGTATTTCTGCCTGAAGACAGTACTGAGCTTTCTTCACTCAGACTGATCTATTTGCTAATTAAAAATTTACATGTTTTTACAATTCTTGTACGTCTAGTATTTTCTTGGTTGATTACCAGTTTTTTAAATTTCTTTTCCTCAGATTAGTTAGTTCACACTTTTTTGAAGTATACTTTATTTTGCTAGCCAGTTGGCTTTTTTAACCTTTAAAGAATCAATATATCTTTGCTTAATTGGAATCACCAAAATTATCTATCCTAATGATATTATTTATAGAATTGTTTCATGTGTACCTCATTCTTGCTTTGGTTTAGTTTCTGTAGGACCTGTTGGCAGAGTAAATGGCCAGCCAAGTGGGTGGTTCCCCACGTGGGTGTCATATGGAGGAGCTTATTAAATTGCAAATTATAGCTGGGTTGCTTGGCTCATGCCTGTAATCCTAGCA
The DNA here is from genome assembly GCF_020740605.2 of Lemur catta. Classification (NCBI taxonomy): domain Eukaryota; kingdom Metazoa; phylum Chordata; class Mammalia; order Primates; family Lemuridae; genus Lemur; species Lemur catta. The sequence goes on from NC_059133.1 coordinate 7,418,129, forward strand.
CTTTGGGAGGCCAAGGTGGGAAGATTGCTTGAGGCCAGGATTTCGAGACCAGCCTGAGCAACATAGCAAGACCCTTCCTCTACAAAAATTTTCAAAAATAGCCAGGCATGGTAGCACATGCCTATAGTCCTAGCTCCTCAGGAGGCTGAGGCAGGAGAATCACTGAAGCCCAGGAATTTGAGGTTGTAGTGAGCTATGATGACCCCACTGTACTCTAACCTGGGGAACAGAACAAGACTCTGTCTAAATAAATAAATAAGTAAGTAAGTAAATAGGTAAGTAAGTAAGAAATTGCAAATTCCTATACTCATTAAACACTAACTCCTCATTTCCCCCCTTACCCTAGCCCCTGGCAACCACCATAGTCTGTCTCTATGATCTTGACTGTACTAAGTACTTCATGTAAGTGGAATCATACAGTATTTGTCCTTTTGTGACTGGCTTATTTCACTTAGTATAATATTCTCAAGGCTTATCTATGTTGTAACATATGTCAGGATTTCCTTTCTTTTTAAAGTTGAATAGTAAATATTCCATTGTATTATATACCATATTTTTCTTATCCATTCATTCATCCATTGATGGACATTTGGGTTGCTTCCATGTTTTAACTATTGTGAATAATGCTGCTATGAATATGGGTATACAAAAATCTCTTTGAGACCCTGCTTTCAATTCTTTTAGGTACATACCCAGAAGTGGAATTGGTGAATCATATGGTAATTCTATTTTTAATTTTTTGAGGAGCCACCATACTGTTTTCCACCATTTTACATTTCCACCGATAGTGCACAAGGGTTGCAATTTCTCTGCATCTTTGCCAATACTTGTTATTTTCTGTTTTTTCAATAGTAGCCATCCTAGTGGGTGTGAGGTGGTATCTCATTGTAGTTTTGATTTGCATTTCCCTAATGATTAGTGATATTGAGCAACTTTTTATGTACTTACTGGCCATTTGTATATTTTCTTCAGAGAAATGTCTATTCAAGTTATTTGCCTGTTTTTGAATTGGGTTTGGTTTTTTGTTGCTGAGTTTTAGCAATTATTTATATATTCTAGATATTAATCTCTTATCAGATATATGATTTACAAATATTTTCTCCCATTTTGTGGGTTGACTTTTTACTCTGATGATAGTGTCTTTCTTTTTCTTTTTTTTTTTTTTCAAGACAGGGTCTCACTCTGTCACCTAGGCTAGAATACAGTGGTATCATCTATAGGATAGTGTCTTTTTATGCACAAAGTTTTTAAATTTTCATGAAGTCTGATTTGTCTATTTGTTGTTGTTGCCTGTGCCTTGGTGCCATATTCAAGAAATTACTGCCAAACCCAATGTTGTGAAGCTTTTGCCCTGTATTTTTTCCTAAGAGTTTTATAGTTTTAGGCTTTACATTTAGGTCTTTGATTCCATTTTGAGTTAATTTTTATATATGGTGCTAGGTAAGGGTCCAACCTCATCCTTTTTGCATGTGAATATCTAGTTTTCCCAGTACCATTTGGTGAAACTAGTTGAGTTTTTATCTGAATATTTTGCATTTGTTGGTATATTAAAAATTATAAAAGCAGTGAGAATTTAAAAATGGAGAAAGTCCTCTATTTCTTTAACTTTCAACTGTCTTATAGGTGTAGCATTTATAGATTTTTTTTTTGTAATGCACTCATTCTCATTTTATTCTCTTTATTGTGAGATTTATTATTATTACCTACACTATAGGTAGGAAATTGAGACACAGTTCTGCCTCGGGTCACATAACAAAAGATTGGGAGTCTAAAACGGGAATTCAGCCAGGTGCAGTGGCTCCTGCCTGTAATCCCAGCAACTCATGAAGCTGAGGCCGGAGGATCACTTGAGCCCAGAATTTCGAAGCTGCAGTGAGCTAGGATCACACCCCTGCACTGTACAGCCCAGGCAACAGAGCAAGAACCCTGTCTCTAAAAAAAAAATTAAGTAAAAAAGAAAACAGAAATTTAGACGTCTTGATGTTTTACTCAATAATCTTTTACTATTTCATGCTACTTGGAACTATCTATATTTTCTAAATGGTTAAAATTTTTATTTTAGCTTTAGACCCTTTTTTCTTGTACAAATAATATACAATCATAAAAATTTCAGAAAATATAGAAAAGAATAAAGAGAATGAGGATATGTGTATATTTCTATATTCCTACTGCCTAGAAATCATTACTAATATTTCAGTATATCTATTTTCAGGCTTGTTTAAATGTATACCTAGGGAGATGTATTTATAGATAAGCGATTTTTCTTTACGGTTAGTTAAGTAAAGCAGTGGGAGTGGAAGGGTTTTTTAAATAGGATCAAACTGGCTAATTCTATAACTTTTTCATCTCAAATATAATTTAGTGTCAGTAAATATGTATGTGCTAATTTTAGTTGCTGTGTAGAATTGCATTGTATGAATATATCATTATTTAGACTCCCATTAATGGACTTCTAAGTTGTTCCCAATTTTTTGCTATTATAAATAATTTGGTGATAAAATCCTTAGTATATGTATCTTTTTACACTTTTCTGATTATTTCTTTAAGAAAAATTTCCAGGAATTCAGTTACTGGTTCACAGTGTTTGTGTACTGTGATACTGTTATTAATTAAATTTTCATCCTATCTAGTCCTGTGTGTTCATTGTCACATTGGACTATGTGAACATTTCCTTTCTCTCTCCACCTTCACTTTGGCAAGCTGCACTGCATTCTAAGTGTGATAGGGAAGCAGGGCATTGTACACCAAGGACTGAGCTGAGTGCTTTGTCATTTAATTCTCATAACAATCTCATGAAATAGAGTTAAATGAGGCCTATCAAAAGTAAATGTTATAGGAGTTTACAGCTGGAAGTTAGTCTTCTTCCAGCAGGTAGCTGAGACCATGGAACATCACATACTAAAGCACAATAATAATAGCTACCATTTCTTGAGCACCTCCTGTGCACCACTTGCCATACTAGGCGCTCTACTTGTATAATCCTATTTAATCCTCCCACAGAGATTCCAAAGCCCATGTACCTTCCACAGTTCTCTCCTTCAGGCTTTGGTTCCATGTCTACATAGCTTCCTACTTTATTTGCGTTTGTTAGATGGCAAGTTCTAGAAGGCAGGGACTTTCTATGAATCATTTTATTAATAATCATGAACCTTGGGATTATACTAGCACTCTACAGAAATGCTTTATGTTTATGATGGTTATGGAAATCAAAGAAGACTTTTACAATTTATCTTTGTTGATACTTTTTTTTTTTTTTGAGAAAGAGTCTCCCTCTGTTGCCCGGGCTAGAGTGCCATGGCATCAGCCTAGCTCACAGCAACCTCAAACTCCTGGGTTCAAGCAATCCTTCTGCCTCAGCCTCCCAAGTAGCTGGGACTACAGGCATGCGCCACCATGTCCGGCTGATTTTTTCTGTATATATTTATTTTAGTTGTCCAGCTAATTTCTTTCTATTTTTAGTAGAGACGGGGTCTGGCTCTTGCTCAGGCTTGTCTCGAACTCCTGACCTCAAGCTATCCTCCCGTCTCGGCCTCCCAGAGTGCTAGGATTACAGGCGTGAGCCACCACGCCCGGCCTGTTGATACTTTAATTTATAAATAAGCTCCTATTTGATAGAAAATGGCTTCATTTTTTTAAATTTTGCTGTTATAGATATGAAGAAACCTTTAAACCACCAGAGGGCATTGCAATCAGCCTTCTATATCATCTTCATTATAAATCACTTCTCTCAGAGATGCCTAGTGAAATGTGTTACCAATTAAATCAGTAAAGGAAGCATTTTTAGAATCAGTGAACAATCTGAATAGAAACTGTGGCTTACACTTGGTGGAGCACTACCCTGAAGCACCCTTTTTATCTATAAAAGCAAAGAATAAAGTTGACAGTATTTTGCTGAAATTATGATCTTTTACTTTTTCCTTTCCCCAAGAATGTACCTAAATTTTAAATCTTTTTTGGCCTGAAGATGTAGCCAGTACCTCTCAATATCAATAGATATTGAAGTCAGAGACACAAAAGTCACAGTTTTGGGCCAGTAACATCCACCTTTTTATGGCCTTTATTGGCACAAATAAAAACTTGCAATTAAGCCAGGTGCTGTGGCTCATGCCTGTAACCCTAGCTACTCAGGAGGCTGAGTTAGGAGGATTACTAGAGGCCAGGAGTTCAAGACCAGCTTGGGTGATATAGGGTGTTTTGTCTCAAAAACAAAAAATAAAACTTGTAATTAAATATATACAACTTTAATGTACTTATATAATTAAAAATCAAATTTGTTTTAAACTTGCAAAACTGACTAATCCACAGTTTGTTAACTCCTTCTTTTCTGTTCACCATCTGATGGAAGTGCCAATAGGCAGAAAAAAGATTAAAAGTCAGAGCATGGGCCAGGCGTGGTAGCTCACTCCTGTAATCCTAGCACTCTGGGAGGCCGGGGCGGGAGGATCGTTTGAGCTCAGGAGTTTGAGACCAGCCTGAGCAAAAGTGAAATCCCGTCTCTACTAAAAAATAGAAAGAAATTAGCCGGACAACTAAAAATATATGGAAAAAATTAGCCGGGCATGGTGGCACATACCTGTAGTCCCAGCTACTTGGGAGGCTGAGGCAGAAGGATTGCTTGAGCCCAGGAGTTTGAGGTTCCTGTGAGCTAGGCTGATGCCACAGCACTCTAGCCCAGGCAACAGAGCCAGACCCTGTCTCAAAAAAAAAAAAAAAAAGAGCATGGGCCAGGCACACTGACCCATATCTGTAATCATAGCACTTTGGGAGGGCAAGGCAGGAGGATTGCTTGAGGCCAGGAGTTTGGGACCAGCCTGAGCAACATAGCGAGACCCTGTCTCTACAAAAAAATAATTTTAAAAAATTAACTGAGCATGGTGGCACACACCTATAGTCCCAGCTTCTTGGGAGACTGAGGCTGGAGGATTGCTGAAGCCCAGGAACTTGAGGTTGCAGTGAGCTATGATGACCCCACTGTACTCCAGCCTGGGCAACAGAGGAAGACTCTGCCTCCAAAAAAAAAGGAGAACAGGAGGGAGAATAGGTAAAAAACATTTTGACAATCTGTAATTTAAAAATCAATTCAAATCACTAAACAAGTGGTGTTGATATAAACAGGTAAATCCACATCATATGAAATAAACATAACTGGAGTTCTCATTGATCTGTACTTCACGAACGTTTGAAATATTAACTTATTTCACAAACATTTATTGAGCACATTTGTGCCAGGCACATGATAATAATCCTTATATATTGCTTTGTAGTTTATAAAACAATCTGGCATCTACTATCTTATTTGGTACTCACTTCAGACCTCTGAGATGGATTGGGCAGATGATGTCTCCATTTTATAGGTTCAAAATGGTTAAATGATTCAAACTCCTGGCTCAAGCCATCCTCCTGCCTCAGCCTCCCGAGTAGCTGGGACTACAAACATGCACCACGCCTGGCAACAGCAAGACCCTGTCTCTATAAAAAGTAAAAAAATTAGCCGGGCATGATCATCCCATAGGTCCCACCTCCTAATACCATCACATTGGTGATTAGATTTCAACATATGAATTTTGGGGGGACACAGCATTCAGATCATAGCAAAGGGTTTTATAGTTTTAGCTCTTAAATCTAGATTTTTGATATATTCATTAGGTCTTTGATAGATTTTTACTTAAATTTTTTGTATATGGTGTGAAGTAAGGTTCCAACTTCATTTTTTGCATGTTGTCTCAGCACCATTTGTTGAAAAGACTGTTCTTTCCTATTGAATGGTCTTGGCACCCTTGTTGAAAATTACTTGACCATAGACATGGATTTATTTTTGGATTCTCAGTTCTATTCCTTTGGCCTATATGTCTATCTTTACGCCAGTACCAGACTGAAAGACTGACTTGATTATTGTTGCTTTGTAGTAAGTTTTGAAAACAGGACATGAGTTCTCCAACTTTATTCTTTGTCAGGATTGTTTTGGTTATTCTGAGTCTCTTGCAATTCTCTTTGTTTTGTTGCTAGAAATATGGTCTCATTCTGTCACCCAGGCTGTAGTGCAGTGGCCTGATCATAGCTTATAGCTCATTGTAACCTTGAATTCCTGGCCTCAAGCCTCCCAAGTAGCTGGGACTACAGGCACACACCACCACACCCGGCAAATTTTTCTATTTTTTATAGAGACAGGTTTTCACTATTGCCCAGGCTAGTCTTGAACTCCTGGGCTTAAGCAGTCCTTCCATCTCAACCTCCCAAAATGCTAGGATTACAGGTGTGATCCCCTGCACCCAGCTATTTCATTCATTTGATGCTATTGTGAATGGAATTACGTTCTTAAGTAGTTCATTGCAAGTATATAGAAATACAATTAATTTTTTTAGATTGATCTTGTACCCTGCAACCTTGCTGATCTCATTTACGAATTCTTTTTTTATATTATAAGTATTTATTGAACCCCAATATAGGCAGAATTCTAGGATGACCTGAATCATTCATTAATTCTAATAGTTTTTTAGTGTATTCCTTAGAGTTTTCTATATAGAAGACCATGTCATCTGAGAATAGAGGAGCTGTTATTTCTTCCTTTCTAGTATGTGTGCCTTTTGTTTATTTCTCTTGCCTAATTGTTCTGGCTAGAACTTCAAGTACAATGTTGAATAGAAGTGGTGAGAACAGACATCCTTGTCTTGCTCCTGATCTTAGAGGGGAAGGCATCCAGTCTTTTACAACTGAGCATAATGGTAGCTGTGGGTTTTCTTAGATTCCCTCCATTGTTTCATTGCCTGCAAGCAGTCAGTTATTAATAACTAGGACTGAGCACCTACTCTGTACTCGGCACTTTCAGCCAGTCTTAGGAATAGGTGATAGTACGCTAGCCCACTGTTTTCCTAACATCATTGCAGTGCTACTTTTTTATGCACTGAAGTGTTTTGACTTACTGCTGTTTTTGTTTTAACCATTTTGCACAGAAATCTTTCTCAAATGCTAAACATCCTTGGCTACTTTAAACATAATAGAATTCGTATAATTCAACTGTTGCTTTAGAACTTGGACATCATTGTGATATGTTACTCTTTGATGCCTTTGGGAAATTATTGGATAGCTTGTTCCTTCAAAGAATTATTTCAGACTGCCATGTGTTTTGCATTTGTGTCTGTTTTTTTTTTTTATCAAGTACATATTGTCCTGTCCCTAGCTGTTAATTAACACTTATTCTGACCTTCAGATGCTGCCTCTGAGAACATTCTCTTCTAATAGGCAATATATAATTTGCTGAGGCCCAGGCGGCCAGAGAGCCAGAGTTTTTGGTTTTTATAAAATAAGAGTAAACTGGGGAAGAAATTCTCCTGTGAATGAAGTTCCAATACTTTGGGTACTTAAATACCTCTTATTTCCTAGCTTCTCAGCTCTATTCTAGATGAATCACTGTCAGTTGTGCAGTATTACTATATCATATATAAAATTATTTTTTAAGGCCTCTCCTAGGCCCCTCCACCTTACCCCCACGCCTAGTCAGTTTTCATTAGTTGAACTTTCCCTATTTTCCTTATTCCTCCAGTACGTGAATGTTTATCCCAGCATTATTTATAATGGCCAAAAATTCAAAACAACCCAATGTCGAGTAAATAACAATTGTCATATTAATTAGTACAACAAAATACTATGCAGCAATTATAGTGAACAAACTCTAGCTATATGCAACAATGTGGATAAGTCACACAATGTTGAGTGAAAAAGCCAGACACAAAACTTTACTTAATATATGATTCCATTTACATAAATGTCAAAAACAGTGTTAGAAGTCGAGACGGTGGTTACTTTTAGGGAGCACAGGGCAATAAACCACAACTAAAATAGGGCAGAAAGTTAGGAAGTATAGAGATGAAAATAGATATTCCAGCCAGGTGTGGTGGCTTACGCCTGTAGTCTCAGCTACTCGGGAAGCTGAGGCAGGAGGATCGCTTGAGCCCAGGAGTTGGAGGTTGCAGTGAGCTATGATGACACCATGGCACTCTACGCAGGGTGACAGAGCGAGACTCTGTCTTAAGAGAAAAAAAAAAAAAGATATTCCAAGCAAATGTCAAGCCAAAGGAAAGCTAGTTGATATTAAAGGAAAGGACATTTTGCAGGAGAGGAAAGGTCACGAGGTGTAATGGTAGAATGGGTAAATCCCCAGAAGATAGAAAAGTCTTAAATGTACATGTACTTGTCAAAAGACAAAATTACAACAAATTGGGTGGTGGGGTGGGTAAACTCACAACTAATGGGTGTGGAGCGCACTGTATGGGGGATGGGCACACTTGTAGCTCTGGCTTGGGCTGATGCAAGGGCATTATATGTAACCAAAATGTTTGCACCCCCACAATATTATGAAATTTAAAAAAATAATAAATTAGGAAAAAATGATCAGAATAAATAAATACAAGCATCAATTTAATAAAAAAATAACAATTTTATGCAAATTGAAAAAAAGCTTTTTTTAGACTTTGAACTTCATTTGCTTTAATGAAACAAAATTGTTTTTACAAAAAAAAATTACAACAAATTTAGTTTAAAGACCTCAATTGGCGTTTTTGCAATTCTATTAATAGAATTGGGCAACACTTCATTCCCTAAAACAGAATAAATGTTGTGAGCTGAGCAGAAGATATTGGCTTTATAGACAGAGAAGAGCCAAACAAAGCAGAAGTCAAGAACAGAGAACATATTAGAAGAACAAACAGCATATTAGTTTCAATGCTACTCTTCCTGTAAGGTGGGGACAGGGAGACAGAACGATAGAAAAATAACTGATTAGTTAACATCAAATTACTTCAGGCTACTTCTTTTGTGTAAGGATTAAAGCTGAGGAAGATTTAAACTGGTCTGTCTGGGAAATTGGTTATTATTAATATCTCTTATTCCTGATTTCTTGGAATTTGTTAGTTTGGGTTTGGTGCAGTAGAACTTCAGCATGGGTGACTCCATTTTGATTCTTAGTCTGGTCTGTTGGTTTGAGGGCAGAAAATTAGTCCAAAACAATGGCCTCCTGTAATTTTTATTTAACACACCTAATCGCATTGACTCAAATGCACAATACAAAGTTGGTCAGAATCACTAAAAGAAATTGTCAGATCCAACAATCGCATGGAGCTCTTAGCATATCTCTTTCTGAAAATTAAATAGGCTAAAGAATATTTGAGTAATATCTCATAATTATTTATATCTGTGATATTGTGATTTATAATAACTATATGTATTTGGTTTCTGCCTCTGGTTCCTGGCACGGAGCTCCCAAAACCCTTGAATCTCCAGCATAGTAAGAGTGTCTTTGGTATGCTAATGAGCTGACTGGTAGCTGGCAGCCCCTAGGTAGCTTCAGGATGGGGGCTGGTCACCAGAAAGACCAGCCTTGCCCCATGTATCTCTTCCATTTGGCTGTTCATTTGTATCCTTTGTGATATCCTTTATAAGATAAATGAGTACAGGTAAGTAAAGTGTTTCCCTGAGTTCTGTCAGCCACTCTAGCAAATTAATTGAACCCAAGAAAGGGGTCGTGGGAACCCTGATTTATAGCCAATTGGTCAGAAGCATAGATCACAACCTGGGGCTTGTGATTGGCATCCGAAGTTGGGGGCCATCTTGTGAGACTGAGTGCTCAACCTGTGGGATCTGATGCTATTGAATTAGAGGACACCCAGCTCGTGTCCACTGGAGAAACTGCCAGAGAATTGCTCGGTTCTGTGTAGGGAGAAATCCCTACACACTCAGAAAGAAAAGAAGCTCAGAGCAGTCTGAGCTGAAGGTTAATGGAAAAAACAAACTCTGTAAAATATTTTAAAGAGGTTTATTCTGAGCCAAATGAGTGTTCTCGGTCTAGGGAAACACTGTCTCAAGAGGTCTAGAGAAAGTGTATCCAAGGTGGTCAGGTTACAGTTTGGCTTTTTACATTTTGGGGGAGACAGGAATTGTAGGTAAAATCATAAATCAATACATAGTTTGGCCCAAAAAAGTGGGACATCTCAAAGCCGCCAGGGTTGGGGGAAGGTTTACAAAGTCATAGGTGGGTTTAGGGATTTTTTTAGTTGGCAAATGGTTGAAAGAGTTCAGGTTCACCTAAAAACTTGGAGTCAATAGAAAGGAATGTTTAAGATAAAGGGGTCTGTTATCTGTCATGTGATGCCATGCTAGAGTCAGGTTGGAAAGTAAGTTACAATATACCTGTTTAGCAAGATTGGTGGCTCACAGGCATGACTTAACCTTTGCCTTGCATGGTCTTAGGTCTTGTTTATAATTTGGTGGGTATCTTACTGTCACAAAGAGTCTGTTCTGTCAGTCTTATCTCTATTTAAGCATTAATCCTTGTCAATTTTTGAGTCTAAACTGCAAAAAGGGAGAGGGTATACCAAGGCATGTCTGACTCCCTTCCTGTCATGGCCAGGAACTCAATTTTTCAGTTTCTTCTGGAGTCCCCTTGTCCAAGAGGGGGTTCATTCAGTTGGTGGGGGACTTAGGATTTTATTTTTGGTTTACGTGACATGCAAAATTCATCAGGCATAGAGAGACGTATGAGACTTCAGTCTCATGCACACGTGCACACACACAAACCCCACACACACCCCTGCACTCTTGCCTGGAGGCAATTGTTTAAAGGCATATTGTTATTTCTTTCCTTCCTTGTAGTTTCCAGATTAGCTGATAAATTACCTAAACTGTTATGGCAAGTTACACAATGTGACCCTCAGCCATTATCTTCATGTTCCTGTAATTTGTGATACAAAGAACAATGTATAGCCAATCAATAGCTTATGTTATTGTACTTAACCAATGTAAGAACTATCTCTTCTTTTTTCCTTTAAAAACCCACTTGTAACTGCTGCTTATTTGGGGCAACTTGAATGTTTTTCTCCCAGGTTGCAGTCCTCAAATTTGGCCCACTCTATTTTTGCCACAGTTTCTTTCTTTAGATCAACACATTTTGGAGACCAGAAGTAAATAAGGATTGTATTGAGGCCGGGCGTGGTGGCTCACGCCTGTAATCCTAGCACTCTGGGAGGCCGAGGCAGGAGGATCACTCGAGGTCAGGAGTTTGAGACCAGCCTGAGCAAGAGCCAGACCCCGTCTCTACTAAAAAATAGAAGGAAATTAATCGGACAACTAAAAATATATAGAAAAAATGAGCCGGGCATGGTGGTGCATGCCTGTAGTCCCAGCTACTCGGGAGGCTGAGGCAGGAGAATCACTTGAACCCAAGAGTTTGAGGTTGCTGTGAGCTAGGCTGACACCATGGCACTCCAGCCCTGGGCAACAGAGTGAGACTCTGTATCAAAAAAAAAAAAAGGGTTGTATTGAGTGAGAATAGAGAGTAGAAAAAGCCCATTGGTTTTTTTCTTCTATCTCTATTAACCCCAAAATTAGAAAATACATTCCAAGCATACTTTATAACATTTACGACAATTTACCATCATATATTGAGCTGAAATCTGTCTCTCTGAGGCTTCTATCTTCTTTCTGGTCGTAGTTCTGTCCATTGGAGCCACAGAGACATTACTTTTCTAGTGACAGTCCTTCTATATGCCCAGTGAGACTTCTTCATATTAAATGTTTCCATTTTCTTTCTACTGTTCCTCAGGGACGTGGATTTACCTTCTCTCACCCTTCAGGTTGTTCCGCTCTGAATATATCCAGTTGCCTGCTCTCTTTATCTAGGGCCCATCTTTCATTTTAGGGGAAATTAACACCATGCTAGCTGCTTTATACATACTGCCTCATTTAATCTTTATAATAAACTTTTGAGGCAGGTGGTGATATCTTTATTTTACAGACCTGGAAGGTTGGACTTGGAAACTTTCCCATTGTTGCACATCTGGTATTGAGCAAATGGGGGGACTGAAGGATGACCACCACGTCTGAGTGTATGGTGATGCTGTTACTGAGCAAAAGGCCTCACTGCCCAAAGCACAGAGGAGCCAGTAACTATGGCTCTGGCTTTGAGGAAAGAAAGGCTTTATTGCAAAACCAGTCAGCAAGCAAGGAGACGGGAGCAGGCTCAAATCTGTCTCCCTGATTTGGGTCTAAGGAAAATTAATGGGCTCAGAGGCCAAAGGAAAAGATTTAGGAATGTTTGGCTTCCAGGGTCTGATTGGAGGATTTCAAATTTGACCATTTATAGAAAGGTATGTTGAGGCGGATTTTAGCCCCTGATCTTCTGGGCCAACGGACCCCTGGCTTCTGAAAGAATTCCAGCATTCAGGTTCCAGTCATGTCCTAGTCTTCTTGGTTCCAAGGGGAGGAACTGTTGGTTTTGGGGTTTGTTAGAGGTCAAATTTTTTTCTATTTTACATGCCTGAGCTACATGACTTGCAGTTTTTGGCTCTGTTATACCTAGATGGTAACTCAACATTTTGTTATCAGTGGAGTAGGCCCAGTTTGGGCTAGTCTCATGGTCACAGTGCCATTTATTGGAACAGAAAACATTGGTGATCATGGTGGAGCAAGAAACAAAGATCTCCCCTTGGCTGTGTAGTAGACTTCTCAAACTTAACATGCCAGAACTCATCTCTATTCCTACAGAGAAATCTGCTGCTCTCCCAGTTTCCCTCATCTCTGAGTGGAATTGCATTCACTCAGTTGTTCAGGCCAAAAGCCTTGAAATCATCCTTTCTCCATCACTCCACTGTGAGTTAATTCTTCCAGAATATATTGCAAATCCTACCACTTCTCAGGTTCTCCACCTCTACCCCCATGACCAAGCTTCCATCGCTCTTATCTAGACCACAACAATAGCTTCTTAACTTAACTCCCTGCTTCTGCGATTTCCCTACACATTCTCTTTTCCACATTGGAACCATAATGATCTTTTTATATGTAAGTCAGATCCTGTCTTTCTCCTGCTGTCATCCCTATAGTGTACTCTAATAATCAGGATAAAATCCAGAGTCCTTTGCATGGCTCCCAAGGCCATGATCTGGCCCCTGGCCACCTCTCTAACCTCATCCCACTCCCACCCATACAGGCCAGGTTAGCCATGCTCTTCAGACTCAAGCAAGTTCATGGCTTAGGGTCTTGGTCTTGCCATTCCTTCTGCCACTTCCCCAGCACTGCTCAAGTATCACCTCTTCAGAGGCCTTCCCTGACCGACCTAAGAGAATACCGGTTATTCTCTATTCCCTTGCCTGCTTTATTTTTCTGCATAACGCTTATCACTACTTGATATTTTATTATTAATATATATTTATTTGTTTATCTGTTCATTGTCTGTTTCCTCTAGTTTTAGCTTCTTGAGAGCAAGACTTTGTTTAGTTCACCATTGTATCTCTAGGGCCTAGAACAGTTCCTGCCAAGTAGAAAACACTCCTCAGTAGATACTTAAGTGAGTGAATACTGTGTCATTGTTTAAAACCCTTCATTGGCTTTCCATTTTCTGGGACAGGGGTTCTCTATTGACATTTTGGGCTGGATAATGGAGAGACCTGTCCTGTGCTTTTTAGGGCATTTAGCAGTATCTCTGGCGTCTATCCACTACATGTAAGTAGTGCTCCTCCCCTCCCCCAGTAACAATCAAAAATATCTGCATACATTGCCACATGTATCCCTTAAAGGGTAAAAACCCCACAGTTGAGAACCATTGGTCTAGAGCAAGCCAACCTAAATCAGATTCACTTGGAGAGCTTTAAAAAAAAAAAGCAACCAAAAAGCAAATCCCAAGCCTTAGCAGAAACCTATAGATTCAGAATCTCCTAGGCTTAGTGGCTGGGCCACTGTTATAAGGCACTTGCTGGCCTAGAGGGTAAACCCAAAGTCCTCTGTCATCCAGTCCTCCCTTCCTCTCTTGGCATTGCTGCTTGCTTTTTTTTTTTGACACAGAGTCTCGCTCTGTTGCCTGGGCTGTAGTACAGTGGTGTCGTCATAGTGCACTGCAACTTCAAACTACTGGGCTCAAGTGTTCCTCCTGCCTCAGCCTCCCAAATAGCTGAGACAACAGGCTCATGTCATCATGCCTGGCTAATTTTTTTTTTTTTTTTTTGAGACAAAGTCTCACTCTGTTGCCCCATCTTGAGTGCAGTGGCATCGTCATAGCTCACTGCAACCTCAAACTCCTGGGCTCAAGGCTCAAGGGATCCTCCTGCCTCAGCCTCCTGAGTAGCTGGGACTACAGGCATAAGCTACCACACCCGGCTAATTTTTCTGTTTTTTTGTAAAGATGGGGTCTCATTCTTGCTCAGGCTGGTCATTTTTAAATTTTTTGTTGAGATAGGGTCTCTCTATGTTGCCCAGGCTGGCCTTGAACTCCTGGCTTCAAGCGATCCTCGCACCTCAGCCTTCTAAAGTGCTAAGATTACAGATGTGAGCCACCACGCCCAGCCAGTATTGCTGCTTTTTTGTCACCTAGTCCTTCAGCCACACCATGCTGTTTTATGTTTCCTTTTCTCTGCACGTGTTTTTTCCTCCCTGGCACAGAGACTTCCTAGTTGCTTACTAATATTCATTTCCTCTTTCTTCATTAATAATAGAACCCCTATATTGTTGGATCATGACTATGTACCCAGTTAAATAACACATTTGCCAACCTTCTTTACAGATGGCGGTGGCTTCCCCTCCTCCTCTTCCTCCTCCTCCTTTTTATTGGAAAAATTCTACATGAACACATTCTGATTGTACAGGCTTTGAACAATACAATGTACGCTTTTTACCTGCCTCCCACCCAGAAATGACCACCATCAACAGTCTGGTATCCAATCCTTTTCTATGAATTTAAATATATTTATTTTCTACCTAGTAATCCTAATGTTTTTATTCTTTATTTCCTAAATAATGTTCATCTAGCCTTTTTTATTGAAGATTGTCAAGGCACATTTTAAAAAAATCTCTTTCTAAATAAACAAGACCCTCGCCTTCACCCTCACTAGCAGATTCAGTTTCTTTCTAAATAAAGAATACCCTGAAATTTTAGGTTAAAAGATGTATTAGCCACTAGGTGCAGTGGCTCATGCCTGTCATCCCAGTGGTTGGGGAGGCCAAGGTGGGAGGATCACTTGAGCCCAGGAGTTTGAGACCAGCCTGGGCAATAGTGAGACCCTGTCTCTACAAAAAGTAGAAAAATTAGCCAGGCATGGTGGTACACACCTGTAGTCCCAGCTTCTTAGGAGGCTGAGACAGAAGGATCACTTGAGCCCAAGAGTTGGAGGCTGCAGGGAGCTATGACACCACGGCACTCTAGCCTAGGCAACAGAGTGAGAGAGGGTCTCACCCTGTCTCAAAAAAAAAAAAAAAAAAAAAAGGTGTGTTGGTCGGGATTCTTCAGAGAAACAGAACCAATAGGATATTATAAGAGGAGATTTATTATAGGAATTTGTTCATGCAGTTATGGAGGCTGAGAAGTCCCAAGATCTGCCATCTGCAAGCTGGAAAACCAGTGGTATAATTCAACCTGAATCTGAAGACTGGGAAACAGAGGCACAATGGTGTAAGTCCCAGTGTGAGCCTGAAAGCGCAAGAACCAGGAGCACCGTTGCAGAAGGGCAAAAGAAGACGAGAGAGTGAATTCGCCCTTCCTGCACATTTTTTTTAAAAGGCAGCAGCTACAGTGGAGAAGCTGTACTTCTGCAACTGCTCAGAAGCTGCCTCCCCAGGCAGCTGCAACGTCCATGTTGACAGCCCAAAGCGGAAGTTGTTTGGCAGAGCAGAAGGGGAATCTGCCCTTTCTCCACCTTTTTGTTGTATTTGGACCCTCACTGGATGGGGTGATGCCCGCCCACATTGGTGAAGGTGATCTTTTCTACTCAGTCTACTGATTCATAATGCTCACCTCTTCTGGAAACACCCTCACAGATACTTAGAAATAATGCTTTACCAGCTATCTGGGCATCCCTTAGCCCAGTCAAGTTGACCTATAATACTAATCATCACACATCCACCCCTTGTCAACTTGACATCCATGCGCATCTCCTTAAACCATACTTAATCTCCAAATAAAGACAATAACAAGGTTGTAATTCCACCTAACATAATACAACTGTCCTGTGTACAACTGAATTTCTGCCTTAGTCCTTTTGGGTTGTCATAATAAAGTGCCATAAACTATGTAGCTTATACACAACAAAAATTTATTTCTTACAGTTCTGGAAGCTGGGAAATCTAAAATCAAAGTGCCAGCAGATTCAGTGACCCACTCTCCGGTTCATAGATGGCATCTTTTTGCTATAACTTCACATGGATGGTGGAAGGGGCAAGAGTTCTGTCTTGGGCCTCTTTTAGGAGAGCACTAATCCTATTCATGAGGGCTCTCCTTGGGGAATGCACTCTTTTTTTTTTTTTTTTTTTTCTGAGACAGAGTCTCACTCTGTTGCCTGGGCTAGAGTGCCGTGGCGTCAGCCTAGCTCACAGCAACCTCAAACTCCTGGGCTCAAGCAATCCTTCTGCCTCAGCCTCCCGAGTAGCTGGGACTACAGGCATGCGCCACCATGCCCAGCTAATTTTTTCTATATATATATATTTAGCTATCCATATAGTTTCTTTCTATTTTTAGTAGAGACGGGGTCTCGCTCTTGCTCTGGCTGGTCTCGAACTCCTGAGCTCAAACAATCCGCCCGCCTTTGCCTCCCAAGTGCTAGGATTACAGGCATGAGCCACCGCGCCCGCCCTACTCTTTTAACTTCAATCAGGCATCTCCTGAGTTTAAGTTCTTGTTTCCCAAAGTGTGGTGAAAGTTTATTTTTCTCCTTGGTCCTCTAGTAGCCAGGTTAAAGCTAGGTTATCTCGGCTGATCTTCAGAGAGGAAGACCCTCACCTTCTTTAGGATAGAGGCACCTGCTGGCTAAGTAGGCAACAGGGCTATCAATTTAGGAATGACATATAATTTCTAGTCCAAAACATTTAGCAGAGCATTACCATATTCAAGGCATTGTGGAGACACTGAGGGGTGTATGAAGAAAGATGAAGCAATCCTAGCCCCCCAAGAAGCTTGCAATTATTTTGTAAAATAACCACCAATACAAGATTGCTTACTTTTACGTACTTAAAAATTAGTATCTTTAAATCTTCTTACATTGTTATTTCTTCATGTGTAAATATCTTATAAATGCAGCTAAATCGTGAGCTCCATGAGAACAGGGATTGTATCCTGTGTTTCATTGTATATCGCAACATGGAAGCTCTGAGTTTTGGTTAAAGATGTTACTGAGTTATACAGATGATAATACTCTCCAGTTTAAGACTGCCTCTGGAATGAGCTGTGAGCTTATTTGGAAAAGACGTTATATCACTTGCCAGAGGTTTAAGGGGAGGATTTTTGTGCACTGTCAGAGGCGTTATTGACAGAACTG